>NC_080072.1:69944033-70570200 GCF_949987535.1 Balaenoptera acutorostrata
GATAGTGGCTGAGAGGTGGCATGAGGGAGGATTCTCTGGTCCAGGTAATATTCTGTTTCTTCATCTGGAGGTGCATTACACAGATCTTATACATTTTAAAACAACATAACTTTATTGAAGTATAACTGTCATATGATAAATGCAAATATTTAAATTGTAAAATTGGATACATTCTGACACATGTATAAACCAATGAAACCATCACCACAATCAACTTAGACAACATACTCCTTCCTCGTGTTCTTCCCTTCTACTCACCAGATCAGATCTACTCATCCAGTTTCTGTCACTGAAGAAATTAATTTGCATTTTCTAGAGTTTTATATAAATATAATTTTTTGGTATTCTGTCTTTTTTTTGTCTGGCTTCTTATACTGAGTATAATTATTTTAAACTTCATCCATATTGTTGCACACATGAATAACTCATCATTTTTATTTATGAATAGTATTCCATTCATAAATTCTATTGTATGAATATATCACAATTTGTTTATACTGTCACCTGTTGATGGACTTCTAAATAGTTCCCAGTTGGCTACTACAAATAAAGCTCCTGTGAACATTTGTGTACACATCTTTTCATGGATGCATATATTCTTTTCTTTTGGGTAATTCATGTTTTGAAAATCCAATGTGCGGTGCACTTATAATTTGTGCTACCCTATGTATGGTATATTTTAATTATATGTGTACATTATAAAAAGACTTCATGAGAAAGAAATCAGAATATTTAGTGCAGGACAGTAATGAAGACATAGTCTAAGAAAATTTCTAGAATTAGAAAGAAAATAAAAACAAAACAAATCTGAGTATAGAAATGGAAGCTATTCCATTTCGATGGAAGTATTCTATGCAAAACGGAAAAAAAATATGCTCTCGTTTCTAAAAGTTGTAGCAAAATATTTGAATTCCTCTAGTAAAGAATATTCTACTGTTGTTATTCAAAACACACACATATACACATACACATACACACACTGGCACATAAAACATGCTGGAGAGGCCACAATTAATTGTTACACTAGATAACTCCTGCTGAGCCCAATCTTCCGGTCATCACTGCCAAGGTGCCTGACATGTGAATAAAACCATATGGATCCTCCAGACCAGCCCATCTGCCAGTAGAATTACCCCAAGTCACCTCTGCAATGTTATGTGCAATGAAAGTTTTCTGCATTGAACTTTGCCAAATTCCTAACCTATAGCATCCTGAGATAGAAAAAATGACTACTACTTTATGATACTAAGTTTTGATGTAGCCTATTTCAATAGGTAACTGGAACAAAAGGCTTGGATTGGATTTGTGTGATGAATAAGAGGAAGAGAAAAGAGAAGAGAGTAGAAAGAAGAGGAACAGAATACTCATTTTCAACCTTAGCAGGAGAATGTTGGGGTCACTCGATAGCTGTTGTTGTTTTTTAACGTGGATACTTGGGTTCCACCCTCAAGTTTCTGGTTTAATTAGTGTTTCTTATATTAGGCCTGGGCATTGGAACTTTTAAAAGTGTTTGAGGTGGTTCTACTAATCAGCCTAGATTTAGAAACACTAGAGTGCATTAATTCCTCATCTTTGAAGGAGAATAAAAATGTACATTTCATTGTTTTATTTTGTTTTGATTCAGCATCTTGGAAAAACTTAAAAGTAATTCCTGATACATTTAAAAATCACTGAACAAAACAAAGAAAACATACTTTTAATAGAAAATAAGTAGAAAAATACAAAAGGAAAAAGCATAAATAACTAAACTAAAATCAAATATATCAGTTGAAACAAAAAATATTCTTATAAAATGTTTCTGGGACCTCCCTGGTGGTCCAGTGGTTAAGACTCCACGCTCCCAATGCAGAGGGCATGAATTTAATGCTTGGTCAGGGAACTAAGACCCCACATGCCCCATGGTCCGGCCAAAAAAAGAAAAAAAAAATGCTTCTGTTGAGCAACAAGGATTCTCATACTAAATGATTAAAAATGAAATACATCAAAGTAATACCCAGCCCATATTTTTTCAGAAAAATAGAAATAAACAGCAAAAAGGTTAACATTAATTTTTAACCAGCTAGAAAATTCACTAAATACCAAAAAGATTATTTGTAATAAATAAAAGTAAAAAATATAACAATGACTTATTGCTCCCCATATAACAAAGATGAAAAAGACAGACTTTATACAAATCTTTGATCTTCTTTGCCCTAAGAAGTAGACAAAAATTAAATAAGAATGAAGAATTTGAATATTAAGGCTAATAAGTTTAAATTAATAGATAATTAATCAAACTTTACATCCAATTAAATTTAATTCTCCCTTATAAGCCTCAAGCCCTATACGTTGAAACTTCACTTATATTCCACATCCTATCAACCAAGTACAGTGAGTTCTACAGTTTAAGCATTTCTCAGATATACCCGTTTCTCTCCATTTCACAGTAATGTGATGCCGTTGCCCACACCACAGTCAGCTCTTGAGTGAACCACTTACTGCCTTTATCTCCTCTCCAGGTCCTCCAACATTTTTGGCTTGCCCCTTGCCAAAATATTCTCCTACTGAAGCCAAAGAGTTTTAAAAATGCAAATCCCATGCTTCCACTTCACTGCCACTCTCCTTTGATACAATAAAAGATAGGAAAATTTTATCCATGTACTTTTTCTTCAAGTGAAAAAAAAGTAGCTAGACAGATTTTCACCCAATTTTCAAAAAAAAAAAGAAAGTGATGCTCTAACTTGAAAAATAGGCTCCATGAGATATACAAAACTCACTGTTGGGAAGCCCCTGAGGGTACCTCAAAGAAATAAGCAGTCCTTCTCCACCGCAGCCTGGAGGTTTGATGTGCTGCTGAGCTGATGCTGCATGTTGGCTTGTGGATACACAGCTCTAGGGTCTGAAGCAGCAGGTTTATGATTATAGCCAGCCCTGTTGTGGGTCTGTAAAATAAACGTTAAAAGATTTGAATGGGTTTGAAAATAGCTTTTACTAAAAAAAGTAAATAAACACTGATGTTAGAGCTTGAGTGCTTATTCATATTACATATATATATATATATATATATATATATATATATATATACATACATACATGTGTATACAATCACATGCAATAAATGCATTAAATGTTCCAAAAATCTGGGGTTGGAGGTTAATTATATGCAAATAGTTGTACATATGATTTATTAAATTACAACTGCATGGAAGGACCTTTATTTAAATTGTGATTCTCAGCTATTCTCTCTTCTAAAGAAAATGCGGCAGAAGAAAGCTTCACATGACCATCACCATATTGTTGATGATGGGGCCAAAGGATTCTGGACTTTCACATAAAGAAGATCTAATCACCCCTTCCCCCAGACTTATTATAACTGCTATAATACATTTCTACATCTGCAGTGATATGTCTCATGGTACCACTATAACAAAAAAGATACTTCAGAGTAAAATTATGAAAAAAAGCAAGACCCATTCTAATTCTTTCCCAGTGAAATTACACAGAAGTTTGGAAGTAGAAGGGGCATTCACAAAGTGTCTTTTCCCCCTTTCATGAAGTTGAGTGAATCCCAAAGAAGTGCAATGGCTTGCCCAAGGTCACTCAGCTGTTCTGTAGCAGAGTCTCTTGATTCCATTATATCAAAATGAAAATCATGTGATATTACTTTTACAGGACAAGAGTGTGGAAATAAGACAACTACTTCTGGGGATATCTACACTCTTTAGTCCATTCATTTAATCAATATGTATTTACTGAGCACCTACTAAGCAAGGTTCTGTGAAGGCTACAAGTTGAATGAGACCTGTTCTATGCCTTTAAGGAGATTATAATGTATTTGAAAGGATAAATCAAGTAAACAAACCATTTTAGCAAACTGGGAATTGAATAATAAACACACAGCTTATTACCACTATAAACTTGGATTCTTTTTTATTCAGTGGGGGTATGAGAATTTATTGAGATAAAATATATACAAGTGCCTGAAATAGCAGGTAATTATCAAATGTTTTCCTTTCAAGTTACTAATTGCTATAAAAATCATTAGAAGATGAAAAACAACAACAACAAAGTCCTGGTAAAAGACAGTACATCAAAGAAGGAGGTGCCTATACATTTTAAGTGAAATGCAGGGTTGATCTTATTCTCCAGATAATAGAGTAGTGTAACATATAAATCTAAGTGATCGGGTTTATTTCCCTGCCTTTGAGGCAGCAGTTTCCCTTCAGAATGGAGTCTCAAAGCCCCAGCCTTTGTTGTTTACTGATTCAGCTGATGGACAGGGCCTGAGCTTCCATGGTAATGCACTGATTGCTATTTGCTTCTAGAAATAAATGTGACTTAACTGGGCTTTATTTATTGATTAGTTGGAATGGGTCCAGACTGCCAATGAAGTCTGTAGGAGGAAACCAAGGAGGCCTGCTTTCGCAAAAGGGAATTTTTTGAAATGCTCCTCTAGCTGTGTTGGTGCTGAAAAAATTGTCCAATGCCAGCCGTGCTTTGGGATGCCCTTTTCAGTTTTGTTTAAACCATTCTATAGGTTGTGACAAAAAGAGAGCAAATAATATTTGATGCCAGACAAAGGCATTTGGCAAAATATCCCACAACTTTGGAGGCAGGGGACGTGAGGCTGCAGATGGTAAATTGCCTGACATGTATACAACATGACAAGGGTTCCAACCTCCAATGAATATACAGAATCATTTTCTCTTTAATGCAGGACTCCCACCCCAGAACTTCACTTTATATTATTCTTTGCTGTAGGGCTACTGTCAGCTTCAGGCAGGACTGCTTTTGAGACTGCAATGAGCCCCTTAACCACAGCTGCTTTCAAAAACCAAAAGATGAGGTAAAAGTGAGGAATGACTCCACTTGTTCAGAGGAAGAGCTGTGGATTAGCTCAAGAGAAAGGACAATCCAATGTCAGGAAACATTGTAGCTGTCTCTCCATATTGAATACTCCTGAGCGGACAGCGGACAAAATAATAACAATAGTAAAACTGGTATCTACTACATACTGAGGGTTTCCTAAGTGTGAAAAGCTTTGTATCAATTATTTCTCATCTTTACTCAACTTTGTGAGACAAGTAGGATTATTCCTTTTCTATCCATGAGAAAACTGAGGCTCAGAGAAGTTAAATGGCTCATCTCCAGTGGTTGGTCCTGGAAATAAACACAACCTGTCTCATTCTGAAGCTAATGCTTCTTTCAAAATATCCTATTATCATAAACATTTCTCCTATCTTGATGCACACCAAATTCAGGGTCATGATTACCTCTGGCTGAGAAGACAGAAGGAGAGATGAAGCTTCAGCTACGATCTATCAGTAATGTTTTATTTCTTAAAGTGTAATGATATAAAACATACATGGCACAATGTTAGTGTTTAAAATGGATATTTGTTGGACTTGAAGTATTTCACCCAAATAATCGTTTCCACTAATAAATGGCAAAGTTGCGGTTACTTCTTTGCTAATGGAATTATGTCAGGAATTCAAAACATTACTCATAAAATGAAAATAGGATGGCTTTGATAAGAAAGTAAACCCCTTCTGTCCTCTTCCTACTGATAGAGATTCATGACTGTCATGAATACAGTCAACTCCCTTTACAAAGGATAAAGATTTTATTTGATAGCAGTTATTTAATGCTAGGCAATTCTCACCTTGTACAATAGTGAGGGACCATAAAAATAACCATGCAAACTGAAACCATGTAAAACAGTCTTAATGACCAATGGGAGAATTGTAGTTGTTCTCTGACCCTTAAATATTTTGTCAAAACATGTAAAACTCTCTTACTGTAGATTATAAATATATAGAAGATTTTAAAACAAAATTATGTTCTAGTACACTATATTTTAAAATATCAAAAACATTGAGAATTAATGTTTTATTTCTTTGTAAAATATATCAGAAGTAATTTAAGTACTGCTTCCCTTCTTCTCATCAGATAACTTATGATTTGAGGTAAGCATCTCTTCTATGCCTTTGTAAATTGTCATAATTCCTTCTAAGTTTGAATTAGCTCCCAACATTTCATCTTTTGCATATCCAGTGCCATGAAAGATCTTGATTTCCTATAAGATGAAGATTTTTTGCCAGTGTGTCTTCTCTGGGATATTGCCATTCTTTTCATCACTATTATATTCCTTATTTCTATTGATAAGTTCCCCTTCACTAAGTTCCTCTCACTGCATATATAATGCTGTCAGTGTGAACATTCCTACAGTCAGCTATTTCTTCTATAACTTCATTGACATTAGATTTGAATTTCAATTTCAGCATCACTACTTTTTATTTCTTTGCTGCAATTTCATCTTTCTTGGTCAATTTTGTCTTTCAGTCATCCATTTTTGTAAAATTTCATGTGGATTTATTACTCGGAGATGAGAAGGCAGTACAACTACAGCTTTGCTACGCCTGAGAGAACTGGATAATAGATGTACTGTTACCAATCACTGACAGGCCTTTATAGGAGTGACATGATTGCTCACTGAATATGTGTGCATCTGTTATTTACATAGTGATTTGTGGACTGGGGAACTAGCAATTATGCAACTATTTAATGAAAATTGTTGAGTTTCACACATCTAGATTTCTACCAAATCTGAAATGTTGGAGGTTGAACCTAGAATCTGTGTTTTATCAACCTCACCCCACCCCCCATGGTTCTTTCGTATGCTAAAGTCTGAGAACCACTGCTTTAGGACAACTTTGGTTCTAACACTTCCCTACATATTGGTATCAACTGGAGTGCTTTAAATAATACTGATACCTGGGTTACACACTCAGATTTTAGTTTAATTTGCCAGGTGCAGACTAGATGGAAGGTAGCACTTAAACGCATACAATAAGGTGAAAAACACTAGACTTCAATATTTGCTAAATTACATAATGATAAACACATCAGGGGAGCAAGATTATGGAAACTAGGAAAAGTTCTTCAGAGAAGCTGAGATTCAACATGACCTAAAAGGAAGGGTAAACTCTTTTAAGTGGGGAGTGATAGCTCTCTATGAGCAAAAGGAACATTGGCATTATGCTGATATGAAATGACTGTTGAAAAAAAGCTGCAAGGGTATAAAATATATGAACATAAGCCCCTTAGCTTATCAGCAATACAATAGTTGATTGAATTTATTCTCTATTGATAAAGAGGGATTTTTTTTTAATTTTACAAAGATGTTTATAAGGCAACAAACTAGAAAATGTAATAAAACCCTTTTTCTCCAACAGAGATATTGGACCAATTGGGGTTATTTCAGAGAAGTAAGCTTGATTTAATATTTTAAAATCTATCACTGTAATATACCATATTAACAGGATAAAGAAGAAAAATTACATGAACACAACAGTTGATGCAGAAAAGGAATTTGACAAAATTCAGTATCTCTTTTTAACATAAAAACTCTCAGAAAACTAGGCATATAAGGGAAATATCTTACAATAGATAAAAAGTGTCTTCAAAAATACTCAAGTTAACATCACACATATTTGTGAAAGACTGAATTCTCACCCCCTGACAACAGGAACAAGGCAAAGATATCCACTCTCACCACTGCCATTCCACACAGTAATGGAAGTACTAGCTAGCATTATAAGGCAAGAAAAAGAAATAAAAGGCATACAGAGCAGAAAGGAAGAAGTAAAATAGTCCCTGTATGCACATGATGTAAATATCTATATGGAAGACTCCAAGTAATCTAATAAAATCATAAAATGTTACTATAAGTTCTAGCCAGAGTCATAAGACAAATAAAGAGAAATGAAATGTATAATAATTGTAAATAAAGAGAAAAACTGATCCCTATTTGAATAAATATAATTTCTACAAAAAAACATAAAATAATTCTTAGTAAATTTGGAGCATTCACCAGTCTTTCTGGTAAAAGCTCAATCTTCAAATAATGATAGCATTCTTATTAGTCAAAAATAGCCAATGCAATAACAATAATAATTCCTATTTAATAAGCACCATCACTATGAGAGAGGCCTATGAAGAAATCTCTCAAAAGATATGAATATTTTATTCAAGAACATAAAATAAAAAGATGTGGACAAATGGAGATACATGCTCTGTTCATAGACAAGAGTATTTGATGTCATAAAGATGTAAATGGCTCCACTGTAACCTATAAAATTAATACAAATATAATAAATACTTAAATAGGTTTTTCTACTTTTTGGTATGGTCCAAATCATAAATTCATACAGAAAGTGGAAAGAAATTAAACTATAATTTGGAAGAAGAACCATGTAGTAGGATTAACCTTACTAAATATCATTTTATAATAATGAGCTTAGAAAGAGAGCAATACCTGTATATAAATTTGATTTAGGATTGTAGTAGTATTAAAAGTCGGTAGAAAATTGCAGATTACTCAATAATGTCAGTTATCCTTGTTGAAAAAATAACAATACATTTAAAATAAAGTATTTCATATGGGTTTAAATATTTATTTTAATATTTAAATGTTAATATTTAAAATTTTACCAAATAAAATATAACATTTTTATGGCCTTAAGATGGGAAAATATTTCTTAAAGAATTCATGAATAGCAGTCCATGTAAAGAAAAAATATTAATAAATGTGAGTACATTAAAATTTCTGTGAATGGAAGGAAACACTAAAAATTTTAAAAGTCAAGTGATAAAGGAAAATTATTAATAAAGGACAAGCATCAATAATTTATTTTAAAATACTCTACAAATCTTAATGAAAAGGATAGACAATGCAGTGGAAAATTGACAAGAACTACAAAAAGGCAATTTGTAGAAGAGGAAATCAGAATAACCAGTAAACCTATAAAAATATTTTAATTCTACCGTTATCCAGGAAATGCAAATTGGACAAGGTGAAATATTTTTCAATATTCAGCATGTTGACAACTTGAGAAGTCTGAACTTTTCAATTAATAGTGAGGATATGAACGAGTCAGATATCATATACATTACTGGTGGGATTTTGTAATTTATATTAGTATAATTTCTTTTGAAAGCAGTTGGTCAGTGAAAGGTAAAATTGAAGAGCATGTATCCTTAGACCAACTGCTATACCTGTGGATTTATAGAGAAAACAGCACACATTTTTTTGGAGATATAAACAAGAATGTTCATGTAGTTAATAAGTTAAAAATGGAAATAATTAAATGTTCATTAAAAAGAGAATAAATAAATGGTTACATATTCACAAAATGGAGTAAAGTAGAGCTATTATGTTTCTGTACAGGTAATTCTCATAAAGATTTTTAAAATGAAAAACTTAGACACAGTTTTATAAATTTTGCAAACATTCATTTAAAAATAGATATGAATATGCAATATTGACTATCATATAGTATATTTTTATGAATATATAAACATGTAGATAATATATGTGTCCATAAGCTTTGTCTCTTCCTTTTCATGGTGAAGAAAATAAATTTAAGATATTAAATTTCTGTGAGAAAATAAGGAATTATATAAAAGAAGATATCTTAGGGGTATCACTTTGATCTGTAGTTATTTGACTTCTTAACAAGTGAATATGAATATGAAGTAAATATGGTGAATGTCAGTATTTGAGAAAATTGAATATAGAAGTATGCTTTTTACTCTCTATGTTGTATGTTCTATATATTTTATACTAAAAATCTATTAACAAAGAGTAAATTTAAATCTCTACCATGAACACATTTCCTTAAAATTTAAGTTTTGCCATTTACACCATTCCCTTTCTTCCTCATGTAAAAGTCCACCATCATTAGGAATTATGAGACTAATGCTGAAAAGCAAAATTTCCTTTTTTTCTAGAGGCAATTAAATTTAACACCTGGCCGCCTGTTAATCAAAGCATTGAGCTCACTTATTCTCCTGATAGATCTTTCTTCTTCTCTGGGTTTCTCATTTCACACAGCAGGGAATCAGGTTTGCTGAAATCCACAACTAATTTCCCAAGCATAACAGAACTACTTTATCAAAAATCACGTATAACCACTTTTTCTAGCCCACGACAAAAAAATAAAAATTTTCACTCCAGCTTTACTGCAAAATACATATAATTCACCTACATATGAAAATTGTGATAATAACCTTTCTTAAACAAACTAAGCATTTATCTCAGCTCTAGGCTTAAAAATTTTAGCATTACACTGACCTCAACACAACCGATTTTTATATGAAAAATTTGGATTTCTAAATTCATAAAACTAGACTAGAAACACTGGTGTGATTCCTGATTTTTCTCTCTCCTTTATCCTTCTTTTCTTTCTGTCACAAAGCCCAATAATAAGAACTTTCTCCAACATGGATCACTGACTTTTTCAGGCTCAAGATAGAAGGGAACTGAGAAAACATTATAATACAGACATATTGGTTTGAAACCTCAGGAGCTTCCTGGATGAAATCTGAAACTGGACCTGTACATGGAGGGCAAGGAGAGACTGAAGAAAGAGGCAGACCACTCCAGATTGACAGGTGGCAGGTTTAATAAGCAAGGGAATTATAGATATGGCTTGTCTTGGGCAGCCTCAAGATGAGTAGATCTCCACATCCACGCATCAGAATTTTAAAAGTTTATATATAAGCCTTAATATGAACAATCAGTCACATATACTGTCCAGATGGTCTCAACACCACATTGCTTTTTCAAGGCCACGTCCTTGAAAATGGATCCACTGTGGGAATGGTGGGCGAAAAGTATATTCCAAGAATGAAAAGATGAGGAGCCTCTGATCGCCCAAGTCCAGTTGAAGGTCAACCAGTGGTCATGGTCTCTTAATGATCTCCTCCAACAAGGCATCATGAAGATGAGCTAAGTCCCTGAGAAAACAAATGGCTTGCTCCAGGACACATTTCCAGATCAGAACAGAGCCAGCCCCTGAACTTGAATACATCTGCTCTCAAGAATTACTCATTTCATCACATTCCATATGTTCATGTTTTTCCCATAGATGCAACCATCACCTTAAAATAAATTCTTTAACTTTTAATTTAAACTTCCAGATGGTCTTACCTACCTGCAGGCTATCATTCTCCTATACTTACTTGTTTTTCCTTTTTATTCTACTACTTCCTTACTATAGAATAGTCTCCTCTGTTAAATTCTCAAGGTCCTCGATAATCTTGACCCCAAACTTATTTTCCTCTATTCACTAGTCTCCTCCATCTTGTACTAAATGTTCTCTTTAGAAAGGATGATATCACGTGTGATTTAATATTATATTGAATGTCCTTTCTCCTAAACTCTGGAAGTCCTACTCATTATTGTAGGCACATATTAATTCCTCTCCAGTCTGTGAAATCTCAGACTATACTCACCCATACTTCTGCTATCATTTAACTATCATACTTTATATCTATGCTGCAGAAATGAGTAATTTATTTACTGGTTATCTCAAATGCATTGTTGGTTTCTTCTCCAACTATTTTCTAAACTCCTTTAAAACTAGTAATATATCTTATGATTGTTTTGTAATCTCTTCAGAGTTTAAGGTAATGATGATCCATAAAATGTGCTCAAAAACTATTTGTCAATTAATTGATTAAACTTAATTTGGAAAGTCAAATTACAGAGGATGACTAGTAAATAAGGTGGACAGTAGATGCCTAAATTATTTGGATTAGCTGTCTGTAATATACCAGAGTATAAGAGTCAACTTGCTTGTCCCACATCACTCCAGAAAGGAGCGACACAAATGAGCACACATCTCCACTGAACGCAATTGGTAATACCTAAATTTAACCAAGGGTAGACAGCCCATTGGCATAGTGGAGTCTTCTTGAGAAAATGAACTAGAAGACAGAGAGATTAGTCACACGAAAGTATGTTGTTCTATAGATAAAAATCTGTGTAGTGTTGAGGCCAGACTTTGCAGAGTTTGTGTCAAGACAAATCATAGTCACCTTCAGGCTATAGTTATGGGGAAAATAACGCAAAGAGTAAGTAGAACAGCCAGTTTCCGCTGGGTAGAATGCATCAGACAAGCTGATAGAGAAGGAAGAATGGAAGGAAGGAAGGAAGGGAAGGAGGGAGGGAGGGAGAGAGGGAGGGAGGGAGGGAAAGGGAAGTTATTTCCTATTATGTTATAAAAGGAAGGGAGACCATGGTGCATTTGTTTGTGTGTGTGTGTGTGTGTATGTGTGTGTGTGTGTGTGTGAGAGAGAGAGAGAGAGATTAACTCCTAACAATCTAGATCCAGTCCCATGAGGTCCAGCTATATACTCCATTCTTTGTTATTAATGTCAATGAGATTGTTCATCATATTAATATAATAATCAAACCTTGCCCTCATCCATATTTGAGCAAATTTTATTGAGTTTATTTTCTTTGCAACTCAAATTCCTTCATCTATATGCCTCTCTGTGCAATAAAAGCTAAATCTGAGGTCTAAGATTATTGTCTTATTTTCCTAGCTACTTCTGATATTTAGGTAGATATCCAGTCCAATGACCTAAAATATTTATTGGATGTATATTTATTTCCAACTAGTTCACTACTCCATCTATCCTCTTTAATATACTTTATCTCTGTGTACTTAATGTAGGGAAAATTAATAGAAAGCAAAGAAAATATTGTCATGCAGCTTGCTATCTGTTTAAATTTTGGAGGAAAATATTTTATGTTATCCCAAACTATTTAACTATCACTCATTGAAATAATTTTATTAAAACAAGTGAGGAAAAGTATTTCCAATTCAGATTCTTTGTCAAAGCATCCAAAGTGGAAGGTTTAATTATCATGAACTCATGCATTTAGAAGCCTCATGCACTGCATTAAGTATTAGTCATTCCTGATGATTTCTTTATGAATACTGGGTCAGGAATGTAAGGACATCAGTTTCCAGAATGATGTTAACACACCTTGGCTCAAATTTATATGCCTGCGTCATTTGGAAAGAAAAATAAATTCACAGAATGGAAGCGTGTATGAGAGACACTTGCAGATAACAGATTAGATATGTCTGTGTGTGTGTGATAGATGTAGATATATTTGCATACATCTATGTGTGTATGTATGCATGTGTAATGTGTGAGTATACACATGCACACACACTTACACACAAATGCACACAAAATCACATTGGCTTTTGTGTCTCCTTACTCCTATTATTTCAAAAAGGCCAGACTCCACTCACAACTAAGGACATATGCAGAACCTCAAAATATATCATTTTTATTGAAGTTTTTGGTGGAAGAAATAGAGATATTACTGAGACAGTCTCTCTTCTCCAAGCTCTCAGATACCAGGGGAAATCATCTATCTGTTTTTCAGTTCAGAGGGATACGTCAAGACAGTATCAATTCATTTTCTCTTGACAGCGTCTCTGTTCAGGATTTTAGCTTATGGGGAACCAGTCTTTGCTTACCAATAAATTGATCATATATAAGAGAATTCTCTTCTGCCATGAACCAAAGTAGATTTCTTTGCTTTTCATCACCACCATCATCATCGCCATCACCATCATCATCCTTTCATCATAATCACATGTATGGATTTAGCTCTTTGTTCTTTATAAAATGTTTTCACCTAATTTTTGGAAGTATCCATAACAATGGATTTACATCAAGCAAAAAAAGCTAAAGCATTTTTCTCACAACACCCTAAACCACTACTCAAATTTTGTTTATGGAATGACATACAATTGTACTTTGAATTATTCTGGGACTTTGAGATGTGTCATATTTCTAAGAAATAGAATACACGCAAAGTAAGCATAAAATAAATATTGATAGTGAACAAATTTAAGCCTCAAAAAAGACATTTAAAACAGATCTTGCTTTCTTAATGCCCCTGCCATTGTGCGTGCTATTCTCTGCTCCTTGTTAGTCTGGAACATTTGTTTAGTCACATCATCATTTATTCTATAATGCCTTCACTGAGTCTATTTCTAGACTCACCCCTCTTGTCCCCAGGCAATCAGAGCCTCCATTCAGTCTTCACAGTACGTGATGAAGATGTGTTTCTATAGTAATATGATATTGTTTTCTATCAGTTTATTTACTTAACCCTCTCCCTAATCACTGGACTTCTTAAGGGAAGGTATAGTATCTTTTTAATTCCTGAATCTTCAGCATGAAACATAAAACATGGCACATGGTAAGTACCTATTAATGCTAATTGTCTTTCTTCTTAACTACTTTACAGTCGAATTCCTAAATGACATAAAAATCGTTCTAAAAGCCATTCCACCCCCTGGAAGCATCCAGGAAGCTCAACCAGAGAGAACGTTACATGGATGTAGCAGCAAGATTGAGACATAACACTGCTCTCAGTTGGTAGATAGAATTCTGTCTACCTTAGCAGTGCTCCTCAAAACCCCTGTGATCAGATACCCTAACCAGGTAAATCTCATGAGATTAAAAACAGTGGGAATGTAGAGGCTTTGGATCCACATCTATGTCCTGAGTCTTCAGGGCTTTTGGATGTGTGCATTGACTACTTCAACTTCCTGTTGAGGTGTTCTTGTCTAGGTAGACCAGCTGAACCCAAGGACAGCCTGTTAAAACAGGATGTATAAGGCAAATGTAGCCCTGAACTGGGAGTCAGTAAACCTGGTAAGTAGTCCTAGCTCCACTATTACCTCACCCCATGACTCAACCTCCCTGCAGTATCATTTTTCCTTTGCAGAATTATAAAAGTTGTGTCCATTAAAAACTGAAGATCCTTCCAGCTCTAACATTCTTTAAGGGTCTATAAGGAGTTGATTAGACCAAAAAAGGTCCGAGGAAGTAGCTCATACTGGTATAGTAAATGGAGAAACAAGAGCCTACAGGTACATGCACGAGAGCTCCGCAGTGTTAATCCTCCAATACTAGTACAAGAACGTTTTACAAGAGTCACTTGGCTTTGGGGTTGAAGGCATATTCACCCTATGCTTAATATTTGTTTTCACTATGATAAGCCCAGTCTTCCTGACCAAGATTTGGCCTCTTGCTTTTAGGTTTTAACTCTTCTTTACTCAGAAATGTAAGGTTGTTTGAGGTTGCTGCCTAAGTACAAACAGATAATATGAAAGTTACTATTTTATTTCTCACTTATACTGACTGTCAAAATTATGCAAATACAGACTAAGAGGAAATGTTTACCTTATCTTTTTCTTCATTGTTTATTTACTTATTTATGTATAAGTAATATATGCACATGGCACAAAACTCAAAACTAAGTGAATGTACTTCCCACCAAGTCTTTCAAATCCTTCCTCATATCCTCCTCCCCAATACAACACTGTTATCTTTTTTTTATATGTATCAATCCAAAGATCCTCTATATAACCCTACAGTGGGTTTTGGTTTTTCCCACAGTATAGCATACTATGCACATTGTTATGTATCTTGCATTGTTTTACTAAACAATATGTTTTGGAGACCAGTATATAGATAGACCCTTGTAACAGCTGCATGGTATTGCACTGAGCAGCATTATGGATGTAAAATTATGCTGTTCTAATCTTTGCAATTAAAACCATGCACTGATGATTATTCTTCTTCATATATCAGTTCAGACATGAGCAAGTATACCTGTTGAATGTTACTAGACTAAGATTTGGTGAATGGAAGTATATGTGCCTTTTAAATTTTGATAGATTTAATGAAGCACCTCGCATAAAAGTCATGTTAATCTACACTTCAACAAGAAACATAGGAGTGTGACTGTTTCCCTTTCCCACACCAATGAAGTGTGTTAGCAAGCTTTTCAACCTACATGATTTAATTTGCAATGCTCTTACTATCTTTAAAGTTGAACATTTTTCACATGTTTAAGAAATCCATTTGTATTTCCATTTTTGTGAATTATTTGTATGCATCATTTGCTCATTTTTGAATTGGACGATTCATTTTTCTGTAGTGATAGGGAGAAGTTCTTTACAAATTTAAACTAAAGTAATGTGCTAAAACTGCAGTGATACATCTTCTGTACTGTTTTTTGGATCTGTTAGTCCATGTGCCAGTAACACACTGTTTTAATTATTATGTTTTTATAAACTATTGAAATTTCTAGAAAGTTCAGTCTCTCTTATAACTCTTTATTTTTTATATAATCACCTTGCATATCCTTGCTTAATTATTTATTATTAATTATAGAACTAGCATATTTTGTTTCAAAATATATATTTTTGTTTGTATCGTTAATGGAATCATATTTTTTAAAAACGATAAGGAAAGCATGCTATCTCAATTACATGAGTCTTCTTATTCATAAATATGTAAGACTCTCCATTTTTTTAAGCCTCTTTTAATGTCACTGGGTAGAATCCATTTGAAGATATATTGCACATTACATTTCTTATTGAAAGCTTTTATTGGGGAAAAATGGTCTTATAACAAAAAATGTCCAAACATGTGTAATATTTTTCCATTTGCTATACTTGCTGAGCTAATATTGATACATTATTATTAACTAAAGTGCACACCTCATTCAGATTTTCTTAATTATAACCTGATATCCTCTTTCTCTTTCCAAATTCCATCCAGGATTTCATAATACATTTGGTTATTTGGTTTCCTCGGGCTCATGTTGGCTGTAGCAATTCTCAGTCTTCCCTTGTTTTTGATGACCTTGCTAGTTTTCAGGTGTACTGGTGAGTGATTTTATAAGATACCCATCAATCAGAATGTGTCTAATTTTTTTCTCATAATAGAATGAGGTTATGGGTTTGGGGAGGAAGATCACAGAGGTAAAGTACCTTTTTCATCACATTAAATCAAGTGTAGATAATATCAACAGGAGTTATAATTCTTGGTATTGACTTAGATCACCTGGTTGAGGTAGCGTTTGTCAGATTTCTCCAATATCAAGTTATTCTTTCTTTAACCGCTTTCCATATTATACTCTGTGGAAGTCACTATGGGCCAGGTCACACTTAGGATATGAGGAAGTATGTTCCACCTCCGTGAAGTCAGAATAACAAAACAAAATTATTTGGAACCTTTTGCATGGGAGATTTGTCTCTTCTCCCTCATTTCTTTATTTATTAAATAATTTATTCATGTGAGTGTAGCTTCATTGATATTTATTTTATACTTTGAGTTATAATACATTACTACCTTTTTTATTCTGCTGTGTAAGTTGTTCAGAGCTCTTTCAGTTGGCTCCTGTGTCCCTTTGATATACCTCCATCATTGTTGTTGTTTTGTCCCCAGTACTTTCTTACTTTCATTCATGTCTTTTCATGGCTTGATAGCTCATTCAGGCTATACCATAACTCATATGGATATACCATAATTTATCAGTTCTCTTACTGAAGAACATCTTGGCTGTTTCCAGCTTTTGGTGATTATAACTAAAATTTCTATAAGCATTTACATGTAAGCTTAAATTTTCAAAGCAGGTGAATTAATTTCTTGGAACATGCCTCCTACAGCATAAAACTTTTAATTTTAATCTTCAATATTTATTATAAACATAATGAACGTTATAAAAATTGTAAAAATATAAAATTGTATAAAGAGGTAGAAATTTGCAATTCTACTTTCCGAAATCAGTATCCATAATGTCGTGATGTAACTGTTGTTATCAATTTGTTTGTGATTTTCAGACAAAGCTAGAATCCCTATAGCATATCATTCTGCAATTAGCTTTTTGGGTTTTTTTCATTTATTAGTAGGCATATAAATTTCTCTCCAAACAATGCAATGAAATTGCAATTTCTCTCCAAGCAATGAAATTGCTTAATTTCATTCTATAGGCTGGAAAGTATTCAGTTAATAGTTGAATCACATATTGGGAAGTCCCTACCACGCAGAATCCTGTTTAGGTTTGGTCCCTTATATCTCCTATTTTAAACAATTCTGCAATTTAAAACATACAGCTCTACACTAATAGATTTTCATTTCTATATGTTATATTCTTCAAATTAGAATTTCTGAGTAATGAAATACATATTGACAAAATTGATATATGCTGTCCAATTAACTTCTCTTCCAAAATTATGTGAATCTACATTGAGAATTTTAAGTATAAAAAGTTATTATTTTAAAACCTTTATATTTTAAAGGATATGCTTGGTTTTGAAAAGCTAATAGTAATAACTATAGATAAATAGAGATTACATTTCACTTATTATATGTAGATCTTGAGATGGAGTTTTTGTTTAGAAAAGTGTTTATAAGTAAAAAAGAAATTTGTTTTCTGTAATCGTTTAACTCTTTAAAACTTGAAAAAATGTATCTGTTGTATTGGATGTGGTTACCCTTGGGAGAGATTGTCACTAGACGGGGGCTTGTAGGATGCTGTTAAAGTTGTTTCTTCATCTAGCTTCTGATGCCATGAATATGTTCATTTTGTGAAAATGTATGCAACTGTATTCACGACTTGTGAGTTTTTTCTCTATGTTACATACCAATAGTTAGCTTGATAAATAAAGTGAATTTTGAATAATGCTATCAAACTTGTCACAGAGAAACCAGAGAAAAGGGCAAAAATGATACTTCATGCAGATTTATAATATATAAAAAGCTGTTACATGTGCTTACTGTGGTAGATGCAAGTGGGAGTTTTTAGGCAAAATGAAACAGTATAGCTACAGCAATAGATTTCTGCAGGGTACTGTGACTTCCTTTCTAAGAACTTAAAAAATATGTATATAATGACACATCATCAGCACTCAGAGATGGCTTACACCTGGGCTAATGGAGAACACTGCACCCAGACTATGTCGAACATGCTTAGTCCCTCCCAATTTTAATGCTAAGCAGAGCTGGGTCTAGGTGGTACTCGGATGAGATGCTTTAATTACAAGAATGAAGTAGTGGACTTTACAATATTCAAGCATGAGATGTCCACTTCTGTGGCAGGGGGTTTCTTCCATACTCAGAAGGGAGACAAAGGTAGCTATCCTCTCTTAAATTGAGTCCTAAATCATAGAAGTAAAGATGTGACTGATATGACTGCAATTATAAAGATTAGGTTAATAAATGAAATGAATTAGGAAATCGAGCAGGACCATGTGTAGAGTGGTCTGTATCTCTCAGAATGTGGGTCCGTAGCCTCCTGGAAGAACTAGAAAAGTTTCTACATATTCCCTCTCATTGTCTAGTTTTCCAGGTCTTTGATAATTCAGCTTTAGTAACTAAGAGGCTACAACTCACAGATTTCATTCTAATTTTCTCTGTAAAGATGCTTTTGTCTCTTGCTCCCTCCAATCACCCATAAATGAAGGGATCAATACAAGAAAAGAAGAGAAATATTAATGAGGCATACTTCTCAAAGGCTAAGCAATGAAAAATTTGCTACGTGCCTGTGCTGTACTCAGAAACACATCATTTAATCCTCAAACTAAATAATTGAACATGTGAGTGAAGGGAGAATCAGAGTCTCTGTGACTTCACCAAAGTCGCACAAACAAAAAATGAGAAACAGTGCTAAGATTTTTGTTCCCAGTTTTGTCAAAAAAGAAAGCCACTCCTATTTTCATCACTTCACACCCCCAGCCACAGGACTTTCCATCACTGTGCGATACTGACTCATGTTCCCAGGAAAAGAAAATTAAATTAGAACTCATCTAAAACTGCCAAAAGGAGGGCAACAAATCACCCACTTAGTTAAAAGGTACATAAGTCTTTTAATCAAAAAGAAAGATATTTTTATGACAGAATATCAGTACTCACAAAATATGTGCCTGTCATTATCTGATTCAGAAATTCATTTGAACATGAGTTGCTATGTTGATGTTCAGGCAGCAGCAGACCTCTGATTAAATATATATTACATAAGATCAACTTCTTTGTCTTTTATAATGATTTGTTTTAGAAGACACATATTTGAGCTTCACTCCTATGTATTTTTGGAATAGAAACGAGTTCCCTTCTGCAAATCAGAATGAACAAAGCTCTATCAACACCTCAACTCTAGTCACTCCCAAGTCACAGAAAAGCTGCAGAAAAGCATTAGGTACCCAAGTCAAGCCTGAGTTCCCACCTCTGGCAAAGCTGTCACTTAAAGATCCTGAATGATTTAGCCTGCAGAATTTAGGTCAGTGATGCTATTCTGTAACTTTCTCCCATGGTTAGACTTACACAGTAGTTAAAACGGGTCTGGTGTTTTTTCACTTAGACTTAAAAAGACTAAGTATGTGGTAAGAAATCAGGATCTGAGAAGAAAGTAATGCAAAATCATTTCCTTTAGGAAACATGCAGAGATTAATTAAATTAGTGTGGTTAAATGATATTCTCTCTGATTTGCTATTAAGGAAGCGTGGGCATGTGTAGTGGAATAGTTAAACAAATATTCCAAACAAATATAAAACAGCAATAACTGCTATCTTTTATTAGGCACTGGCTCTGTGAAGAACATGGGTTCTGGGTCAGACAGATCTGGCTTCAAGATGAACTGTTCCTGCAGCTGTGTAACTACTGGCGATTTTCTGAATTACTCTGAGATTTAATGTACTCTTTCTTAACACGGGCATAGTAATGTTCTTCATGGATGGTTATTAGAAGATAAATGAGATAATGCATGCAGATAATGTATGTCTGATAGTATATGGTATGCAGTAGGTGCTCACTTTGTACTAATTACTGATCTCTTCTCTGGGCACATTGTTATTTTATAACGGTTATTTCTGTTCTTTTTGTTTTCCTACTGGACTCTAAGTTTTCAGGGGCAAAGACTAGGTGTTTTGAATTTTTCTTCCTCACCAGCTTTTAAAGTGCGTGGTATATATTTGTTGAAAGGAAAGGGAAGAAGCAAAGTCTTCTGTGAAATCAAAGCTGCTACTAAAGAACATTCCCCAACGTGACAATGGGCCGTAATACTAAGCAATTGTCCTTAATGGACAAAATTTAAAGTTTCATCAAGAACACTAGAAGGCATGGATATGAAGAATACATCAGCAGTATCTTTTCTTTTTTCAGATATGTTGTCAGGATAACATGAAATAATATTTGAAAAATGCTCATCTCAGTGTTTGGCACATCTTACTTTTAATAAATGGGTAAGTTTTGATCCTTCTCCTGGGAAGTCTCCATGCCCATCTCCACATTGATGCCTTTACTTATATTTTTCCATGTGAAATAAACACCATTCCCTCTTTCTAAAGTAGACCTTATCCTACCTTATTGAAGAGGCTTTGTGATAAGCTGTCTTTTTTTCTAAAACCCCAAATCATTTATCTCCAGTGTGTGGGCTGAGACATAACTGTGGCAAAAGGTTGATCCTGAATCCCTCTACCAGCCTGTTTGCTGTGTGACTGGATAAATTCTTCTGTTTCCCTGTGTCTCAATCAGGTTCCTTCTGCCTTTCAGTGCACTCTAAAATTGTACAAGTCTTAGGGTGTTTGTGTTATTCATCATTGCTTCACACGTACTAACTTTGTTTCTTGATTATCTACTTCTCAAATGTCAGTTTCTGGATTGTATTTACTCGAATGTGTCCTTCACAATGCCATGCTGATTGAAACTTAAAAAGCACTTGCTGATTGATTCAAGTGGAAAAAAGGAGCAGCAATAACCAAGTTTGTCTTTGTAGGGAATGCAATACCTCTATTGGTGACCTTGGCATTAGAGGTGTCATTGCCAACATCGTGAAAAAAAAAAAAATACAATGGGGATTGGAGAATCCCGAGAAACCTGGGTTTGGATGGCAAAGAGTAACCCTTTAGAATCCTCATTCTGGGGTTTCCAGGGAAAATAAGAAATATAAGGAGAAGTTTTCTGAAACCTCTGTAAGCTTAACTCCAAGGACAAGCTTTGCCTCTGCATTTCGGTAGCTTCATGAACTTGATAAGTCATATCACTTCCCAGAAACTTGGTTTCCACACACACAAAATGGCATAACTAATATGTGTTTTTGTTTGGCAAAGATCAAAAAGAAAATGTGCATAGAGCATAATCCAAAACTGTAAATCACGATATAAACTTAAGGTGCTTTATAATTCCAAAGCAGAAGTTTACTATTTACATAGGATGTGGGCACTGACAATACCACTAGGTTAAAAGATTGCAAATTCAGTAATGATGTAGATGTTAATATTCCAAGATAAAAAATGAACTTTGCAGCCAAAGCACTTAATAAAACATATATATTATATCATAAATATTTTAAGGGGAAAATAATTTACCATACTATTTTAGGGGAAAACACTGTAATATGCTTACTAGTTTGAAGCTGATATTGTGAAATTGAAATTCAGGGTTAGCTAACGGTAATTATGGGGAAGATAGCCAACTTAACGGTATTATACATTTCCATGCTTGAGAGACAGTCACAAGGACATTATTTCTCTTCAAAATGGAGGTTTCTTGAGACCTGAATGAACATACTCATATATATGCACACACGCACACAGAAAACTAAAGCAAGCGACATCAGGAATTGTAGACTTTGCAACTTTGCAGATAAGAATACAGGTCAAATTTCTCAAAAGCAACTTCTGTATTTCTTTGGATAATCAAAGTCCAGGATTTGAACCAAACTGTCATAATTAAAAAAGACCTGGGCATGAGGTGGGCTCTGCCTCAGAAATCTGCTGATGGGAGGGGGCAGGGACCAGGATTATGTGGAAATTTGAATGAAGTTTAACATCCATAAACTAACCTTGTTGATAAAGAGTAGCTGGGCATCACTTACTGGGTTTGAAGCCCAGATGGAGTGCAAGTTTTTGTCATTCTTTATGAAGAGGAAGTGCAACCCAGTAAGCAGAATAAGTATCAGAATCTTCTAGCCCCAAATTCAAGCATGATGTTCTAGGTGGTCAGTCTATTTACAATTATTCCATTCAACAAATATTTATCAAGTGCCTACAGCAGATAAAATAGTGAGGAAAAGGACATAGCTTTACTTTCATGGAGAGTATAGTCCAACAGGAGAAATGAACATTAATCACATAATCATACAAATAAGTGTATAAATGCAAAATGGGATCATTATTATGGAAGGAAGTTAAACAACTCCATGGCAGTATGTGTGTGTGGGTGTGTGGGGGTGTGTGGGTGTGTTTTGAGGAGGTAGTTTAGGAGAGAGTTTTCTGAAGAAATTCTTAAACTAAAAGTTCCTCAATTAGTGAAGCTGAGGAAAGGACAGTGTTATTACAAACAACCTCAATTATTGGTGGTTGAACTTACATAAAATCATTATGGAATATCCTGGTGGAGAAGCATTATTCCTGGGCATAGGTCCTCCAAACAGCAGCTGGGGTACCAAGGCTCCTTGTATCTAATGGTTCTGCTACCCTCAATATATAACATCCATGAAAGGGAAAGAAAGAGCATGGAAATGGCACACACACTCTAAGTTGCCTCAGCCCAGAGGGACACATAACTACTACTCACATTCTGTTGGAAAGAACTAATTACATGATTTCACCCTAAGCGTGGAGAGATAGGGAAATGGGTTTTAGCTATGTACCCAGGAAATAGAAAACTGATTCAATGAGCACCTTTCCAATTCTGTGCCACATATCTGAAGGGTGAATGGGAGTTAATTCATTAATTGGTTGTTTGGGAAAGAGGAGTTGGAGGGAGCATTCCAAATACAAGACATAGCATATGCAAAGATCCAAGCGCATTAAGGAATAGACAATGTTTAAAGAAAAAATGGTAGTTATTGTGGCTGAAACACCAAGGGTGTGAGTGGTAAGAGTTAAGGCTAGAGAGGGAGGTAGTGTCCAGTTTATTCAAGGCCTCTGTGAGGTGATTTATAATAAGGAATATATATTTAGTCTCAGTCCCTCTTTCTGGCACTGATCTCCTAAAACCCTTGGGATTTCCTAAGGGATGAGAGCTATAAAGGTGTCTTTTGTTATGTTAATTAGGTGACTTAGGGACAGCTCCTAAGGATAAGGGCAGGTTGCCAGAGGAGTCAACCATGTGATTAGAGGTTAGAACTTTTCAGTCCCAACCCCTGATTTCTGGGAAGGGCAGAGGGGCTGGAGGTTGAATCAATCCATAGTGGCCAATGATTTAATCAATCATGCCTATGTAATGAAGCCTCCATAAAACCCCAAAAGGACAAGGTTCAGAGAGTTTCTGGATTAAACATTTAGAGATTCTCGAGGATAATGGGTACCTGGAGAGAGCATGGAATCCCTGTGCCCTTTTCCCATATCTTGCTCTAAACATCTTCTCTGTCTGACTGTTGCTGAGTTATATCTTTTTATAATAAATCAGTAATGTAGTGAGTAAATGAGTTTCCTGAGTTCTTTGAGCCACTCTAGCAATTAATCAAACCTAAGGAAGGGGTTGTGGAAACCTCTGATTTATAGCCAGTCAGTCAGAAGTACAGGTAACAACCTGAACTTGCAACTGACATCTGAAGGTCAATGAGGGGGCCATGAGAACCTCCAATCTGTAGCTGGTTGATCAGAAGTACAACCTTGGCTTATGATTGGCATCTGAATGGGGGTGTAGTTTTGTAGGACTGAACCTTTAACCTGTGGAATCTGAAGGTATCTCTGGGTAGATGGTGTCAGAATTGAGTTGAATCGTAGGACACACGGCTAATGTCCATAGAATTGCTTGTTGGTGTGGAAACCCCCCACACACATTTGAGTTGGGTGCAGAAATTTTAGCTTCATGGGCCATTGAAAGGATTTTTTACATTATTCTAACTAACTGCAGTGGAAAGTCACTGAAAGGTTCTAAGTGAGGGAATGACAGATGCATTGACAGGCCTGTGCTCATTATTCTGGTTACATCATAGAAACAGATTGGAGGAGTACAATATTTGAAGTGGGAAATTCAACAAAGAGGTTATTGCTTTGGGCCAGGTGAGAGAGGGCTATAGCTTGAACTAGGGTAGTGGCAGTAGAGTTAGACAAGGGGGTATAGACTCAATAGAAATTGACAACTGGTCACTAGGAAATGGCTATTATCTCAAAGAAGAAGTTTCGGTTACCAAGTAGAGGAGCCTGCATTGGAGTAAATAAAAATCATGGTCCCAGGCAATCAAATTAAATTTCCAAGACTAACTTAGCCTCCCTAGCAGAAAAGTTAAGGTAAGGCAGAGAAACCAAAACAGAAGCCCATAGAGTGGGCCAACTTGATGCAAAAAAGGAATAGGGGGGTTTCCCTGGTGGCGCAGTGGTTGAGAATCTGCCTACCAGTGCAGGGGACATGGGTTCGAGCCCTGGTCTGAGAAGATCCCACATTCCGCGGAGCAGCTAGGCCCGTGAGCCACAACTACTGAGCCTGCGCATCTGGAGCCTGTGCGTCACAACAAGAGAGGCTGCGACAGTGAAAGGCCCGCGCACCGCGATGAAGAGTGGCCCCCGCTTGCCACAACTAGAGAAAGCCCTCGCACAGAAATGAAGACCCAACACAACCAAAAAAATTAATTAATTAAAAAAAAAAAAAGAAATAGGGCTGGAAAAACAATAAGGTCACATGAAGATTCAAGGGATATATCCAGCTCACATCATATCTAAATTTTTGGCGGGAAGACCTAATTGCAACTATTTCTAGATATTTGGATGGAGGCTGTCAGTAAACAATGTACGAGTTCTTCCAGGGTAGGGACCTTGTCTTTTTCATGCTTTTGTTTTCAAATGCTACTACATTTCCTAACATAATATCCACTCATTATGAGTTTATTAAATGATATAGTCTATATTCCTATGCTTATTCAATAAAGAGCTATGCAAGAAGGACATTGGAGAATTCGTATGTGACTCAAATCATGTTTAAGTGTGTCTTAACCATATTACCTTCCATAAGCTATGGTAAGGCTAGACTCAGATCAAGAGAAAAAAGATGGAAAGAGTTCATAATTTTGTTACTCACCCCTCCTTACGGAGAAACAGTACCAGATGCAGGCTACTCAGGGGAAGCAAAAGGACGGCCACTAGGCAGAGGAAGAAAGTGAAACTCTGGGCAAACCCCTTTATTGTGCTTTCCACCAGCAAGAACAGGCAAGGCAAAGTAAGTGGGCTTATGATCAGCTGGCTGTGTTTGAAAGTGATGCCCCATGAAATTCAGGTTCACTATTACTGTTAGCACATGTGGGTGTGAGGTTATCTAAAGTCTCCAGATGTTTTTGGTTGGGCCAGGGTTTACTCGAGAACAGCTAGTGACCATCCTGTAGATGCTAAAGTATCAATTTCAGAAACAAAGCATGAAATACAAAAGGATGATAACACCCAGAGTCATATATTCAACACTGAGTATTTTACTTAGCTTCAGATTCGCATGCACACTTCTTGCATATATTATAGGCACTGAAAAAAATTAAAATCTCCAAAAATAACTCTTGAATCTTACCTACTTACCCAATCTTTCCTATTTTATTCCATCTCAGTGTGTAGTATTCTCATACAACTCTTGCTTAAACCTAAAACCTAAGTATCATCTTTGATTTCTCTCTTTTTATCACCCACCATGGTGAATCTTTTAGCAAGTGGCCTACGTTCTACCTCAAACTATATCTCGACCCCATCCACTCCTTTCTATTCCCAAGTTCTTCGTGGCTATCAAGGTAACACTCTAGTTCATATCCCCAATCTAAGTCACAGCCCTCCTTTGCTTCAGATTACATCTGAAATTAAATTCAAACTCCTTAATATGGCATATAAAGCCCTACAGATTCTGGTCCTTGCCTAGTTCTCCTGCTGCATCTTCCTTAATAGTTCAGGACGTGCCAGCCTCTCTGGTATTTTTTTTTCTGAGCTTTAAACATTTTAATTTCTCTCCCCTTCCCTGGTTTTTGTATTTCCTGTGCTCTCTAACTGCAATGCTTTTATTTTCCGATGCATCCTATGGCTTGATATTTCCACTGTTTGGTCACAACTCATATGTAACTTCCCCACAGAGACTTCCTATAACTAACCTATCAATGGTAAGCCCAACTCCTACACCCATCATCAAGACAGTTCCTTTCTAGCTTAGTTTGAGTGCCCCCTAAGGATAGCTTGAGACAATGATTTGCATGCAGGTAGTTTATTGGGGTTATATATTTTTTAAAAACAGGGCAAGGGAACAAAAATGGAAGATAGGGGAGAAAAAAAAAGCCAATAAAATGTATTTTATTGACCTGAGAGCATCTGGGGTGCATAGAACTCAATTCCTCTGGACCCCCCCTGAGAAATAATGTAGAACAGACTTAGAATTTTCTCTCAAAGGAAAGGAGTCTCCGACATTTGGCACACATTCCCATCCACCAACGCTTGAAGGTTGTCCTTTGGGTGTTAATTACCCTGATTTTCTTGGCTCCTGGTAAGAGATGTCCCAGGTTTTAAAGAAAACCCTGAGAAGAAAAGCAGAGAAACAAAGAGGGCACATGACGTTGCCATCGTATATGAGAACTGTCTATCAAACTTAAAGCTGAATTCAGAGGTAAGCAGACAGAATACAACACAATGCACCAAAAGTGTTGGCCACACTATTAAAACTAGGTTATACTTTTTTTGTTTCTTTTTTGGTAAGTCCAGTAGGAAGTCTAGAAAATTTAGAAGAGACAAGTAATGTCATCTGATTTCTCAAAAGTAATTGGACCTCAAGGTCTTTGAACTGGATTAATCATATTTTTAGTTCATAACATAATCTTGTCATGATTTCCTCCATGGCCCGCTTTCATTTATTTATTTATTATTGATTTATACTAATATTATAAATAATCATAGAACCATTATCTAAAAGAAGAGCTAAGACTTTGATATAATCATAGAATCCATCAGTAATTCATCTCCCATGCTGTCAACCCCAAACACTTAGGCAACCACCACCATGAACCAAGTGTTTTTCACTCTTCACTTTTTTTTTTAATACTTTTTTTCATTTCTATGTCTTCCTAAAAAGTAGACAGATAGATAGATAGGTAGATAGATAGATAGATATAGATAGATAGATAGATAGATAGATAGATAGATAGATAGATAGATAGAAATTATCTCATGGTGTATGAAATATATAGGAACTTGCATCTTAACTTTAATATTGCATTGTTGAAAGTCATCCATGTCACTGTAAATCACTTGTTGTGATAGTTATGTTCTGTTGTGTGATTATGATATTCATTCTCCTCTTGAGGGTTATTTGGTTGTTTACAGAGTTTTAGTTGTGCATGGTTCTGCAACAAACATCCTTGTATTCATATCTCCTGTTAAATATGTGTCAGAATTCCTCCTAAGAATATATATAAGTGGAAATGCTGAGTCACAGCAAATGCATCTGTTCACTTTTGAGAGGTAATTCCAAACTGTTTCCCAGTGTAGTTGCACCAATTTACACTTCTATCAGTAATATTTAAGAAGTCCTACAGATCCACATCTTCTTTAGCTCTTGTTATCTTTATATGCATAAAAATTAATTATAAAAGTTTCATTAATGATTTTAATCTTATTTCAGAACTTCTTTTATCCAAAGTTGTAAAGTTTTTACACCTACCTTCCTGTTTTTTTTAAAATATATGAGGTATTTAAGTCCTTTGTGCTTCTAAGTTTGTCTTTACAAATAAATTCAGTTTATTTGTAATAACTGAGGGGCTGAGATCTAATTTTACCTTTTTTCTACATTGATAACCATTTTTTTTCTGGTTTAATTTATTGACTAATAGCTTCCTTTCTACACTGCTCTACCATGCCACCTCTGTCTTACACAAAATTGTATGACATGTTAGTCTGAGTCTAAACTTCCTAGACTTTCCTTCGGTTACTTTTTATATCCCTCCGCCTATCTTCAGAAATGTCCTAGGTAGTTTTGAGTTTTTTCTCCATATAAATTTTAGAATCATCTAGTCAAGTTCCATAAAAAAACCCAGTTGAGATTTTGATTAGACTCAACCTATAAATCAGTTTAGGAAAAGCTGACATCTTTTTGTTGTTAAGTCTTCCATTCAATGAACATGGTATATTTCTTCATTTTTTTAGGTCTCTTTCTTATCTCTCAATAAAACTTTTCCTGTTTTTGTGTAGAAATCTTGAAGACCATTTGTTATATTTATTACTATGTACTTGATATTCAAAGAATATGTTGATATATGTTTCTATTATATATACATTTAATTATTTATCAGTATTAACATATTTTTCCTTTTGTTCTATATATCTTTACAACAATGATAAATTTTATTCAGGTATTTGATCACTTTTACTTCATATGCTTTTTCATATATCTTGATTTGTTCGTTCCTCTTCTTTAAGAACTTTATTCTGAAACGTTTTCAATGTAGGTCTTTGTCCAGCAAAACTCCTGAGACCTTATACTTAAAATATTTTATTACACCCTCATATTCTAAGTTTTAACTTCCTTACATTCAATAATTTGTGTGGGTGGGGAGACTATTCCATTATTGTCTCACATAAAATGTTGTCTTAAGAATCAAAATCAATATCTATGTTAATTATAATGAACTTAGGGGATAAGACTGGGTGTCCTCAGTGAGCTTTGGGGCGTAAGGACCCAGAGAACAGAAAACTACAACCAATCACTTCCCACCTCATAAAACATTTCCTTAGGTCAAATCTTCACTCTTCACACTCTAGGAAGAAACATCATTAGGAGGAGGCACTATTCGAGTTGTAATTCTCCAGGTTTAAGAATTCGGAATGGGAGCGTTCGAGAAGAAATTGCTCAGGTCAGTTATCTGCCAGCAGTTTTTCTCTGCTCCTCACAAGCATAGCACTCTGAGCTACCTGATTTTACTCTTGGGGACGTTTGGACAAGAGGCCTGAGCCAGCAGGTGGGGAGGTATGGAGACATTTCTTTTCTTCCTTTTTTAAAAAATTTTTATTGGAGTATAGTTGATTTACAGTGTTGTGTTAGTTTCAGGTGTACAGCAAAGTGAATCAGTTATACATACACATATATCCACTCTTTTTTAGATTCTTCTCCCATATAGGCCATTACAGAGTACTGAGTGGAGTTCCCTGTGTTATACAGTAGGTCCTTATTCGTTATCTATTTTATATATATTAGTGTGTATATGTCTTTATTATAAGGGAAGATGGTGAGGGGAGATGGAGGTGGTAGAAGCAAAAGCAGAATTCTAACATTTGCCCTCCCCTAGCCTAGCCAGTGTGCTCTCTGCTCCAGGACAAAAGTATTGCCTCTCTCTCCACCAACTCACACCACCACAGACACACACCAGTTACAATAGCATCTCTCCTCACAAATATTGTTGAAAAAAACACCAGTTTTTCCCATTTTCTCTGTGTAATTCTTCTAGAGTTGATTTGGACTCGGTATCTTGATGGTAACTGGGATCAAGTGATCTGATTGATATTTTTAAATGTTTACCCTATCTCCTACATGGAGAATTTATTGTAGCCTGGAACCTGGGAGAAGATGGCAGCTGGGGCTAGGATGGTTGAAGTGGAGACAGAGATAAGTGGGTGTAATGCATTTTGGAAGTTATTTTATTAATCCAGGCAAAGTAATGATGAAAACCACTAAACACTATAATGTCTTAAGGAATGCTAGTTAGAGTGTTTTTTCAATAGGATGCCAAGGAAGGCACTGCTGAAGAAGTGAGATTTGAGGTGAGATCCTGTTGTTCAAAAAATATTACCCATGCAGTGACCTGGAAGGAAGCAAATTCCAAGGAAAAGAAATAGTGAATGCAAATAATCCAGAAGTAGAAAGAGCTTAAAGTTATCTTTAATACATTGGTTATTATGAAGTTGTATAAAAGGTAGTTTCAGGATTTATTTGGAAAATAGCACCAACATAACTAACTGATGGAACTAAACTGAGGAAAAAGCAAAAGGAAGAATCATAGATGACTCTAGATTTTTGTTTTAAGTAACACTTACTGATAAGAAATTTTCATTTTCATTTATTTATTTACTCATTTTTTGAGAAAAAATGAAAATTCTTCAAGAACAAGGTCCTTGATGTGAGTTTTCACTATTATACCCTCAACACCCAACATACTTGAAACACAGAGCTTAATCAGATTTGTTGAATGAATGAATGAATGAATGATGCAACCACTCCTTGGAAGTCTTCCCAGATAACACAAATCAGATTATATCCGGCCTCATAGCATACTTTCTATTTAATTAGCTAACATCACATTTGCTAAATGATATTGATATTGTGTGTGTCCCTCATTAGACTGTAAATTTATTGATGATAAGGTCAATCTGAGTCGTCAATCTTAGTCACCCTTACTTCCATAGCACCTGTTCATTTATTCATTTACTTAATAAATATTTCTTGGGCACCTTATGTGCCAAGCCATTCTCATGGCAAAAAGATTGACAGTAAAGCCTAATTATAACCCCATTTTCTGATGGGGGAAGACAGAAAAATAAGGAAAAAGTTTTAAGAGCTACAATAAGGATACGTGTCTTATGCATGTTACTTAGAGCACACTTCTTACAAGCTTGTCAAATTGCTTAAACTCTAAAGAACTGGGAAGTGATCAACTGGCGGAAGCTATGAAGGATATTTAATGAACCTTCCTCCAATATTTATACTGCTTATCAATTGACCAGTTAAAGACAAAGGGAGATGAGAGAGCCAAGGACTAGGAGAAAGATTTTCTAAGAACTCAGGATGAAATAAAAGATAAAAAACTTAGCCAAAATGCATAATAGAATGTGATCCTTTCAGAGGACCCATCAATGGTCAAAGTATAAAGAGGTTAGGAATACAACCTGGCTTTAAAGTAGAGCCTTGGTTATTAAAATTAGCTAAAGGAGTAAGTCAAACAATAAATTCTAGACAGAAGACAAGGTTGGATTCCCTGAACCTGAGGAAGATAACTCTAGAAGACAGGGAAAATAAATACATAGAATATAAAGGCAGATAGAAAACAATATATGGGAGACTAGTAGACAACATAAATCAGTTATTTTGAGAATTCTTGTAGGGACTCAAGTGAAGGATAAATGTGGTTTCAGTGACTTTTCTGAAGATGGCATCTTAAACATATCACCAAAGGACAAAGACAAAGCATGCAAAGCATGGTTAATTTGCAAAAAACAAGGCAGTCGAGTAAATTTCCAGTCTGTCACAGATATTTGCAGAACTCTGATTACTAACATCTTGTTTACTCAGAAATCCTACCACCAAAATTCAATGAGCATTATAACCACTATACACTGGGAAAAGTTTAGTCAGTTTGTAAACAATTATTTGTCAGTTCAGTATTTTCCAGAATGTCTGTTTATTTCTGACAATTATGTCCGTATCTTCTGCCCACTTCAAAAAATGTATCATGGTTTTACATTAAATATAATTTACAACACAAATAATTAAAAAGGAAAATGCAAAATTAAACAATTTCAGAAGAGAAAAAAGATTAGATCAGAAATTCTAGACCAAGGGAAGCTATTGAAAACTAGAGTTGGCTAAAATGGGAAGGCTAAGTAGGGGCTAAAATGCACCAAAGAAAAATGAAAAAGTCAAAATTAAGCTTGAAAATTTCTTTATTTCTGGATGACCAGAACCTGGATTTTTGGAAGATCAAACTAAAATATTTATTTTTCTCTTCCCTAGCCTCTCATTTCATTGACCATCTTAACTCAAAAATTTTTTTGCACTTCTTTACAGCCACTTACTCACATCAATAATTATATAAAGTCCAAAAGCTCCTTTTCCCACATCCTTTCTTCAGTCATTCTTCTTAGCACTTCCACTCACTCTGGAAGGAATGGAAGCACTTCCATTCCTTCCCCAATAAGATTCCACAATCCATTTTATAATCATTCCTTGAGGAAATAAAATGCTTATTCTATCCACACATGTTCAACTATCATATCTGTGTGTGTGTGCGTGTATGTTTGCCTAGGAATATAGAATTTGGGCCACCTATGTTAATGATGCCACTATGACCTTTGCATATAAACTGGCTATGCACCTCCTTATCTGAGCTCTGCTATTAATTCCTAGGTACCTTTCATAGTTGACTTTAATTGCTCCTTTGAATTAATCATTCTAATTATCTCTTTTTTTTTTTAGAACTAGATGTCCTTAGATCGCTTAGACATTCCCCCTCTTTTCCTTTTAGCAGAGAAATAATTTATAAAATTGGCAATGTGAACAAATTTCACCAGACTAACAACAGGGAGGGGAAGTAGGGGAATGAATGAAAAAAGTATTTAAAATTGAGGAAGTAAGTAGGAAAATGCACGGAAGCCTGAGGTCTATGGCCCACTGAGAAAATTATTGGTACAGTAATATAAATGGCCACATCAACTTCTTTATGTAGAGATCCACATTCTCTGGTTCTATTGAGAGTCTAGTATTAAGTCACAAAGATTCTTCTTATCTAATAAAATGGACATTAGAACTAACTGATCAGTATTATTATAAATAAACGTCAACTTTACTCAATACCAAGAGAGCAATTAATATATTTGCCAACCAAACAACGCATCCTATTAAATGACAAAAGTGTCTGCCTGATATACTCCCTTAATATATCTTTAATGATTTAAAGAAAAGAGAATCGAGGAAATAGAAACGAGAAAGGAATGAATTGGAGAACAAGGGAGTAATAAGAATTGTTAGTGTAAACTCCTTAACTTTTATTCACCTTCCATGCTATTTAGGTCTTTTCAGATCAAATAATACATTGGCCAAATCAAATATTTTCCCCAGTGGTTTTAATTTCAGGTAAAAAGCAAACATTTAATTGTTTGTTATATTGAATCATTGAGGTCTCAGTGAGTAAGCAAAGCTAATGCAGACATAGAAAAACATCATCCAAGGAGCTATGAATAGCTTGGCCCTTTGCCATCTCTCAGTATGTGAGTTTGAAATCTACAAACCAGAGATTAACTCATGGATCAATTATATTTTAAGTATTCTCTGCTAGTGCTACTCAAGAAAGGCCATAACTCCTTCAGTAATTACTTAAATATAATTTGCCAGAAAACTAAACCAACTTACTTATTTCATAAAAACACTTTTGATAAAGAGGAAACAGTAAACTACAAGCTGTTCATCTTCCTGATTAAATGATGATATATTCTTGCATTTTCTTCTCCAACGTGCATGCTTGGTAACACTTGGCAATGTCTCCGTCACTGAGACATTTCTACCAGCTCTCTTCATTATTTCAGAAATCCCTTCTCCTAATCTATGTCACGGCGACAGCCCTCTTGTAGCATGTATCCGCCAGCTATCTGATCTTCTAGCTGACTCTTTGGCATAAGGCTACCTCCAACTGCTATATTTTTTCATTGATCATTTGTTTAAACCGCATGTTCTGATTTTTATTTGGGTGTCATTCTTTTAAAAATAAATCCTTATGTTTTAGATTTCAACTGTGAAAATTCATAATAAAAATAATTTGGAACAACAGAAAAGGAAAAGAGTTAACCTTCTCTACTGCTCCTCTTCTCAATATATCTAACACAGAAAGATATTGATGGTCTTTAAATAAATGTTCCTGAAGTTCAAAATCAACAGCAACAACAAGAAAACTTCACGTTTTTAAAACCCTTTGACAATGAGTACACTTAAATGATATATTTTTAAAAGAGTGAAGTTTTTCTTGATATGAATAACCAAACTCTTAGTAAGTTGATTCAAGTTATTTTAGAGTTAGATTGGACTGTTTTTTTTAGATGGAATATAGAAGTGCACATACAGAATATACTAGAGTGCATTTAAACTGTGAATCACTTATATTAAGGCAACAAATCCTAACATTGTCTCCTGGCCCGAAGAAATGCATAATCTTCTCTCTTCTTTCTGTATATGTTGCTAGAGATATATTTTGTTAAACCAGCTTAGTGTTTTGTTTTGTAAATTACAAACAATTCTCTACAAAGAGATCTTGCGTAAAAATCTGGATTTAAAATACCTTTTGGAAATCAGAAAATTTGATCAAATTGGTTCTGCATTCCTATGTGGCAATAATTACAGGCTCTGGGGGCAGCTATTCCCTTCAGAAAGACCAAGTACTGTCCAATTTTCAACCTGCCTGCATACCTGACACATTCTTGACTTGCCACCATAGGCATTTGCATTGTGACCCTATAATAAAGCTTTTAATCCACATAGCGATATCTACTGCTTTCCTTTCTCTCTCAAGGTTGGCAGTGAGATGGTTTTGGGGAAAATCTGCCTGCCTTAGAACTGGCATGTGCAGATTAGGGAAAACTTCTCGATAGATCCCAGGGATAGAGTCATATAGCCTCCCTCCCTCTCTCTCTCTCTTTCTCTCTCTCCATACATATCACAGGATTTGCCTTTAGTTGTCTTTGGAATCAGAAATAGGTATACACTCAGGGGAAGACAAGTCAAGGCACAAACAGTCTCCAATCTGGTTCAATGTAATTCATACTAGGTTTGGAGAAAAATCTTCATTATAGGGAGTATACATTTTTCTGGCCTTGATCTCTCTCTCTCTTTCTCTTTCTCTCTCTCTCTCTCTCTGTATATATATGTATATGTTCCAGGATGGTATATGGATGTTTGCAGAATAAGATTCAGGTTCTATGTCCAAGCCACTAGCATCATTCCAATGCAATTTCAAGCTAGTCAATTTATTAGATATATGCATGTATAATTATATGTGTGACTTAAGGTGATAATTAAGAATTGTTCATTATTAATATCCACCCCTTCATCACAATTATAAATCTTTATAGTTGAGAATATTGAGGAAGAGAACTTGTTCTACCACCTTTTCAGAAAAGACTGTAAATTGGTATGCAAATACTTTAGTGCTAAATGGAATAGAACAGCATTTTCACCTGAGACAGTGAATAAGTGACCAAGATTTATACCTAAACAAAAAATGAAGGATACAAAATTCCCAGGGCAGAAAATTTGAGAGAGTGATGGTAGGAAAAAGTTAATTTCAAAAGGGAAAAAGAACTGTCATATTGTGTGCTAGAAACTTTACATAGGTAATTTCATTTAATCAGCACACCACATCTAAGAGGAAAATATGCTCATCATTGTAAAGATGCACAGAAAGATAAAGTGATTGATTCTTGGTCACAGAGCCAGGAAGTAAAAAAATGGAATGCAAACATATAATTACCTGACTCTTATCTGGGTTCTTTTTCCATTATACTATTGTATGATGCAATAATTAGGTGGCATTACCAAGAGAGAGTTTTCCTATGCAATGAGTGATCTTATGAATTGCTACAGGTGAATGACTCCCTTTGTTTACCCAATTTTTCTCTAATTTATGTGACAATGGGCATTATTCTTAGTATTAAAATTTTTCTGAATCAGCTTGAGTAAATGCTCATATACTCAAATATCTTTCAATTTACAGATGAGGAAGTTGGTCCATTTCTGTTTACCTGACACTCAAAAAAGAAGACTAGTATACTATCTCTTTGGAGTAGAACAGAAATGGTAATTTAAGTTCTCAGGTTTGCTTTGAAAAAGTACTTTCCATTAAATTGTCATCTTCAAAATGATGAATATATTTTATATCATGATTAGAAACTGTACCAGAAAGACCAGACTAGATATAGTTAGAATTAAAGATTGTCCAGAAAAAATTTTTACAAAGATTCAAAACTATTTTCTGTAACTTAATATATAAATATTGGAACAATTTATTTTTGCTTGTTTCATATTAGAACTCTTACCCAAAGGAGTAAGACTACCCCTTAGGAGGAAGTTATTTGAAATTCAAGAGCTTTTGTCTAGAGAGGAAAAAATATGTAATTTTGCTGGTGGTTAAAGATTATCCATTGAAAAATTTACTATTGACTTAAGTTGTAGGTGTAATTCACTAGAATAAAACAAAACACTTTTAAGGCAGGGAGAAAAATATATAATAATGGAATAAATGTATATGTAGGGAAAGGAGAGATGGTGAGGATTACTGAACGATCTATGGATATTGACTCCAGTTCTAAAGAATAGAGGAAAAGATAAATCTAATTCATCAATGTACCTTAGTTTTTTTTTTTTTTTGATTATAGAATTTATCCATGCCCTCCTTTAACTTGTGTGGCTCAATTGTTCTCTAGCCTCATTCTTTAAATGTATCCTTCCCTCTCTGTCAGGGAAAATCACCAAGGGGAATGGGAAAATGTGGCATAGTGTGTTCCAGTGTTGAATTAAAGAAAGTAGGCTTTGTAATGTCACCTCAAATTGGGAAGAGGGTAAATATTATGCTATTATAGAGAGAATATGACTATCATAAGGAAGGCAAGAGGAAAGCAAATGGCCAGAGTTAAATTCCACACTGTTAAATCTGCCGAATTTTTAAAAAGATACAGCACACTCAAGAAGACAGAAAAGAATGCTGCCACCCAGGCCTCTTCCTCCTTTCCTCCATTGTTAACATATGGATTTTCTCTCTTTTTTCAAAGCAACAGTGAAAATATTTGGAGGAGAGAATGGCTATGCCATTAAAAAATTATCCAAAACTTGGAAGTAGGGCAAAGACATTATGATGTGCCCTACTGATGTCATACTGGATCACTATCTAAAAAATCTACCCAAAGGTGCACTGTAGATAAAGGTAACTTTACTTGATGTACTAGTTACTATTTATTAAAGCCCAGATTCTGTAGCATAAGATGCTAACTGTTATAAGACTGAGAAACTGCATATTGTTTATTTTTGTTAATCCTATACTCCTAATGTACCCCTCCTCCACCTCCTCTTTGGTAACTATAAGTTTGTTTTCTGTGCCTGTTTGTCCGTTTCTGTTCTGTAAATAAATTCATTTGTATTATGTTTTAGATTCCACATATAAGTGATATCATATAATATTTGTCTTTCTCTGTCTGACTTATTTCTCTTAGTATGATATTCTCTAGGTCAATCCATGTTGCTGCAAATGACATTATTTCATTTTTTTATGGCTGAGTAATATTCTATTTTATATATATACCACATCTCCCTTATCCATTCATCTGTTGGGGCACTTAGGCTGCTTCCACATCTTGGCTATTGTAAATAGTGTTGCTATGAACATTGGGGTGCATATTTCTTTTTGAATTAGAGTTTTCATCTTTTCCAGATGTATGCCCCAGAATGGACTGCTGGTAACATATGGTAACTCTATCTTAGTTTTTAAGGAACCTCCATACTATTTTGCATAATGGCTGCACCAATTTACATTTCCACAAACAGTATAGGAGGGTTTCCTTTTCTCTACACCCTCTCTAGCATTTATTATTTATAGACTTTTTGATGATAGCTATTCTGACTGGTGTAAGGTGATAGTTCATTGTAGTTTTGATTTGCATTTATCTAGTAATTAGCAATGTTGAACGTCTTTTCATGTCCCTGTTGGCCATCTGTAAGTCTTCTTTGGAGAAATGTCTATTTAGGTTTTCTGCCCATTTTTTGATTGGGTTTTTTGTTTTCTATATTGAGTTGTATGAGATATTTGCATATTTTGGAAATTAACCCCTTGTCTGTCACATCTTTTGCAAATATTTTCTCCCAATCCATAGGTTGTTTTGCATATAATTTTTATCTGATACAGATATAAATGATTTATATCTGGTATAAAGAGAACCCCCAATTTTTAAAAATTTCCTTGGAAAATATTGACAAGTCTTAGATCTAATGCTCTCACATTTTGCCCACTGGAAGTGTCTTCAACTTTCTTCAGTTACTGTCTTCTTCCGGACACTAAAAGACTACAAAACCTTATTTAAGCCAAAGCACTTTGAATTTTTTTTTTCATTACTAAGAAATCCAGTCTTCAACTTGTAAAATCTGCATGTATTTCCTCCTTACACATGCTGGACTCTGTGCAAGATGATAGGACTATGGAGATGAGCTGACTTTCAAATTTCATGGATTTCTCAATCAAAGTAAAATGATAGACAAAGAGATTCACAACTACAATATAAGAAAGACTATGCAGCAGGCACAGAAAAGGCATATAAGTGAGCGTGGGAATCAAGGAAGCATTTCCAAAAGTGGTGATATTTTACCTGTCTATTGAAGACGGAGTAAGGATTAGCCAAGCAATGAGAATTTCAGGCTGTGGAAAGAGTGTTAAGGAAAGTATTGTACAAGAACTACTTACTTGTTCAGAGAACTGAAGGTGGAAAAAGATGTCCTGAAAATGTTTGGAGTAGCTGAGATCCGAAGGACAGTCCAGGACCAGTCCTAAAAGGCTTTATGTTATGGAAAAGAGTTTGAACCATGAAGTTCATATAGGATATTATGCAACAGCATGCTGTCAACAGATATTTCTTTCAGAATGTTCACTCTGACTGCCCAGACACAAAAGTATTAGAGGGAAGCAAGACTGGAGGAAGGGAAACCAAATAGGAGATGACCATAGTAACTCAAGTTAAATAAAGAAGGCTGACCTGGAAGATTGTGGCCAGTTGCTTTAGAGATATTTACAAATTAAAAACAACAGTTCTCACTGACAAAAAATAGAGGAATGAAGGGAACTAGGATGTGATCCATAAGTGGCCAAATGTACCTTTGCAATCTAGAAAGCACACAAAGTAGAGAATGCTTGGTATATTAATTTTCTATTGCTGTGTAACAAATTGGCACAATTTAGCTACTTAACACAACACAAATGCGTTAGCTCACAGTTTCTGTGGGTCATAAGTCTGACCTGTTTTATCTGGGTCCTCTGTTCAGGATCTCAAAAGGCTGAAATTAAGGTACCTGCTAAATGTATCATCATCTTGAGGCTTGACTAGGAAAAAAAAAATCCACTTACAAGCTTTCTTGCATTGATGGCAGAATTCATTTTCTGGTGGCCATATGACTGAGGTCTCCATTTTCTTGCTAGCTGTCAGCTGGAGGATACTCTCAGCTCCTAGAGCAGTTTATTCCTCCAAAGCCAGCAGCACGGTGTTTGCTGCTGCTTTGAGTATCTCACTTCTTTTAATGTACTATTATCTCAGGCTCACCCAGAATAATCTCCTTTTAATTAACTCAACTGATTAGGGAACTTAATTATATCAGCAAAATCCCTTCTACCATACAAGGTAGCATGATTACAGGATTGATATTTCATAATATGCACATGCTCCTCTCACCAAGAAGGGGAATCATGCAGGGTGTATCCATCAGAAGGCAGCAGTCTTATAGGGTATCTTAGAATTCTGCCTATTACATTGAGGGGGAAGATTATGAATGGGAATCAGAGCCTTCCTTATCAGAAGATGTGATTGCCCAGGAAAGAAGAAAATGAAGAAAGAAGCATAGACAAGATTCAACATGGGGATAGAAAAATTAGTGATTAGGCAGACAAACATAATGTAATTAGTCCTAAAGTACTTACATCCAAAGGACACTCCTAAATTTTAAATCCCATACAGCTTTATTTTTAAAATGTAGGTAGCAAGGAAGATGTCTAACAAAGAAAATATAAAGAAATAAGTGATTTCCCATTTCAAATTGCATTTCCCCCATTCTTTTCACTGTTAAAGAAGCTCTTTGCTAACACCCCTATCATTGTTTTTTTCATTCTGCTGGAGCTGCTCCAAGCTTCTCACTTTTAGCTGAAGTTGTGAGACCCTCAACTGTCATAACAGTACAACAAAAGCCTGATGTCTGCTAAGTATAGAGAATTGTCTCACAGTTTCTACAATAATTCTCCTATTTATACAACCTAGAATCTCAACCTCATTTTAAACAACAGTACTAAACTGTATCTGTGACCCTGCCCCACCTGCTTCTCTAAACATTTCCCCACTGTTATTTTTTATAATAATGTCTTTACTTCAATTAGCATTTCCATCACTGAAAACATTTACTGAAGCAGTGGCTCATTGAAGTTATACTTCACAGAGATCAATTCAGAATGGGATTTTTGGACTAAATGGGATCTCAAAGAGGTCATATAGATCACCCTCCTGTATCCAAGCAACCCCCTAGAAGATAACCATCTTATTCCAGAAATCACTCCCCAAAAGGAAATTCTACAGCCATTCCTTCAGCAACTTATTTATGTGTCTAATTACCCTTGCAGTTAGGGACTTCTTGTTCGAGTCTCTCTGGGTGTGTAGAACAGTTGGTAACCATACTCCTTATAATGACTGTTCATAAATCTGCAAACTTTTCTTAAGTCATCTTCATTATCTCTATTCCAGACCAACTATATTCTATACTTAATAGTCAACTTCATACATCTTCAGCATTCAAGGACCAAGTTTTTGGCAAATTCATAAACGATGTCAAATCTCCTAACTTCCTGTACATTTAAAAGAAATACAAATTAAAGATGAATTAATATAGCATACAAACCAATTGTTTGCCTACGTAGCTGTCTTTCTAGCAGCTCAAGTACTAAAGGTCATACTCACAAGCCATGCAAAGAAAGCCATAACTATATGATTACTGTTCCCATTATCTCCTCATCCTGTCTGATAACTATATTCACTTTCTTTTTAGACTCCTTCTTCTGCAAGTGACCTGAGTTGCAGACAAATATGGTCAATGTGACACTGGTACTTAGTAATCGTCTCCTAATCTTTTTAGTCCTCTGATTGAATAAGCAATCTATATGGTGAAATACAGTGCCTTTGTTCCAACATTATCTCAAGCTGGTCTTGAATACATACATATATTTAAGAATCACTATACTTTAATATAATTCTCTGTAAAATGTCAATTTCCATCATATTTATTCTCACTATTTCTGTCAATATTGCAACATTTTCCCACACAATGGTCATTATAGCCTGTTATGCCTACTCTCCATAGAAGCTGTTAAATTGACAGCCACATCTGAGTCTGAACTTCTTAAATACTCTTTTTTGGCTTGGTGTCAACACTCTTCAATTTTTTTTTTTTTTTTTTTCCTTTCTACTAATTCTGAACTAATTCACTGAGCAAGACAGTGAACTACTAAAATTCAATCTGGCATAGATCTTCTTATTTATATAATCAGAGACTGGCTATTCTCATAAATATTGAGACAGGGAACCAAGCTTACTGAAAATAATAATTCTGTGTTTTGGTACAGGCATTGAACTGAGTTCAGGATTCTAAGTTTCAAATCCTTCTTTGAAAATAGAAAGTTGCATATTTTGAAAAAGTCCCTTCATATAGGAGAAATATTATTTTAGTCGTCCTTTTCTCTTTTTTTGCATTAATTTGCATATCCCCAAATACTAGTGTTTGTAAAGTGAATATATATGTATGAATGTAAATATATATGTATTTAATTTTCCTCTCTATTTAATTTTACTCTCCTCTGAATTGTCTATTAAAATCTTAGTCCATTTTCTTGAGTAGTTGCTCATTTTACTAATTTGTTAGAGCCTTATGTGCCATCTATGTTGCAAATATATTTTCCAAACTCTTTCAGTTGTCTATCGATTTTCTTCATGGTATCTTTTGCCATACACACTTTTAATTTTGTACTACCCTATATAAGCACATTTTATTACAGATTTTGAATGTCTTATTTTGTCAAGAGGGTCACTTATGTTATTGGGTGGTGCATGTAATCTCTTAGATGTTTTTCTAACATAGTCATTACATACATGACTATGTTAGAAGGAAATATATAATCTACTTTAAATTTAGATTTATATCTGGAGTGAAATAGGGATATAATTTTATTTTTACAATGGATAATCATTTCTTAAATGAGCCATCATTTTCCCATTGAGTTGAATTATCTCAATCATATACTAAATACTCAAATATATCAGATTTATTTCCAGAGTCTCTATTATGTTGCATTTTTTTTTGTATTTTGTAGTTGTCACTGTTGTTGCTCGCTGATTCTCATGCCAATATACTATTAATTTTACTATAGTACATTTATAAAATTTTCTGTGTTAGGCAAAGTAAATCCCCTCCTATTTTTCCTAACCCATTTCTCCTATCTGCTTTTTATAATTTTCTTTTTTGGGCATTTATTCTTCTACATGAATTTCAAAATCATTTTATCCATTTCAAAGACAATGTATCTCCCCCAGAAAATCTTCTATTTACTAATTAGCAGATAACTAAATTCATATATTAATTTTTGAGGGAATTGATATTTAATATTCCCATTCTGAAACATAAGGCATTGTTTTTCAATAAAATGACTTCATTTATTTCCTATATCTTTCTCATTCCATTTATTCTTAAATATATATAGTCTTCATTACTATTATGAATAGATTTTTTCCATGTCCTTTTTCTTGCTTTTTACTTAACTGAAAAATACCTTTGAGTTTTATATATTCTTGTGCTCAGTCATATTGGAAATTCCTTTATTAGTTCAAATAGCTTTAAACTAGACTCTCTTGCATTTCCTAGGTATAAAATACACTAATAAAAACAGATCACTTTACTTTCTCTTGGTTTTTTCTTTTTTAAAATGGTGATAACAATAATATTTATTTTATAAGTTCTCTATGAGGAATAAATGAATTAAAATACATAAAATATTTTGAACAGTACCCAGAATACTAGTCCTTAATAAAAGTTAGCTATTTGTGGTAATACTAGGCATTCTTGTCTAGGTCTTAATTTTAGTTAAAATGACAAGTGTGTACCCATATACAAGGAAATTCCTAGTGCTATTTATATTTCTCCTTCTTGGCCAGATGCAAAAAGCCTGAACCCTTTGCTTTTAAGCTTGTTCTGAATGTTAGTGTCCAAAAAAAATAATAATAATAATAAGGAAAAAGGAAAGCAGTTGTCCAGAGTCAACAAGTTATCATTTCAAATCACAATTTAATATCCATAAAATATTGGGAAACTTATGTAAGTTCCAAACATGAAGCTTTTATGGGGCTAACTGCACTTCCTAATCCTGGACTTATGAGGATTAAATGAGATAATGATCACAAAGTGCTAAGTACTATTCCTGGTAGAAAGCAGATGTTCAGTGCATGCTAATACTTCCTTTCTCCCTCTTTTTCACATTTCCACCATCTCAGGAAAGTCTTTTATACCTGACCTTCAAATAGAAATACTGTATTGTCTTTTATTACCAGCACATAACTATCACTATTAGCCTTCATCTCACTGATTAAAAAACAACAACAAGGCGACCTTCAAGATGGCTGAAGAGTAAGACGTGGAGATCACCTTCCTCTCCACAAATACATCAAAAATACATCTATATGTGGAACAACTCCTACAGAACACCTACTGAACACTGGCAGAAAACCTCGGATTTCCCAAAAGGCAAGAAAATCCCCACCTACCTGGGTAGGGCAAAAGAAAAAAGAAAAAACAGAGACAAAAGAATAGGGATGGGAACTGCACCTCTGGGAGGGAGCTGTGAAGGAGGAAAAGTGTCCACACACTAGGAAGCCCCTTCACTAGTGGAGACGGGAGGTGGGCAGGGGGGAAGCTTTGGAGCCACGGAGGAGAGCGCAGCAACAGGGGTGCAGGGGGCAAAGTGGAGAGATTCCTGCACAGAGGATCAGTGCCGACCAGCACTCACCAACTCAAGAGGCTTGTCTGCTCACCTGCTGGGGTGGGTGGGGGCTGGGAGCTGAGGCTCGGGCTTCGGAGGTCAGATCCCAGGGAGAGGACTGGTGTTAGCTGCATGAACACAGCCTGAAGGGGGCTAGTGCACCACAGCTAGCTGAGAGGGAGTCCAGGAAAAAGTCTGGAACTGCCAAAGACGCAAGAGACCATTGTTTCGGGGTGCACGAGGAGAGGGGATTCCTTCCCCGTGTGCCCACAGAAGGCAGAGTACTGCCTAAATGAGCTCCAGAGACGGGTGTGAGCCAAGGCTATCAACATGGACCCCAGAGACGGGCATGAAACAGTAACGCTGGTGTCGCTGCCACCAAGAAGCCTGTGTGCAAGCACATGTCACTACCCACAGCCCCCACCCCCGGGAGCCTGTGCAGCCCGCCACTGCCAGGGTCCCGCGATCCAGGGACAACTCCCTGGGGAGAACACACACACAGTGTGCATCAGGCTGTTGCAATGTCACACTGGCCTCTGCTGCTGTAGGCTCACCCCGCATTCCAATTATGACTACCATAACCCTCCCTCTCCCCAGCCTGAGTGAGCAAGAGAACCCTAATCAGCCCCCGCTTTAACATCCTCCTGTCTGGGCGGGGAACAGGCCCCTGAGGTCAACCTACATGAGAGGTGGGGCCAAAACCAAAGCTGAACCCCAAGAGCTGTGTGAACAAAGAAGAGAAAGAGAAATTTCTCCATGCAGCCTCAGAAGCAGTGGATTAAATCCCCACAATCAACGTGATGTACCCTGCATCTGTGGAATACCTGAATAGACAACAAATGTTCCCAAAATTGAGGCAGTGGACTTTGGGAAAAACTGTACACTTGGGGTTTGCTCTCTGTGACTGATTTCTTTCTGATTTTTATGTTTATCTTAGTTTAGTTTTAGTGCTTGTTATCATTGGTTGATTTGTTTATTGGTTTGGTTGCTCTTTGCTCTTTGATTTATTTATTTATATTTATTATTATTCAGTGTCTTTCTTTTTTTTTCTTCCTTTTTTTTCTCCTTTTCTTCTGAGCCGTGTGGCTGACAGGGTCTTGGTGCTCTGACCAGGTGTCAGGCCTGAGCCTCCTAGGTGGGAGAGTTGAGTCGAGGACATTGGGCCACCAGAGACCTCCTGGCCCCATGTAATATCAATTGGCCACAGTGCTCCCAGAGATCTCTGTCTCAGCACTAAGACCCAGCTCCACCAAACGGCCAGCAAGCTCCAGTGATAGATGCCCCATGCCAAACAACTAGCAAGACAGGAACACAACCCCAGCCATTACCAGACAGGCTGCCTAAAATCATAATAAGTTCACAGACACCACAAACACACAAATGGACATGGACTTGCCCACAAGAAAACAAGGTCCAGTCCAAACCACCAGAACACAGGCACCAGTCCCCTCCACCAGGAAACCTACACAAGCCACTGAGCTAACCTCACCCACTGGGGGAAGACACCAAAAACAATGGGAACTACGAATCTGCAGCTTGTGAAAAGGAGACCCCAAACACAGTAAGTTAAACAAAATGAGAAGACAGAGAAATATGCAGCAGATGAAGGGGCAAAGTAAAAACCCACCAGACCAAACAAATGAAGAGGAAATAGGCAGTCTACCTGAAAAAGAATTCAGAGTAATGATAGTAAAGATGATCCAAAATCTTGGAAATAGAATGGACAAAATACAAGAAACGTTTAACAAGGACAAAGAAGAACTGAAGAGTAAACAAACAATAATGAACAACACAATAAATGAAATTAAAATTCTCTAGAAGGAATCAATAGCAGAATAACTGAGGCAGAAGAACAGATAAGTGACCTGGAAGATTAAAGAGTGGAAATGACTACCACAGAGCAGAATAAAGAAAAAAGAATGAAAAGAATTGAGGACAGTCTCAGGGACCTCTGGGAAAACATTAAACCCACCAACATTCGAAATATAAAGTTCCAAGAAGAAAAAGAGAAAAAGAAAGGGTCTGAGAAAATATTTGAAGAGAGTATAGTTGAAAACCTCCCTAACATGGGAAAGGAAATAGTCAATCAGATCCAGGAAGTGCAGAGAATCCCATACAGGGTAAATCCAAGGAGAAACATGCCAAGACAAAATATTAAAAGTAGCAAAGGAAAAGCAACAAATAACATACAAGGGAATCCCCATAAGGTTAACACCTGATATTTCAGCAGACAATCTGCAAGCCAGAAGGGAGTGGCAGGACATATTTAAAGTGATGGAAGGGAAAAACCTACAACCAAGATTACTCTAACCAGCAAGGATCTCATTCAGATTCAATGGATAAATTAAAATCTTTAGAGACAAGCAAAAGTTAAGAGAATTCAGAACAACCAAACCAGCTTTACAACAAATGCTAAAGGAATTTCCCTAGGCAAGAAACACAAGAGACGGAAAACACCTACAAAAACAAACCCAAAACAATTAAGAAAATGGTATTAGGAAGATACATAGTAATAATTACCTTAAATGTGAATGGATTAAATGATCCAACCAAAAACATAGACTGGCTGAATGGACACAAAAACAAGACCAATATATATGTTGTCTAAAAGAGACCCACTTCAGACCTAGGGACACATACAGACTGAAAGTGAGGGGATGGAAAAAGATATTGCATATAAATAGAAGTCAAAAGAAAGCTGGAGTAGCAATTCTCATCTCAGAAAAAATAGACTTTAAAATAAAGACTATTACAAGAGACAAAGAAGGACACTACATAATGATCAAGGGATCAATCCAAGAAGAGGATATAAAAATTGTAGATATTTACGCACCCAACGTAGGAGCACCTTAATATATAAGTCCAATGCTAACAGCCATAAAAGGGGAAATAGACAGTAACAATACTAGTAGGGGACTTTAACATGCCACTTTCACCAATGGACAGATCATCCAAATTGAAAATTAATAAGGAAACACAAGCTTTAAAAGACACATTAAACAAGATGGACTTAATTGATATTTATAGGACATTCCATCCAAAAACAGCAGAATACACTTTCTTCTCAAGTGCTCATGGAACATTTTCCAAGATAGATCATATCTTGGTTCACAAATCAAGCCTTGGTAAATATAAGAAAATTGAAATCATCTTTCAATGATGATTGAAAAAAGTATGATTTCCGACCACAGTGCTATGAAACTAGATATCAATTACAGGAAAAAAAACTGTAAAACATACAAACACATGGAGGCTAAACAATACACTACTAAATAACAAAGAGATCACTGAAGAAATGAAAAAGAAAATCAAAACATACCTAGAAACAAATGCAACGAAAACACGACAACCCAAAACCTATGGGATGCAACAAAAGCAGTTCTAAGGGGGAAGTTTATAACAATACAATCCTACCTCAAGAAACAAGAAAAATCACAAATGAACAACCTAAACTTACACCTAAAGCAATTAGAGAAAAAAGAACAAAAAACCCCAAAGTTAGCAGAAGGAAAGAAATCATAAAGATCAGATCAGAAATAAATGAAAAAGAAATGAAGAAAAAATAGCAAAATTAATAAAACTAAAAGCTGGTGCTTTGAGAAGATAAACAAAATTGATAAGCCATTAGTCAGAGTCATCAAGAAAAAAAGGGAGAAGACTCAAATCAACAGAATTACAAATGAAAAAAAGAAGTAAAAACTGACACTACAGAAATACAAAGGATCATGAGAGATTACTACAAGCAATTTTATGCCAATAAAATGGACAACCTGGAAGAAATGGACAAATTCCTTGAAAAACACAATTTTCCAAGACTGAACCAGGAAGAAATAGAAAATATGAACAGACCAATCACAAGCACTGAATTTGAAACTGCGATTAAAAGTTTTCCAACAAACAAAAGCCCAGGACCAGATGGCTTCACAGGTGAATTCTATCAAACACTTAGAGAAGAGCTAACGCCTATCCTTCTCAAACTCTTCCAAAATATAACAGAGGGAGGAACACTCCCAAACTCATTCTTCGAGGCCATCATCACCCTGATACCAAACCAAACAAAGATTTCACAAAAAAAGAAAACTACAGGCCAATATCACTGATGAACATAAATGAAAAACTCCTCAACAAAATACATGCAACAGCACATTAAAAGGATCATACACCATGATCAAGAGGGGTTTATCCCAGGAATGCAAGGATTCTTTAACATACTCAAATCAAACAGTGTGATGCACCATATTAACAAACTAAAGGATAAAAAATATATGATCACCTCAATAGATGCAGAAAAATCTTTTGACAAAATTCAACACCCATTTATAAAAAAAATAAACTTCAAATACTGGGCATAGAGGGAACCTACCTCAGCATAATAAAGGCCATATATGACAAACCCACAGCCAACATTGTTCTCAGTGGTGAAAGACTGAAACCATTTCCTCTAAGATCGAGAGCAAGGCAAGGTTGCCCACTCTAACCACTACTTTTCAAGAAAGTTTTGGAAGTTTTATCCACGACAATCAGAGAAGAAAAAGAAATAAAAGGAATCCAAATCAGAAAAGAAGAAGTAAAACTGTCACTGTTTGCAGATGACGTGATACTATACATAGAGAATCCTAAAGATGCTGCCAGAAAATTACTAGACCTAATCAATAAATTTGGTAAAGTAGCAGGATACAAAATTAATGCACAGAAATCTCTTGCATTCCTATACACTAATAATGAAAAATCTGAAAGAGAAATTAAGGAAACACTCCCATTTACCATTGCAACGAAAAAAATAAAATACCTAGGAATAAACCTACCTATGGAGACAAAAGACCTGTATGCAGAAAACTATAAGACACTGATGAAAGAAATTAAAGATGATACAAACAGATGGAAAGATATACTGTGTTTTTGTATTGGAAGAATCAACATTGTGAAAATGACTCTAGTACCCACAGTGATCTACTGATTCAATGCAATCCTTACCAAACTACCAATGGCATTTTTCACAGAACTAGAACAAAAAATTTCACAATTTGTATGGAAAAACAAAAGACCCCGAATAACCAAAGCAGTCTTGAGAAAGAAAAGTGGAGCTGGAAGAATCAGGTTCCCTGACTTCAGACTATACTACAAAGCTACAGAAATCAAGACAATATGGTACTGGCACAAAAACAGAAATATAGATCAATGGAACAGTATAGAAAGCCCAGAGATAAACCCACACACATGGTCACCTTATCTTTGACAAAGGAAGCAAGAATATACAATAGAGAAAGGACAGCCTCTTCAATAAGTGGTGCTGTGAAAACTGGACAGCTACATGTAAAAGAATGAGATTAGAACACTCCCTAACACCATAAACAAAAATAAATTCAAAATGGATTAAAGACCTAAATGTAAGGCCAGACACTATAAAACTCTTAGAGGAAAACATAGGCAGAGCACTCTATAACATAAATCACAGCAAGATCCTTTTTGACCCACCTCCTAGAGAAATGGAAATAAAAACAAAACTAAACAAATGGGACCAAATGAAACTTAAAAGATTTTGCACAGCAAAGGAAACCATAAATAAGATGAAAAGACAACCTGCAGAATGGGAGAATATATTTGCAAATGAAGCAACTGACAAAGTATTAATCTCCTAAATATACAAGCATCTCATGCAGCTCAATATCAAAAAATCTAACAACCCAATCCAAAAATGGGCAGAAGACTTAAATAGACATTTCTCCAGAGAAGATATACAGATTGCCAACACATGAAAGGATGCTCAACATCACTAATCATTAGAGAAATGGAAATCAAAACCACAATGAGGTATCACCTCACACCGGTCAGACTGGCCATCATCAAAAAATCTACAAACAATAAATGCTGGAGAGTGTGTGGAGTAAAGGGAACCCTCTTGCACTGTTGGTGGGAACGTAAATTGATACAGCCACTATGGAGAACAGTATGGAGTTTCCTTAAAAAACTAAAAATAGAACTACCATATGATCCAGCAATCTCACTACTGGGCATATACCCTGAGAAAACCATAATTCAAAAAGAGACATGTACCACAATGTTCACTGCAGCACTATTTACAATAGTCAGGACATGGAAACAACCTTAATGCCCATTGATAGATGAATGGATAATGAAGATGTGGCACATATATATGATGGAATATTAGGCATAAAAAGAAACGAAATTGAGTTATTTGTAGTGAGGTGGATGGACCTAGAGTCTGTCATACAGAGTGAAGTAAGTCAGGAAGAGAAAAACAAATACCATATGCAAACACATATATATGGAATGTAAAAAAAAAAAAAAAAGGTTCTCATGAACCTAGGGGCAGGATAGGAGTAAAGACGCAGCTATGGAGACTGGACTTGAGGACACGCGGAGGGGAAGGGTAAGCTGGGACAAAGTGAGAGAGTAGCATTGACATATATACACTACCAAACGTAAAATAGATAGCTAGTGGGAAGCAGCCACATAGCACAGGGAGATCAGTTCAGTGCTTTGTGACCACATAGAGAGGTGGGATAGGGAGGGTCGGAGGGAGGCACTGGAGGGAGGGGATATGGGGATATATGTATACATATAGCTGATTCACTTTGCTATACAGCAGAAACTAACACAACTTTGTAAAGCAATTATACTCCAATAAAGATGTTAAGAAAAAAAACCCTTGTGTTTTATTATCTAAACGTATCCATATATATAGTCCTGAAAATAGACAAATTGATCCGTTATACTCTATGACTCAGTGCTTAACAAATGGCAGGCCACAGCAGTATAAACGAGGATTTGGCAGATCATTTAGAATGAAAAATATGCATTCAAAATATATTAGAATCCAGCATTGATGGTGGTACCAATTGTTTAGTAATAGAACGATCCCAGCACTTAATAATTCAATTTTCCAAATTTCAATGTTTGCACATTTAGTATGAGTGCTTACATAATTTATTATTTAAAAATAATGTATATACAGGAAAAATTGTTCATTTATCACAAGTGCAAAGGCAACTCAAAACCAGAGTGCCACAGTTAGCATTTTTATATAAGCATCTCTATCCCATACAGTGAGAGTAGGATTATAATCACTATATTATCCTGTATCTGGGAACACCTATAAACTGCAAACTAATGAGGTAAGTAATTTTGGTTAATTAGAATCAATAGTATCATCCTTTAATTAAACAATATTGATTGCATTATACAGAGGGCAGCGTTTGAAGTAATTTGCTCTTATGCAATGTGTCTTTTCCTTGCAAAAGTATGTCAGGGGGCAAGTTTACTTTGACATGGGCTAAACCCTCTGCACCCTTGCCAATATAATAGCACTTTATATTTATGAAGTCAGAACTGGAGAGATTTCCAAATACTAATTATATCACTTTTGATACTCCAATATGTGTGGTTGAAGTTTCATTTGACCTGACACAGAAGCCTCTTTATGGAAAGAGAAAGACATCATTGGCCAGTCATGAAAAGTTTATTTTATTCCGGTTATAACTAAAAAATATGATGATAACAATCAACTATTACTAATTTAATATTTTAACATAATATGTCTTCAATTACTTAAAAATTTTATGGAAAATTATTTCCACCTGAATGTCCCACTATATTGTAACCTCTGCAAGAGCGGAACTAAGTCTATATTGTTCACCATGATTTCCCTTTCTCTGAGCATATGCTTGATACAAAGTAGACATGCCACAAGTATTGATATTAGTGAGTTACCAAGTCATTTTCTTCAATGTTCCATCTGACGTATGTGGACAGCTATAGGAGCCAAGAACTGTGAGTCCAACTGAAATGTTTAATGTCATGTTGCACATGCCCACGCTTTGCTTGACTGCATAGAATTCTAAAGGATCACTTCTATCATTAAAGATCTACTCCATCATCACCATCAATCTGCCAATCTACTTTTTCACCATTCTTACTTTCAGGAGATCTTTTCTTATAAGTTGTCTAATATCTTATGGTATGGTTTTAAGTCTATTTTCTTTCGTTCTGTCAGCAGTAGAAATGGAGAATAGCTGGGTATTAAACCTATATCTATTTGAAGAACATTAACATAAAAGGACCCTAGACAGAGGAAGAAGTTACTGAAATGCCTTAATATGTTACATTCCTGTGAAGTAAATGAGAAATTACAAGTGCATAAAAAGAGCGAAATAAATATGAGAACATTTTAAGAGCACACATTCTCTTCAGTTGGTGAAATGAGTCCAGATTCTTTGTCATTTTCCCACAGGATTTATGTTGCAATTGTTTGAAATGAGTCTTCAATAAATGCAATTCAATTGATTGGAATTGAATGCCAGTTTAATTGGCTCTGGGTTATATACAGTGAGAATATCCAAAAAAACAAAAGAGAGTAGCAAAGTCTAGCAGTTACAGGGATGCGTATTTCAGCGTCAAAGAGACCAAGACTTAAGTCCTAACAAGCTTTCCTACCTGCAAACCATATAACTTTAGGCAAAATATTTGAATGCACAAAGGCTCATGTATTTCATTTATAAAAAGAGAATGACAGTGTAAGCCTTATTGGTCTGTTGTAAGGATTAATTAGAATATTGTATTAAAAGTGCTTAGCCCGAAGCCTGGTGTGTTGTAAATCTTAGCTACCTTTTATTAGCCATGCTGCTTCTCCTCGAAGAGCTTATTTGAGGGCAGACCCCTGATCTACTGCTTCTAAGATCATTGATGTTTCTATTGTATCTCTCTGTTATGCAGTCACTCATTTCATTCCATAAACCTACTATATCAGCAATTCTCCTGGACTATAGCTTATCATATATTAGAAGGAAACATATGTGAATGCAATTTATGCAACTGTAAGCTAAAGTGAGTGGTTCATTACTAAAGTAACATAGAGCAGGGCATCTGGCTGGTCGAGGCCTGGAGTTCTGGTATTATAGGTATGTGGATCGTTAATGGATGTAGCATAAGCAAAACTGCCTAGCTAAGTGATTTGGACCCTCAGCTGGCTTCAAAGAGCAAGTGGTACAGGTGGAAATAGCGTGAAATTTCCTTTACCCTTAAATTTGACAAATGAGGCAACAATATTTATAAATAGTCCCTTAACGCTGAGGTAATTGGGTAAGAAAGCATGACAGGGTGTAGAAAGTAGCTCCTTTCAATTTATTACTCAGGCACCCTGTTAAGGTCTTTTCTGAAACTGGGCCTATAGGTCAAGTTATTTAATTTGAGCTACTGAAACACGTTACCAAATTCCAAGATCTAATAGCCACAATAATCGCATCTGCTACTTAGGATGAGGTAGATTGTCTGGTTGCTTTCCTGATCTAGGCTACTGAATATATTGTTTAGTATCATCAGGAGCTGAGCAGAGAAATTCAATGATGCCAGAGGCATAGTTCATATTAACATGCCACAAACCAGACAAGGGATGCAGCAGGCCTTGACATGGTATTTGCAGCAGAAATCAAGGCTCCTTTGAGAAAACCCATGTGAAATTGTGAATCAAAGAGAGACAGACTTGCCTTTTTATGGGGAAGAAGGAAAGACAAAGGAAAATCACCCTCCACTGCAATTCCAAGTTTACTTATGAAAACATGTTTTTCTTGCCCAAATAGGAGAATCATATCTAACATTGCAATATTCAAAAGCCATGTCACACCTCAGTCCAAGAAACTGAGATTTCAGGATCCTAGATTTTATTTCTGAGCTCTTCCAACTAGGTTAATTCTATTTCTGCTCTCAGGTGTCTATACTAATAATTGTTCTAGTGAGTCAAACTTTATGGTTGCAGAACAGGAAGTTAAAATCTTAATGACAAAAGTATTTTGATTTAAATTGATATGTGTTGATATATGGTTTGAAAATATATTCTTCAGGAAGTTTTTAATAATTTGCAGCATCTGATTTTTATTGGGAGCCCTAGGACACACAAATCTCATAGAAAGTTTGAGCTCATGTAACATTGAGCTCACATAACAAATAGCAAACTCCACTTTTCCTGCAATCCGTAAAAGGAAACCAATATAAGCCCTCACAGACAGTAGCCTTCCCTACAGCCATCGGTAGTCCTGGCTTCAGATCTATCCATGGCAAGTTCTCACCATTACAGAGAACACAGCAGGAATAAAACATTTGTGTATAAAACTTTCATACCCTTTTCAACACTGATAGATTTATACCATTTTAGATGCCAAAAGAGAAAAATCTTTGAACTCTTGTTATTATAGAAGAAACCAAGGGAGCTGCTGGAAAATATTCAAAGTTAAATCGTTTTATGAATTATCAAGGATCACAAATCTCCCTACAAAACAGATCCGTATAAAAATCAATGAGCAACCTAAGAACAATTAAAAGAAAATGTTATTGGTAGTAATCTCTACTCTGATGATGATATTCCACCTTGCATCTGGTTGAAGACCTGATAACCTGGAGATCAGGTTTTGTTTTCATTTTCAGGGAAAGTGAGATATTATTCAAGAAATGCTTCTTGACTACTGCTCTATGCAAGGCATCATTCAATGTCTGTGGGGATATGGAGAAGGCCTTCTAAGTATGAACTGCAGCAAATAAAATTGAGGCTGTTACAAATTGGAGGTCAATTTATTTAGAAAGTATTTCTTTAATTGGGCTCCTTCAGTATATTCACATAATGTGATCATCAGGTATATATCAAAGGCAATATTTTAGCAAGGTGAGTTGATAGAGGCCCTGGGAATGTTTCCATTTCATGGAACCAGGGACCTGCAAGCAAATGCCTCCTTTTATCGGTAATTTCTTCATCAACTGTTACCAAAAATATCTTAATATGTTATATTCCTTTGCAAGTAAATGGAAAATCATGGGTATATAAATAGGACAAAACATTGTGAAAATATTTTAAGAGCAGGCTTTCTCTTCAGTAGGCTAAATTATCCCAAATCCATTATCATTTTTTCATAGGCTTCATTTTGCAATTGTGAGAAATGTATCTTCATAAATGCAATTCAATTGATAGTACCTGCATGTCAACTTTGAATTATTTCCAGATATGTACTGTGAGGAAATCCAAAGAAGTAGAAAAAAAGCAGCAAGGTCTAGCAGTTAGGGGCATAGGGGATTAGTTCCCCGTTTAGATGATGTCCGTTGCATCTTCGTTAATAACCAAGTGGGTGCATCTTCGTTAATAACCAAGTGGGTGCATCTTCGTTATGGTGCAGTTGTTAGAATGTAGGCACAAGCCCTATATTTTAATTTTTAGGAAATGATTGGGTCTTAGGAATACCCTTTAGAAAGATTAATGGCTTATATGAGCATGGGGAAGAGGGGAAGTCCATAATTGCTGACTGTTCCTCAAAAGAGTTATGACTACATTAAAAATTTTTTTCTATGGTCCCTGGGATATTTTGAAGTTATTAGGCATGCACTTTGGTTTTTATGTTGCTATTATGCTAGAAATCCTGAAAAGAACTTCTATCTTTGCCTTGAATGAACAAGGTGGCAGATCATACCACCAGGACCAAGACAAACCCCTTCTCCATGCACCTCACTTTACCAGAAACAATAACATCTATAACCCAAACACTGGCTGGATTAGGGACCCATCTTACTTCCCATCTGGACAGGACAGAGATATTTTAGTTTTACTTTTATCTACTCATGTGAGTAGAGAAGGGGACATTTCCTTCTAGATCTACTTGTAGAGCACCAGGCAATCACTTTGTTACTTGAATTAAATGGTCATCTGAATATTAATAGTAAACTGGATAGAAAATGAAAACAAATTAATGATTTCATAAACATTTTCATGTTTCATGGCTGTCACATGAAAAAAATTACCCTAAGTGTGCTTTTGTAAATGAGGTACATTGTTTTTTCTAACTCACTGAAACATCTGCAATGTCTTTATGGATCAAGGAAACAATGAAATAAGTACATTATATTTATGATTACATTATAGGTATTCCATTCAGAGAATAGGAAATATATGCATGCATGCATATGTGGAGTTATATGAAGCATAACTATGCAATTATAACTTTTTAATCTGGGTATAAAATACACCATTTGTTTACTGGTAATCTCTGAGCTTTAGTTCCTTTTCCTTTATAGTTCACTAGAGGATTCTTGGAAAAATGTTATTTACCTCTCTGATTTCAAACCACTTAGTCTCACATTGCAAATTGATCTTAATAGGAGATTAAGTTTTAATACCATTGACCATTTTTGAGCATCAAGAAATATTAACAATAACATATTGCTAATATATAATAACATATTGCTAAAACATATTAGCAATAACATATTGCTAACATATAATAACATATTGCTAAAAGCAATATGCAGATCATGCAGTTTTTAATGTTTTGTAAATTGTATGATAATATTAAGAACACATGTGAAAGAAGCTGGCTGTTTAATGAGGATATCTCACTCATTATATTTGTCAAGATTATACTAAAATGTTCACATTGTTGTGTATTTTGTATTTCAAGCTACACTGTATTTCATGTTTCAAACTACACTGTAAGGCTATGCAAGGCTGGAATGACTTCTTCTGGATTTATGTTAAAGCCCCCATCACCTATATGTGTGTCACATATAGAGGGTGCTCTAAAATAGTTGTCTGATAAGTGATGTTTATAATACTTTTGAGGGTTTTGAAGTTAGTTTTAAATGATAAGAACCTAGATGTCAACCTAATTAATACCAAAATAAATACTGTGAAGACAGATATGAACACTACACATAATGTGTTCATTTAAGTTGTGAGTCAGCTCCAAAGTCTAATATTCTAAGCAAATAAGAACCGTTAACAGCTCTGTTTCTATTAATTGCCTAGGTACCCTTACTTTCATTAAGAGCACATGCATTGATTAAATCTGTTGGTGGCTGACAGCAAATTAAAATGTTTGGATTTCTGCAAGTTTATCTGGATTTCATTTGGCACAAACCCAACCATGTAGCCTACTCTTTTTTTTTCTTTTTCTTTTTGTCTGGAACATGTAGCTGAAGCACATGGTCCTTCCTAGTAAATGTATATTCAGAATCATGCTTAAACGATTAACTATCCTTTCCTGGAACAAACAACTGGAATTCAGTATTCACAGGCTAGATACGATTAGATGTACAATTATTGAGAGTCTATGATGGGCAAATCACTGTTACCAGAATTGCGAAGATTAAACAGTGAGTGAGAAAGACATGATTCCCAGTCTCTTGGAGTTTACCATCTAATAAATTAATCTCACACACACACACACACACACACACACACACACACACACACACAGATACGCAAGGCACACACAGAGATATGCAAGGTGAATACATGTTGTTATTCGATCATGAGTAAAACTTAAGGATTGGCCATTTTTGTAAGAGTGAGGAGGGGGAACTCATCAGTTTATATTTGACATCCAGTTGGTGAAATTTTTAGTGGTTTTATAGAACTGTTTAAAATGTGCTATTTACTGTAAAATGAAATCCCAATTACTCTTTCCTTCATTTTTGTGTTCTCTTGCTCTAGCTCTCACTGTTACTTTTTCTTTTTCAAACTCAACTGTCATTCACACAACAGGAAGCTAAGAAGAGACTCCCTGAGTATGAATATTAATACAGAAAGGCAGTACCACCAGTTAAGATGCCTCAGGGGAAACTGATTAAAAACTTGAATAAAACAATAGAGAGGCACGTGATATGGAAGTATTTTGTCTAACTCTTCACTTTCTGTTACTTTCTTTGTTTCTGAGTTGTCTTTTACTGAGTGTCCTGTTTTTCTTCTCATTGTGCTAACTTGGAGGAATTTTTTTGTGCAAGTTGAGCAACAGCTTTCCTGAAATGTGTGCAGCTTTTGTTAAATGTTTTTAGAATACTTCTAAGTTTCAGAAAATGTGTAGACTTTACAGTTTTAAGAAGGAGTTTACTAAATGAATTAACATGCATTCAGTTTCATAATTATTTTCATGGAAGTATTGCTTGTAAATTAGATGATTTTCCTTGCCTTCATTTTGTGATCGGTCTCTTGAAAACAAGAAGTTTTGTTTTGTTTTACCATTACTCTGTATCTTCCAATAAATACATTTCTCTGCCTCACTTTCCACTATCATAAAAAGTAATTGTGGAATTTTTTAAATTAGAGAAACTATAGAGATCATCTAATCCCAAAACTTACAGTGTTTGTACCAGCCAAAACAAGTTTCATTTTTTCGTTTATGGAAGTCACTTCTGAAAAAATCCTGCCTACCAATGGATTACATGGATTAATAATTTCATATCTTCATTAAAGACATCTGAAATAAGTAAGTACAGTATATGTAAACTGACTAATATTATGTCACACAGGAATAAATAAATTAAATGTTTTGACGTTAGCCTGTGTAACATCAAAAGTGTTGATATAATTTTTATTAGGTTTTTCCAAAACATTGCTAGTATTTCATAGTCCTTCATTAATTCTTCCAAAGGGAAATCTTGGTACATAGGAAACTTCAGTTGTGGAAATTCTGATCCAGCTAGCTAGCTCATTTGTCTATAAATTAGGAGTTAAATATAATCTGGCAACTCAAATAAACGGCACACTGTGGAGAATTCTCTTGCAAGGCAAATTACTGTTATATTTTAAGATTGCTTAAGTATATAATACATTCAGAAAATTACACAAAACATAAATACATAAGTAAGTGAATTGAGACAGAATGAATAACTTTGTAAACACTAACTACTAAGAAACAGTACTCCATTTCCAGTACTCCATTTGTGCCCCTTCCAATCACTCCCTCACAAAGAAGCAAAAGACATGCATATCATTAATGTTAGTAGATAATGCAAAACTCATTTCCCAAATCATTGTTCCCATTTAAACGCCCACAAACAGAATATGACAGTTATCTTTGCATCAAAATTTTTTTCATACCTGGTATTGTGGGTCTTTTCAATTTTAGTATAGGCTGAAAGCTCATTATGATTTAATTTTTATTTCTCTCATTACAAATAACGTTTGTAACTTTTAATATGTTCAATGGACCTTTTTTATGAAGTTCCACTACTAAATATACACCCTGTAAAAGTGTGTTTATCTATGCAAAAAGAGATATGTACAAGAAGGTTAACAGGGATATTAATAGTCCAATACTGGAAATTACCCAAACATCCATCAACATTAAAATGGTAATTATGGAGAATTCATACAACAAAACATTATAGAGAAATGAGATGAAGATAATTTAGCAAAAGAAGACAATCTCTTGCTTATTTGTGTGTTGTTAGCCCTTTCCCTTATTGATTTATATCTGTTTTTATGTATTCTGAATGTGAGCCCTTTGTCAGTTTACATGTTGTAAATATCTTTTCCCATTGTCTGGCTTTCCTTTGCACTTATTAATGACAACTTTTGATGGACATAAACTCCTAATTTTAATGTAGTTCCATTGATCATTCTTTACTTTGTGGCTATGGCATCTTGAGTCTAATTTGAAAATATTTCCCCTATTCCCAGCTCTCCTATATTGTCTCAAAGTTTTATTATTTTGTCCCATTCTGCCAATCTGTTTTCTTTACCTTCCTAAAGCAAAGTTACTGACAGCTCCCATTTACAAGATCAAGGCCATCACCCTGCTACTCTAATGCCAAGAAATGCAAGAGGTACATTAAAAGCCTCTGCCTTATGGTTCAAATGATCTTGGAATTGTCACCTGCCAAGGCCAGAAACAAAGGCATCACTATAAATCTTTCTCTCACATTGCACCCTATTCCTTGGCAGCAACAATTGAACTGAGGCCATTTCTTCTTATACCTTTTCACATGCAATTTCTCTACTTAGAATTCTTTATTCTCTGTTATCCAACTGGAAATTCTGATAATTCTTATTGTTAGCTCCCTCCATTTCCCCAACTGAAAGGTCAGATTCTACCCTAAATTAATAGATCTCTGTTCAGTTAGCACTCAAATATTATAACCGCATATATTGTATTTTACAGCCAGAGTGGTATTTTAAAATCATGTCGTTCCTCTGCCCGAAACCTCTCAATGATTTCCCATCACAATTAAGGTAAAATCTAAAATGCTTTGCACGGTTTACAATGCTCTTCATAATCTGGTCCATGACTACTTCACCAGCTTAAACTTTTCCTACTCTCCCCCTTTGCTATCCCCACTCTAGCTATACTGGGCGGCTTTCAGTTCTTGAAATACGTCAAATGCACTTTCACTTCCTGGTTGCTGAACATGGACTTTCTTCTGTCTGTAATGCTTCCCCAATCCAACCTGACCCCATTTGCTTAATTACAAATCATTATGAAGTTAATTCCTTCTTGAGTCTTTCCCATGTGCATTCTGGCCTCCTCCTCCCAAGACTAATAATAGATCCCTCTATTATACCTTCTCACAGTACCCTGCTCTTCCATTTTTTATTGCACTCTTTACTTTTCTCATTAGTTACTAAATATCTGAGGTCTCTGATTCTATGAGCCTCATAAAGTGTGATAGCAATATTATTAGTAATAAGGTAATGCCATGATTATAATGAAATAGTGCATATTAAAAACAATCTGTAATCTGCAAAAACGTTCAATGAATGTTATGAGAATATTCTTTACTGCTAACTGCATCAAGTTCTCAGACATATCTTATGCTTTCGTTTTATCCCTTTCAGTACTTAACATAGTAGCTATTCAGTAAGAAATTGTTAATGAACTGGCTGATTTTCCAAATGGAAATATTAAAACAGTTAATTTCTAGAAAGTCTCAGAGTGGAATAAACATCCGCCATTCTATTCCATACTACCCATTAAAAGAAAGCAAGAAAGAAAAGAGGGAAGAAGAAGGAATGAAGGGAGGGAGGGAGGGAGGGAGGAGGAAACACGACAACCACAGACTGCTAGCCTTCTTACTTGTTGCAGATGTCATAAGAGCCAGGCAAAAACAGAAAATAGCTTTCTGAATAAGTATGTTCTCCATCTTCTAGATCACAACCATTAAAACAGATGGCCTGTGACCCATTTATAATCAAGAAATTAATTATTTGAGTGAGTCATTAGAGATACCTTGGTTCTCATGCAGTCTAGGAACTAGAGTCTCCAGGTCAGAACTTACATAGGCAGAAATGTGGCTCATTTATCACTCTTGAAAGCGGACTCCGTCACCAAGCTACTATCTTCCCCTTAAGTTTTATCTAAATATGAATCATAATAAACAAACTTCTTACTGCAATATGACACTCACAGAGCCATTTCTTGAATATGATCTCTGAGCACTACAATAACCAAGGAGGAGGTTAGGTGTTATTATCTCCATCTTACAGAGATACATAATTAAAAAGTTATCTAAGTAGACAAGACCACATAGTAAGTGGCAAGACAATCTTAACTGACTTCAAATCTACTCTTTGCTGCACAAAACCACTATCATAATTTTGGGTTTCTACTGCTTTATCTATCCAGTGACTTGTCTCTAATATTACTTAATTATTTCTACAAGAGCATGAACACTAGTTCTCCTAATTTCAAAAGCTTAGAATTTACTACCAAATCTCAGAAAATAAGTTCAAAAGATAAATATTGTTCAAGTAGCAGAAGGAAGCAAAGATTGGTAATAATATAGATAATGCTTATTGAGTACCTGATTATTGTTCTACATAACTGAGATGTACTATCTCCTGGAGTCTTCTCAACCCTGTTATAGGTATTATTGCAAGCCCACTTTGTGGATGAGGAAACTCAGGCACAAAGAGTGAATAATTTCACCTGTCACACATAAATAAGTGATGGATCCAGAATACAAACCCAGGCCAAAGTACTGACCCCTCCTCCAGCAGGCTCTACCACAAACCAAGTAGAACTCAGATCTGGCTCCAGACACAGCCATCATAGTCATATGAAGGATTAGTTTTCAAGAACCTTAGTAAGTTGCAACATTTCCAAAGCCTGCAGGACTTATGCCCCACAGAGTATCAGCATGAGGTCAGCCCTCTGTCACTTCAATTTTTTCAGACTTATTATCCATAGTTATTTTTTCTCCCAAGCTCACAATTTCTCTTGATGAGAAAAATAGACAAGAAAGTAAAATTGTGGAACCCAGACCAAAAGAAAAATTGTTTTGGAATAATTTTAAAGAGATATTTTTGTTTGGTTTACCTTAGCCTGGACAAAAGCACATCAGGGCCAATAATACCAATATTCTAGGATTATAAGGATTTAGACTCAACCCTCAAGCAAAGTAGTCATGCAGACAATAGCCATGTAGACAGCAGGCAGCAGAAACAACATAGAGGAACAGGAGAAGCATTGAATGCTGAGTAAAATGATACCATTTAAAGTCACCTCAGTATGTTATAGTTTTCTGCATACAGGTCTTTTGCCTCCTTAGGTAGGTTTATTCCTAGGTATTTTATTCTTTTTGTTGCAGTGGTAAATGGAATTGTTTCATTAATTTCTCCTTCTGATATTTAATTGTTAGTGTATAGGAATGCAAGAGATTTCTGTGTATTAATTTTGTATCCTGCGACTTTACTAAATTCATTGATTAGCTCTAGTAGTTTTCTGGTGGAATCTTTAGGATTTTCTATGTATAGTATCATGTGATCTGCAAACAGTGACAGTTTTACTTCTTCTTTGGCAATTTGGATTCCTTTTATTTCTTTTACTTCTCTGAATGCCATGGCTAGGACTTCCAAAATTGTGCTGAATAAGAGTGGCAAGAGTGGACACCCTTGTTCCTGATTTTAGAGGAAATGCTTTCAGCTTTTCACCATTGAGAATAATGTTTGCTGTGGGTTTGTCATATACGGGCTTATTATGTTTAGGTAGGTTCCCTCTATGCACACTTTCTGGAGAGTTTTTATCATAAATGGGTGTTGAATTTTGTCGAAAGCTTTCTCTGCATCTATTGAGATGATCATATAGTTTTCTCCTTCAATTTGTTAATATGGTGTATCACGTTGATTGATTTGCATATATTGAAGAATCCTTGCAACCCTGGGATAAATCCCACTTGATCGTGCTGTATGATCTTTTTAATGTGTTGTTGGATTTGGTTTGCTAGTATCTTGTTGAGGATTTTTGCATCTATGTTCCTCAGTGATATTGGTCTATAATTTTCTTTTTTTGTGATATCTTTGTCTGGTTTTGGTATCAGGGTGATGGTGGCCTCGTAGAATGAGTTTGGGAGTGTTTCTCCCTCTGCTATATTTTGGAAGAGTTTGAGAAGGGTAGGTGTTAGCTCTTCTCTAAATGTTTGATAGAATTAGCCTGTGAAGGCATCTTGTCCTAGACTTTTGTTTTTTGGAAGATTTTTAATCACAGTTTCAATTTCAGTGCTTGTGATTGGTCTGTTCATATTTTCTATTTCTTCCTGGTTCAGTCTTAGAAGGTTGTACTTGGGAGATTGGGATTGACATATATACACAATTGATACTATGTATAAAATAAATAACTAATGGCAACCTACTGTATAGCACAGGGAACTCTACTCAATGCTCTATGATGATCTAAATGAGAAGGAAATCCAAAAAAGAGGGGATATATGTATACATATAGCTGATTCACTTTGCTGTACAGTATAAACTAACACAATATTGTAAAGCAACTGTACTCCAATAAAAATTTAAAAAAAAATAAAGTCACCTCAATTTTCCACTGTGAAAAGTGATGCTAAGGTCTACCCTATTTGCCTTACCCAGTTGTTGTAAGGACCAAGTTAATTAACACACTATATAAACACAAAGTTGGGTAGTAGTATTTGAAGGGTCAAAACTAGGCAAATGAAAAACGAGACTCAGGTTCATTTGAAACAATTATGGATCAAATATATCATAATATATCCCAATTGTTAGTGCAAACTAAAATAACTGACTGACAGCTGGACTCAGTCTACATAGGCAAGTGTTCCACACAGCTGTTCTGAGTGGAAGGACCAGATGCACTTCTGCACCTCAATGTCTCTCTCTTTATTTCTCCTGCACATACATCATTAGTAATATTGGCTGAACAGAGCCAGAGATGAGGAGGAGGAAAGCTGCCGACAGAAGGCAGACATCAACACTCCAGAAGTAAAAATTAAATGGTGGGGGAGGGGAGAATCAAGATGTTAGAAATCAGAGCATTTCATTCTGAATGAATTCCACTCATATTACAGTCTCAGTCTGTGTTTAAGGGCTCACCCTTCCCACAAAATCTGGCTCTCTGATATCTGCTTTTCCTTTGTTCTCCTGGTTTGAGCTCTCTCTGGAAAAATAAGCTGCACTGATGGCAATGTTTAAGCTTTCTGGTTTCCAGCAGAGGCAGGGGCAGGAATGGTGGCAGTAATGGCAGCAGCAGCAAAAGAACATAATTCATACAGGATAAAGAAAGGGGAAGCACTATGCCCATGTTTTAATTTCCCCAGTGCCTGCTGGCTGCCAGTTTATTGCTTCTCTGAAAGGCACATTAGCTAAACCAAGAGCTTGAAATGACTCTCACCATCCCAAGGATGTAAAGGCTGCCAAATGTTTTCATGCCATCTTTAGGGTTCCCAGAGTTCCAAAGCTCACCCAAGACCATTTATACCTTCTTTTGGGAATTTAAGCTGGTGGATCCCTAGAGAAAAATCTTTTTCATGAGATTAACTATCCTCTTGGTCAATAAGTTCCCATTATAAAGGGAAAAAATATTTATCTTCACAATTGCCATTTCCCTCACATTTGTGAAACTGGTTCACTTTACGTCTTACTCATTACTTCCTGCTTTCACCTGCCTTTCTAACCTCAAGAGGACTAGGTCTTGGTTATCTGGGAAAACAACATCTTACTGAGTACCACAAGTGCATGCTGGCTGAGATGGCCTATTCTCTGCAGAGAGGAGCAATGTCATTACACACATCTCATTCAGCACCAAATTGTGATGCCTATTGACTTTCGACCTCTAGTTATAACTAGAAGGTTATGTATACTCCACACTGGGTAAGAACGTCCAGAGGAAAACAGAAATTCATGGGCAGGACTTCAAAGAACTCCAAGAAGGTAAACTCAGAAGAAAGTAGAACCAGAAGTTGGGTTCAGAGACGACTGTCAAGAGTTAGACCACTATTTCTTATTTTAGCCATTCTGATAGGCATATTGTGATAACCCACTGTGGTTATAATTTGAATTTTCCTAATGGCTAATGATGTTGAACATTTCCATGTATTTAGTTGTTATTGTATATCCTCTTCAATGAAATGTCATTTCATGAATTGCCCATTTTCTAATTGGATATGTGGGATTTTTATCGTTGAGTTTTGAAATACTGATATATTCTACACATGCATTCTTTGTTGAATATATGGTTTGAAAATATTTTCTCCCAATCTTGTTTACTCTAATTTATCAATTATTCCTTTTGTGGATTGTGCTTTTGGTGTCAAATCTAAGCATTTTTTGACTAGCTTTAGATCCCCCAAATTTTCTTTTTTGAAAAGACTTATACTTTTATATTTTACTTTTAAGTCCATGACCCATTTTAAGTTAATTTTCGTATAAGGTGTGAGAATTAGATTGAAGTTCATTTTTTCTCCCTATTGATGTCCAATTGCTCTAGTACCATTTGTTGAAAAGACTATCTTTCCTGAATTGAACTGCTTTTGCATCTTTGTCAACAATCATTTTGGCATATTTGTGTGAGCCCTTTATTCTGTTCTGTTGATTTATACATGTATTTCTCCACAAAGACCTGTTAATGTGGTGAATTGCATCAGCTGATTTTTGAATATTGAATCAGCTTTTCATCATAGAATAAACTCCACGTGGTCATTTTGTATAATTCTTTTTATACATTGCTAAATTTCATTTGCTAACATTTGTTAAAAAATTTTGCATCTATAGTCATGAGTATACATGACTACAGTTTCTTATTTTGTAAATTGATTTCATAAAATCAATTAAAATGTGTTTTTCTTCTGTTTTCTGGAAGAAAAGCTGTAGAATTGCTGTTTATTCTTTAAATGCTTGATATATTTCTCCAGGGAAACTATTTAGGTCTAGAGGTTTCTTTTGGTGGGAAATTATAATTATAAATTCAGTTTCCTTAATAGTTATAAGGCAATTTAAATTATCTATTAGCTGAGTTCTAGTTCTTTTTGTTTTTTGAGGAATTGGACCATTCTGTATAAATTATCATATTTATTTGTATAGTATTTCATAGTATTTTCCTTGTTATTGTTTTGATGTCTGCAGCATTTTTAGTGATATCCCAATTTCATTCCTGATATTGGGATTTGTATCTTCTCTGTTTTTTCTTTTGTCAATCTTGGTAGATGTTTGTCTATTTTATTAATATTTTCAAAGGACCATCTCTTTGTTTCATTGATTTTTCTCTATTGTTTTCAGCTTTTAATTTCTTTGGTTTCTACTCTTATCTTTATTATTTTCTTTCTTCTGCTTCCTATGGGTATTTCGTTCTTTTCTAGGTTACTAACGTTGGAATATAGATTATTAGTTTTAGATTTTCTTCTGTTCTATTACATGCATTTAGTGCCATAAATTTTCCTCTCAGCTCTGTTTTAGCTATTTCCCAAAATTTTGATATGTTGTATTTGCATTTTTATTCTGTTCAGTGTATGCTTTTTAGTTTCCTTTGAGACTTCCTTTTTGATTCATAGATTATTTGGAAGTATGCTACTTAGTTTCCAAATCTTTGGAGATTTACCTGTTATATCTCTGTTACTGATTTCTACTAAGATTTTATTATAATCAGAGAACACGCTTTTTACAATTTTAAAAAATATTTAGTTTTTATTTATTATTGAAGTATAATAAACATAGATTAAAGTGCACATATCCTATTTATGTAGCTCAATGAATTCCCATAAACTGAAAACATTTGCATTGTAAGAACCCACATCAAGAAATCAGCACTTCCTAAACTATTCTTTTTTTTTTCCATTTACTACTCCCAGAGGACATCTACTTTCCTGACTTCTACATGCTGTATGTATTTCATAGATACTCTTTATCAGCCTAAGGCACTACCATTTTATTACTGGTATTCTAGAGTTACCTTTTCTATTGTGTTAAAATACAAATAGAATAAAATTTATTACTTTAACTGTTATCTATAATTATAATTGCTTGAAATTTGTTGAGATTTGTTTTATATTCCAGGATATTGTCTATCTTGGTATATGATCCGTGTGCACTTGAAACTGTATGAATTGTGTTGTTATTAGGTGGAATGTTCTCTAAATGTTCATTAAATACTATTAATTTATGTTGTTGAGTTCTTCTATATCTTTAGTGGTTGTTTGTTCAGTGATTCTATCAATCCTTGAGAGAGGGGTTTTGAAGTTTCCAACTATAGTTGTTGATTTGTCTATTTCTCCTTTAATTCTGTCAGTTTTTGTTTTATTTATATTTTGGCTCTGTTGCTTGTTGCATACATAGGATTACTAAGTTTTTTTGGTGAAATGACCTGTTTATCATTATATAATGTCCTACTCTCTCTCTAAAATTTCTTTTCCCTCTGAAGTCTATTATTTGAAATGAGTTTCTTATAGACAGCATATAGTTCTGTCATGTTTTTCAATTTCTTCTTTCAAACTCTGTCTCATTATTTGTTTGCTTAGAAAATATATATATAATACATTTATTGTTATATTTGGACTAAAGTCTGATATTTTATTTTTTGTTCTCTGTTTGTTCTCTCAGTTTTTTGTTTCTCTGTTTTCTTTTTCCTGCCTTCCTCTGAAATAGTTGAATATTTTTTACAGTTTGATTTTGATTTATCAATAGTGTTTTGAGTATGTCTCATTGCATAGTGTTTTTACTGGTTGTTCTAGGGATCACATTATATATACATAACTGGTCTACTGGTATCATCATTTTACCAGTTAAAGTGGAATGTAGTAACCTTACCTCCCTTTATACCCCTTCAATCTCCTTCATTTATATTATATCACGATTTTATTAGATGTTTTCTCCACAAACATTTAGAACCACATCACACTGTGTAATAATCTTTGCTTCAACTGTCAAGCAGAATATAGAAACTCAAGAGGAAAAGGAAAGCCTATTGTGTTTACCCATATTTTTATGTATCATATTCTTTCTTCTTTCTTGATGTTCCCAAGTTCATATTTCTTTCATTTCCTTTCTGTTTAAGAGAACATCCTTTAGCCATTCTTTTATAGTAGAACTGCCAGTGACAAGTTCTCTTAGGCTTTCTTCATCTGAAAATGTCTTGATTTCCCCTTTTATTCCTGAAGGATATCTTCACTGTGTACAAGAACTGAGTTGACAGTTCTTTTTTTTAGCATTTGAAAAAATATCATGCCACTTCCTTCAGTCATCCAGTTTCTGATGCGAAATACACTGTCACTCAAGTTGTTTTCCCTGTACATGTTATTTTTCTCTGACTGGTCCCAAGAATATTTTCTCTGTTTTCAGCTTTTACAAGTTTAATTATGGTGTGCTTTGGCATGGATATCTTTGGGTTTATATTGTTTGGGATTCACTCAGTTTCTTTTCTCTAAATTTAATTATCTCAAGGTATATACAACATGATAATTTAATATATGTATACCTTGTGAAATGATTAGTAAAATCAAGTTAATAAACACATTCATCACCTCACATAGTTACCACATTTTGTGTGGGATAAGAACATTTGTTCTACTCTATTAGTAACTTTCAAGTATAGAGTGCAGTATCACTAACTATACTTATGCTGTACATTAGAGCCCCAGAAGTTATTCATCTTATAACTGAAAGTTTGTACTCTTTGACCAACATCTCCTAATTTCTCCTATCCCCAGCCCCTGGCAACCATCATTCAACTCTCTGTTTCTATGAGTCTGACTTTTTTAGATTCCACATGTAAGTGATAGCATACAGTATTTGTCTTTCTTTATCTGGTTCATTTAACTCAGCTTCCTGCATTTATAGGTGTATATTCTTACCAAATTTGAGAGTTTTGGGACATTTTCTTCTTCAACCCTACCCTCTTTCTTCTCTCCTGAAATTCTGATCACACGGATATTAGATTTTCTGTTATAGTCCCACAGATACCCTAAGCTTTGTTCATTTCCCCCTCTATTTTGTCTCTGCTGTTCAGACTGTACTGTCTTCCAGTTTACTGATTCTTTCCTATGCCTCTTCCTTCATGCTATAAGCCCAATCATTGAGCTTTTTATTTTGGTTATTGTATTTTTTGGTTCTAAAATTTCCACTTTCTCTTCTTTGTATCTTTTATTCCTTTGTTGAAATGTTTCTATTTCTTTCCTAAGGCTTTCTAGTCTATCGTTTATTTCAAGCTTGCTTGTAATGCTCATTGAAGCATTTTTGTCATGGACGCTTTGATATTTGCCAAATAGTTCTAACTTCTCTGTCATTTCAGTGTTAGCATCTATTGTCTTTTATCATTTAGTCTGAAATCTTCCTGTTCTTGTTATAACAAGTGATTTTCAATTAAAACCTGAATATTTTCATATTATATAGGAAACTCTAGATCTTATTTAAACCTTTTCTGTTAACTGGCTTTCTCTGACACTGTTTAATCAGGAGAAAACTGAGTGCTGTCTTATTACTGCCAGATAGATGTAGCAATTCAGGATTCCTAATCCGCTTCCATTGATACTTGGGAGGGTGGTCCTTGTTACTTCCTGGCTAAGCAGGAGTTCTGGTTCCCCTTGTTGTCTCCACTAACATTGAACTGAGGGTGACCTCATTATCTCTGGGAGATAGTGAACATTCTGACTCCCACTGATCTCCTCTGACCCCAGCAGATAGGAGAGATGCCTCATCACTGCAAGGGAGGGGGTAAAAAGCCAGGCTCTCCACGTGAATTACACCAACACTATGGGGGTAAGGTGGCTTGTTACCAGCTGGCAGGGATGAAAGTCCTGTGTCTGTGTTTGGTTTTCCCCAACAACATCTGTCAGGGTTGATTAGCATCTTGTTACAACTTCATGAATGTAGATGTCTAGGTTCCCTAGTGCCTTTGTTGACATAGGCAGGGTAGGGCCACAGAAACCATTGAATTTGACCGGAGTAGGGCAGTTGTTATCTAAAGGTTTTCTACCTTGCTCTGTTGCCCCTTTCCTGATCATTTAACTAATAAGAGCAGGCTTTTGTTGGGACTTTTTGTGTTTTCAGGTCGCTGTCCTTTTCAGCTCCAAGTCTGGGATATATGAGGCAAAAAGAAAACTCAAGGATACTGTGTGTCATTCCCTGGGTCCCAAATTCCTAGTTGGTCTGCCTTGTTCTCTCTATATTTCAGACTCTTCTTGTGTTTGTTTTATGTGTGATGTCCAAGATTTCTAGTTGTACTTAGCAGAGGACCAGGGAAACTTATATCTACTCCATCTCTCCAGAAGAAGAATTTCTCTTCTTTTAATTTAGAAATACATTTTATAAATAGTTAAATTTATAGCATTTGATTTACCTTATTCATGTCTATTTCCATTTGTATTTTATAGTATTTTTAATAATATAATTTAACATAGTTAATATAGTTTAACATTGTTTTGTCTTCATTGTATTTCCCTATATTTCTCCATAAGGTTACCATCTCTTAGTAGCAAAAGTACTGGTTTTTCAATTAATGAGTATTGTAATAGGAGTTATTAATTTAACAACAATAAAGAAGAGAGAATTATTTGGGGGAAATATTTTATATATAAGTACCCCATGAAGGTATATCAAAAATTGTGAAGTTATAGTTCGAATCACAGATTTTAAAAACACTGAACTCCTTGAAGCTCCTTCCCTCTCCCTGTTCCTACCAGAGTGTAATCATAGGATGTCAGCATGTATGTAGTGTGGCTTGAACTGTGCTCAGTCTATTAAGTCTTAGCTCTACCACTTTAGCCTCAAAAAGCAGAGGCATAATAATGCCAAAATCTCTTGTTTGCTGGATACCCCAGAATCATTGAAGAAATGCTCTTCATTTCATTGTCAGGCATGCTAGGACACGCTGTGTCGTCTGGTAATATTTTGTGCACAGTTTCTGATTTTCACTCTCTGGGGGGGGTCTGCAATTCTGAAACAATTAAGTTCAACCTGGCACATAAACTGAAACATGTCTTGCAAACATGAGGTACATGTGGTGACTGTAGTAAAACTACACATTGATTTCTGACCTAAGGCTCTCCAAGGAGTGTCCCTGATCTCCCAAGGTAAAGTTTGTGAGGGAATCTTTGATTAAACTATAAGATTAAAGCAAGTTTAAGTGGCTGGACAGCTCCCTATTCACTGCATGTTCGAAACGTCTTGAGAACATGTGTTATTCTTTTCAAAGTTGGTTGTAAATCAAACTCTAAATTGCTTCCAGATCAGTCTTTTCAGGCGAAGCATTAAGATGATGATTCTATCAGCCAAAACGCTAATTTTTGCTCCAATCACATACACGATTATAAATTCCCCTTACCTAGCATTGAAGAAGGAGATGCCAATCCAACCAGTCATCCTTTCTCTAGGTCAGCAGATGTGCTGTCTGGATTAGAAGCTGCTGTCAGCAATTTGGTCACACGATTTAGCTCAGATTTGTAAGAGATCAGTTGTGTGTCTCTGTAAAAAGATTTTGGCATAAATTCCAAAAATATTCTTCTTCAGAACACTGCATGTGATATCAAATGAAAGTAGACTATTATAGTTGAACAGAAGTAGCCTTTTTGACAGGAAAATATTTTATAGTTCTTCAGATTTTAGTGTTTGATTGTCCCGTTTAAATGCATGTAATACTCATTCTTGAGTCTTCTCCTTCAGCTTTTTCTAATCAAAACTTCAATTTTAACTAGACTTTAATGACTGACTACTTAAAAGCAATGAGTATGTTGATCATAATAGAGATTCTTAACTAGTTTTCACAGATGAACTCTGATCCATCTGTGAAGCCCTAAATTTTGTGCTTCTTTTTTTTTTTTTCCTGGAAAAGGGGTCTATTGCTTACATTAGATGCTCAAAGATGTGTATTAATTCAAATTTTTAATAGTTTCTCTTGTTACTAGGGCCAGTGATTTAAATTATCTAAAGAAAGATAAACATAAAATGTGGACCAAGATTTATTAAATATAAACATATATCCTCAAAAAAAAAAGAGAGAAAAACAACTTACAATTTACAACTAAAATTGTAGATACACTAATATTACTAAGCCAAACTTATTTTGTTCAATTGTGGAGTGTTGATTATTTGTGCTATTCTGGAACTATTTAAGACAATACAAAATGAGTTTTGTAACTTCTAAAATATCAAATGGTAACTTTCAACTTGCTGAGATCAAGCCTTCCTCAATGCCCTTTGAAAGAGTCTTATACTGACAAGTGGTACCATTGATTCTACATAAATGTGCCTGGTAGACATGAAAAGTTTTCCATAGCTCCTCAAAGGAAAAGTATAGGCCTAATTAATAATAACAAATGCTTTAAAATAGCATAAGAGTTTTCAATCTTGGATAAAATGGAATAAGCACATTTTACCCTGTCTCTCCCACTGAATGCAGCTATAAAACCTGGATATAATGTATGGAGCAGATTTTGAAGATTCTGGAAATTAAGTAATGCAGGAAACTTGTGTATAAAGACTAGAATTTAAAGTATCACCAAACCAGTGGTGAGATTACCATTTTTTTACCAGGATATCCTTCAGGTATCCTAGACCTAGATTAAGTATAGCCTGAAATCTGGAAGTGGGTACAGGGTGCAGCCAGAGAGCTCTCTAGAAAACCCCTCTATTTCTGACTCCAGGAGCAGGAAAAGGAACATCTAATGTTCAGATAGACTGCAGAAATCACCTTTTTGTATTTTTCCCTTTTTTTCCCATTCTCTTGCATTTGAGCCCCCAAACAATACTTCAGAGGGGGAAATAAGAGTTGTAATAGGAACCCATAGGAAGCAAAACTGTGAAGCATATGGATATTCAGTCCTGTGGTCCCAAGAGGTGAGGTGACCCTCCCTTGTTTTTTTTCTCTCTGTCGTATCTCTGCTTTGTCCTAGAGGTGGACATATTTGTGAAAGGGCAAAGAGAGAGGACCAACAAAAGCCCCAGCATGCTGGCCACATGACTTAAAAGAGGAGACCCAGGGAACCAGAAACATCCAGAGAGAGTGAAAGGAGGGAGGAGCTTGGGAAAACAATACCATAGAATAAGTTATAAACTTCTGAGCTCAATCTTGAGCTACATATGTGTAGATCTGATAGTAATAAAAATACCAAACAATTTGAGAACTAAACTAACAGACAGATCACCCTCAGGTGGGGGACAGAGGAAAATAGTATAATAAAGTCTTTAAAAACTGAACCAACAAAGGAACCACTACTGATAGAAGATGAACTAGAACTTGCAATCTGAACATAACTAAGTAGATTGATAACTGAAACAAAAATAAATTCTCCACAGGATTTAAAAAAGACTTATATACTCATAATATACACTCATAATATAATACTCAAAATATCCAGGATACAATTCAAAGTTACTGAGCATACAAAGAACCTCCTCAACTCTTGTGGGAAAAGCCAATCAACAGACATAAGTACCAAGGTGATGCAGAACTTGGAATTTTCTGAGAAAGGCGTTAGAGTAGCTACTATAAAATTACTCCAACAAACAATCATAAACATTATTGAAATGAGAAGAAAAATAAAATTATCTACAAAAGAAAAAGAATAAAGAAAATCCAAGCACATTTTAGAACTAAGTAAAATAAATGAAAATTTGAAATCTTTGAATGGAGATTATAAAGTAGGTACTCAGTGAACTTGAAGACAGATCAACAGAAATTATTCAGTCTGAAAAACACAGAGGGAAAAAAAGGAAAATAAGTGAACAGTACCTCAGAGACCTGGGTGACAACAACAAAAGATCTAACATTTTTTTAAAGCAGAGCCCTAGAATGAGAGGAGAAAAAGTGTAATGTTGAAAAAAATATTTGAAGAAACAATGGTTAAAAACATGATAAAGTACATAAAACTATAGATTCAAGAAGCTCAGTAAACATCAAAGAGGATCCCCCTAAAGTCCATGCCCAGTCAGATCAAACTGCTGGAAACTAAAAGCAATAAAACTAATTTGAAAACAGCTAGAAGAAAAAGAAGTATTTTCTACGCAGGAAAAACAACTTGAATTATCATGGACTTATCAGAAACTATGAACACCAAAAGGAAGTGACACAACACTCTTTAAATGCTGAAAGAAAAAGCTATCAACTCAGTATTCTATGTCCAGTAAATATATCTTTCAGGAATGAAGATGAAATAAAGAATTCCCAGACATGACAGTGAAAGCACAATCCATAAAAGAAAAGAAAATTGACAAATTGAACTTTATTAAAATTAAAAGCAAAATAAAACCACAGTGAGATACTACCACCTACCTTATGAAAATAGATAAAATTTAAAGAATAAAGACTTAGAACACCAAGTTTTGGCAAGGAGGTGAAGCAATAGAGCACTCATACATTGCTGTGGAGGTTCAAAAGGGCACAGCCACTTCAGTGTCTTAAAATGTTTAACACATGCTTACCATATGACTCATCAACCCCACTCTTTAAACTATTACCTTTGAGAAATAAAAAATTTATGTTTACCCAAAAACCTGTATGTGAATTTTTTATCAGTTCTGTTCATCACCTTCAAAAACTGAAAACAACACAAATCTCTTTCAACAGGTAAGTGGATAAGGAAACTGGTACATCCATATAAAGGAACCCAACTTGGCAATAAAATAGGAAAAAACTATTGATACCACAGGAACTTGACTGAACCTCAAATGGATTATACTGAATGAAGGAACCAGTCTTATAAATTCACATACTCAGTGATTCAATTTAGACGACATTTTCAAAAGCAGAAAACTATGGTGACAGAGAACAGATCAATGGTTGCCAGGGGTTAGGAGGTAGGGAGAGTGTGATTGTAACACAAGGCGTTTTTTGGGGGGAGTAATGGGATTGTTCTGAATAGTCATTATGCTGGTGGTTACACTAATCTATACATGTTAAAATTTGCTAAACCAAAAAAGCTTATTTTGCTGTATGACAATTCAGAAATAATAATTGAAAATTTGTGCATGACAATTTGACAGAGGAGAAAATGAACAAAAATGAAGTGTGTTTGTTTAATATAAAAAGGACATTTGTCAAGTACCACACATTTGGTGCTACTAGGGTAGTTTGTTTTATTAGAGATATAATTAAGATAAATTTTCATTCCATATGGGTTATGCCATGTCTGCTTGATGACCTACTAAGTTGTTAAGACTCACTGGTTCCTTCCTCTCTGAAGCTTTTCATTAATCTTCCCTCTGTCTTTCAGGTAAATTTGTCCAGCCTCCTTTTAGGTCATCTCTTTGCCCTATACATACTTTTTCACAGCATCCTTAGTAATATTTCCCTATTAATCTATAAATCCCATGAAGGAAAGGACAATCCATTTACAGCATCATTTCCTAGCAAAGAGTGGCATACACTAGACACAGAATAAATGTGTGTTGAATGAATGAAATTTCTAAAGCTGCACATTATTTAAGTTGCAAGCTATCAGGGAATATTTTATCACTTCTGGGTTAAGGTTGTAATTTATAACTATTGTTTTTTTTTCAGATCCCCCCCTCCCCCAAAATAATCATCTTGTTGAAATACCAAACCACTTGTCTTGGTTTATTAACTGTTCTTGAAAATCAGCTCCTCTATATTTTGTCATGTATGTGTGAAATTCTTTTATGCTCTGTGCTTCAATACTGTGCTAATAAAACATCTTTTTTTTCTTTATTGGCAAGATCAAGATGGCAGAGTAGGGATCAAGATCCTGAGCTCACTTTCCTCACAAACACATCAAAGCGGTAATAACATATTGAGAAACCCTTGCTGAGAACCACCTGAATACTAGCAGACTAGTTCTCCTACAACCAAGGCTGTAAAGAAAAAACCACACAGGGATTTCCCTGATGGCGCAGTGGTTAAGAATCTGCCTGCCATTGCAGGAGACACGGGTCCAATCCCTGATCCAGGAAAATCCCACATGCCTCGGAGCAACTAAGTCTGTGTGCCACAACTACTGAACCTGCGTTCTAGAGCCATGAGCCACATATACCGAGCCCATGTGCTGCAACTACTGAAGCCTGCATACCTAGAGCCCATGCTCTGCAATAAGAGAAGCCACCGCAATGAGAAGTCCATGCACTGCAACGAAGAGTAGCCCCTGCTCGCCACAACTAGAGAAAGCCAGCACACAGCAACAAAGACCCGACACAGCCAAAAAATAAATAAATACATAAATCATTTTTTAAAAAATCAGTTATAATAAAATAAACTGTTAAGGGATGGACATGAAGATGTGAAATATGACATCAAATGCACAAATCATGAAGGGGGTTATAAATTATCATTTCAGTAAGAAGTGACACCTTTCGGGCTTCCCTGGTGGCGCAGTGGTTGAGAATCTGCCTGCCAATGCAGGGGACACGGGTTCGAGCCCTGGTCTGGGAAGATCCCACATGCCGCGGAGCAACTAGGCCCGTGAGCCACAACTACTGAACCTGCGCATCTGGAGCCTGTGCTCCACGACAGTGAGAGACCCGCGCACCGTGATGAAGAGTGGCCCCCGCTCGCCACAACTAGAGAAAGCCCTCACACAGAAACGAAGACCTAACACAGCCAAAAATAAAAATAAATAAATTAAAAAAAAAAAAAAGAAGTGACACCTTTAGCAGCTACCCTCTTCATTTGATACCCTAGAAACTTCATTACAGGCTGAAAAAAACACATGGAGAAATAAAAACCTGGGGCTAAAGGGCAATTTTAACTTTGAAAGGAATATCATTTGTGACCACGTCTGATGAGGCAGACCCTATAGTGAGAGAGAGGAATGAGACACAACTGACTATAATGGCAAGTCTGCACCTGGGAAGGAATGAAGCAGAGAAGGATGAGGAAATGTAGCATGAATAGGCAAATAAAATATTCTGTGTTAGGAGCAAAAGCCAATTCTGATACAGAAAATGCTACTTCACACTCCAGGGAAATTTTAAGGGTAAAAAGAATATATACACCATTAAACACAGCTCAGGTATAACTTCAAACTTAAACCCCATTCCACAATTCCATTACTGTTTTCATCTGTTATCATGAAAAAGATAAACGTGGTCAGTAAATGCTGAACCTAAGGGATCTACATTGCTTAAAATATCCTCAGATCAGGCACTTTCAACTTCTTAAAACAGACTTGAGAAAGGAGAAAAAGAAGGAATGGATTCATTTTATTTTATTGAAGCATATATCAATCCATCAATAGCTATTTATTGAGCACCTACTAAATACAAGGCGCTTGCTCATTGGTACCTGAAAATTCAGTGTTTTATAAGAATACCAGTAGAATTCATTATGGATTGGTAAAACATAATTCATAATTTGTTATTCCAGTAGACTAAAATATAGTGTATGTCCACAACTAATATCCCAGCAGTGTGAGTTCAGCTATTCTTGGTAAGGATGAAGTAGCATATAATTGATAGGCTGAATGATAAAGCTGGGAAGCTCCAAGTGATATGATTTGCTCCTGAAGAATTAACATAAAATCATAAATAATCTATATAATCTGGAGGACAGGCTGACCTCTTTCATTCTGGTTACAAGAAATAGAAACTTTAACATGTAATAAAACTTTTATTTGAGTGTTGACTATGTGCTAAAACACAATTCAGTTGATGCTTTTTAAAGGCACAACATAACTTATGAAATAGTTTAAAAAATATGTAATAATCTTTTCTATGCGTATAACCTATCAACAGAGGGATCTAGGAACTCTAAGTAAATATAGTAGATGTCTTCAGAAGAAGTTAGGATTTTCCTCAATGGGGATTCTAACATGTTAGGGTTTGTCTGACTAGCTAGCAGGGTGGACCCACCAAGAATTGATTTCTAGATCTGCTTGGCAAAGGATTGATCAGAAGATAAGAGGTTTCAAAGACAGTAACATAATGATCTCAGTTGTGGGATCTGAGCTGCTCCAGAAATCTGCTGTTAGTAATCCTTGGAAATGGAGCTACAAACCAAAAAGTTTAGTCCTGGAGCAGCAATTTCTACGGACACATAGGGAATACTGTGGTTATAGTTGCATTACTAATGAAGTGTATTATATTAAGAGGTCATTTTTAGTGTGTTATGTTAAGAGATAAACCATACAAATGGTACAAAAACGTTGACCAGAGATCTGAATTTATCTATAGATGTTTGTTTTGTGTTTTATCCTCTACTGTAGAGAGTTACAAAAGAAAAGAACTTGAACACTTTTAGAAAGAATATATATGTACTTTCTAGTTTCCCACCTCTTCCTACTGCCTTGTACCTAGTCTGCTGCCCTCATTTATGTTACCTGTTAGTCCCTGGATAATCACCTCAATCTTTTAGGAATTTGTGACCTCTGGTTTAGATAAAATAATACATGACAGATTTTTATTGGATAAAACCAAAGACCAGAAGACATTTGCAGTTGATAGCATGCCACCTACTAGATGCCTGGTAATTTTCCAGGTGCTGGAGATAGAACGTTAAAGACACTCACCATGGGACTTTCAAGATGGCAGAGGAGTAAGACGTGGAGATCACCTTCCTCCCACAAATACATCAGAAATATATCTATATGTGGAACAACTCTAACAGAACACCTACTGAATGGTGACAAAGACCACAGACTTCCCAAAATCTTTGTTTTTACTTTTTGTCCTCGTGTTCTGTCTGTCCGTTTTGGGGTTTTTTGGGTATAGTTTTTAGTTCTTCTCATCATCGGTGGATTTGTTTTTTGGTTTGGATGCTCTCTTCTTTCTTTTTTTTTTAAATTACTTTTTTATTTTTTTATTTTTAATAATATATTTTTTTATTTTAATAACTTTATTTTATTTATTTATTTTTCTTTCTTTATTTCATTTTTTTCCTCTCCCTTTTCTTCTGAGCCATATGGCTAACAGGGTCCTCGTGGTCTGGCCGGGTGTCAGGCCTGAGCCTCTGAGGTGGGAGAGCTAATTTCAGGACATTGGTCCACCAGAGACCTCGTGGCTCCACATCATATCAAATGGCGAAAGCTCTCCCAGACACCTCCATCTCAATGCTAAGAGCCAGAACTACTCAAAGACCAGCAAGCTACAGTGCTGGACACCCTATGCCAAACAATTAGCAAGACAGGAACACAACCACACCCAGTAGCACAGAGGCTGCCTAAAATCATAATAAGTTCACAGACACACCAAAACACACCACCGGACACAGTCCTGCCCAACAGACAGCCAAGATCCAGCCTCATCCACCAGAAAACATGCACCAGTCCACTCCACCAGGAAGCCTACACAACCCACTGAACAAACCTTAGCCACTAGGGGCAGACACCAAAAACAACAGGAACTACAAACCTGCAGCCTGCGAAAAGAAGACCCCAAATACAATAAGAGAAACAAAATGAGAAGACAGAGAAGCACAAGTAGATGAAGGAGCAAGATAAAAACCCACCAGACCAAACAAAGGAAGAGGAAATAGGCAGTCTACCTGAAAAATAATTCAGAGTAATGATAGTAAAGATGATCTAAAATCTTGGAAAAAGAATGGAGAAAATACAAGAAACGTTTAACATGGACATAGAAGAACTAAAGAGCAAACAAACAATGATGAACAACACAATAAATGAAATTAAAAATTCTCTAGAAAGAATCAATAGCAGAATAACTGAGGCAGAAGAACGGATAACTGACTGGGAAGATAAAATAGTGGAAATAACTACCTCAGAGCAGAATAAAGAGAAAAGAATGCAAAGAATTGAGGACAATCTCAGAGATCTCTGGGACAACATTAAATACACCAACATTCAAATTATAGGGGTCCCAGAAGAAGAAGAGAAAAAGAAAGGGACTGAGAAAATATTTGAAGATATTATAGTTGAAAACTTCCCTAATATGGGAAAGGAAATAGTCAATAAAGTCCAAGAAGCGCAGAGTCCCATACAGGATAAATCCAAGGAGAAATGCACTAAGACACATATTAATCAAACTATCAAAATTTAAATAAAAAGAAAAAATATTAAAAGCAACAAGGGAAAACTAACAAATAACATACAAGGGAATCCCCTTAAGGTTAACAGCTGATTTCTCAGCAGAAACTCTGCAAGCCAGAAGGGGGTGGCAGGACATATTGAAAGTGATGAAAGGGAAAAACCTACAACGAAGATTACTCTACCCAGCAAGGATCTCATTCAGATTCAACAGAGAAATTAAAACCATTACAGACAAGCAAAAGCCAAGAGAATTCAGCCCCACCACACCAGCTTTACAAAAAATGCTAAAGGAAGTTCTCTAGGCAGGAAACACAAGAGAAGGAAAAGACCTTCAATAACAAACCCAAAACAATTAAGAAAATGGTAATAGGAACATACATATCGATAAGTATGTTAAATATAAATGGATTAAATGCTCTATCCAGAAGACATAGACTGGCTGAATGGACAAAAAAACAAGACCCGTCTATATGCTGTCTACAAGAGACCCACTTCAGACCTAGGAATACACACAGACTGAAAGTGAGGGGATGGAAAAAGATATTCCATGCGAATGGAAATCAAAAGAAAGCTGGAGTAGCAATTCACATAACAGACAAAATAGACTTTAAAATAAAGACTATTACAAGAGACAAAGAAGGACACTACCTAATGATCAAGGGATCAATCTAAGAAGAGGATATAACAATTGTGAATATTTATGCATCCCACATAGGAGCACCTCAATACATAAGGCAAATGCTAACAGCCATAAAAGGGGAAATTGACAGTAACACAATAATAGTAGGGGACTTTAACACTTCACTTTTACCAATGGGCAGAGCATCCAAAATGAAAATAAATAAGGAAACACAAGCTTCAAATGACACATTAAACAAGATGGACTTAATTTATATTTGTAGGACATTCCATGCAAAAACAAAAGAATACATGTTCTCCTCAATGGCTCATGGAACATTCTCCAGGATAGATTGTATCTTGGGTCACAAATCAAGCCTTGGTAAATTTAAGAAAACTGAAATCATATCAAGTATCTTTTCCGAACACAACGCTATGAGACTAGATATCAATTACAGGAAAAAATCTGTAAAAAATACAAACATGTGGAAGCTAAACAATATACTACTAAATAACCAACAGATCACTGAAGAAATCAAAGAGGAAATCAAAAACACCTAGAAACAAATGACAATGAAAACACGATGACCCAAAACCTATAGATGCAGCAAAAGCAGTTCTAAGAGGGAATTATATAGGAATAAAATCTTACCTCAGGAAACAAGAAGGATCTCAAATAAACAACCTAATCTTGCACCTAAAGCAATTAGAGAAAGAAGAACAAAATAAACCCCTGAAAGTTAGTGGAAGGAAAGAAATCAAAAAGATCAGATCAGAAATAAATGAAAAAGAAATGAAGAAAACACTAGCAGAGATTAATAAAACTAAAAGCTTGTTCTTTGAGAAGATAAACAAAATTGATAAACCATTAGCCAGACTCATGAAGAAAAAAAGGGAGAAGATTCAAATCAACAGAATTAGAAATGAAAAAGGAGATGTAACAACTGACACTACAGAAATACAAAGGATCATGGGGGATTACTACAAGCAACTATATGCCAATAAAATGGACAACCTGTAAGAAATGGACAAATTCTTAGAAGAGCACAACTTTCCAAGACTGAACCCGGAAGAAATAGGAAATATAAACAGACCAATCATAAGCACTGAAATTGAAACTGTGATTTAAAATCTTCCAACAAACAAAAGCCCAGGACCAGATGGCTTCTATCAAACATTTAGAGAAGAACTAACACCTATCATTCTCAAACTCTTCCAATATATAGCAGAGGGAGGAAAACTCCAAACTCATTCAACGAGGTCACAATCACCCTGATACCAAAACCAGACAAAGATGTCACAAAAAAAACACAGGCAAATATCACTGATGAACATAGATGCAAAAATCCTCCACAGAATACTAGCAAACAGAATCCAACAGCACATTAAAAAGATTATACAATATGATCAAGGGGGGTTTATTCCAGGAATACAAGAATTCTTCAATACATGCAAATCAATCAACGTGATAAATCATATTAAAAAATTGAAGGAGAAAAATCATATCAACATCTCATTAAATGCAGAAAAAGCATTTGACAAAATTCAACACCCATTTATGATAAAAACCCTCCAGAAAGTAGGCATAGAGGGAACTTACCTCAACATAACAAAGGCCATATATGGCAAACCCACAGCCAACATTGTTTTCAATGGTGAAAAAGTGAAACTACCTCCACTAAGATCAGGAACAAGACAACGTTGCCCACTCTCACCACTGTTACTCAAAATAGTTTTGGAAGATTTAGACACAAAAATCAGAGAAGAAAAAGAAATAAAATGAATCAAAATCAGAAAAGAAGAAGTAAAACTGTCACTGTTTGCAGATGAAATGATACTATATAAAGAACCCTAAAGATGCTACCAGAAAACTACTAGAGCTAATCAATGAATTTGCAAAAGCAGCAGGATACAAAATTAATGCACAGAAATCTCTTGCATTCCTATACACTAATGATGAAAAATCTGAAAGAGAAATTATGGAAACACTCCCATTTACCACTGGAACAAAAAGAATAAAACACCTAGGAATAAACCTACCTAAGGAGGCAAAAGACTTATATGCAGAAAACTATAAGACACTGATGAAAGAAACAAAAGATGATACAAACAGATGGATAATTATACCATGTTCTTGGATTGCAAGAATCAACATTGTGAAAATGACTATACTACCCAAAGCAATCTACAGATTCATTGCAATTCCTATCAAACAACCAATGGAATCCTTCACAGAAGTAGAACAAAAAATTCCATAATTTGTGTGGAAACACAAAAGACCCCAAATAGCAAAGCAATCTTGAGAAAGACAACCAGAACTGGAGGAAGCAGGCTCCTGGACTTCAGACTATACTACAAAGCTACAGTAATCAAGACAGTATGATACTGGCACAAAAAACAGAAATATAGATCAATGGAACAGGAGAGAAAGCACAGAGATAAACCTACGCACATATGGTCACCTTATCTTTGGCAAAGGGGTCAAGAATATACAATGGAGAAAAGATAGACTCTTCAATATGTGGTGCTGGGAAATCTGGACAGCTACAGGTAAAAGAATGAATTTAGAACACTGCCTAGCACCATACACAAATATAAACTCAAAATGGATTAAAGACCTAAATGTAAGGCCAGACACTATCAAACTCTTAGAGGAAAACATAGGCAGAACACTCTATGACATAAATCACTGCAAGATCCTTTTTGACCCACCTCCTAGAGAAATGGAAATAAAAACAAAAATAAACACATGGGACCTAATGAAACTTAAAAGTTTTGCCCAGCAAAGGAAACCATAAACAAGATGAAAAGACAACCCTCAGAATGGGAGAAAATATTTGCAAACAAAGCAACTGACAAAGGATTAATCTCCATAATTTACAAGCAGCTCAAGGAGCTCAATATCAAAAAAAAAACAAACAAACAACCCAAACCAAAAATGGGCAGAAGACCTAAATAGACATTTCTCCAAAGAAGATATACAGATTGCCAACAAACACATGAAAGGATGTTCCACATCACTAATCATTAGAGAAATGAAAATCAAAATTGCCATGAGGTATCACCTCACACCAGTCAGAATGGCCATCATCAAAAAAATCTATGAACAATAAATGCTGGAGTGAGTGTGGAGAAAAGGGAACCCTCTTGCACTGTTGGTGACAATGTAAATTGATACTGCCACTATGGAGAACAGTATGGAAGTTCCTTAAAAAACTAAAAATAGAACTACCATACGACCCAGCAGTCCCACTACTGGGCATATACCCTGAGGAAACCATAATTTAAAAAGAGTCATGTACCACAATGGTCCTTCCAGCTCTATTTACAATAACCAGGACATAGAAGCAACCTAGGTGTCCATCGACAGATGAATGGATAAAGAAGATGTGGCACATATATACAACGGAATATTACTCAGCCATTAAAGAAACGAAATTGAGTTATTTGTAGTGAGGTGGATGGACCTATAGACTGTCATATAGAGTGAAGTAAGTCAGAAAGAGTAAAACAAATACCGTATGCTAAGATATATATGGAATCTAAAAAAAAAAAAGGTTCTGAACAACCTAGGGGCAGGACAGGAATAAAGATGCAGACCTAGAGAATGGACTTGGATTTGAGGACACAGGGTGGGGGAAGGGTAAGCTGGGATGAAGTGAGAGAGTGGCATGGCATGCATACACTTCCAAATGCAAAATAGCTAGCTAGTGGGAAGCAGCCGCATGGCACAGGGAGATCAGCCTGGTGCTTTGTGACCACCTAGAGGGGAGGGATAGAGAGGGTGGGAGGGAGACGCAAGAGGGAGGAGAAATGGGGATATATGGATATGTACAGCTGATTCACTTTGTTATAAAGCAGAAACTAACACACCATTGTAAAGCAATTATACTCCAATAAAGATGTTAAAAAAAAAAAAGACCAGCTCTTAAGACTATTATAATTCAATGTCCAAGACCCACAACCTTACAAGTGTTATTAGAATGATAACCATTAGTTTTTATAAGAACTCTAAAGAGAGGTGCCTGACCCAGACTGAAGGAAAATAAATGGGTTACCAGAAGGATGGCGCCTGATCTGGGTCTTAGTGGATAAGCCAGATTAACAAGATGGAGATATAAGTGGGTTCTAGAAAACTTTCCCACAGAACATTCCATGGTCTCAATATCAGAAACAGAATACTAGGTTGATGCTGAGGATTACAGGGTGACACCTGTAAGTTTTTAGATATGCCAAGCTAAGCCATCAGTGATAAAAGCACTTTAATATACCATTAAATCTGTGTATATCAAGCAATCAGCTCCCATATGTCAACCCTCTTAAATGGTACACCTGAATCCTGAATCCTGGCAGGCTTTCACTGGCTAAGATTCATCCAAAAAGCTGTATCTCCTATTTAAAAAAAAAAAAAAAAAAAAAAAAAAAAACTTTTAAGCTTTTTTGGGCTTGGAGCACCACCATCAATAAACTTACAACTCAGAAACACATAATATCACTGTTAGGAAAAGGGATACTAGATATTTATTAAAATATACATGTATCTCCCTTACATAAGATTGTTTATAATGACAGAAGTTTCAATTCACCTTAAAGCTTGAGGACATTGATGCGGTACTGCCCATGCCCAGGACGGCTCAGCTGAATAAATAGCCTTTCCTCTCTGATTCTGTGCATGCAAACCAATGGGGGGAAAAAAAGGTGCATCTGATAGAATTCGGTCAACCAGACAGCTGGTTCTGCCAGCGATGCTGGTGGGAGATAATCTGATTACAAACCATCAATCTAATACAAATAACCCTGTAGCCAAAATAAAACGAAGCAAACATTAATAACAATGGGGATAAACTCTGAGGGTGATTCTCATAAAATCTCCAGGGAACATCTTCAGTGAGATGGCTAAGTCTGTCCATCATTTAGCACATGATTTTGAATGTCTGTCATTTTCTAGACATTTTTATGGATAAAAAGATGTAACAGTCATGGGTCCTGCCTCAGGGAGCTTGCTAATAAGGGAGACATGACACATACATAAATAATTTAAATGTATAGTAGACGGTGGTAAATGCTACAAGGCAGTACATATAAACTATTATGGGTGTGTGAGGAATAAAGATTATTTCAAGCTGACAAATCTAGAAGGATTTCTTCATGGAAGTGATTCTGTTGTATTCCAGACTTGTGTATCCAACTGGCTTCTGATCATTTCTACTTATAAGCCCCAGTATGCTTAATGCAAAATCTAACAACTTTTCCTCCAAATGTGTTTTTCCTTTTCAACTCCACAGCTCACTGAATGACACCGTCCATCCAATCAACCAAGCTAGTATCCTGGGAATCATATTGGACCTCTCCCTCTCTCGTGTGTCAATGCCACATTTTATCAGTCACCTAGTCCTGTACATACTGTGTGCTGAATATTTTTGGAATCAATCCTCTTTACTCACACTCCATTATTATAGTTATATTCTAAAAATTGCTACTATAGATACCTGCAGTGGTCTCCTAAATTATTTTGTTATTTAATCATGCCATTGTTCTGCTTAAAATCTTGCAGTAACAGTCTTTAGCTTTCAAGATAAATTTCAAACTCCTTAGGTTCTTCATAATCTAGCAACTCATAGAGTGCCTGTCACATAGTAGGTACTCAATAAGTATTTCTTTGAATTAGTGGTGGGATAAATGGACTATTGGATAGATTCAATACTTTTGAGGTACATCTAGAAATAAGAGGACATTTTGGAAACACTCATGAAGCAAAGGGAATTCAAATTTAGAGAGAATGTTCTCAGGAGCCCCGACCTTGGAGACTAGTTAGAAGAGATTAGGACCCTAAGTACAGGGAAACTTCCAGCCCTTAATAATCTATATCTTATGAAGGCAGGAGAATAGCTTCAAAAATACCATTGCACCCTCTCCAAAGATAGATAAACTCCAGTTTGAAATGTCAAGCCACTTATAGTCATGCAGAAAAGTAATGGTAGAGGCACTTGCTTGATTCATAGTCCCACCTGCTTAGGGATGGTGGGAGAGGGTGAGAAGGAGAAAGAGAAAAAAGGAAGAAAGAAAGAAAGAAAGAAAGAAAGAAAGAAAGAAAGAAAGAAAGAAAGAAAGAAAGAAAGAAAGAAAGAAAGAGAGAGAGAGAGAAGGAGGGAGGGAGGGAGGGAGGAAGGAAGGAAGGAAGGAAGGAAGGAAGGAAGGGAGAGTGAGAGAAAGAGAGAGGAAGGAAGGAAGGAAGGAATGAAGGAAGGGAGAGTGAGAGAAAGAGAGAGGAAGGAAGGAAGGAAGGAGGGAAGGAAGGAAGGATGGGAGAGAGAAGAAAATGTTATGTTTTAATAAAATTGTTTTCTGCTTTTTAAATTCCAAATACATTCCAAAATATAGTGTTTGTTTAGCCTAATGCTAAACTTTAATTGAAATTCTATTTGAATTTTCATGAAAAACCATCACAGATAAATATTAAAAAAAAAACCTCATCTCACATTTCTACACAAAGATACAATTAAAAGTAACCTTTAAAATAAATTTATAATTTCTTAGATTCATACACGTGCATATATACTCTGATGAAAGGAAAAAACAGGCTAGAATTTTTGTTCAGGGAATCTGTGGGGTTTTTTTTTTTAGTTTGTTTTGTTTTGTTTTTTAAATTAGTAAGATACCATGCTATATTTTTTACAAAGATTGGTGTCCCCAAAATTTCTAGAGTGGCAATCGAAAAGTTAGAAGTCATTCCTTAAACCAGCCAATTGTATACTTTGTATAAAAGTATTTGAAGTGAGGCACTGATACAATGGGGGAATGATACAGGAGGATGACAGGTCCATCTGCTACTTAACTTGGACCTTGGCCTAGAAGAACTGCCATCTTAATCACTTTGCATATTGCAATTTTTCACCTCTAGAAAAATTTCACTGCAGAAAACAAAAAAGAGTTTGAAAAATCACTGCTAAACAGATCAGTTTCTCCTTTTTCTTCTTCTTCTTTTGTCAAAAGTTCAAGGCAGAGGAAGAGATATCTAATATGAGCAATGAATAATACTAACCCTATTTTTAAGTACATATAACTCATAGGATCATTACAAAGATTTGGTCTAATAAAAATAATGGTAAGTTACTCTACTTGTTAGTTATACTTTGAACCCTTGTATTTTCATTGCTTCTACAGTAGAGACTCTGGAAATTGTTGCTTATCCTATAGATACTCTGATAGTCTTTTAAATGACTTTCTTATTGGTAATTAGAAAATAGAGATTTCCCCAAGAGACCATTTGTCTTCCAATAAATACGCACATTAAAATCACAAAGATGTCCTTCCTTTCCATGAGGGCTACATACTTACTCACTTATCTAATGTCATGTGTCAGCAGAAATTAATAAAAGTTGAGATATTTTGTGGTTAAGTTTTGGGTATACTAATATTTTGGTTGTTGTAATTGATGCTGTTACCTTTTTAACCCTTACCACTTTTATTCTTGTCAAAATAATCCATTTTCGCATTTATACAATCAAGTTGTCCTGAGGGTCAAAATGAAAGACAGCCGTCCCTTGATATGATCCTATCTGCCTTCAAGTAGAAGTTGAGCTTGGACTTGTTTTCTGATATGTACTATAACTTTTCTAAGCAATTTTACTCATTTCTTGATTTTTTAGAAATTATTAGTTACCCCATTTATGAAATATGAGGGTCTAATTATTTTACATGCCATATACTCTATATAGTTAGATAACTATTTTTAGAAACAAAATATTTATATGAAGATTATTATAAAGTATTATTTACAGAAATGCCAGGTGACAACAAATGCCTATATAAATTAATTTTGTCCTGTGCTTCATCAGACACCGTTAGCCTCTGTCCTCTACTACATTACAATATTAAACATTAAAAATGCCCCTTTTTGATACACATGGCCAACACATCACCTTAGTAGGGAAAGGTTTCTAGCAATTTACAAAGATAAACCAGATATCATCTGTCTTGGTAGGTATTCCAGGAATAATCTCAATTAGGGACTTGGGGATTTCGCTTTGTATGAGACTTTCTTTGGACACCAAAATATTCACTAAATTAGTAAGGCTTATAGTCAGTGCAGCCTTTCGATTTTAGAATCTATTGCTGTGTTCAAAATGTACAAGTGTGATAGTCTTGAAACTACTCTTTGTGCCTGGATAGTCCAGCCCTTATCTTACATGCACTGGGCAGTCCCCATTAATAGAAAGTAACTAATAGCCATCTGTTGGGGACAGTTTGAGGCAATAAGGTACACACAGCTCATGCCACTTATATTAGTCCTGCTGAAACCTTCTGGGAAGTGTTGTTCTTTTCCTGACTATATAAGAAAGTACCCACATTCTTTGAGAACAAGCAAGCTACTGGAACAAACTGATCTCCCTTTTCTCTCTTGTCAACATGTACCTCAGCCTACCTGCCATGTTGAGAAACAAAAGGACCTTACTCTTCCCTTTGGCTAGGGGTCATTCTCTTTCTTTCTCATTGTGTTTATTAAAGATTGCACTTAGCATTAAAATAGATTTACCTTTTCTCACTGTCCACTTAGGAAAACAGGGACCAAACTAGTTATTTGAATGACAAGAATCAGATTCTAGGGGATTGTTTAAATAAGTATTGAAGGACAGAAAGACCAAAAGAGGACATTGAGATAACATAGAAATAGTAACTGGAAGAAGCTTCTACCACTTCCAGAGCTGGTCAAACAACAGCTAGAGGTTACTAGGATTTAGAAACTTGGAGAAGTCCTTGTTGATCTGGGACTCAGATTTCTAAGGAGGAAACACATCACAGATGGCTCTGATACGCAGAAGCTCTGGGGGGCACCCCTTCCCCCAAGTGGGGACTCAATCTTCGAGAAGGGGATGCTGTCTGTTTGCTGCTGGTGTCTATGAGTTGACCTGATTAAGGTAGTTCTGAGAGTAGGGGGGAGAATCATGAAAATTGGAACCAACTGCTGCTATTGGATTCAATATCTGTAGCCATAGCGGAAGGTGGTGTCTGGAGTTGCACAGACAGGAATAGGAATCAAACCAAAAAAGTCCATTGTCTCTCCTCTTTTCTTCCAGTCTCTGGCATTCTCATCAATGAAGCCTAACAGAGAGCAAGCTGGCCAAGGAGAAATGTAATCTGCAGAGTCCCAGCCTCACAAAGCAAAGTATAGAAGAGTGAGTTTTGAGCCAAGAGGCAAAAGCTTAATAACCATCACATCCGAACCTTATGTAAAAACTCACCACTTCAGGGGAAAGAGAAGTGATTTCTGGAGTGACATTAAAACTAGACAATTAGCCCTTAATCAAATCAACTCATAATTCCAGTCTTTTTTTTTTTTTTTTTTTTTTTTTTTTTTTTTTAAAGGATTTTTCTTATTTATTTATTTATTTATTTATTTATTTTTGGCTGTGTTGGGTCTTCGGTTCGTGCGAGGGCTTTCTCCAGTTGCGGCAAGCGGGGGCCACTCTTCATCGCGGTGCGGGGACCGCTCTTCATCGCGGTGCGCGGGCCTTTCTCTATCGCGGCCCCTCCCGTCGCGGGGCACAGGCTCCAGACGCGCAGGCTCAGTAATTGTGGCTCACGGGCCCAGCTGCTCCGTGGCATGTGGGATCTTCCCAGACCAGGGCTCGAACCCGTGTCCCCTGCATTAGCAGGCAGATTCTCAACCACTGCGCCACCAGGGAAGCCCCATAATTCCAGTCTTATAAGCAATGTTACGAACACTATAATCATGCCCCCCAAATATAAGAAACTTGAGACACTGCTTTTGCCTCGTTAATTAAGCACACGTCTAAGATAATGCTGCAAATGATTTCAATGATCCCATTATCAAGTCTGATACTATCAAGTCTGATATTATCAGTTACTGAATAATGATTTTGGGTTCCTCCACTTCTTTTCAGTTAACAGATTCACAGTTCTATTCCTTTGAGTTTCACTTAACTGCTACAGATTTCTTGCTAACTTCCCTCCGGACGGAGTTTCCCTGGCACAGGTGTCCTCATAACACTACCTGAGATCTTCAAAGAGAGAAAATTTTAGTTTCTTTTAAAGAGTTCAAAGCAAAACCACTCTACTTTATGCTCAAGTTTTTTCTTCCTACTCGTGAAGGACTTTGCTATTTGCCTACCAATGTCTACTTGCCCCTTCTGTCTTACTAACTGAATCCCGATTTTGTTCATGAAGATGATGTGCCCAGGTAAAAAAAAAAAAGCTACATTTCTTAGTCTGTTTTGCAGCTAGGAAAGGGTGCATTATGATTCAGGGCAGTGAGGTAAAAGAAATCTCGTTTCTAATGGCTTTCCAGGAAAGGTTTCCTTGCCTTCCTCTTTGTTAGGTCACTGGCTGGAATACAAATGGAAAGTGGAGGTAGAGAAGCCATATTATGATGGTATGATGATGACGAAGATGAAAATGGCATAGAAAGAATGAAAAAAACAGGAAGGCAGAAAGAGCATCTCTGCCCTGGACTGCTTATCTTAGATTTCTTGTGAGAGAAAAATGAGATTCCGTACTTCTTTCCTAGGAAACTTAAATTTTCATAATTGATACACCATTTAAAAGTATCACAGCTTTTTTTTTTTTTTTCCAGCTTTTCCGATGCTCAATCAGCATCATTCAGCTTTTCATTGTCAATCTCTAAAAAGAGTTGAAAACTAAGAAGCTTGACCAAAAGTTGTCTGAGGAAGTACCTGAGGAAGAGATGAGAATTTCCTAGGAAAACCAGTTGGAATCTACTTCAAAAGAAAAACAAATGGATGACCAAGGTCCATGAGGCCTATGATATAAAACATGCCTATAGAAATTTCAGCCAAGAATTTTTTTAAATGATTATTGCTAAATATCCATCTCAGCAATTAAAACAAATTAGTAACCTGACAGATTTCATCAGATTTTAAGCTCCCTAGGGTCATGCAGACATTCTCCTCCACAATTTGGGGCATAGGGGTAGAAAAGTTGAAGAAGTGTCACTTTAATGCCTTTGCTGGACTTGGCTATCCTGTGTTGAGAGTCAAAGACTGAAGGTTGGAGTGTGACAGTGGAGCAGGGGGACACTAAAGCAGCAGGGAAGAAAGACAACAGGAGGATTCCTGCCACTTACAACCTAACCAGCTTGCAAGTGGGTATCAAACCAGATCTCAGTTAGCTCCCACGCTGTCTAACAGAGTGCTGAAGTCCTGAGGCTGAGTCCTGAAAATGGTAATCTCTAGAAGTAACTGTTATTTTTAAAGAAAGCACATAAAGAAGAACTCAAGCTTCCAGGCACAACAGACCACGTTTCAGTCAAGAAATAACAGCTTCCAAGGGGATGTTGACCGCCCTTAGAATCTAAAGTGGAATGCTTGCTGAAAAAGACACATTTTTTCCCCCAAAACTATTCTTTTCATCTCTAAAATAGACATACCCTGGACATTGAAATTTTTTTGTATTCATTTTTTACTTTTTGACTGCATACACAAACAAAGCAAAGAAGGTCCAAGCAATTTTCCACACTTAACAAAATCACTTTTACCAGAAAACTTTACATAACTGGAAGCAAAATTTGTTCTTTGGTTTTATTTTGCTTTAGTTATCAGGATACTTACTTTTATTCCAAGCTTTATTATAGAAGATAGAATCACTACATTTAAAAATTTCTCTGTGAATCTTACAATACATATTTAAGGAAATTCTTGTAGAAATGATATTAATCTTTCCTGTGTTTGATTTTTAAAAGGAGGCTAATGATGATGATTTCATAATCATGATACAGAAGACACCAGTTCTCCTCTACACATCATCAGCACATTAATGGCAAATTGATCTGTATCCAGCTAATAAGTATAAAGTTTATTATGTGTCTGTGTTGACTTCCCAAGTATATAGGCCATTAAAGATAGGGCATGGGTATTCTGAACTATAGAAGTACTAAATGGATAATGAAAGAATGCCAATATATTTTTTAATTACTCTATTTTTCTCAAAAAAAAAAAAAAACCCAGTGTTTTAAAATGTGTCTCAAAAATTTCTTGTTTAACCAAGTGAACTGGTTAGATACAAAGATGATAGAAAGATAGGTGGATAGATAAACAGATAGATAGATAGATAGAGATATATCCAGAGCCCTTGCTGAATAAAGTTTATATGTGAAAAATACCCCCTTATAAATGTATTGGCTCACTTGTAATCTGAAACATAGGGAAGACAAGCAACTTGTCCAAAGTCCCACAGTTATTAAGGTGCAGAAACGGCATTCAAATCAGATCTCTCCAACTCCCTGGCTTATACTTTTAAATACTAACTTACAAACGGTTGTAAACAAAGGTACAATCATAACACATCTTTCTTCTTCCCTCCACCCCCAAACCTGTCCTTTTCTGGGTGAAATCTCAGACTAATTTCCCGGCCAGAAATATTAACAATATCTCAGGATACATCTAGTCCCAAGAATTGTCCCATGTCATGAATTGAAATATCCAATGTAGAGCCATCATCAAACGTTGGCCCCCAGCCAGCTCCTCCCTTTGTCATCCACCTCTGGTCTGTGAGGCACAGGACCTGGGCCAGGGCCTCAACGGAAGTGTGGCTGGTTCCCAGGGTGCTATCTGTCTTTTCTTTGCTGCCAGAGAGGTCCAGACATAGCCCACTGCCTCTGAGTTTCATAGGTATGGGTCAAACACCAATCCCTTATATTCCTCCTAATTTCATGGACAAAATACTGTGCTCATCAATTAGTTCACTTATTCATTCGACATGCATTTATTGAGCATCTACCATTTAGGAACCATTGTCCTTGAACCATGAACAAAACAGACAAAAATATTTGTTTTTATAGATTAATCAAACCAAGACATTTTTGAGAGTGAAAGTAAGAATGACAGTGAAAGAGAATGCTCTTCATAATTATGTCATAACGTTAGGCATAAACCCTTCCGTCTCAGGTGGATGGGGACATAGGTCACCCTGCACAGACTGAACTATACAGTATGTAATAAAATTAATGTTATGAAAAAATAGTATAGAATAAGGGGGATTAGAAGAGCCAAGATGAGTATAGAGCTTACAGTTTTAAGCATGGCGATCAGGGACAGTCTCACTGTAAAGGGGATAGCTATCTAAACAAACACAAGGAGGGGAGGGAGAAGCTATGTAGTAAAGGAGGTAAGAACTTTCAGGAAGAGAAAATAGTAAATATCAGGCCCACAGTGGGAATGTACCTTCCGTCTTTGAGAAAAAAGGAAAGAGAACAAAGTGCTAAAGGACTTAGGGTGATCAAGGGAAGAGCAGGGAATGAGCTCAGTGAGGAAAATAATATTTAGGCTCTGTAGGTCCTTGTGGAGACTTCTCTTTCTGCTCTGAGTGAGATGGAAGCCACGACAGTTTTGAGCAGAACGGTAACATATTCTGACACCTTCTAACAGGACTGAACCGACTTTGTGTCAGAGACTCTAAGGGCAAATGTGGAGTCAGAGAAATCCAAGGAGACTTTGGCAATAACACAGGCGAGAGGTGATGGTGACATGTGTTAGGGAGGGAGTGAAGATGGGGGGAAATGTCAGATACTGGATATGTTTTGAATACACTGATGTCAAAAATTCCTGATGGATTGCATGCAGGACATGCAAGGGAAAGTGGAGTCAAATTAAACAAGGTCTTTTAGGCTTGAGTAATTGGAAGGATATTGTTGATCAGTTTTCTCAAAGTCTCTCTCCCCCATCTCATCCTCACAGGGTTTGGGAGAGAGAAGGGAAAATGCTGTCACACTTTAGCAAATTTCTCCAAAGAAACTCCTCTCTCAGCCTCTTTTAATCTCAACCATTTTGTATGCTGAAGAAGGTATTAGGCTGATAGTCATAATATTGACTCTTTCCAAGTCCTACATAGATGGAGTAGCAACTTACTTTGGAATTCAGGAGTATTTATACCATGTCACTTGGTTATTGTCTTTTTGATGACTGAGTTACAGGGGAGAGAAATGATCCAATTTTAACACCATGCTTATATAGATAATTCCATGTGCACTCTCACACACACATAACAAAATCAAGATCATATTTCTGGCACAAGTGTTTTTCATTTAAATCCCTGTCATTAAATATTTTGGAAAGCATGAGTTTTTTCACTGTTGCATTATTGCTTCATATGATTAAAACATGTATTTAATCATTCACCTTTTGTAAGACATTTAGGATTTTAATGAACTTTCATCATTCTATAGTTTGCTATGATAAACTTCGCTCTATATTAATCTCTGTATCCATCTCTGAATAGTGAGTCTCTGAACAGCCATCTCCTAAGATCACTTTCTAGGCAAGATATTAATAGAACAATGCTAAACAACACGGTTTAAATACTTGATACAGTTTATATAATGTCCAGGAAAGCTGTCTCGATTTAGATTCTCATCAGCCATATATTAATGGATTACTTCAATGCAATCTCAGCGTCACTACTAGGTATTATCTTTTTTTATAAGTCAGAGTTTGCTTGTAATATTTTTTTTAAATTCATAATGATTCACTGAGGTATAGCAATGAAACTCTATGACTATATGGTATATTAATTCTAAGTTAAATATATACATATTTAGTAGAGCTAATCTGTATATAAAACTTTAAATATGTTTAGATATAGCTTGTAAAAATATAGGTACAATATGTAAGTCATTTTAAATGTTCTCTCTAGGTTTAAAATTTCATTCCCCATGATCTATTAACGGAAAAGGATAAAACGTTTATATGTGGTAAACACCTATGCAACATTAATTTTTTATAAAGCCCAAGATTTCAGTATAGCTAGGCACAGACTCTTCATTTTAAAGAAAGATGAACTTTCCATGAAGAAAGGCGATTCCTGAGCAGACCTTAATGGATTTAGTTTTACCTTCCTCAAAGGAAAACATCTCACTTCAAATATTGGCAGAAACCAGATAAAGTGAGGAAATAGTCACACACAGCCATGAAGGAATAAATAGAGGAAGCTCAAGGATTTGGGTTCTCCATCTAAGTTTGAAAAATAAGGGCATTGGAAAGAGACTATATTACGATGGATAATTCATTGAAAAATGCAAAGAATATATTACTATTATTATTACTAATATTATTATTAGTCCTCAAAACCTCACCAATTCTCATCTTTTCTAATCTTCTGAGCCTTCATCAAAGTGATGACTTCGGTGAGCTGTCATTCATTGCAAATACTTTCTTCTGCTGATTAAAGGAATCATGTTTTCTTTATTTCAGACTATTCATTCTCAAATATCAATATACATCTAGGTCAGAACAATATACTTTATTTTGCCAAAGCCACATTCACACCATTTTTCACAGCTTATTTTTAATAAACAGTTGTTTTTAAAAAGCTATCATTTAATGAGGGCTTATTATGTGATGGACATATAAAAAGGATTCAATAAAAGCATGATCAGAAATAGTTTGTGGTAATCATTATTATCCCCATTTTATACACAAATCACGTGAGACTTGAATAAAGCATTATGTGTGAGTTTAATAAAAGGAGAAGGTAGAATGGAGTCATAACATAGAAGTAAGTTACATGTCCTTGGTCACACAGCTAGCAGAGTTAAATAGTCAATTTCAGAACTGTCTGATTCTCCCACACTTCATATTTATCTTCACAAGTAATCCAAAACCTCTCAGAAGCAGCAATTGCATGAGAGTTCTTTCTTCTCCCACTCTGCTTAGCACGAGTACATAGTAAGTTCACAGTCCTTATCTGTTCCAGGGCTGAAGGTATAACTCCACACTGAAAATAACCTTCTACTAAATTATCAACTTTGTGAATTCTGATGCTTATGAGATTCCAACTCTGGTGTTTCAAATCAGGAAATTTAGATGTGATTTCAGGGTAAGAAACAAATTATCACTTTTAGGAGAGAATTTGTGCCTACTCTTAACTAATCGTAGAGTTGATTTGAAGTGGAAATGGGGGTGCACCTCAACCAAATTTTGTTACTGTTGGGTTTTCTATTTGTTTATTTTTGTGTGTTTTGAATTTGAACATGATACCTGGTAATCAGAAAATTATGTAAATTCAAGAGTCATTAAATCAGACACATCCTTCATTTCAGGTCCATTCAAGAATTCTTATTAAACACAATGCAATTTTATGCAAGGCAATGTGCCAGGTGCTATGGAAATTACAAAGATGAAAACTATAAACCCAGATCTCAAGGAATTTGAAAACTACTGGTGTAGATAAAACCTACAGAAAAATGACAAGATCAAAGACAGAATATATATCTGTAAGTAAAATATGATAGTTCAGAAGAGTTATGGTTTCCAATCAACAGATTAGGGAAGAAAATGTGGAAGGCACAGAAATTGAATTGAGAAGGAAGGAAAGAAAACAACTTTTTTGACCATCTGAAACACACCAAGCATTATAATTTCTGACTATCCTGATGACTTCCCATTGCCAGCATATGCATCTCTGCTCCAGGCTTTCTCTGAAACTGCTGATGGCTGCTCTGCTTCAGCCTGCAGTTGGTTGGAAACACCAGGGAACCAGCACCTCTGGAGAGTAGCCCTCAACCAGCGGCTGATGGGAGTTGGTGTATATCTCACCTCACTCACCCTTTGACTGGAATAAAAGTTAATCTCCAGGTGTCCACCATGGTAGCTGACTTTAAAACACACTCATTTCAGGAATTTCTTGCCCTTCCGCTAACAGAGTTCCCTGAACTTCCCAAATAAACCATTTGCACTGGAATCTTTCTTCTAGAGGAACACATACTAAGATATTATAAAGAGCTTAAATTGTATAATGTAAACCATGGGGAGCCTTTTATTAAAGAGATATACCTGATCAAAATTATGCTTTAGAAAATCGATCACAGTTAAGTGACTTTCTTTCCCTTCAAAGAAAAATGAGCACTCTACATACTAAAGTAGTTTAAGAAAACATCTTGTGTATCTTCTATGATAGCAGAAGGGAAAACCTGAGATCTGTTATCATATATTGTTTTACCCGTTTCACTGTAACTTTTGAAGTCCAGATCAAAAAATCAGACAAGATGTTAATATTATGATCATATGTACGTTCTCTTTGGCCTTCATTTTTGGCCACACGACACAATTTTATAACCATCTTTCCATTATTATTGTGAACAAATGAAGCCATCACTTTAGAATTGCGTTTTATGAGCAATGTATGTGAAATACACATATAAGAAATAATGTAATGGGAAACAGAACAGCACTCACCACATAAGCTAGATGGAGGTAAGCAGCCCAGACTAGAAATGCAAAATGTTTCCTTTCTCCCTCAAACCTGAACTTGAGTCTCATCACTCTCAAGTTAGTACATGGAAGAAAAGATATCAAAGAGCGGAGTGTGCCAGAAAGATGACCAGGAGCAAGCCCCAGTTCAACTCTATCCCTGGAGCCAACTACAGGTGACAACTCAGTGACGGCTGTGTCCAATCTGGAGTCTGGGATATGACCGATCCTTAACAGGGGATTGAGTGGTAGGAGAGGGTAGAATGGCAGGGCGTGAGGTGAAGGAGGAAACTTGAGAGTTTCAGTAGTAAATCCTATGAGAGATTTGTATGTGGTAATTTTGTGCGGAAGCATGAAGGATGTTTGCATGAAAAAGATGTTCGGAGATTCAGCTTGTAGGATGGATAAGAATGTAATTTTAAGCAAGCAAACAAACAACAGGACATCAGATAGGAGAAAACACATACACAGGCAATGAGACTTAGTCTGCTCCATTTGCTATAAGAAAATGCTACACACTGAGTGGCTTACACAACATAAGTTTATTTCTCACTGTTCTGGAGGCTGGAAAGTACTGAATCAAGATGCCAGCCTTTTCAGTTCCCTGGTGAGAGCTCTCTTCCTGGCTGGCAAATGGCCACCTTCTCACTGTGTCCTCACAAGGTAGAGAGAGAAAGAGCAATCTGTCTCTCCTCCTCATTTTACAAAGCCACTAATCCCATCATGGGGGCCCTACCTTATGACCTCATTTAACCCTAATTACTTCACAAAAGCCTCATCTCCAAACACCATCACACTGGGGGGTTAGGGCTTTAACATATGAAAGGGAGGGAGCACAATTCAGTCCATAGCACAACCACAGTTAATGGGAATGAAACATTCCAATTTTCAAATTTTCTTGGCAACATCGTTAGCCAAGTCAGAAAACCAGAACAATTCTATCTTCTCTCACTCACCGGTCTCAACTGATACCCAATCGGTTTCTAAGTCTAGTGAGTTCTACATCTTACAAATCATCCAGTCTATCCCTTCCTCTCCTTGCCCACAACCTTAAAGTAACTCAGACCTTTATCTTGTCTCACTGGGATAATCTCCATATTCCATTTGCCCTCACCATATATTCTGATACGAGGTTGATACTCCCGCAATGCCTGTTGTGTCTCTTTTTTTAAAGTAAAATACATTTTTCCATTTAATATCAATACAAACATTATTCTAGCAAACAGTTTCCAACAATATTTTCCTCCTGTCAAAACACAATTATGGATAAAATGTGACATATTCTTCTAAGCAAGTAGTTGTTTTGGAAGAAAAGATGGCTACAGAGACCAAAAATAAATCAGGGTTTTGTATACAGAGTGGTAAGAAAGTTATGAAAATGGTGGCCAGGAATTCAGAGTGTTGGGATATAACAGCCAAATTAACATTTTTTAAAATGGCCTTTGATCCATATGAAATAGGAAACTGTAACAGAAAACCACAAAGAAGCCTTGGCTCTATGAAAGATTATACCCTCAGTGAAAGAGTGACTAGAAAAAAATTCTACCCTACTCAATAAAAATGATAGCAAAGAAATCTAGTTAACCTAAGTTTGGTTTTGAGATGAGGGAAAAATTAAGATTACAAATTCATAAACTGGCATTCAAAGACATGTAAGCTTTAAAATCACACCAACTGAGAAGTCTGAAGAATGAAAATCATACAAAATAAATTAATTTAAAATAGTTTCAGGACTCTGTCTCCGCAGAAACAAAATCAAGCCCTCTTATAAAAAGAATCCTCTGAATAGACCTCATTAGGTTTGCACAGGTAATATCACAACAAGTGTTATCTCATTTCCAAAAATCACAAGTAAATCAACAGGAAAAGCTCACCCTGTAGAAATATATCAAATATTGGAAAGTCTGGATACAAATATAAAATGAATATTCTAATATAATCTCAGGAATAAAAAGAGAATTAAAATTATCAGCTAAAAAGGGTAATATAAAATTATCCACGATTATTTGAGAAAGTAACAAATGCATCTAGAAGTGAAAAATATAATTGTTAAAGTTAAAAGCTAAATAAATGTCCATTCCTAGGTGTTTATATAAAAGAAATGGAAACTATGCCCACCAAAAGATTTGTACATGACTGTTCAAGACCATCCATTTATATCAACAGAGGTTTCACTAAACAAATTGTGGGAGATCAAAAAATGGAATACTACTCAAGAATAGAAAATACTAAACTGATACATGCAATGATATGGGTAAAACACAAAAGCGTTGGGTTGAGACAAAGCCAGACAAAAAAAGGTACATATTGTATAATTCCATCTATAGAAGTCCAAACACAAGCACAATATTCTATCATGATGGAAATTAGATCAATGGTCAGAAAGTTTGGGGAGGTGTGATTAGAAAACTATATGAAGAAATTTTCTGGGGGTCATCTTTTTATATTTAAATTATGGTGGTACTTATATATAGATGTATATAACTGTCAATAGTCATTCATCTGTTTATTTTATTGTATGTAAATTTTTTCTCAAAAAACCATTTGAGGACAATTTTTGGAACACAACTGAAGAGAGAAACAATGAATTTATAATAATAGCTAACATTTATTAAGTGATGAGCATGACTCTATTTTACACATAGATAAATTCTGTTAATCCAATGAGGCAGGGGTTGTTTTCACATTCAATTTTTCCTATGAAAAAACTGAAGAACATAGACATTATGAATCCATTTGTGCAAACTTTCACAGCTATGAATGGAGATTTTAACCTAAGAAACTGGACCCCCCTAGCCACGCCTGTATATACATCAAATACTGATTCCAGGCCTTCTTCAGACTAAAGAAATCAGAAACTCTGAGGTTAGGTCTGAGTCAGCAATGAACACTACTGCCCTAGGAAAACTTGAAGATTTGCTCCCTGGAACATATACAAGAATGTTCATAGTATATTTATTTGTGTTAGCACGTAACTGAAAGCAACTAGAAACAGGAGATATGAATAATATTAGATTCTATTTATATAATGTAAGACTATTAAGCAGTAAAAATAAATGCCCTTCAGCTATTTTCATGGATATGGATATCACAAAAAATAAAATAGAATGAAAACAGCAAGTTGCAGAAGATATGTGCAGTATTATGTCACTAATATTAATTTCATAAACATTTAAAGTAATCAATATATTTAATAGGTGGAATAAAACCATTAAGAAAAGCAAGACCATTATAAATACAAAATTCAAAACAGTGGCTCCCAAGGACTCAGAGGAAAAGAATATACAAATCAATTTTCACTGCAAAGTAAAGGAGCTGTTACAGTGGAGGATTACTGGACTGAATGTCAATATTATGACATAGTATAAGGGTGTTTCATGTTTGGTAATTGCAATCATTGTTGCTTTTGTTGTGGTCATCCATGTACAATGCTTGGTGTCAGTCTATCTATCTCTTATAAAAATAAAATACAGTGTGTGTGTGTGGAAAAAAAAAAAAAAAAAAAACAGTGGCTCCTCAAGGAAGTGAATAAAGAAATAAATAGGACACAAGGAATTTCAACTACATTGGGAATATTCCATTGTTTAAATTCAATTATAATTATAGGAGTGCTCTTTACATTATTCTTTATGCATACAATATTTTTTTGTTATTAAATATTTATTGATATATAAAAAATTAAGAGTAAGGAATGTAACAATTCTACTAACACCCAGAAATGACTAGTGCGTTTTTGTAAAATTGGGCTTATGCTATACATGCAGATTTTAAAGAAGATAACACATTATGAATCATAGGTTTTAGACCAAATTTTATATAAACAAAAGTATGAACACGCCACTCACTTATTCACTAGTTCTAGTTTAAAATGAAGGACATTCAAAAGTAGTTCTAAAGCATTAATATTTCTACTCAAGTTCCTTGGAATTAAGATTGTCATTATGTTGCTCCATTCAGCACCAGTTTATGGAGGGTTGAAAACATAACTCTTGTTAATTATTTTTTAAACCATATTTATGTATTTTATTTTGGAATATTTTTAGATTTACAGAAAAATTGCAAAGATAGGACAGAGTTTCCATACACCCCTCATCTAATTTTCCTCAATGTTAACATCTTACGTCACCACGCTACATTTGTCAAAACTAAGAAACCAACACTGGAATGCTGTTATTTACTAAACTCCAAATATGACTTTGATTTCACCAGTTTCCCGTTAATGATTTCTTTCTGTTCCAGGATCCCATTGAAGACACCATGTTGCATTGTCATGTCTCCTTAGATTCCTCCAGTCTGTGACAGTTTATTCTTTCCTGGCTTTTCATGACTTTGGCAGTTTTTCTTCCAGTTTTACTGAGATATAATTGTCATACAGCATTATATAAGTTTGTGTACAACATAACAATTTGAATAACAAATTTCATGAAATGATTACTATGATAGGTTCGGTGATCATCCGGCATCTCATATAGATACCATATTAAGAAATAGAAAAAAGTACTTCCTCCTTGTGATGAGAACTCAGATTTATCTTCTTAACAAATATCATTTATAATGTTGAGCAGTTTTAATTATCTTTACCATGCTGTACATTACATCCCAGTATTTATTTATTTTATAACTTAAAATTTGTATGTTTTGACTCCCTTCATCCAATTCCCCCTCCTTCAACTCCCTGTCTCTGGTAGCCACAAATCTGTTTGTTTATTTGTTTGTTTTTGAAGTATAATTGACCTACAACCCTATGTTAGTTCCTGATACACAACATAGTGACTCAATATTTCTATACATTTCAAATGATCAACAGGATAAATATATACACACTAACACACATGATTATTTTAAGATGCTAATCTCTTAAGTTTGAATGCATTTTAACAACCCTGCATTTTTCTCCCCCCCCATGTTTACTGTTTTTGACATAATATTTTACATCTTTTTGTTTTGTGAATCCCTTAAATACTTATTGTGGATGTAGATGATTTTGCTACTTCTGTCTTTTAACCTTCCTGTTAGTTTTATCAGTAGTTGATCTACAACCTTTACTGTATATTTGCTTTTAGAAATGAGATTTTTCCATTCTTTATTTTCATATTTCTAATTTGCCCTTTCCTTTCTGCTAAAAGAAATCCCTTTAAAATTTCTTATAAAGCTGGTTTCGAGGTGCTGAATTCCTTAGCTTTTGCTGGTATGTAAAACTTTTGATATCTTTTTCAAATTTGAGTGAAAGCCTTGCTGGGTAGAATATTCTTGGCCGTAGGCTTTTCCCTTTAATCACTTTAAATATATCAAGCCACCCCTTCTGGCCTGCAGTTTCTGCTGAAAACTCAGCTGATACCCTTATGGGAGTTTCCTTGTAGGTAAATTGTTGCTTGTCCCTGCTGCTTTTAATATTCTCTTTATCTTTATTTTTTGCCATTTTAATTTACGCTGTGTCTTGGTGTGGTCCTCTTTGGGTTGATCCTGTTTGAGACTCTTTGTGCTTCATGGACCTGGATGTCTGTCTCCTTTCTCAGGCTAGGAAAGTTTTCAGCTATTATGTTTTCAAATCTGTTCTCTGCCCCTTTCTCTCTTTTTCCTTCTGGGACACTTACAATGTGAAAATTATTACACTTGTTGTGGTCACAGAAGTCTCTTAAACTGTCTTCATTTTTGTTTTATTCTTTTTTTTTTGTTCAGCTTCAGTGATTTCCACTCCTTGGTCTTCTAGTTTGCTGAACCATTCCTCTGTATCATTTAATCTACTGTTGATTCTTTCTAGTATATCTTTTATTTCCGTTATTGTATATTTCAGCTCTGTTTGGTTCTTCTTTATATTTTCTAACTCTTTGTTAAAAACTTCTAATTTCTCACTCTGTTCATCCATTCTTCTCTTGAGCTCTTTGAGCACCTTTATGATCATTGCCTTCAACTCTTTACTGAGCAGATTGCTTATCTCAACTTCAGTTACTTCTTCTGAGATTTTATCTTGTTCTGTCATTTGGAACATTTTGCTCTGTCACCTCATTTTCCCTAACTCACTGTTTTTCTTTCTATGTATTTGGTAGATTGGGTATGTTCCCTGATCTTTGAAAAGTGATCTTATGTAGGAAACGTCCTATGGGGCCCAGCAATGCACTCCCCTCTGGTCACAGAGCTATATAACTTAGGGACCCCTTGCTCCTTGGGGAGAACTTCTGCAATTTTATGTATCCTCTCGTTTGCCTGTCACCTATCTGGGGGTATGGGTCTTGACCATACCACATGTCTGCTTCTTCTACCTGTCTTGCTGTGGGTCCTTCTTCATATCTTTACCTGTAGAAGATCTTTTCTTCTAGTCTTTAGATCACTTTCATGGATAGTTGCTGTGTAAATAGTTTCAATTTTGGTGTGCCTGTGGAAGGAGGTGAGGTCTGGTTCTTTCTACTCCACCATCTTGGCCCCAACACATCAATTATTGCTGGAAGCATGTAATCAATTGTTGGCTACAGCTGAAATAAAAAGTGTTAACTTGCACAAAGTTTACCATGCTCCAGATGCTATTCTTTCTGCCTTGCATCTATTATTGCATTTAATCTTAGGACACTACCATGTCATATGCTTACGATTATCTCCATTATGCAGTGGTATAACTAGGGACGGAGAGTTTACATAACCTGTCCAAGGTAACACTTCTGGTTGGGAACAGGGTTAAGATTTAAACCCAGGATCTCTGGTTTCATATTTGGATTCTCAGTCTACAAGCAGTACACACTCAAAGTTCCTGATAAAGGCAGCAGGGTGTATTCCCATGCCTCTAAAGTGCCAGGAACAGAGCAAACACATCAGTTGTATGTTTTCAACAACAAGAGATTCCATCTGCATTGAGTGGCAAGGGTCATGCACAATGAATAAATATCCTTCTGTGGGGAAAGCAGAAGAGATAGCAGCAGAATGAAGACCCCTGGAGTATGCAGTCCACACACACATTGGGAGTGTGGGTCTACACTGAGCAGAGCAAGACACTGGGTGGTATATTTTTTAAGACTTTGAAAATCTTTTTTTTTTTTTTTTTTTTTTTCCACACACACACACTGTATTTTATTTTTACAAGAGATAGATAGACTGACACCAAGCATTGTACATGGATGACCACAACAAAAGCAACAATGATTGCAATTACCAAACATGAAACACACTTATACTATGTCATAATATTGACATTCAGTCCAGTAATCCTCCACTGTAACAGCTCCTTTACTTTGCAGTGAAAATTGATTTGTATATTCTTTTCCTCTGAGTCCTTGTGGGATTTTTTTTTTTTTAATTCAATCTGAGTGTCTTTCTCTTTCCCTAGCCAAAGGAAAATTTCTTGGTTTGGTTTAAAGTTATTGGGTCTCTTTTTTCTCTGTCTCCAAATTCTATAGACATTCTTCTAATATTTATTTTTGCAAAAGAGACATCTGAGTCAATTTTTTTCCATTTTTACAATTTTTATACTGGTTTGACTTTGTAAATCTTCAATTTCATTTTTCCCTTGTCAGTGTATTCCTTTCTTTCTTCCCGTTTTATTGAGATATAATTAGCACACAGCACTGTATAAGTTTATGGTGTGCAGCATAAATAGTTGACTTACATACATCACGATGTAATTACCACAATAAGTTTAGTGACTATCAATCAAATCATATACATACAAAATTAAGGAAATAGAAAAAAAAACCTTTTTCCTTGTACTGAGAACTCTTATGGTTTACTTTCAATAATTTTCATATGTAACCTAGAACACTGCTAATTATATTTAATGTGTTGTACATTACATCCCTAGCACTTATTTACCTTATAACTGGAAGTTTGTACATTTTGACTACCTTTATCCAATGCCCTTTCTCCCACCCCTTATAAGTATATTTCAACAATCTTTACAAGACAAGTCTAGGTATGGTTTTCTTTATACTGACTTTTTTGGAAAAGGTGATTTTAGATTTACATATCCACACTTCTTTCAAATTCTGAAAGATTTCTTTAGATGCACCTTTGATAATTTTTTTATTCCTGATTATTCTGATTATAGCTTCAGGAAAATACATAATTCTTAAGTTGAATTCTGTGGGGCTTTTTTATGCCCTCTCACACTTTTTTTCATCTCTACATTCTGGGCAAGTTTCTCAAGTTCATCTTCCACATCACTGATTTAGTTTTCCAAGGTAACTAACTCCTCTTCACTACCTCCACTGCAAATTTTATTTCTGCTATTACATTTTTAGTTTCCATATAAAAGCTCATTATCTTACTTTCCTGTTTTCTAAGCTCAGTGTTTCTTTTTTTATGGTTTTCTGAACTTGTTTCAAATGAGTCATATATCATGATACTCTATTGAGAATACTAAACATCTTTATAAATTTTGTCTTGCTTTAAACAAGTTGCAAAGATCTCCTCTTCCTCTGAACTTTCATAATGATAATATTTTTTCTGGTTTTTCAATGTTTTCACATAGACTCTTTCCTTAATGGGGGGTGGATGGGAAGAATCTATTCTAAAGGAGAATAGTTCAAAGGTCTTATCAGTGTTTTTTTTTTTTTATTCAAACTATAAGCTGTCTGGCAAGTTGGTTTGCTTAGTCATTGGTGAAATTACCAAAGACTCAAGGGCGTTCATTGACTTTGGGACTGTGGCACTAAAAAAGCCCAGCCATCTCATACTTAGAATATAATAAATATTTGGAAAAATAAAATCTCCATGATGCATGACTAATAGAGCTATTTTCTGATTCTGCCTACTGATATTTTAATTGTAGGAATCTATACCTTTTAAGATGAATGTGCAACCCTGCAGATCACCACACTGTATTCTCCCAATCTAGCCAATAAACATAAAAGGAGATACTTTTGCTGGGGAATAGGAAACATAGGTCTGTTTCCCTCAAAGAGAAACTACCAATCAACACATTTGCTACTTAACTTAGAACGTGCATTTAGATCCAGAGGCCAAAAGTACAAAAAGCACAAAATGTCTTACTACATACTTTGAGGCAGGTAGACGCATTTTATTTTTATGAATTACAATTTTTAATACAGTTCTATAGCTCTTTTAGTGAGTAGACATTTCTTTCAGATTCTGACAATAACTTGTCTAGGCAAAAGTTTTAAGTTTTTATCTGCTTGAGCTTGAGTCTGTGGATATAAAATTTGTGTAAAATTTGGAGATATTGTGCCTAAAACTGTAATCTAAATAACATTGAATTTTTGCTGTCCCCATTATCATGGGATTTATATGACACAAGATTCCATGCACCCATCCACCTCATATTTATATTTTTCAACTGGATGGTAGATTACAGCTTATTTATCCTTTCAAATATGCCAATAACTGAAGAAAGAAGGTATTATTGTTGTCATTGTTGTATTTTCATGGTGCTATAGAGTTGAGATTGGAATATTTTTAATCCAGATTTTTAAGAAATAGACATAGGGGCATTAAACAGCCTTTCCATCTACTTTGTTTCCAACAAATTTCATTTTCAGAGAAAATCTTAACCAAGAGTGGAATACATAGAAACATTCCATTACATACTCTCAATAAATATTAGACTCCTTTCCTTTCACCCTTTGGGTGCTTATCTAAACTAAGGAGCTTTGAGGGGCATTATAAAGACACCGTAGTGCCATTTTTATAACCTGGACATTTCATGAATGGAAATTCATATCACAGAGTTAAGTAATTGGTCATGTGCGTGTTGCTGTTCAAAGTAAAATCATGCATGGAATAGATAACTGATTTTATTTTGTCATTAATAATGAATGCAACTCACTTCAATGGATGTATTCTATAGGTAGCTTGGAGCAGAGACCCCAAGGAAGTTATGTTCCATTTCAATGAGGGAGAGAGAAGGGTTAGGGGGAATGGAGGCCAGCACCCCAGAAGAAAATGTTACTACCGGTTACCACTTAGCATGGATGGGAACCTAGAGGTTCTAAGGGACAGCAAAGAAAACTGTCAATAAAATGACAAGTTTGGGGGCTTCCCTGGTGGCGCAGTGGTTGAGAACCTGCCTGCTAATGCAGGAGACGCAGGTTCGGGCCCTGGCCTGGGAAGATCCCACATGCCGCGGAGCGGCTGGGCCCGTGAGCCACAGTTGCTGAGCCTGCGCGTCTGGAGCCTGTGCTCCGCAGCAGGAGAGGCCGCGATGGTGAGAGGCCTGCGCAGCGCGATGAAGAGTGGCCCCCGCTTGCCACAACTAGAGAAAGCCCTCGCACAGAAACGAAGACCCAACACAGCCAAAAATAAAAATAAATAAATTAATTAATTAATTAAAAAAAAAAAAGTAACTGAAGTGAAAAACCAATTGAGGACACAAAACAAGGCAAAAATATTACAAAAAAAAAAAAAAAAAAAATGACAAGTTTGCCTCAGGCTATTCGTGTGTCACCCAACCCATTAAAGAACTTCAAAGACAGCGGCCCATGATCCCATCACACATCTCACTATCATAAAGTTCTTTCTCATTATTATAAATATCCCTTGTCAAAATCAATATCTGACCTTAGGTTTTGATAAACATCATGCTTCTAACATCCATAAAATAAGACGTCATGTTTTCCTGGATAGGAGTCAGGGGTCACAGAATCGTAGAAAAAGGTCTCAGTTCAACAGCCTCGAGTCTAGAGAGAGAGGGAAAACATCTCAAGTCAAGAGAGACTCTGTACCAGTTCATGGAATGGCTCATGTCAGAGCCACCAATGAAGAGTGTAGTAAAGGTGGAGACATTGCAGCCATAGAAAAGGGTGGCTCTTCTCTCACCATCTTGAAGGAGATCTGTGTATTGAATCTCTGAACAGGACATTTAAGCATGCTGCTTTGTCTTGACTTCCTACTTTGATTTGTATTGTATTTCAATCTTTTTTTTTTAAGTTCTTAAAAATTTTTTTTTCGATGAGCTTGATAATGTTATTAGCTGCTTGTTTGTTCCTATAAAAGAACAATGTGTCCTTCTGGAAAGTTAAGATGTTCTGCTGAGCACACTCAGCTTTTAAGAAACTGGATGATTCTAAGGAGTTCGACATTTATTCTGAATCTGAAATCAGCTCTTAGTTAACCAATTAAAGAGCCAACTTGGTTAAGAGCACAAACTTGCAACTAGTAGATAAATAAGTCCTGGAGACCTAGTGACCAGCATAGTGATTATAGGCAGTAAACTGTATTATAGACTTCCAAGTTGACAAAAGACTAGATCTTAATTGTTCTCAACACAAAAAGAAATAATAATTATATGACATGATAGAGGTGTTAGCTAACACTAAGACTGTAATTGTATTGCAATAAAACATATTGACACATTATATCAAATGTATCAAATCAACACATTTTACACCTTAAACCTACACAATGTTGTATGTTAGTTATATCTCAATAAAAAATAAATAAAATAAAAATACACACACAAAAGCCAACTTTCACAATAAATGCCAAGCTTGGTAATAAGAGACTTTTCCATTCCAACTAATCAGTTTATTTCAGACTTCACCAATTATAAAATATTTAGGAAAAAGCTTTCTAGAAAAACAACAATGTCAAAAATTCACTGAAAGCGAAGAATGATTTAAAATCAAAATTTGTATAAAAGGAAGATACATTTTCAACTCTCCTATTATAAGAAAAAGTCCTGGAAGTTACTTGAAAGGAAATCACTGGGTTTGGCCCTTGAAATCCCTACTTGGGACTTCAAGAAACATTCAAGAAAAAAACTGCAGCACCAATTTTCTTTGGAGAATCCCAAGTATAAAGTATGATGTATACTGTAAATACTATGAATAAGAGTTCATTCTGTGTCGTAGTATCCTATTTTTCATAAGTAAGGAATGTACCATTTATGGCATCAGAAAAAAATTAAATATTTATCCAGATTTGGAGTTGGACCTATCTCTGCTTTATTTTTCACCCATTGGAAACTATAGTCAGGATTGAACCATGGTTATTAAATATATTCAGTTAACTGTGTGCTAGCCATGGTTCTAGGGATTGGAAATACAGCAGTGAGCAAGATAGATCAAGATCTTGTTCTCATAGTATTTACATCCTATGGAGAAAGTATAGTTGAGAAAATTTTAGATGGTGAAGGACTATGAAAAAACAGAAACAGCCAACATGTTAGACAGTGACTGTGAACTTCTTTAGTTTGAATGGTCAGGGAAGTCCTCTCCAAGGGTGTAGTGTTTCACTGGAGATCTGAATGAGAAGGAATAAACCAAGTAGATGTATAGGAGATCATTCCAAAGAAGAACAAGTGCAAAGGACTTAAGGAAGAAACCAGTTTAGCATTTTGGGACCAGAAAGACCTATTACTGGAACTCAGTGAGGAAGGTAAGAGTAGTACCTGGAGAGGTCAGAAAGGTGGGCAGGTGGGTACCTCAATGGGCGTGTTGGGACATTTTAACAACCTGCTCACAGATCTGTAGCGCTCACCAATTTTCAATTTTCATGATGTGAATACTCTCCTCATGAATAATTTCACACTCTCAAAAGCTTCAAAGCTAGCTCACAAAATTCCTGAAAATTTAATAATCCAGTGTGAGACAATCCAGCAGAGTCAGGACACTGGATTGCATTTGTTGGGGGGAAATCCCAAGTAGGTTTTTCCTCGGGTTTCACCACACTGGTTTCCATTGAAGGGAGAGAAGGGAGATTATCCATTCTATTCCTAGGCAGATAAAACTATGCAGCAACAATTCTATCTTTCCTCCATTCCCACCAGAGGCAAGAGGAGCGACTTACCTGATTGATTGGTGAATTTGAGAAAAGAAACTGGACATGCCAGGTGGTGACCCTTGCAGACATTGTCTTTTCCAGATCTGTGTGACCACAAGCAGAGAACATCCTGACCTGCTCACACATGCAGGAAAACATTTGGAGGTGACTTTTCCTGGGTAGAGTGGAGCCTGCAATTCTGAAGTGAAGTTCAGGGAAGAGAAGTCACAGGTCCACTGTGGTCTCACAACTAAGACATATTCTCCAATTATCATTACCACTAAAGATGACATGGCTCTCCACCTCTCTGTCTCTTGTGTGGACTTCTCAATTCTAAACCCAGTGGGGAGATTAATGGGTGTCAATTTTTTTTTTCTACCCTTAAACTCAACATTATCATAAGAGCAAAATGGAGTGTAACATGAGAATGATCTGACCTAATTTGTGTATTACACAAACAGAATGCTGTGTCGGAGAAGGACATACAGAAGTTGGTAAGAAATGTCCTTTCTAAATAGTTATAACTTAACAGAGCCCATAAGATGAGAGGAAACCAGCAAGATAAAGATCAAGGAAAAGTGTTTCTGGCAGAGAGCAAAGATGCTCTGTTAGGAAAGAGCTTGGTAAATTCTAGAAACTGACAGAGGTCAACGTGACTGGAATGAAATGAGTAAGAGAGAGATGCGCACTTAACGGGGGGAAGAGTGAGACAGGGCCAGACTGTGCAGGGCCTTATCAGGGCTGCGGTAGCACATTTGGCACCTCTGTACAAATTGGAAAAATGTGCCTCATCAGAGCAGATAAATTAGAAAAAAGTGCTCTCTTTGGGAAATTAGAAAAAGGTGCTCCGTCGTTTCTGTTGATATAACCCTATTCCCTGAGACAGGGCTTGGGTAGCAGCAAGCTGGAGGAAGAAATACAAGCTGCACAGCCAACCATATGGAAAGGAATGGGATTTTATTATAAGTGCTGGAGATAGTGGTTGAAGAGTTTGGGCAAGTGCTAAAAATAGCAGAGTATACAACAGTTAAGGACCTCACGCTGCATGAGTTTCACTTTTGACTCCTTTACTTGGGCTAGATATTAAACTTCAATGTGTCTCCATTGCCCTATCTATAAAATAGGCATAATAACGGGGCCAATTTTGCGTGGGATTGCTGTTACTAATAATAAGTAGTATATGTAAAGCACTTAGACCAGTGCCTGAAACAAAACATGTGCTTCATAAATTTTTGCTAAGATTATTATCTTAATTATATGTTTAAAAGATTATCTGGCTGATGTGTTGAGGATAAACTTTAGAGGGCAAAAAGTAGAAGTGGGAAGACCAGTGAGAAATCCACTGTATTAGTGCAAGCGAAAGATAATGGTCTTTGGACCAGAGTGATATTAATGGAGATGTAATTATGTGATATGTGATATTCAAATGTAGTAGCAGAGGTCACTAATATCAATTTATCCATGAATATTTAATATGTATCTCAAAAAGATAAGAAATATTTTCAAACACATGCTTTACTGTACCTTGAGATATTGATAACTCCTTACTGTCATCAAATATCAAGCCAGTGTTCAAATATTCTAAGTTGTCTCAATTTTTACAGTTGGTTCAGCTAAAAATATTTATCTCTCCTCTTACTTTATTTGGTAAAGAAAACAAAGGGTACGCCTTTAGAATACCCTTCAATCTGGATTTTGCTATTGTATCCATAATGTTATTCAGCATGTGTCTCTGTCCCATGATTTCCCTGTATATCAGTACTTTAAGCTACATATTCTTATTAATTCTGGTTCAATTTCTTTTCAGTAATGTGTTTGTATTTCGGTCAGAATATGCACACACCACACACACACACACACACACACACACACACACACACACACAGAAGGCCTTTATAATTTTTCATGATATTATCTGCTTTTATTTGCTCTCTAGTAGATTCCTCAAGGAAATCTTATGGTAATGTTATTTCCTGAGATATTAAATAATCGTGGTAGATTTTCTGGATACTTTCAACTTAAAGGATAGTTTGGTTGGATATAAAATTCTAAGCTCATATTTTCTTTCTTTGGTGACATTTGTCTTTTGATATAAACTATTGCTGTTCAAAAGGCTGATGATAATTCAATTTCTTTTCTTTTTAAGTGACCTTGTTTTTGCCCTGGATGCAAAGGGGTTTCTTTTTATTTTCTATTATATTTTAAGTCATAGTTTTACTGAACTCTGTCTTGGTATTACCTGTTCCAGTTGGATTTTTCCCAGGTGTGTGGGTCACCATTTTACAGTGCACTTTTACATCTTTATTTCTAGGAAGTATTCTTGATTGTAATACCTGACTTTTGTTCTGTTGCATTGCTTGCCTTTTCTTCTCTGGGGGCAGCTACCATGCATAGAATGAGTCTTCTTTGTTCATCTTCTGTATCACTTTCTCTTGAAGCCTTTTTATCTCTTTCTTACTTTGTTTTAGATTTTACTATATTTTCTCCTTTCCCTTTTTATTCCATTTAAGGACTTTTCTGAAGTGTTTACTTGCTCTTCTGTTAGTTTAGACTTCCTCTTGGAAGAGGCTCTTTATTTCTAATTCTTTCCTAAGTTCCAAAATTCTCCCTCCAGTCATCTCATGTCTGTGTAGTTCTGTTTATTATTTTATGCTGCTTGTTCATAGTTTCTACTATTTTTAATGTGTTTGTTTGAGAATTTTAGGTCACAGTGTTTGATAGTGTTCACCTGCTTCATAGACATGTATCCTGAAATGCCTTCATTGTAGAAGAATGACTCTGCTTCTCTCTCTGCTTCTCTCTCTCTCTTTCATTCCCACTGTCATACTTTCTCTTTTAATAAAAACTTCACATACAGGATTTTACTGCCATGCTTTTCTAGGTCTGATGGTGCTGCGAGATGACTTTTCTCGTGCTCTTCACAGGAGCCTGTGAGCGCCATGGTCTTCCTTAGCGTCACAGTTTGCTGGAACCCCCTCTCCTACCATGTTCTTTGACTGCTCAAATCATGGCCTCTCCCCTTCTGAAATCTGTGCCTGCTGTCCCTTCCTCTTTTATCTGCTCCTTCCCACTTTTATCTGGTTCTACTCTTTTCTTCCTCCCTCTTATCCTAGTTCTATTAAATTTCAGTTCTACTTCTAGCAATTTCTCTCAGTTTGCCATTTTGTCCTGGAAAATTTCTTTGACTTGTTCCCGGGTCTAGACTGCTCGAGTGCTGTCTAACTAACTCTCACTCTCACAAGTGAGTTTGAGCTACCAAGTTTTTTCCCGGGTTTGGCTCCTGTTTTCAGATGGGCCTAGACATGTTCCAGTGAGAATCTATGGGAAATCTGGAGGTTCTCTATCTTTTGATATTGTCAAAATCCCTTTGCCTTTCGTCTGTCACTGCACACAGAGTTACTGATAACTTGTTGGTTTTCATTGCTGTGAGTGGCTCCCCAACGCCTCCATTTTCTTACATTTTGGGGGGGTTTACATACCTTACATGTAGGAAAGTTGGGAGAGATTTGATAACTATGCCATAACCTGAAAATCTCCCCTGCAGTCATCTTTAATCCTTGCAATCATTCATGAAGTCTGGAAGGAAGCTTTATTATTAGGAATTTATTATTTTAATAAATTTAAAATAATAAATTTATTGTTTATTATTTATTATTATTTATTATTTAAATAATTTATTATTTATTTATTATTTATTTAATAAGTTTATTATTTATTATTTATTTATTTATAATAAATAATAAATAAATAAATAATAAATTTATTTTATTATTTTATTTTATTATTTTATTTATTTATTATTTTATTTATTTATTTATAAATAAATAAAATAATAATTTTAATAAATAATAATAAATAAATAATTTTAATAAATAATAATAAATAAAATAATAATTTATTTATAGTAATAATAATTACTTATAATAATTTATAAATAAGTAAATAAATAAATAATAAATAAATAAATTTATTTTAATAAATTTAATATTTAATATTTAATATTTAATATTTTATTTTAATAAATTTAATATTTAATATTTTAATAAATAAATAAATAAATAATAAATAAATAAATTTATTTTATTATTTTATTTTATTATTTTATTTATTTATATTTTATTTTATTTATTTATTTAATACATAAATAAATAAATTTATTTATTTGTAATAAATAATAAATAAATAATAAATAAATAAATAAATAAATTTATTATTATTTATTTATTTATTATTTATTAGCTTTATTATTAGCTTTATTATTATTATTTATTAGCTTTATTATTAGCTTTATTATTAGGAATTAAGGAAGCTTTATTTATTTATTTATAATCCATTGTGTATATGGAGAAACTAAAACTAGATGATATTAAGAAACTAACAATTTCTCAGAAATAGAAAGGGACAAAGGCAGGAGTTGAACCTGGGTCTATCTGGTCTCCCAAACTCATTTCTTTGTACTACAGAAATATTTTTCCTCTTATCACTGATAGTAGGATTGCATTTTATTTCTCTGTTTATTGGTATGAAGAGAAGCAAAGATGGCTGAAAAGAGATAGCATAAGCAGTGGAGTAGGAGGGGTCATAAGACAAGGTTGTAAAGGCTGTGGCTCTTCCATAAGTCACCTTGGCTGAACTAAACTTTCTCGATACCAGGGGACTCTAGATACCAGTCTTCACTGTCCAGCTTGAAAAACAAACATTGAAAGAGGTGAAAAAAATGAGTTTAACTTGTTCAGTAACTAAGATAGATCTTTATATCTGGGATGGTTTGCACACGGTCCTGAGCAGAACTAGCAGTGCAATGCATGATCTCTTAATGTTCCTTTTAGGGTTATAATTCTATAATTGTATAAATTCACTACTTCTGGCATTCAAGTCCATTGAGTTTAGGCTGAGTGGGGTCTAGATTTAAGGAGAAATAGACAATGTTCTGAATTACTTCTGAGAAAGAAATGAATGGCTGATTGGACCCCAGACTTATCTGAAGAAGGTCACACAAGCCATACATGAGAAAATCATACATAATCTGTTCTCTGCTCTATGAATAGGCCAAAGTGAAGTAGCTGTTCAGGATATGAGTTACTCAGGTTTGACAATAACAAGTGAACTGTGAGATCATGGGGTAATTAGAGATGAAGGCATTACTCCAAGGAACTGATTCTTGAGTCGGGAGAGAAGTCACAAAGGAACCAAACAACAGCCAGGGATTCTATCTAGAAGATGAATCAAACACAGGAAGTCCACCAGTCACAAACTATAAGCATTCATCCATATTATTTTGCTTAATTTCTTTTTACCTAAGGGGGGGAAAAAAAAAGATCCTGGAACATATTTTGCCCACTTTAATCCATTTCTATTAGTTAGATTAATTATTTATATTTAATTTGTTAGAATTCAATGTTCAATTTTAAAAAGTCGATGCATTAGTAGCATCTTAATAAATAATATCTAATAACGATTAAAGATCATTCAAAATGCACAAATGATTTAATTTCATAGCACAACTTTTTTGTGGCCCCATGAACAGAAACAAAATATTTCCTACAAGAAAACTTTAGAACTTTGACACATTCACCACATAATACGTGTCCTTAGTTCTTCCTGCCCTGGGTTAATGTTAAAAGTACATTAGTACCCTCTTAGAATCTTTGACTCAGAGTATTTTTGGAAGGGAAAAATATCTAGAGGAAGGACAACACAATTTTCAAAGGTAGAAATGGGTATCTACTCCCACATATGCACCTCAGTCCCAAGAGAAGTGTGGGGTAACTCTATAGCATGTTTAATTATTAGTTACATAGTATCACAAACTAGTAAACATTACATCTTCCACTACTCCATCTAATTATTATTCTTCCATATTTTCCATTGAATCAACTGTGGAGAAGGCTGATCTGACATAAGACTTAAAAGAAATGGGAAGGAAAGGCATACAAAATTAATACAGGTTCATGATGAAAATTCAACTTTTTATGACATAAGGGAGGATTAGAAGAAGTAGAGATACATGTGTGCTATTTTAACAGTTAATTTTATCAGTACATAAATTTAAAATGAACAAAACTTATAATGAATAGTCCAACTGGCTTACATACAGTCACAACGTGCTTTATCCAATATAGCCCACCTTTTTTGCCCTCTTTCCTACTTTTTCCCAGCACCACTAAGTTCCAATTACACGAGTCTTCTCCCTGGTCTTCTTATAAGCCATGCCTCTTCATCCTTGTGTTTTCCCTTGCTTTTTCTTCCCTTTACCACATTCTTTCCCCACACTATTTTTGTACAAAGTTTTACCTTCCCTAAAGACCCAACCCAGCTGTAACCCTTTATTAAGCAAAATTAATCTCCTCTCTGCTTCCACACATCCCATACCCACACAGAACCTTGCAGATACCTCTTCTATAGCAGTTAACCAGTTGTACTGTCCTTCTTTACATATCTGTCTCCCACTAAAGCATCATCTCCCTCAAGACATTTGTTTCATGCCAAAATGTCCTTGATATTTGGTCCTGTCTAAAACACCCACTGAGACATTTGGTCCATGATTCATCAAATAATACATTATCTTCATTAAAATTTTATTTACAAATTTTTATTGGAATTAAGGATGAATTGTGGATTTCACATTTATTCTTGTTCTTCCTTGTAATGAAATTCAGCAGGGTTACTCTTAAGTCAATGAGCACTCACTCTCAAATATATATTGACCTGATTACTGGCTTTTTTGTTTGGTATAACTGTTAACAATTTTGGTTATACAAATTTTATTTTGTCAATATCATCATGAAGTTGCTGGCCCTATTTGAGTGTGATCACCAAGAATCTAGGTCATAACTTGTTCATGGTTTTGTTTCATCTTTTCACACTTCAATAAATCTCCACATTGAAGGATGATGCACTACCATCAGCTTTTGAAATTTACTGTGCCAGCCTTCCACTGCATTGTTTGTCCTGTGATTGTCATTCAGTACTGATGCATAAACATTCCAAGTTTTCAGTGGAAATCAAGTTTCTGGTGGTCTTCTTCTGCCTCTGCCATGCCTTCCATGGACACACACTCTCTCGACATAATCCATTAGATCATCCAAATTTTCTTCTGCATTCTCCACAATGTACTCGAAAGCTTCATTTACTGACTCCAAAGGTGCAAATGGAAGTCCAAAATGGTGTTACTTTCCGTTTTCATATACTTGCATGTTAGATCCAAAGAAGATTTTTTTGGCCACAGTTATTGTGAAAAGTAAAACAATCATCATTTTATTTGTGCATTTGTTATTTGTAGTTGAATCATATTTATATTTGCCATCTCAAAATCCATCATGCACAATGAAGTGTCAATGTAAAGATTTCTTTCCCACACAAATGCAAGTACTTTCTCATATGTATATATATTTGTAAATGTCTTCTCACCCTTTCATTGTTAGTGTAGACATCAATGGCATAGTACAACCCAATACTACACCATGCACAGTAAGTAAATAACTTTAGTAAACCATGTTGGTGCTGTCTTGAAGATATCACTGAATAATGTGGTTCTGACACTTAAATATCAAATATTGTCATAAGTTGTATACATAAGAATTCTTTTGTCATCTTGAGCACTGGAATCATGCATAAAAGAAAATAGTTCTCCCCCTCTGATCACTTTATACTCTTCTGGAATTTCAATTCCATGCAATGAAGTTGGGTTTGGAGGTGAATGTCTGTTTTGAATTCTATTTACTTGCTTCTTTAATAAGTTTCTGGTAGCATTAACAGGACCTCTTCACACATATCATGAAAGTTATTTGAAGTACTTGTGATGATGTTGCCTTTGGTTCTTATTTTGCATGTTGTTTTAACCTACATGGTTTTCCTTACTTCCCCTTCAACACCCACATTGTGCTGATATTATCTTGTCCCATTATGAATGATTGTAATGTTATCCAGTGTTATCTTGACTGGTTGTATATGAGGCATTGCAGATTCTCATCTCTTCACAGAGCCAGTACCTTTTACTCATATCTCTGTTAAAGGAATTTAAATGGTAACTAAAGCTATGATAATGAGACATTGACTTTTCTTTTGGTAAGAATACTATTTCTGCCATATTCCGCTGAGAATTTTCAAATAAAGATGTCATATTGCTAAGTACGAAAAGAGAGGTTTTTTTCTTCTTCTTCTTATTTCAACCATCTAACCAATGGTTGCTGGTTTACTGGTAAAGAAAAAAAAAAAAAAAAAAAAAAAACCTTACTAACATCTTATGGATTCAACACCCCGTTTGGCCCGAGCTGGACCAGTCAGTAGGTAGACACCAGCCAAGAGTGTGGTGGTCCATGCTGATTGGCAGGTTAGAATGGAAGTCACAACCACTAAAACCCCTACAAATAGCAACAGACACTTCCTTCAGTCTACCAGATCATACCTCTATAGGATGTCAGTTCAAGGGAAACATCACCCATTAACCCTGGGCAATGGTATAGTTGTAGGGGGATAATTACATACCCGGTATCCCCCTTACGGAGGCTATTAAACCCGATTACTATGTGGTAGGAGAGCCACACTCATTTTTTCACTCCTCCCAAACAAGCAAGATGTTCTGTAATGAGTTTACTCAATGCATTCTAAGCCATTCGATACAGTGGCTTGATCAAGCTCCTCATTTCAAACGTCTTTCTTATTGAACAACCCAGCCACATTCAACCAAATGCCCAGTGCCATATTAATGCAACTTGCATAGAGACATCCATCTTCAACTTGTCCTCTGTGCATTTCTCTAACTATAGGACTCTCTTCCTTCATATACATAGTTAATATCTATCCCACTCTTCTGCAAGATTCAAACCCCAATCCATCTACCTTAACCTTAGGTGCCATTACCAGCTAGGCTAAGAAAGGTTATTATTGGCCATACAGCCACAATACAATTATTGGACAAATAAAACATGATAGTATTTTATGTATTAATCCTGTAAACCAAAAGTATAAATGAACATTATGGGCTATTTGAACCCAAAGATGTCTTCTAAGTGTGGACATTTGTGACAGGACCTTTAGGCATGGACCAAATGTCTCAGTGGACATTTTGGACAAAACAAAATATGTCCTAATCATGAGCTCTTCTCCAAATTAATTTGTTCTAAACATTGCTGTATCTTTAGTACCCTAGGTAAGTCCTGGCACAGGGAAGTAATTCACTTTTTTGCTGTCCATTCTATTTATCTCATTAAGGCAAAAATATTCTTGGATGAGGAACTTTTATTTATTCATTGAGCTATCTATTTGACACCTCTACTTGAGATTCCTCAAAAAACCATGGTCCATGTATTCACCTCTCTTGTCCAACACGGTGTTTTGCATTTCAGTAAGTAGTATCACACTCCATAGAAATCTGGGGATTTCTTTTCTTTTTCTTCAACCCAGCACCTAAACTTTCAGCAAATTCAGTTGGTTGCAACACCAAAATAAACTTTGAACCCATAGCTACCTATATTATGCTAGTCTAAGCTACTATCACCTTTCCTCTGGACTACTGCCATAGTCTCCTAAGTGACCTCTTTTTATATTTCATCTCCTTCTAGTCTATTCTCTTTAAGTACCAGAAGGATCATTTTAAAATGCAAGTAAGGTAATACATCTTTTTTCTAAAAATTCTTTCTTAAAATAGTAGCTTCCCATACCACTTATGTTAAAATTCTACCTAGTTCTCATGAATTATAAGTAGGGATGCCAGATTTAACAAATAATAATACAGGACACCAAGTTAAATTTGAATTTCAGATAAACAATGAATTTTTTCAGTATAAGCATGTCTTGTGCAATATTTGAGATATACTTATACAAAAAAAGGCATTAGTTGTTTATCTGAAATTCAAATTTAACTGGGTATCCTGTATTTTATCTTGCGGTTCTAGTTTTAAGGCTCAGTAAAATCAGGCCATTGTTTGACTTTCTAACTTTATTTGGTATTACTCCCCCCTTATTCACTATGCACAGCTCATACTAACATTCTGACAGTTCCTAGAATATGCTAAGTTTATTCCCATGACAGTGGTTCTGCACTTTTTGTCCCTCTACCTATAACATTTCCCCTGGTCTTTTTGATGCCTGGCACTTTCTGATCACTCAGCTACCAACTTAAATGTCCTCCTTCAAAGAAGCCCTCTCTGACCACCTTACATAATACATAGTGCTCAGTTTCTTTTGTTTATAATATTTATTACAATTCAGCAATCCTTTTTGTTTGCTTATTTATCTCTTCTTTGTTCATATTTTTGTTAAATAATTTTCTTTTATGAAGGCAGGGAACTTTTCTATCTCTTATAGGATAAGTTGAACATTTATTGAATGAATGAAGAAAAAAAAGAGGAAATTCAACTCCAATTGATTTTGATTTACTGTCTGGCCTCAGAACATGGATGGAGTTTAAAACAAAGACCGAATCTGATTGTCAGGGTTTAAAATCTCAGTCCTTATAGTTTGGGTAGCTGTGAGCAAGTTATCAAATTTAAAAGTATTAAAAGCATTATTTGTTCATTATTAAATTTGGGATAATAGCAGTACCTGCCCTATAAGGCTACAGTAAGAATTAAAAGAGAAAACTTTTTCATGCCCAGCAGACAGAAAATATTCAATAAATGTTAGGTATTACTATCACTATTGTTATTGCTATTTTATAAGCAACCCAGTTTACCATTGAGTCTTTTAGACACTCTCTAGATTCATAACACATTCAGCAAAGTTTCCATTGGAGAAGGTTGATAAAAAATAAATGTTTAATAAGGGATGATTTGAGAATGAGGTAAATATGGAGGAAGGCTACACAACTGTTTCCCTCACTAAGGTCCTGGGTAAACAAGGAACAAGTCAAAAACAAACAGTAATGTACTATTTGCCCTATTCCTGAACTTTTATATTCTCAGGGCCTTCCAGAGGGTTGCAAGAAAAAAAGAAAAATAATTATTCTATCTGCCACCTCTTCTGGTTTTATTGCCAATTCACTTATCAGAAAGAAGTTGGTAGAGCTGTACAGAAATAAAAAGCAAGCAAAAAAAAGGGAGTAACCAAGTGGTATTAGTGTATGTACAGCCAAACATTTTAGGGCTGCCACTGTCTGGGCATCTGATTCCTACTATTTCATGGAAAGCTGTCCAGATAGACTTTCTGATGTAGAGCATCTGAGATTAGCAAATTATCTGTGTTAAAGAAACCCGAAGTGTTTCTGAATCAAATCGAAGGGACAGATCCCACATTAAGTAAATCCAAGGGAATTTTAGATACATCTCAATTCTGTTCAAAATGGAGGAAACTCAGAATCCAGATGCATTTTGTATAATTTCAAAGTGAAACAAATTGCTTTTGCAGATACACAGTTACTGATTTAAGAGCAATCTTCCAACAGAACAGAGTACGTAGCGAAACAAAGCAAATAAAATATGCCATTATATGATGTTAATCGTTAGAGAAATTTAGGTCTTGAAAATTGATCTTTCCTTCTCAGAATGGAGAGAGAAGAAAAGCTTTTAAAACCACTCCAAACTATTTTTGTTCTCTCAAACTGAAACATAAAGAGGATTGTTAGTCTTCAGTTGAATTAAAAATAAAGTCACAGGGATGATATATCAACTTTCTGCTCAAAATGCATGTTTTTAGCATTAGATGTAGTGTCATAAACATGTTGCTATTGTAACTGAAATCAAGCTTTGGATACTCTGCCAAATGCATGTTTTTTAGGCATGCAAATAGTATCCTTTTAAAACATGTTTTTATAACTCACTCTGAAAAAATTGTTCCAAAGGATTCTTTCGTTCTTTTTTAGGTCCACTGTTTTTATAACCAGATCATCCCAGGAATATTATTGAGCTAAACATAAATGTGGCTTTCATTTGACTGGCCACTGCCAATTATGCTGCAGATGCCAAAGGTTTATCTTTTTTACCTGAGAGAGAAATGGGACAAACTCAGAGAGGTTTGGTCTCGACTAATCAAACATTTACTTGTCTCTGAAATTCTCTCATAATCAGACTTTTAAGTGTAATTGGACAATGGAAGGAGAAAGAAATTACAGAGTGAACTTCAAAGCAGCCATTAGAAAATGACACAGAGATCCTGTTTTTTATTAACTGAATATATGAGGATACGATACTTCCCACACACTCCTTTCAAATTATACCCTTATGTCTTTGGAAGATAGTCATAGCTGCCTAGGAAATTCAGTCAAGACTCTCCAGTTAGATAATGCCAGTAATCATTGGCTTGAAACATTTTCAGTGGTGTAGGTTTATAATCAAATTACAGGTATTATAACTGGCACAATAAGAATAATTCATACATCAACATACCTATTAATTATTTGTCCATAACTAAAGGATTACTTTCAAGGCAGCTCATTAACCACTGAACAGAAAGAACTGGTAACTTTCAGAATATAATTAGAAAATAACAAACTATGTATGTAAACTTGAAGGCATATTCATATACATCCAACCATGCATTACATTCCACAGCAAAATGTTTGAATTTGCAGTTATAAACATCATCTAACAACATATCATTAAAACTCGTGACTTATTTTACAAATATTGAAGGTTTCATAGTTTAAGTTGATTTGATGGCCTAAAAAGCACACTAGTGACTTGAATGAGTTGGAGTCTCCAATCATATCTAATGCGCAAAAAAGGAGCATTTTAAGCACTGGTAATATCCAGTTGGCATATAAATACATTTAACCACATTATTAAATAAAATAGCATCAACTATGCTTGGCCTTGTAATGCCAGCATGACTGACAATCCTCTTCACAATAACTATATAAAATGAGCTTTTAGCACAACTTTAGTCAAAATAATGAATATTGAGCTCAGGTTTTTCTGGCTTCACATCCAGATTCCTCCATGTATTAGCAATATGAACAGATGGACTTGGGCTTATGATTTAGCTTCTCAGGGTCTCAATTAACTTCTCTGTAGAATGAGGACAACTTGCCTCACAGGATATTTTGGATAACAAGTCAATAGCTCTGGCATTTTGCACATGCTCAATAAATGTTATTTCCTTTTACCTCTTGAGAATGAAGCAAGGATGTCAACCTTCACAAAATGAGGAGCCAGGTTTGAGTTTTTAAAGGGCACTGAGAGCCACTGCAAGTTTGAGTTTGTATTTGATATGGTTCTAGTCAACATTCCAGACACTCCAAAACAAGCAACTAGCCTTCCTTCTGAATTAGAATATTCTAGAAGCAATAGTAAAGGCAAAGAGTCTGAATACAGACTGAACTGATAAAGATTTAAATTTGCTTAATAAACCCTTCCTTGGCAGTTGAAGATACCTTGAAGAAAAGCCCTAGAAATTTCTTTTGGGGTACAGTACATAAAAGCCACAAACAGACACCAGTAGCTTATTCCTCATAATATACACCCTTACCACCACTATTCCCCTCTTCCCCATCCTCACTGACTATTACATGTTCAGGGAACAGTGCTAGGTATTAGCCACCTCTCTATTTCATATCACTATAGAATGCTTAGGTTATCATTTCTTAGCAAGTAAAACTTACGAGGCATAACGTCACAATCTATTTTATTATTTCTCAGTCTGTGGAGCATACTACAGACCACCAGTTCCTCAGAGACCTTGTGGCTGATGTAAATCCTGCCTCGCTGACACCAGATTCTGCTTGTCAGTATTAACTCTATGAACTTGTGATTCACTCTAAAGAGACAAGCCAGCTGCTAATTTCTTTATTCTATACCACATGTAATAGCACAGACCAACAAAGATAAGTGTAGGGCCTGGCAGGCTATATAACATGCTGTAAAATTATTTGATGTGGAATTCCTTAATGTGGAAAGTGATGTTCTACTTCCCCTGGAAAGTCTTTTCTGACATTCCCTGGACTAGGTAGACATCCCTGCTATGACCTCTCACACAATGTTGAGTTGCCCTGTGATCTCCCACTCATAAATGATTTAAATTGTTGATTTAATTGTTGGCCTTCCCCACCAGGCTATAGTCACTGTGAAGGCATGGGGTTTATCTGTCTTCTTGGACTCTAGGGATCTGGCATTCTGCTTGCTTCATAACAATGTTTAAGCGCATTTGTGAAATGACTGAAATTAGCAATATAATGCTTCTTCTCCGTGTGATTAGGAATATCATTCTTTACATTTGGGGAGAATTTTTCAACCTACAGGAGTATTATACAAACATACACAATCACTTATTGCTTGACCATTTCCTATCTTCCTATTTGTAGGTACATACCTACATTAGCCAGGGCCTAATACATAGAAGGCAATTAATTAATATTTTTGAATGACTAGGTTAGTTAATAAATTAATCCTCAACATTATATTCTAAGGTCCTTCATTTATAACTAAAAGTCTATATGCCATATAATAGATGTCTACTTTGCTCCTACTAAAGCTAGAGCCCTCCACTGGTCAAATTCACTTATTTAGATTTTTTTCCATTACATAGCCCATAAACCTTGAAACTACAAGTTATGAGCCGATAACTCTGTTGTGAATATATTTTAAAGGTAAATGTTGGCTTGTTCTGTTTCTTGTTAAATGTTTATATGATAATAGCTTCATGCTTAACATTCTTCTATTAAAGTAGATACTGGACTTGATTTAAAATAAACATCTCTAGTTAAATGCTCATGTATTAATGGTCTTGTTCTTAACACTGTTCTATTAAAATGCAAACATCCTAAGACATTTCCTAGCTGTTCAAGAGTCATTCCACAGTTTTCTTTTGTTTTCAATTCCAAGTCAATACTATTTTCTCACAAGACTTACGTTAAAAGAAATTAGAGATTCATAGCAGGTATTATAATTGAGTCACATTAAGAAAGCCCAGGAAGCATTTCTTTCTCTGATTCAAGGGACCATTTATGAAAGTTTTTATTTGTTGAAATATCAAGAATGACCCAATTATCTTAATGTAGTTTAGTTGACCAGAGGTAGCATGATGAGAATTCGTGTCCAGATTGTTTTTCACTGTGTGCCCGAGATCTTTTACAGCCATTTTTACATAGCCCATCTGGTTCTGAAGTCCAAAACAGCCATCTATATTTGAACACAGGAATCGTGTATTGAAACTATTCCCTCTTAAGACCATGTGGAGGCTAAACTGGGCAGCCTAAAGAAGGAGGCCCAGGACAATGAGGGGACAATAGTGTAGCCACAGAAATGGCTGAGGAGCCAAAAGCTTAGGTGACTCAGCTCAGCAAAATAATTCTGAAAAGTTACCAAAGTAAATTCATCATACACATACACACAAAATTAAAACTCTGTGAATTTTTATGTTTGCTTTCTTCAGTATGCCTATATGGTTTTAACACAACACATCAAAATCACTGGAATCTATAACTTAAATACAATTTTAAAGTGTCACCTTAACTCTGTTGGGTTATAAATAATAAGATGCCTTCTGTTAAACAAGTGAAAGAGATCTCTCTGGAACCTACTAGTTAAGTCTGTCTGACTCAAGAGGGCATTAAGTTAAAAAACAGAAAAAGCAAATTTTGAAAAAATGCCCACAGTCCCTTGAGAAAACATTCTTGGGTTATCTGTAGTTATCCACAAAGATCTTCTTACTAGTTATGTTAAATATAACCCAGCAGTGAACCCACAAACCCCTTCTTTTGTGCTACCAGATCTGTAGTTTTTACTGAAAAAGAAATTATACAGCTGACCAAAATAGCCCAGTGAGTGGAATCTGGAATATTTCTTTAAAACTAACATATTGTTTTTCTTTTTCTTTTTTCTTTTTTTTGGGGGAGGGGGGTCATGGTTTAAGCTAGGCAAAGCTAAGTGCTGGTTGCTTAGTAACCAACTAATGGGAACTTCAGAGTAATATTGGTTTACTCTTCCTGATGCCCCAAACCTTTGTTTGCTACCATGAAAATTATGTCTCTTTAACACGACTTTTATACAACTGCCATTCCCAGAAGACTTAGGAGAACATAATTATGCAAAGGCAAGTTCTTGGCAGTTGTTAAATTTCCTACCCTGATTCTCTTGAAATGTCCAAAAAGACCATCCACTGAGCTGTATTCTTCAACTTGAAAGACAGCATCATCTTCCTCAAGGAAGCAACAGAAAGCCCATTAGGAAATTCCTAACACTCGGGTGTCATTGCTGCTGCCTGGGTTCATGGTCCCTGGCACTTCTTTAAAGTGTCCTTCTGTTATCTTCTTTTATTCCCTTATTCTCACCCCCTTCTCTTAATTGCATTCTTCCTATTTAACATCTTCTGGATCTGGAAACCATCACCTTTTGCCTGGCCCCCCTATTAAAATGGCACAGAAAAATGCTTGAGCCCCATCAGTCTTAGTTTATAAACAGTTTCTTCATTCACTTTGGTAAAGTGTCAACTGGCCTTTGTTAACTGTTGAGACTAATTATGTGGTAGTTTACTGGCTTTCACTGGATGCACTTAGTTAACCTTCTTTTAGCTTTATTAGGTAGTAAATGTGTTAATTTGGCTCAACCTTTTGCTTTCTTGGCTTGGCATCCTGGGTCAGGCATTGCTTCCCTATAATCAATGGATTTACTCATTTACTAATAAATGCTGCTTTTCCCTCCTAATTGTAGATCTTCATCTTTATTTAAAAGCCAATTTAGGAAAAATGGCTTCCTTGCCTCTTTAAATTTGGACAGTTAGTAGAAGTAGTCTTTCCTTCAACTAATAAACATTATTGAGTGTTTAGCTTGTTTTTAGCATTGTGCTAAGTGCTATGGAGAAAACAAGGTAACCTCAGACTCAATCTGTCTTCAAGAAAAACCTTAAGCTCCCATCTTCGATTGCTTTATTTCTTCTGTGCCCTGTATTCTAAGTGTGCTGTGTTCTCTGCAGTGTCTACCTAGTCAAACAGGCGGACACATTGATTCATTCCTGATGGCCTCAAGGTTTACTTTTATATCTTGCTCTTAGTGTTCTGTACCCTGCAACCCAGGGAAGGCCAAAATTTTCTCTCAACAACTGTGTTCTCAAACCAGGCCATTTGAATAATAACTATGAATTATAAATAGGCCCTTATACTGGCCATTTGAATAATAACTGAATGATAAATAGGCCCTTATATATCTATCTCTTTCACTACATGACACTTTTTAAGTACAAAAAAATGTTCTTATAAACTTTAGAACTTTCTCAAACATTCCCAGAACTTAGCTCAAACCTTAGCTCAGATCCATCCCTCCTTAAGTCAGAATTTCAGAAATCACAACTCCAGTTTCATAGAATCTATAGTAAAGCTTTGACTACATTTGAAGAAGACAAGAAGCATACTCATTGGGCTTAAGAACAGTCCTTGGTGGCATGAGGCCTACCCTGAATAAATATTGGTTAGATTTTAAATATCAGCCAAAAAAGATTGGACAAGGAAGTAACAGAGATCTGGGTCTGCTACTCTCTGCTAATGTGACCTGGGGCAGTTTGTTTCACTTCCCTGGGTGTTAGTTTCCTGATTAATATCACAAATGTGGTAGAATTAACACTTGTTAAGAGTACCTTGCAGTGTGAAGACCCTGCAATTCTATCACATGGGATTGGTAAAGTATATAAACATTTATGCAACATGCGACAAGTCTAAGTAAATGCCACATTTTCCAGGATTAGACAATATGTATTAGATAAATTTAGAGGAGAAAGTTTGGGACACTCGAGCCAAAAAGTCAATTACAGTTATTATAAAATGATCTAGATGATACAAAGTGACGGACCATGAGGATAAACTGGATAGGCAACATGAACAGGCAGAAGTCATTAGCCTTCCTCAGACAGACAGGTCCCCTGGTGTATTAACACTAACACATGTGAGCCCAAAGTGAGTGGTTACGTCAGCTGTTATTCCTAGAACATTCCTAGATAGACATTGCCAGGTGTGTTGACTTCAAAGTAACTGGATATTACATTTCATCAGACTGAGAAGGAGAAAAAGCAGGTTCATGGTAAGGATATAGAGTATGATCATCTTTCCTCCATAAGGTTTTCTGGAAAAGAAAAAATAAACACTGTAGGCAGATTACTTATAAAAGTTGTTCTAATATAAAGTTACAGTTGATTAGAAAAGTAATGAGAAGTGAGTCATGGCATTCAAGGAAATAGCCAGCCTCTTTCAAATAAACTGGGAGACCAAAGCACCCACTAGGAATTATAGCTACTCAGGCAAATGTACAAATCAGTATTCTTCTTTTAGAATGTCAGATATCCAGATCTGGAGGCCAGCATCTGAGTGAAGCTAGACTAATACTCTAGGAAGGCAAACAGATTTACAATTCTGATTCAGAAAAGATCCTAGAAGAAATTAGGATAAACTTTTGTGTCCATAATTCAGGCTGGTCTCCATAAAATGGCTGTATGACGACCCAGCAATCCCACTACTGGGCATATACCCTGAGAAAACCATAGGTCAAAAAGAGTCATGTACCAAAATGTTCATTGCAGCTCTATTTACAATAGCCAGGACATGGAAGCAACCTAAATGTCCATCGACAGATGAATGGATAAAGAAGATGTGGCACATATATACAATGGAATATTACTCAGCCATCAAAAGAAATGAAATGGAGGTATTTGTAATGAGGTGGATGGAGTTAGAGTCTGTCATACAGAGTGAAGTAAGTCAGAAAGAGAAAAACAAATACAGTATGCTAACACATATATACGGAATCTAAGGGAAAAAAAAAAAAAAAAAAGGCCATGAAGAACCTAGTGGCAAGACGGGAATAAAGACACAGACCTACTAGAGAATGGACTTGAGGATATGGGGAGGGGGTGGGGTGAGATGTGACAGGGTAAGAGAGTGTCATGGACATATATACACTACCAAATGTAAAATAGATAACTAGTGGGAAGCAGCCGCATAGCACAGGGAGATCAGCTCGGTGCTTTGTGACCACCTAGAGGGGTGGGATGGGGAGGGTGGGAGGGAGGGAGATGCTAGAGGGAAGAGAAATGGGAACATATTGTATATGTATAACTGATTCACTTTGTTATAAAGCAGAAGCTAACACACTATTGTAAGGCAATTATACTGCAATAAAGATGTTAAAAAAAAAATGGCTGTATGAGAAGTTAAATTTTGAAAGGAACTTGTCCTTCCATGTACTAATGGTTTGCACCTGCAAACATTAGTGACTGTGGTGCCAGAAGCAGATCTAAAGGCAGCCCAAGAGGTCAGTGGAAAATTAAGTCACCAAGCAGGTAATTGTTCTGCCCATGATCCAATTAGGGACACAAAGAACCACAATTCACTTCCTGCAGTCATTAAAGGCAGCAAGGGACATGGACTGCCACTGTCATAAAAACATAATTAAACATGCAGTGTAACTGCAAATAGGGAGAAACAGACAGACATGTTTTAGCGCTTACTTTGTTCCTAACAGGCAATGAATCGACAGCACAACTTTAATCACGAACTGGTTGAAGGTCATAGGAGAAATTAAAATACCTCCTTGGTGAAAGACTTCAGATGAGAATGAATGTCTTATGTGGACAGTCTATCACAAAATGTTTCCCAAAGTAAGCTCTAAATACCTGAATCCCCTGGATGTTTTTTTTTCTGATTTCCAGGTCCCAGCCCAGAACATTGGATAAGAAACTCTGAAACTAAGACCCAGGTATCTGCCTTTTTAAATGCTTCCCAAGGTTTTGAAGCAACCAGCTTAGCACTAGAATTCTGCTTACTGCTGCTGCCCATTAAATATGATTAAATATGAAATAGAAAAGAGCTACTGTCGATTAACATAATACTCATCTTATTTTCCATCTATATGTGTGTCCACACCAGCCTCATCAAAAATAAACTATAGGGGCTTCCCTGGTGGCGCAGCGGTTGAGAATCTGCCTGCCAATGCAGGGGACACGGGTTCGAGCCCTGGTCTGGGAAGATCCCACATGCCGCAGGGCAACTGGGCCTGTGAGCCACAACTACTGAGCCTGTGCGTCTGGAGCCTGTGCTCCTCAACAAGAGAGGCCGCGATAGTGAGAGGCCCACGCACCGCGATGAAGAGTGGCCCCCGCTCGCTGCAACTAGAGAAGGCTCTCGCACAGAAACGAAGACCCAACACAGCCATAAATAAATAAATAAATAAATTTATTAAAAAAATAAAAATAAACTATAATAATGAATTCCTGCTAAGTTACAGCTATAAAACTTCCCTATCCAATCCTCAAAGAAGGTTCGAAACTCTCTTTTAGAGAAAATTAAAACTTGAGATGCCATACACACAAGCAAAACAATAGAGCGATTGGAGTAAAATATTAAATATAGTCTAAATCAACATAATCAGTCATGATAAAAAGAGAAAACAAGCAAACACAGCCAATAAAAAATAAAATAAAATGCCACAAAGGACAACTTGCTAAAAGCTTTATTCCATCATGATTTTATTTCACTCTTGGGTGTTCACCTTTGCTGGGTTTGAAGAGCAGGAAGTAGATGACATAATAGTACAACTTTTGAGTTGGGAGAAAATATTCATTTTTAAAATAAATAATAGTCTATACTTACTATGGGCCATGCTCTGTGCTGCATGCTGAGTGTAGATCAGTGGTTCTCAACCAGGAGCAATTTTGCCTCTCAGGGGACATTTGACAATGTCTGGAGTCATTTTTGCTTTTGGTGACTGAGGACAGTGAGGAAGGTGGGCTGATACTGGGTATCTAGTGAGTAAGGCCAGGGATTCTGCTAAACATCCTACAATGCACAAGACAAGCCCTCACAGCCAAGAATTATTCAGCCCAACATATTAATAATGGCAAAGGTAAGAAACTTTGGTATAGTTTGAAGAACAAGCAGATATGCTTTTTGCCCTTAATGAAACTTATTTAACACAGTCTTAAATAAACATGTAATTTAATGTATAACAAAATATTGTCAAAAGTGCTTTGACTAAAAGAATAAGAATTAGTAGAACATACAGATAACATTGGAACTAGGTGTTCATCGGCTCAACATAAAAGAACAAAGTCCAACAGATAATAGGTACTCAAATTTGTGTTGAATGAATGAAATTCCCTCTATCACCTGCTATTTATAACAGCCCGTTATATAAAGATCTTTTCCCTTCAACTTCCTTTAATCGCCATGCTCTATGATTAATAACAGTTTATGTGAAAGTGGCACACCCAGAATGTTGTCTGAAATTTATACCAGTTCCAGCCATGGCAGCCTTTTCTCCAATGCCTTTCTAGACCTGCTCTCCATGGCCCCTCTACCATATAAATGGAACTTCAGCTATTTAATCTGGTCTTCTTAGAGTAAAGGTCAGTGGCTGGGAGGGCATGAGGGAGATTTTCTCTGATGACATTAAGATGAAATATGAGATTCTACTAGGGGAAGAAGCAGTCAATTACAGGTTAGGTCTTGATCTAGCACCTGTAGAGCAGCCCACCAGCACCCTCTCATACTTTTCTCTGATCGGAGCACCACCATTTTCCTAGAGAGAAATCACTTCCTCACTGTGGATCAGAACTTTCTGGCTCTAGGGAGAGACAAAAGCCTAAGCAATAACAGCCAGTGGTATTCAAGTCTGGACATTGGTTGGGATTTTTAGAAAAGGGGCATTTTCTTTCCATTGTGATTATTGACAGGAAAATATAAGAGCCTATATTTACTGGTAATTGTCTTACCACAAAGGAAGGCATACTTTCCTAAAAACAGAGTCAATTGAGAGAAACAAAGTAGGGCAGTGTACCAAGGATATGACTTGAGCCCCAGGACCCAGCAATGCTTTATGCCAGATAACATAAAGCATTGGGTGAATGTGTCAATTTGACTTAAATCATAATATAACTAAGTAAAATTAAATACATGTGTAGTCCTGAACTAAACTCCAGTTGAACTCACAGATATATAAGACAAGGTCCTACCATTAAGAATTTCACAGTTAATAGAGGAAACAATTTTATTTGTGAGCATCTATCATAGCTTAGTTCTTGTACCTAGATACTGGATAGGTACAAAGTAAGGTTTAAAGCATCTTTGTTTTATTAGACACTATGGTTAGTAACTTTCCCAAGTCACAGAATAAGTAAATGGTCATCCAGATTTCGAACACATCTCTTCCTGATTCTAAAGCTCCTGCACTTTGTTTTACGTTATGTTGCCTCTCTGCAATGATTATACAAAGAAAATAATTTAACTGTAATAATAAGATTCAAAGATATTTCTACTAGTGTGGAGAAGTAGGAAAAATATAACTCTGTGCAAGTGTTTCACAGATCACATTTTTTAAAGTTTGCAGTGTGAGGAAAGGAGGAAAAATGGAAGAGGGTCTTTTAGGAGACTAATTTTTACTGGCCCTTTGAGCCAAGCACTGTTCTAAGCATATTACCATATTAACTCATTTATCCTCACAGTAACCCTATCAAGTGATTGCTATTATTTTCACCATTTTTAAAGCTAACGTGGGGCATGGAGAGCTGAAGTAATCTACCCATACAACTTTTTGTAGGGCTAAGATTTGAACCCAGATAGTCTAGCATCAGAGCAGACACCTTATACCCTATATGGACACCCATATGACTGTTCACAACCCTATATTGCCTCCCATATGACTACACAAGTGACAGTAAGTTTAAGAACATCAATGGCGAGAAATAAACGAATATCGTGACTTACATCTCAGTCTGATATTTGCTTATATCGTTTACAGATGGCTTATAGAAATTCATTTTTCATAATACTTCATTTGAGATTTCCAATTCTACACACTATCAATCTGACATCTTTTGACAGAACAAGGACAATCATGAGTTAATATGTTATAACTAAAGGTTAAACTTTAGTTAAATAAGGAACAGATAACATCTCTGACAACTCATTTATTGGCAGCGCAGTACAATTTATCATTTATTTAAGTCTATGCGTATGCATGTGTCCATATACACACATACATATTCATACATACACATAAAAATATATACACATTAACACACACAGAGATGTAATTCCCTTTACCTTTTTACATACACTGGGCTACATCTAAAAAAGGAGAAATAAGTCCTAATGATTTCAGTTGAATCTGCTTTTGCCTCAAAACATGGCATAGAACTGACTACATTCCTTTTCAAAGCCCTATAGCAAAATTTCAAATAAAAAATTCTACAAATAACATTTAATCAACTCTGCTACTCATATAATATAAAGCTTTAATAAATAGACAAATAAATAATAAATATGATCACAATGTAATGTAATCAAATTATATGGAATTTATTGTGTGCTATGAAAAAGTGGCTGGACCACTTACTATGAGTTTGGTCAAGCTACTCAAATTCTCTGGAGCCTCAGTTTTTTTTTCATCAATGAGTATGAATAAAGATTTAAACTTGTTGTAAGATCATTGAGATAATTAAATTAATTACACTGCTGCCACATAATAAAGGCCAATAAATAATAGCTTTAATTATTTAATGTGTATAAACAGTTCTAGTGTATGATATAAAATGTGTATTATTCATAATCTATAACACTGTTTTCTGAAATAAATCAGATTAAGAAGCACCTTCATAAAAATATTGACATCTAAAAGAAATTCTCTGGAGATTTTTTTCAGGTTGTCTTTGAAAAAAGACTGAATGTACTGAGGGAAATCTGGACGCATTTTGAAAAAATTTTAAGGAAACATTTTGAGAAAATGTTGCCTTCTTTTTCTTTTTGCATAGCCCCTTGTAGTCAGCATCTACACTAGAAAGAAACCACAGTATTTGTCCTTTGGCTGCCTTGGAACATACTCTCCTGAAGCTATCTTAATACAATAGCACCTTTAACGCTCCTGCGTGGGGCAATGGACAGTAATCATGGGACATGGCCCTGATCACCTGGTCCTTTAACTCCCCCCCAAGCCCTTTGACTCCTCCCCATGATAAAAGAAAAAAATGTTCATAAGATATTATGTTTGCTCTACTTATCCAGGAAACATAAGCAATTACAACTAAAAAAATGCTTCAAAATATAAGCTGTGTGTCCACCATGATGCAACAATTCTACTTTCCATAACTTAAGTTGTAGAAAATTATTCAAGCACAAGAAAATATATGTGCGCGTGTGTTACATATACGTGTAACATGGCAGCACTGTTTTAACAGAGACAAATTGGAAATGAAGTAAATATCAATTGGATGTTGATTAAGTAAATTCTGTAAGAAATTTAAAATGAAATCCTATACAGTCATTAAAAATAATGTTATATATCTGTATGTATTGAATCAGAAAGCTGTCCACAAATATATCCAAGAGAGGGAAAAAATCAAGTTACAGAGCTACATGTCTATTATGAACCTATTTATATAATAGTCTACACATAAATATAAATATTTATAGATGAATAGAGCAATATCTGGATGAAATATTATTTTTCAAATGTCAAAAATGATTCTCTTTGAATATTGGAATTTTAGGCAATTTTTACATCTTTACATGATTTTCTTGCTTTTTTTAACAATGAGTATGAACATGGACATTTTTTATTAAATAAACATAAAACTACTTTTTTAAGGTGCAGAACTTTGGTATTTATTGTGCCAAACTAAAGTCAAATTGTATTGATTTTGATCCAGAGGGAAAAGAACAAACATCTGTTCAGTTGCCATTCTGGTCTATCAACATTAATACGCTATCTCAGTTGGACTTCACATCAATATATTGAGAAAAGTAGGATCATACTCATAGTTAAAATGAGCAAATTGATGCTAACAGAGGTCAAGTACCTTAGTCAAGTTTACACAGCTAGTAACTAGTAAGATGAAACCAGGATTCAAACCCAAGTTCCATTTTCTTTCCAAACATATCACACTGAGAAGAAATGATATGAACCAAAGAAAACATAATTATAACTTTTTGTTGCTTCCATCTCAAGATTTATTTGTTTATTTCAAATATCCATACTATTTTTAAAAACTATTAATGAGTTTATATGGTTACTTTTAGTGATGACATTTTATCTTACAGGCAATAAAGATAATAATTACCAGAGTTTATTGAACCAGGTTCTTTTTAAAGTTCTGACATGGATTACCTTACCTAATTTTTACAACCAGCCTATGAGTTAGGTACAATAATTGAGAGTCACATAATGAACAAGCTGTGACAACAAGTAGTTAAGTAACTTAGCCAAGGTCACTTAGAAAGTGAATCGTGAAGCTGAGGATTCCCAGGAAGTCTAACTCCAAAGCTTGCCCTCATAACTATTACTCCATGCTAATTTATACAACCAGGTAAGTACTGATTCTTTCATAGTGGCCGTCTTTGGAAGCCAGGTGTTTATCTCATTAAGCTGTTAGGTTTTTTTTTTTGTTTTTTTTTTAAATAAATTTATTTATTTATTTATTCATTCATTTATTTTTGGCTGTGTTAGGTCTTTGTTGCTGTGCACGGGCTTTCTCTAGTTATGGTGAGTGGAGGCTACTCTCCGTTACGGTGTGCGGGCTCTTCACTGTGGTGGCTTCTCTTGTTGTGGAGCACGGGCTCTAGGCACGCAGGCTTCAGTAGTTGTGGCACACGGGCTTAGTAGTTGTGGCTTACGGGCTCTAGAGCACAGGCTCAGTAGTTGTGGCGCCTGGGCTTAGTTGCTCCACGGCATGTGGGATCTTCCCGGACCAGGGCTCGAACCCGTGTCCCCTGCATTGTCAGGCAGATTCTTAACCACTGTGCCACCAGGGAAGCCCAAGCTTTTAGATTATAATATAAGTTTGAACATTTTAATAGCTACACAATGTCTCCTGGTTATATACACGCAATTTTTTTTGGACTGATGATTTTGGGTGACTTTCTCCCTTCTCCCTTTTTCTTTTTTTCTCCACAGCTCATTTGTACACACAGAGGGTCTTCCCTATGACCTAACAGGCAAGAGTGAAAGAACCATGGAGCTAACCAGCTGTTGCCCTTGGCTTTTAGTTGCTACTCATCAAGTGAACGTGGGAGAAGAACCCTCACATGCATGGCCAGAAAACAACCAGCCTGAAGTCAGCCCATTTGCACACTGCCTACTGGCCTTACTAAGTCCTAATGTGATGACCTGGTAAGAATGAGAACTGTAGAATGTCACAAATTAAAGACTACATATGTCCAAGCAGAAAATACCAATTTACATATGAAAGGATAATCTTCTGTTTACACTTCAAAACAAGGCAATAATTACTCCTTTAAAGACTATGCAGTTAGGGGCCATTAACAGCCATTAATAAGTAATACTCTTGTATTTCTTCTGTATATTGAAATTTCATGCCAAGAAGCAACACCTAGCTCATTCATATGAGTTCATATGCGATCCAGAACTTAGACTAATAAATATTTAGAGTGTGACTCTCAACGTGAATACAAGGAAGATTTTAGGGTGCATATTATTAGAATTCTGTGTAAATATACTCCATATTTTAAAGCTATAAATAGTAAAAAAAAAATTAAATTTCTGAATAAGGAAATTTGTAAATACCCCAAACCAATCATCAAATTGTATTTGATATTTTCATATAATAGGAATACTGAAATCTGTAATAAAAATGTTTCAAGCATTTTCATACCCATAAAAGGACACATGTCCAGAAAGGACTCTCTCAGAGAAAAGTATTCCCAAGTGCTTTTTGCTTTAGTATTAAGTAAGTATTCATAGTATCCTGGCGTAGTTACTGGGCGTGAATCCTAGCAGAAGCCAAAGGAGTGTGAGCAAACCTGACACACAGTAGGAAGCCATGGGATTCAAACTGCCAGAAGCTTACCTACTGATGCAAAATTAAAATGAATGAAGCAGTTATAGGGCTGTAGAAAAAGTGTATAATTAACCTTAGTATCTCTCAGTTTGAGTTATTACCCAAATAGTTAGTCGGATTGAGCTAATTTTACTTTTAGACAGAAATGTTGAATATATCAATCCTATAGCATGATTAAAAACTTGATTTTTTTTTTGTTAAAGGCATCACAAATCATTTAAAAATGATTTTTAGAAAGAGGAATGTAAAGGAACTTGCCAAACTCACTACTTTCTAATGAACTAATCCGTATAAAGTGTATTAAATCAGAGAAAAAAGTTAAATGATTTCATTTATTATCTGCTTTATATATGTCTTCCTTATCTCTGCCATATAAATAGATAGATGATAGACACCTATATAATAGATAAATTGTACACACACACACACACACACACATATCCTTGAATAGTAGAAACGATGTCGTATTTATTTTTATGATCTAGTATAATATACAATATATTTTATTAATTGAATTGCATTGACTTTATTTTGACAATGCTTGTTTTACACACACTCCGTTGAACTTCACTTCAGTCCCATAGGTGCTTAGTCAGGTAAACTTTGTGTTTCTGACTCTGTGCAGGATCACATTGTAGGGGAAAAAAGGTGGGGGGATTAAGAGAGGACAAAGTATCTGTCCCTAAGAAGCATAGGATCTGATTTATGTGACCTAAGCAAACAGGGACCAGCCACAGAAACACACAAATCAATGTGCCAGGACTGAGGAAAAGTGCAAAGAGGAGAATGTTGGTCATTAAGAGACAGGGTTCCAGCCCTGGCCCTTCCACCATGTAGCTGCAGAGGAGCATTGGGTTACTAGCTAGTTTTCTCTAGACCTCTCTTGCCCTCTCTGGAAAACAACTCTAAGCAAACCAGTGAGCCTCTAAATTGGGCAAGTCTTTCCGAGTCATACCCACTTCACACCAATGTTTATTTCATAGCTTGCAACAATAGCTGTACTGGCCAAGATGCTTAACTGACAGCAACAAAAATCAACACCTGGTGATTCCAATTAAATAATGAAAAACTGAAGTAAAGGCTATTGGGCATCTTATAGAATCACCAAGAAGACACAGACAACACAAAGGGGGAAAAAAGAAAAAGCCATGACATCTGAATTACAGCCTCAGTAATGCCACAGAATCCACTGCTACCACGGATCCTGGGATTCCACAGCTGTGCTACTGCACAGCCTACAATGGACACTGGATAGTGTTGCTCATTCTGAGGATGCAGCAGGGTCTCTGCTGCTCCAACTGCCAAAGAGCTTCTGCACTAGCCCACCCAGCTTCTGTGAGAAGGAGACAAGCCTGGGTCAGAAACCACAGCCCAGATGTATGTAAAGATGGAGAGGTTATTGAATGGGAAATGGAAGCTTCCTTCCTCATCCAATAGCAAACTTAAAGATAGGGGCTTCTCCAAACACAAAAAAGTGTTCATATGCTGAGCAGACTAAAAACAGAGCCTTATTCAAACACGAAGGACCCCCCTTCATGTCACACTTATCCATACAAAGGACACCATTCAGATATGGTGAAGTATTTGAGTCAAATTGAAATGAGTGTTGAGTACAAAAGCATATTTTCAACACATTGCAGTGTGTTCCTTCTTTTTCTCCCTTAGAACACTACATTCATAATTTTCTCATGAATGCATATCACATTTTAATGTAGTTAGTGATGGAGTCTGCCCTCCCCCAACGAGACTAAGCTTTGGTACATGCCTATTCTTTCTTGGTATTTTTGGCACATTTCAGGGATGAAATAAATATGCTGCTTTGTGTGGTTTTGTCTGTGGAGATTTATAGAAAATAAAAACACATTTGAAGCACATATGACGGTCAAAGGATAATTTTGTTACTGCATAAAAAATTCATGCAATTAATAAGAAAATTACTATTATTTTAAGCGGTACTATATATAGCAAAAGACAAACAGACAATTCACCAAAAAGGAAATGTAGCTGAATAACTGCAAATGTGAAAATTTCAATAATCCAAGAAATAGAAAATATTATGAAATACCATTTTTCATGTATCTAATTTGCAAGAATTTTTCCAAACCATACTATAATATATAGTATATACAATACACTATATTATGTAGGTCAAGGATTCAGTGAGGTGGGCAGATTCATATATTTCTAGAAGAATATAAATTCATAACATTTAAGACAAACAATTTATAACATGTATCATGAGTCTTAAAATTTTAAAATCCATTAAGACTCAAAAATAACTATTCCAATTATCTATGCAAAGGGGAAATGCAAGGAAAAAAAAACATAAGAATGTTCACTGAAACACCATTTGTAATAGTAAAACATTAGGGTAAAAATATTACTTTCCGAAAGTTTAGAAATGGTCTGGAATATGATGAAATATTTACTTAAAATGTATTATGCCATCATTGAAAATGATGTTTATGAAATATTCATACTGACAGGGGAAAATGTTCCCATATGTATCTTGCACAGACAGGCATTGTAACTAATCACACCCCATTGCAATTGTTTCCTTACATGTCTGGTCTCTTATGAAATCATAATCTCTTCAAAGTCTAGTATCTTGTCTTATTTATCTTTTTTATCATGAGTAACTAGAACACTGTTATCTAATTTGAGCTCAGTATATTGTTGAAGAATTAAATGAGTGAATGAATTAGTGAGCAAATAAATGTATGTATGTCATTAGAAAGTTGTTTTCCTGAATGGTATCTATGTCTGCTATTTTATGTGTTTTGTGACATAGAATGGTGCAACAGAAGACAATTAATCTATATTATGAAAAAGTTGTGCTCAAAAATCCCTTTTGAAATTCAATGACTCGGAGTAGTTTCAAGATGGCGGAAGAGTATGAGGTGGAGATCACCTTCCTCCCCACAAATACCTCAGAAATACATCTACATGTGGAACAACTCCTACAGAACACCTACTGAACGCTGGCAGAAGACCTCAGACCTCCCAAAAGGCAAGAAAATCCCCACGTATTTGGGTAGGGCAAAAGAAAAAAGAAAAAACAGACAAAAGAATAGGGACGGGACCTGCACCAGTGAGAGGGAGCCGTGAAGGAGGAAAGGTTTCCACACACTAGGAAGCCCCTTCGCAGGCGGAGACTGCGGGTGGCGGAGGGGGGAAGCTTCGGAGCCACGGAGGAGAGCGCAGCCACAGGGGTGCGGAGGGCAAAGTGGAGAGATTCCCGCACAGAGGATTGGTGCCGACCAGCACTCACCAGCCCGAGAGGCTTGTCTGCTCAGCCGCCGGGGTGGGCGGGGGCTGGGAGCTGAGGCTCGGGCTTCGGTCGCATCGCAGGGAGAGGACTGGGGTTGGCGGCATGAACACAGCCTAAAGGGGGCTAGTGCGCCACAGCTAGCCGGGAGGGAGTCTGGGAAAAAGCCTGGACCTGCCTAAGAGGCAAGAGACCATTGTTTTGGTGCACGAAGAGAGGGGATTCAGAGCACCACCTAAACGAGCTCTAGAGCTGACTGCGAACTGCAGCTATCAGCGTGGCTACCAGAGACGGGCATGAGATGCTAAGGCTACTGCTGCAGCCACCAAGAAGCCTGTGTGCGAGCACAAGTCACTATCCACACCTCCCCTCCCAGGAGCCTGTGCAGCCCACCACTGCCAGGGTCCCGTGATCCAGGGACAACTTCCCCAGGAGAACACACGGCACGCCTCAGGGTGGTGCAACATCACGCCAGCCTCTGCCACCACAGGCTCACCCCGCATTCCATACCCCTCCCTGCCCCCGGCCTGAGTGAGCCAGAGCTCCCTAATCAGCTGCTCCTTTAACCTCGTCCTGTCTGGGTGAAAAACAGATACCCTCAGGCAACCTACACACAGAGGCGGGGCCAAATCCAAAGCTGAACCCCGGTAGCTATGCGAACAAAGAAGAGAAAGGGAAATCTCTCCCAGCAGCCACCGGAGTAGTGGATTAAATCTCTGCAATTAATTTGATGTATCCTGCATCTCTGGAACACCTGAATAGACAACGAATCATCTCAAATCGAGGCAGTGGACTTTGGGAGCAACGATATATATATATTTTTTTCCTTTTCCTCTTTTTGTGAGTGTGTATGTGCATGCTTCTCTGTGTAATTTTCTCTGTATAGCTTTGCTTTTACCATTTGCCCTAGGGTTCTGTTTGCCCATTTTGTGGGGTTTCTTTTAGTATATTTTTTAATGTTTCTTATCATGGGTGGATATGTTTTTTGGTTTGGTTGTCTCTTCTTTTTTTCTTTGTTTCTATGTTTTTACTTTTTAATTTTTTTAATTTTAATTTTTTATTTTAATAAATTTATTTAATTTTCTTATTATTTTTCTTTCTTTCTTTTTTTCTCCCTTTTATTCTGAGCTGTGTGGATGACAGGATCTTGGTGCTCCAGCCGGGTGTCAGGCCTGTGCCTCTGAGGTGGGAGAGCCGAGTATAGGATATTGGTCCACCAGAGACCGTCCAGCTCCACAAAATATCAAATCGCAAAAACACCCAGAGATCTCCATCTCAACACCAAGACACAGCTACACTCACAGACCAGCAAGATACAGTGCTGGACACCCTATGTCAAACAACAAGCAAGACAGGAACACAACCCCACCCACTAGCAGAAAGGCTGCCTAAAATCCTAATAAGGTCACAGACACCCAAAAACACACCAACAGATGTGGACTTGCCCACCAGAAAGACAAGATCCACCCTCAGCCACCAGAACACAGGCACTAGGCCCTCCACCAGGAAGTCTACACAACCCACTAAACCAACGTTAGCCACTGGAGCCAGACACCAAAAACAACGGGAACTACAAACTGGCAGCCTGCGAAAAGGAGACCCCAAACACAGTAACTTAAGCAAAATGAGAAGACAGAGAAACACACAGCAGATGAGGAGCAAAGTAAAAACCCACCAGACCAAACAAATGAAGAGGAAATAGATAGTCTACCTGAAAAAGAATTCAGAGTAATGATAGTAAAGATGATCCAAAATCTTGGAAATAGAATGGAGAAAATACAAGAAACGTTTAACAAGGACCTAGAAGAACTAAAGAGCAAACAAACAATGGTGAACAACACAATAAATGAAATTAAAAATTCTCTACAAGGAATCAATAGTAGAATAACTGAGGCAGAAGAACGGATAAAGTGACCTGGAAGATAAAATAGTGGAAATAACTACTGCAGAGCAGAATAAAGAAAAAAGAATGAAAAGAATTGAGGACAGTCTCAGAGACATCTGGGACAAAATTAAATGCACCAACATTCAAATTATAGGGGTCCCAGAAGAAGAAGAGAAAAAGAAAGGGACTGAGAAAATATTTGAAGAGATTATAGTTGAAAACTTCCCTAATATGGGAAAGGAAATAGTCGGTCAAGTCCAGGAAGTGCAGAGAGTCCCGTACAGGATAAATCCAAGGAGAAACACACAAAGACACATATTAATCAAACTATCAAAAATTAAATACAAAGAAAAAATACTAAAAGCAGCAAGGGAAAAACAACAAATAACTTACAAGGGAATCCCCATAAGGTTAACAGCTGATCTTTCAGCAGAAACTCTGCAAGCCAGAAGGTAGTGGCAGAACATATTTAAACTGATGAAAGGGAAAAACCTACAACCAAGATTACTCTACCCAACAAGGATCTCATTCAGATTTGACAGAGAAATTAAAACCTTTATAGACAAGCAAAACCTAACAGAATTCAGCACCACCAAAGCAGCTTTACAACAAATGCTAAAGGAACTTCTCTAGGCAGGAAACACAAGAGAAGGAAAAGACCTACAATAAAAAACCCAAGACAATTTAGAAAATGGTAATGGGAACATACATATCGATAATAACCTTAAATGTAAAAGGATTAAATGCTCCAACCAAAAGACATAGACTGGCTCAATGGATACAAAAACAAGACCCATATATATGCTGTCTACAAGAGACCCACTTCAGACCTAGGGACACATACAGACTGAAAGTGAGGGGATGTAAAAGATATTCCATGCAAATGGAAATCAAAAGAAAGCTGGAGTAGCAATTCTCATATCAGACAAAACAGACTTTAAAACAAAGACTATTACAAGAGACAAAGGAGGACACTACATAACCATCAATAGACAATCTAAGAAGAAGATATAACAATTGTAAATATTTATGCACCCAACATAGGAGCACCTCAATACATAAGGCAAATGCTAAGAGCCATAAAAGGGGAAATTGTCAGTAATACACTCATAGTAGGGGACTTTAACACCCCACTTTCACCAATGGATAGATAATCCGAAATGAAAACAAATAAGGAAACACAAGCTTTAAATGATACATTAAACCAGATGGACTTAATTGATATTTATAGGACATTCCATCCGAAAAAAACAGAATACACTTTCTTCTCAAGTACTCATGGAACATTCTCCAGGATAGATCATATCTTGGGTCACAAATCAAGCGTGTTAAATGGAAGAAAATTGAAATCATATCAAGTATCTTTTCCGACCACAATGCTATGAGACTAGTTATCTTACAGGAAAAAATCTGTAAAAAATACAAACACATGGAGGCTAAAGAATACACTACTAAATAACCAAGAGATAACTAAAGAAATCAAAGAGGAAATAAAAAAATTCCTAGAAACAAATGACAATGAAAACACGATGACCCAAAACCTATGGGATGCAGCAAAAGCAGTTCTAAGCAGGAAGTTTATAGCAGTATAATCCTACCTCATGAAGCAAGAAACATCTCAAATAAACAACCTAAACTTACACCTAAAGCAATTAGAGAAAGAAGAACAAAAAGACACCAAAGTTACCAGAAGGAAAGAAATCATAACAATTAGATCAGAAAAAATGAAAAAGGAACGAAGGAAACAGTCGCAAAGATCAATAAAACTAAAACCTGGTTCTTTGAGAAGATAAACAAAATTCATAAACAATTAGCCACACACATCAAGCAAAAAAGGAGAACACTCAAATCAATAGAATTAGAAATGAAAAAGAAGTAACAACTGACATTGCAGAAATACAAAGGATCATGAGAGATTACTACAAGCAACTATATGCCAATAAAATGGACAATCTGGAAGAAATGGACAAGTTCTTAGAAAAGCACAACCTTCCGAGACTGAACCAGGAAGAAATAGAAAATATAAACAGACCAATCACAAACACTGAAATTGAGACTGAGATTTAAAATGTTCCCACAAACACAAGCCCAGGACCAGATGGCTTCACAGATGAATTCTATCAAACATTTAGAGAAGAGCTAACACCTATCCTTCTTAAACTCTTCCAAAATATAGCAGAGGGAGTAACACCCCCAAACTCATTCTATGAGGCCACCATTACCCTGATACCAAACCAGACAAATATGTCACAAAGAAAGAAATCTGCAGGCCAATATTACAGATGAACATAGATGCAAAAATCCTTAACAGAATACTAGCAAATAGAACCCAATAGCACATTAAAAGGATCATACATCATGATCAAGTGGGGTTTATCCCAGGAATGCAAGGATTCTTCAATATACGCAAATCAATCAATGTGATACACCATATTAACAAGTTGAAGAATAAAAACCATATGATCATCTCAATAGATGCAGAAAAAGATTTTGACAAAATTCAACACCAATTTTTGATAAAAACCCTCCAGAAAGTAGGCATAGAGGGAACTTACCTCAACATAATAAAGGCCATATATGACAAACCCACAGATGCCATCGTCGTCAATGGTGAAAAACTGAAACCATTTCCACTAAGGTCAGGAACAAGACAAGGTTGCCCACTCTCAATCTTATTATTCAACTATATTTTGGAAGTTTTAGCCACAATCATCAGGGAAGAAAAAGAAATAAAATGAATCCAAATAGGAAAAGAAGAAGTAAAGCTGTCACTCTTTGCAGAAGACCTGATACTATACATAGAGAATCCTAAAGCTGCTACCAGAAAACTACTAGAGCTAATCAATGAATTTTGTAAACTAGCAGGATACAGTATTAATGCACAGAAATCACTTGCATTCTTATACACTAATGATGAAAAATCTGAAAGTGAAATTAAGGAAACACTCCCATTTACCATTGCAACAAAAAGAATAAAATACCTAGGGGTAAACCTACCTAAGGAGACAAAAGGCCTGTATGCAGTAAACTATAAGACACTGATGAAAGAAATTAAAGATGATACAAACAGATGGAGAGATATACCATGTTCTTGGATTGGAAGAATGAACATTGTGAAAATGACTAGACTACCCAAAGCAATCTACAGATTCAATGCAATTCCTATTAAACTACCACTGGTATTTTTCACAGAACTAGAACAAAAAATTTCACAATTTGTATGGAAAGACAAAAGACCCTGAATAGCCAAAGCAATCTTGAGAAAGAAAAACAGAGCTGGAGGAATCAGGCTCCCTGACTTCAGACTATACTACAAAGCTACAGTAATCAAGACAGTATGGTTCTGGAACAAAAACAGAAATATAGATCAATGGAACAGGATAGAAAGCCCACAGATAAACCACGCACCTATGGTCACCTTATTTTTGATAAAGGAGGCAAGAATATACAATGGAGAAAAGGCAGCCTCTTCAATAAGTGGTGCTGTGAAAACTGGACAGCTACATGTAAAAGAATGAAATTAGAATGCTTCCTAACACCATACAGAAAAATAAATTCAAAATGGATTAAAGACCTAAATGTAAGGCCAGACACTCTCAAAGTCTTAGAGGAAAACCTAGGCAGAACACTCTCTGACATAAATCACAGCAGGATCCTTTTCGACCCACCTCCTAGAGAAATGGAAATAAAAACAAAAATTAAAAAAATGGGACCTAATGAAACTTAAAAGCTTTTGCACAGCAAAGGAAACCATAAACAAGACGAAAAGGCAACCCTAAGAATGGGAGAAAATATTTACAAATGAAGCAACTGACAAAGGATTAATCTCCAAAATATACAAGCAGCTCATGCAGCTCAATATCAAAAAAAAAAAAAAAACCCAATCCCAAAGTGAGCAGAAGACCTAAATAGACATTTCTCCAAAGAAGATACCCAGATTGCCAACAAACACATGAAAGAATGCTCAACATCATTAATCATTAGAGAAATGCAAATCAAAACTTCAATGAGATATCACCTCACACCAGTCAGAATGGCCATCATCAAAAAATCTACAAATGGGCTTCCCTGGTGGCGCAGTGGTTGAGAATCTGCCTGCCAATGCAGGGGACACGGGTTCGAGCCCTGGCCTGGGAGGATCCCACATGCCGCGGAGCAACTAGGCCCGTGAGCCACAATTACTGAGCCTGTGCGTCTGGAGCCTGTGCTCTGCAACAAGAGAGGCCGCGATAGTGAGAGGCCCGCGCACCGCAATGAAGAGTGGCCCCCGCTTGCCACAAGTAGAGGAAGCCCTCACACAGAAAACGAAGACCCAACATAGCAATCAATCAATAGATCAATAAATAAATCTAAAAATATTTTAAAAAAAAATCTACAAACAATAAATGCTGGGGGGGCGATGTGGAGGAAAGGGAACCCTCTTGCACTGTGGGTGGGAATGTAAATTGATGCAGCCACTCTGGAGAACATTATGGAGGTTCATGAAAAAACTAAAATTAGAACTACCATACGACCCAGCAATCCCACTTCTGGGCATGTAACCTGAGAAAACCATAATTCAAAGAGAGTCGTGTACCGCAATGTTCATTGCAGCTCTTTTTACAATAGCCAGGAAATGGGAGCAACCTAAGTGTCCATCGAGAGATGAATGGATAAAGAAGACGTGGCACATATATACAATTGAATATTACTCAGCCATAAAAAGAAATGAAATTGAGTTATTTGTAGTGAGGTGGATGGACCTAGAGTCTGTCATACAGAGTGAAGTAAGTCAGAAAGAGTAAAACAAATACCGTATGCTAACACATATATATATGGAATCTAAAAAAAAAAAAAAAAAGTCACGAAGAGCCTAGGGGCAGGACAGGAATAAAGACACAGACCTACTAGAGAATAACTTGAAGACACGGAGAGGGGGAGGGGTAAGCTGGGACAAATTGAGAGAGTGGCATGTACACATCTACACTACCAAATGTAAAACCGATAGCTAGTGGGAAGAAGCCGCATAGCACAGGTAGATCAGTTCGGTGTTTTGTGCACCTAGAGGGGTGGGATGGGGGGGGTGGGAGGGAGGGAGACACAAGAGGGAAGAGCTATTGGGATATATGTATATGTAAGTCTGATTCACTTTGTTATAAAGCAGAAACTAACACACCATTGTAAAGCAATTATACTCCAATAAAGATGTTAAAAAAAAAAGAAAAAAAAAGAAATTCGATGACTCATTAGGGTGAAAAACATTTTCCTTTCCCTTTTATTTTGTTCAGCAGGTATAAGACTAGACACAATGAGTTCCTGATAAGCCACAATACTGAGTTGATTTTCAAAAAACCTCTATAATATAAATAAGCAGATAATTTCCAAAGTCCTTGAACAATATGAGAAAAGTTACACATGCACGCATACACACACACATGCACACACAACCTGTCATGCTATCAGTGCCTGGCTCTTCCAAGCTCCTAGCTCAGTTCTACTAACCCCGAATATTGCCTGCAGAGGATGCCAAGGAGTGAAAAAATTGCTGAGCTCTTAAATGAGCATTGACAATCTCGTGACTTTCAGATTTAAAGGAATGTTGAATGGTACCCACTGGAATTACATTCATGTGTGTTGTACCAGTTGTTTAATCTTCAGATCAGGTAGAGTATAATAGTACCACCAAGCTAGGTCAATTACCAGACAGAGGTATATGCCTCTAAGACCACATAAGTATACGTTGTGCCTGGATCAAGGAATTTTCATTGAAAAACTAATTTTCCTCAGACTCTCAAAAATAACTAAAATATTCTGACCCCACAGGTAGCACTGGGATTGACCTTCATATCATATCAATTATTCAGGAAATGGTTTATGCATAAAGAGTTTGTTCCAAGGTTATTTATAGACATAAATAGGAACAATTCATAGGGGGAAAACCTTAAAGCAGTGTTCACACATCTGCTCATTCTATCACAAGTTTCTCATGTCAGATACATGGGCTCCAAAAGATGACTTGTGATATATAATGTCACCTGAGTTAACAAAATAAGTGGAGGCAGGGGTGGGGGTGATGCAGAGCTGGAGATTTGAGCTGACTTCATGAGAGCACAGGCTTCCAAGTCAGATATCAGAGTTCAGCTCTTAGCACTGCACTTATTAGCTGGGGGCCCTCAGTTACACAACACGTCTTGCTGCTGCTTCCTCATCTGTAAATGGGAATAATGATAATGATGATGATGATATAATGACAATAACAATATCCATTGCATAGATTCATTGTGAGAATTAAATGAGCCCACAAAGCACTTAGCACAGTTCATGGGTCACACTAAATACTAAATAATACTATTTAGTTGACTAAAATTACAAAAATCCATGTGATTCAATTCATAAGTCAATAGCACCTGACCGCAATGGAAAAGAGTTGCCAGTTTGAAAGGTGGCATGAATTTTTAATTTCTTTTTCAGATATAGTCTCATTAAGAGATTGGGCAGCTTAATACAAGTGATGAGCAGGTTAAAGTTAAAACTAGTAAAGGCTAAATATCTCAGGATTATCTTTAAAAATGCTCATAAGCATAGAAACATCTCAATGTAAGTTGCCAGCTAAAAATTGCCACTTGCTATCTGGTTCTACAAGAATGAAATCACTAACCACTGCAGTTGCTGACCTTCAGCACAGCTGAAAGGAGCAATCAGGAATGAGGTACTCTGTGCTCTGGGGAAAACTGGAAGAACAGACCTTCAGATAGTTAGATATTTTCAGGAGAAGATTTTATGAGCCCAATTTCTTGCATCTTCTCATACCCAGAAAAGCACTGAAATCATTAATGGAGACATCTGCTCCTCATGACTAGAAGCAAGCCTTTGCCAACATGTGTGCTCAACTGCACATATCCCGCTTCACTAAAATCGTATATATACTGACCTCCCCCCCACCTCTTTGGAGCAGTTCCTTGGAGCTATCTGAGAGGCTGTCTCCCGGGCTACAGTTCTCATTTGATGCAAAATAAAACTTAACTCACAACTCTCACATTGTAAATTTTCTTTTCAGTGGACAGAGTAAAAGAGTAATTCCCTTCTGGGGCCTCACTTAGGTCTGATTACAGGCTTGGCATGGGGGGAGGGGAAGAGCAGGAGCTCAGGTGCAGAAGTTTAAATGGTCCTGCTGTTTTAGTGGCTTTCGGTCACTTGACTACATTCACAGCAAAAACACAGCCAGAGAGAGGATTGGAGAAATGGAGGACTTACTTATGGGATACCTTTAAGAGATGAAAATAAGGTCCTAAACAACATAAGCCAGAAAGGAAATGGTGAATTTCCTCTCCTACAATAGTTGTTTTACCTAAAATCCTCTGGCTAACTAAGCATTCTAACTAGAATTGAAATATTACAGTAATAAATCTAAGGAAACATAATTTTTGTTAAAAATATCACTTCATTTTTGCTAACAAAAGGCATCTCAAAAGTTTTAGTGACTTTAAAAACAAATAATAAAACAATCCTTCATGATATTCAGGTCAATTTTTCTAAGCATAGCATTATGAAAGGCATTATTGCTGCAAACATTATTTTCTTCAAATATTTTTGTTCCCCCTTTATTTTTTCCTTTACCCAGTGTTTTTTTTAAAGTATACATTGAAGAGAGGCAATCAGTAAGTTAGTACTTAATATTGTGATATTTTGTCACATTTTCTGCACAGCCAAAAATTGCTATTATAGATGCCTAGCTTTCCTGAAAGACCAGTTGTCTTATAATGCAATCAACTAGACAAGAGAATTAAAAATTTCATTAACATTATAGTTAAGACCTGTGAATAGGTGAAGGGGAGAGCATAGAGATTAATAGTTCCTTAACTTTTCCGTACTTCATCTTCCTTACCTGTAAAATAGGAATAAAGTAGCACATATCTATACATCAGAAGCTATCCTGGGCCCTAATAAAGAAATTATTTTATTCATATAACTATCCTATGAGGAAAACAATATTATCATCCCCTTTTTACAGAGGAGGCAACTGAAGTACGAAAAGGGAAAGTCACACTTAATAAGTGGCAAAGCCAAATTCAAATCCAGGATTCTCAAACTTGCATTCTTAGTCACAATGCTATATTTTGGAGTATAAAGAAGGAAATCATCAAAAGACCATGGTTCATAAAGTGGTACATAAAGCTTTCCTGAAGATCAAACAGTTTAAAACAACTCTAGAATTAGGCATTTCAAATTTCTTCAGTCTCTAATCTGAAAAAAAAAATTCCCACCAGAAATCAACATTGGATTTCACAACCCTAATATTCTCTTGGGTTTTGAAAGAATTTGAAATGGAAATGAGTACAGACATAAGGATTTGTGACCAGATCAATGTGTAATTATGTTTTGGGTATAAAATTCTCTGGGGAAAAACTACATTTAAATCCTCCCAAGAGACTCAACTTCAGCTTATGGATGATTGGTGATAGGTCGCATTAGGAAGACAAAGGAATTAGTAATGAGAGGCAGCACACTGTAGAAGCATCCTTCCAAAGCATCCTTCCCTGCCTCAGCCAACAGGGCAGGAGGCCTGAGGTCAAAAGGAGAATCAGCATTTTTTTCTCTTTTGCTGGTGATTGAACCAGTTCAGCATAAGTGTGTATGAAGTGTTAAGCTCTCTGAGGAATATTTATGTATTTTTTTGTTCAAGATAAGAGTAGATAGTATATTGAAGATGATCTTTTCAACCAGATTCATTCAATCTCTGTCTTCAACCTCGGAGGACAACTGTTTAAAAATATAAATAAATATAGGTTTACTTTGCAGCTAGAAGTATAAAACAACACAGGAATTAAGAGAAAACATAATAATTAATAATATTAATAATAATAGTAATAGCTGACTCAGGAACCGCCATCACATTGCACAGCTCCAAGCCCACCGACCACTGTGATCATCTACACTACAAATGTTGCCCTTTAGAACTGTGCAACATAGTGTTTCTAGTGTCAGGTACTGGTCTAATCACTTTTTATATGTTAACTCACTTAATCCTCAAACAACTTGATGAAGAAGTAAACTATTATGTCCCCATTTCAAAAATTTTTTTAAAAGGCTAAGTCTTACTTTACACAGTAAGGAATGGAGGCATAATTCAAAGCAAGGCTTTCTGGTCCTAGAATCTACTTATAACCACCACACTCTGCTAACTCTCTAGGAAGAAAACAAGGAAAACAGAATCAAAATAGTAGTAACTAGATTTAACAATGCAGTTCAAGATGGACCGATCACCCTACAGCCTATTTTCCCAACTGGTTACAATTAAAAACTTCAGTGGAATTTAAAGCTTAATTACCCAAGGACGCTGAAAAATAAATAATAGCAAGAGGCGAGGGGAACAAAGTCAAAATGTGAGAAAGTGCCCATTAGGGAAATGATTTTCCAAATTTGTTTCCCTCCTATGTCTGTCAGCTTGAACAGAATGAGGCCCCAGTTGCAGAACAGTGCAGCAGCACCAAAACACCAGAGAGAAATTCCTCCTTTCTGGCCAGAGGACCAGGAAAGTATCCCCTGTGAGCTGAAGCCCGTGGGCCGCAGCCGAATTTTTTTCTTAATTTTTTTCTCTCCATGTCGTGCTCATGGGCAGCCCCAGTCACTAAGGTTCAGTGCTGCAACATCAGTGTGGGCATAGAAAACTCCAAAGGGCAGAGAGAGAGAGAGAGGAGAGAGAGAGAGAGAGAGGAAGGAAGGGAGGGAAGGAGAGAAGGAGGGAGGGAAAGAGGGAGGGAAGGAGAGAGGGAGGGAGGGAAGGAGGGAGGGAAGAAGGAAGGGAGGAAGGGAAGGGAAGAAAGGGAAAGGAAAGGAAAGAAAGGAAAAAAGGGCAAAGAAGGGCAAAGGAAGGAAAGAAAGAAGGAAGGAAGGAAGGAAGGAAGGGAAGAAGGAAGGAAGAAAATGTCTAGAGGTCACCAAGCGGGGAAAGCGGAAGCGGGGGGGGTGAATTGGGAGATTGGGATTGACATATAAACACTAATATGTATAAAATAGGTAACTAATAAGAACCTGCTGTAAAAAAAAATAGATTAAAAAAAAAAAGTAAGTGGCTAGAGAAACTCAGAAAATGGGTCCTAGAAATAAAAAGTCTGAATAAAATCTGTTCTTTTTCTTTCTTTTTCCCATGGCCTTTTCTCCCTCAGGACTGCCACAGCTATGTAGAGCTGTGTGACAGAGAAGGAGGTTAACACTATAGGTTAACCAATTTTCTGACCAGTAAAACTTGGAAAAGAGGTTCTCTGCGTGCTGGGGGGTAGATTCTGCAAAATAAAACCTGAAGAGAAGTTCCCTTAATTCTGTGTATGAACTGACACGTGTCCCAGACTCATCCCCAAGCTATGTGTGCATGAAGCAGGCACCAAAAAAACATAGTTAAGGCTATGAGAATTAAACAATGATATAAACCATCACCCAACTCCCAAACTAAGAGCTGAGGGGCACACGCAGAGAGTAGACCCAAAACAACATAGCAAAGGATTTGAAAACTAAACCAACATTGGAGGTTAGATAGAACTTGCTGTTTGAATCTAACTTTAATGATTGACTGCTAAAACAAACAAAACCTATTTTTCAGAGGATTTTAACAGGGCTCAGAACTTGGTAGGCTGTGTTCAAAATGTCTAGGATACAATACAAAATGAATATACAGAGAACCAGGAATACATGATCAATTAAAATAGATAATTAACAGATGCCAACCTTGAGATATTCTAGATGCAACTTTAAATCAGCTATTAAAGCACACTCTATGACATAAAAATAAGCACTCTAGAAATGCATTTGAAAGACAGAAGTTCTCACTACAAAAAAATAAGTACTAAAAGGAAACAAATAGAAAATTTAGGACTGAAAAACAAAATATCTGAAACTTTAAAAATGCACTCAGTGAGATAGATAGAATAATGGAGAGGTCAGAGAAAAAAATCACTGCACTTGAAGATAGAGCAATGGAAATAATCCAACCTAAAAATCAATGAGAAAAATTATTCATATGAAATGAGAACACAGCCTCAGAAACCTATGAGAAATATCAAAAGGGCTAATACTCATACCACTGAAGTCCCAAAAAGAACAAAAGCATTGATGCATTTGAGATATACATATATATATATGCAGAAATAATGGCTTAAAACTTCCCAGACTTGCTGAAAGATATAAATGTATAGATTTTTAAAGGTCAGTAAATGCCAAACAAGATAGATTCAAAGAAACACATGATAAAATACATCATAATAAAGCTGCTAAAAATATATACTCATATATATGATCATGATATATATATATATTACATTATAAAAGAAAACCGTCAACCTAGAATTCTATGTTGAATAAAAATATCCTCCATAGAATAAAGACAAAAATTTTTCCAAATGAGGAAAACAAAGAGAATCTGTTGCTAAAATACTTATTCCAAATGAAATGCTAAAGGATATTTTTCAGGCAGAAAGGAAGTGACACCAGAGGGAAACTTGAAACTTCAGGAATGAAGGAAGAACCAAAGAAATGGTAAAGATGTGGGTAAATGCAAGATGAATGTTTTCCCTTTTGATTTCTTTAATGTATGGATGACTATCAAAAGCAAAAACAATACTATTGTCTAGTGGTTAGTTCAAAGAACATAGATATATTGCATATGACAATTATAACCTAAGAGAAGGAAGTTAAAGGAGTAGGGTTATAAGGCTTCTATATTTTCTTTGAGGAGATAAAATATGAACTCCAAGTGTATAGTGAAAAGTGAGATATGTATATTTTACTCCCTAAAATAACCTCTAAAAAGTAATACCATGAGATACATCTAAAAAGTCAGTAGATAAGCTGAAAAGGAATATTAAAATATCCAAATTATTCAAAAGAAGGTAGGAAAAAGGGAGGCAGAGAAACAAAATCATAGGAACAAGTAGAAAGAGATAAAATAGTTGACCAAAATCCAATCATATTGTATCATTTATTGCTCCAATAAATATATCACTCTTTTTCATTAAATGTCGTGACGACACAAATGAAACAAAAATCACTGTCATATTGGGCAGAAAAAAATCAATACCCACTTATATGTTGTCTATAAGAAACATGTTTTAAATATAATACATGCAATGAAATAGAACAGCAATGAATAAAGAGATATTATGCAAATACTAATCTAAAGAAAGCTATAGTATCTAAAGAAAGCTACAGTATCTATATTAATATAAGAGAAACCAGATTTCATAACAAGGAAAATTGTCAGAGATATTACTTAATGAATTTAAAAGGTCTCTCCTGCAAGAAATAAAATTCTAAATGCACATACCCTTAAAAACCGAATTTCTAAATAAATGAAGCAAAATTTCATAGAACTGAAAGGAAAAATAGTCAAATTTGTTTACTCTGTGAAAAACACTGGTTTAAGAATGGAAAGACAAGGCACAGACTCGGAGAAAATATTTGCAAATCATATATATGACAAAGTACTAACTACATCCAAACTACATAAAGAATTCTCAAAATTCAACAGTAAAAATCAAACAACCCAATGTAAAAAGTTGTCAAAAGATTTGAACGGTAACTTCACCAAAGAAGATATATGCATGGTTTGGGAAGCTGTACAATGGCCCCACAAATGTGTCTACATCCTAATCCCCAGACACTGTGAATGTATTACCTTACTTAAGGTAAAAGGAACTTTGAAGTCACGATTTCATTTAAGATTTTGAGATGAGGAGCCTGGTTTGGATTACCTGGATAGGTTTCATGCAATCACAGTGGTCCTTAGAAGAGGGAAGCAAGAAGATCAGAGTCAGAGACAGAAGATATAAGTTGAGAAGCAGAGGTCATAGAGGAAAGAGGACGTTATACACCTTGTTTTGATGATGGAGGAAGTTGTCACAAGCCAAGGAATGCAAGCAGGTTCTAGAAGCTGGAAAAGGAAAGGAAATAGATTCATTCCTAGATTTCAGAGGGAACACAGATCTGCCAGCACCTTGATTTTAAGTGTTAATTTTAGTGAAACTGATTTTAAACTTCTGATGTCCAGGACTATCGGATAATAAATCTGTGTTGTTTTGTAAGCCACTAAATTTGTGGTACTTTGTTTTAGCAACAATATATAGAAATATATCAAAACTACTTCAGATGGCAAGTACTTAAATGAAAAATCATCAATATCATTATCACTTGGGAAATGCAAATTAAAACCACAATGAAATACCACCACACAGATACTAGAAGTAAAAAAGAAATAAAACCTAACAATACCAAGTGCTGATGAAGTTGAGGAACTAGAACAATTACACATTGCTGATAGGGCTGCAATGTGATAGAGCTACTTTGGATAAAAAGTTGGGAAGTTTCTTCTAAAATAAAACACGCCTACCATACAACCCAGAAGTTCCTTGCTGAGGCATTTATGCAAGAGGATTGACAGTTTATGTTCACACAAAAACTGAATGCAAATATTTATGGCATCTTTATTCATCTCCAAAAACGGGAAGCAACCAAAAGGTCTTTCAACTGGTGAATAGATTTGTTTTAAAATTCATGATACTACCATCAACAGAACTCTACTCAGCAATAAAAAGGATAGGGTAAATTATTGATACATGCAAAATATGGATGAATCTCAAATGCGTTATGTTGAAGGAAAAAAAGTCAGACTCAGAAGGCAATGTACTGTGCAATTCCATACACGTATAACATTCTGGAAAAAGCAAAAGGTCAAAGAACAGCTCAGTGGTTGCCAGGGTTTTGAGGCTGGGATACAGTTTGGCTAAGAAGGGACAGCAAGAGGGATTTGGAGAGTGATGGTACTGATGATGAGAGCTATATGACTATATTCACTTTTCAAAATTCATATTACCATGCACCAAAAAGAATAAATTTTACTGTATACAAATTCATAATTTTTTTGATAGTAAGAACCAACTTACTGTTTTCAACCTAAGCGTGTTCTGATTGCACCACAGAGCTTCACTGTTATTTTAAGCAAGGGTTTTTTGGTTTTTTGGGTGTTTTTTAATTCTCTGGTCAAAAATGTTCTTTCCAGACTGTGGGCTTCTAACTTACATCCTAATATCATAAATATCATTGCTAGAAAAAAAATGTATCAATTAGGCAAGCATATTTTAAAATATCAGGGTTTAAGCTATACCCACTTGATTGGATAACCCATTTGTTTAACTCAGATAAAAGCAGTATCAGCTTGTGTTCTGTCTTTCCTCCCTTGCTTTTAAGTCAGTCTTTTTTTTTTTTTTTTTTTGGCTGTATTGGGTCTTCTTTGCTGCACACAGGCTTTCTCTAGTTGTGGCGAGCAGGGGCTACTCTTCATTGCGGTGCGTGGGTTTCTCATTGTGATGGTTTCTTTGTTGCGGAGCACAGGCTCTAAGCACATGGGCTTCAGTAGTTGTGGCCCACGGGCTCAGTACTAGTGGCTCGCGGGCTCTAGAATGCAAGCTCAGTAGTTGTGGTGCACGGGCTTAGCTGCTCTGCGGCACGTGGGATCTTCCCGGACCAGGGCCTGACCCATGCCCCCTGCATTGGCAGGCGGATTCTTAACCACTGTGCCACCAGGGAAGCCCAAGGATAAATAGAAATCTTAAGTGTCTGTTCTGTAAACACTAGTAAAAAGGGTTTAGCCATCTAGGTAGGTGACCTTGATTTGTTCCATCTGCTAGAAGCCCAATTTGAATCCAACCCCTTGTAACTGATGGTTTTTATGTTGTACCTGACTCAGGGCTGAAATTTTGGAATGGGAAACATGAGGCCTCTGTGTTTGTTTGTGTGTTCATATGTATCTATATGTGCATTGTAGGTGTATGGTATTGCCAAAAAGCAATTCGTAAAAGAGCTCTACTTAATTGGATTTTTAAAAAGTAAGCGCTTACTCAGAAATAAAAAACAATCTAGCCAGAATGAATTTCAGGTTCATGTCATCAGGAAAATATTCAGGACTAAACTGATATCTGGTATTGAAGGTGGCTTAAGCTTGTTGGTTTGATTAATATACACGTTAGAGTCACCAGTGTTAAGTATAGTACTTCTGCTGTACCTAGGTTTATTAGAGGTCAAATAAGACCTTATTCTATCTGTTACAAATTTGTCAATTTGGCTGGGATCTTTGTTTGGGCGCTGTGATGTACAAACAATTTGTAACAAATTGTTACAAATTTGTCAACAAGAAAAGTAACTCGATGGAAAAAAAACTTTTAAGAAAAGTAAGATATGTATTTCAGTAGAAGAAGGTGTGAAGAATCTAGGTCAGTCTTAAAGCAAGGCTCATTTCAGCCTCCACTGTCCTGAAAAAGCCCATACTCCTAAAAACAATGAGTTAATTAGATTTTATCTAAGAGAGAGCTCATAAGGGAGAGAAGGAGACATATGGCATCAGTGTCTTAAATATTCATTCCATTTGTCTCCTCTCCCAAATCTCCCTGAACTCAAACTTGAATCATTCCTTCTTCACCAATCCCTATTAGTGACACAAACAGCCCTAAACCAGCCTTCTGAGCTCTAGAATCTTACTCCAGCCTTTCTTAATCTCTCACTATGTTCTTAGCCAATGCAGCTTGAGACTTGTCTATCATTACATGTTTGTGTAAATGTGTGTGAGAAATTCTAATAGAAAGGCAAAGCCAGCAACCTGTTTGAAGTATTTTGAGTAATAGCAAGGTAAGGAATTAGAGGCAAAAACTAAAAACTCTTTCAGAAAACAATATTGAATAAACAAAACCTTACACATAAAACATGCACAGAACTTAACCAAAGAACCTATAAACGTAATAAATTGTACAGTTCAAGTTAAGTGATGAGAGATTTCAAAGAAGAGAGTTGGGTTTTTGTTTGTTTGTTTGTTTTGTTTTTACCAGTAAGGTAATCAATCTATTGATTGATTAAATCTCTACTGCATACTCAGCACCCTCTTGTATTATGTACAATTCCCACTCAAGCCTGCACACACACACACACACACACACACACACACACACATACAAACACCAGTATATCAGTGCCTGAATCAGTCACATAATAATTCAAATAGGGTGATTATATCTCTACTAGTTTATGGAAGAAAAATAGAACTTTCTACCACTGGTTGACCAAGAACCAATTTTCCTTTGGAGAAAAATGAAATCATTTGCTTCCAGATGAAACAGAGATAAGCCCTCAAAAGTTCGTTCATTCTTTTTTTTTTTATACTGTCCACAGTCTTGAAATTAATTACCTCTACAATTTATGGCAGAGATTAGAAGCCTCAACAGTTTCTATTCACTCCAAATAAAGACTATCAGAGTTTTGTGCTTGCAGACTTAGACTTAGGAAACATTCAGTACAATGAAAAAAACATGGAAAAACCTTGAAATCCAGTAGTTAGCAACTTAGCCTGAAATAATATTTGTTTCTTCCTTACATCACAGGTATTTTGATTGAAATTAATGTGAACCAATAATTTAAGTCATTTATTCATATATTTTGCATTGAGCATCAATTATATACAGCACACCAAGTAGCAGGTAAGTTAACAGAGGACAAAATTGGACACCTAACATTTTTAAAATAGCATAGGGATCAGCAAACTACTGCCTGCTTTTATAAATAAAGTTTTATTGGGACACAGCCACACCCATTTGTTTATGTATTATTAAGCAGAGAAGAGACATGGTGGACAGTTGAGAGGTTCAGTCCATAAGCATTTATAAATGCTGCCTGGACACATCCAGAATTATTTCATGGAAGTAAGAGATGTGATTTTTGCAGTTTAGACAAGAGAAGGCCAAGGAAGTACTGCTTAAGATACATATTATCAATCAAGATAGTGACATAGGTTGTTCCTGACTCCATTCTTCTCACAAGAAGACCAAGGAGCAAATATCTGTAAACAGGACACCACTGTGAAAATCCCAGAACTGCGGGTGAGGCTGAAGCACCCCCTGGACTACAGAGACGGTGAAGGAGCACATTAAACAGTAAGAGGAGGACTTCCCTGGTGGCGCAGTGGTTGGGACTCTGCCTGCCAATGCAGGGAACACGGGTTCGAGCCCTCGTCTGGGAGGATCCCACATGCCGTGGAGCAGCTGGGCCCGTGAGCCACAACTACTGAGCCTGCACGTCTGGAGCCTGTGCTCCGCAACAAGAGAGGCCGCGATAGTGAGAGGCCCGCGCACCGCAATGAAGAGTGGCCCCCGCTCGCCGCAACTGGAGAGAGCCCTCGCACAGAAACGAAGACCCAACACAGCCAAAAATAAATAAATAAATAAATAAATTTATTAAAAAAAAAAAAAAAGTGAGAGGAGCAGCTACATTCTGCCGGCATTGCCCCTCCCCCACACCGGCACAGCCACACCCCTTCACCGAGAAGGCCCCCTGGGTTTATGGCTTCTCCGGAGGGTAAAGAGAACCCACCGTGGGCATTCAGTTCCCCCAGCATTGTGGGAAGCTTCCCGAGAGGCTCATGCAGGTCTTTTCCATGGGGATCCCTGGGGAAATCTGTGGGACTTGACCCCTGGGGATTAGATAGGGATGGAGAAGGAGGTGGAGGCTTATGGCAACCAGGGTTCAGATCTTGGTGGACTGTCCAGCTTGCAGCAGCGCCCAAACAAAGATCCCAGCCAGCAGCTCTGTCCGTCTGCACAGCTGAGGGTGGCCCAGGCTGGCCAGGGAGCGCAGTTCTGTCTAATTTGGGTCCCAGTCAAGAGGCTGTACTGGCCATGGAGCCTTTTACCACCCAATTTGGGAAAGGATGGAAATTAGCAGTCCCGCCCAACTGCTGAGTGTAGCCTACAGTCCAGCCTGACCAGAGAACCTGGGCAGCCCTGGCACCCATCCTGTAGCCCCACCAGGGCAGGGAGCCAAGCCAGCAGCTGAGCATAGCCTCTGGCGTCACGTAACCAAAGAGCCTGGACAGCAAGCCCAGGCATCCCAGAGCCCAGCCTGCGGTACCCCTGAGCTGCGCAGCCCAGCCTAGAGCCCACGCCAACGGTAAAGGCCAGCGTGCAGCCCTGCCCAGTTGCTGAATAAGGCCTGTGGCCTTGCCCGGCAGGGAGCGCTGCCAGTGACGCTGCCGCCCAGTCTCAGAGCACAGCCTGCAGCCCCATAGGACCAGGGAGCCCTGACGGCGAACTTGCCGGACGGCAGAGAACAGCCAGTGGCCTACATAACTACGAAGGCTAGCCCGTAACCCTTCCCAAATTCAGGCGCAGCTTGTGGCCCCAGCTGATGGCAGAATCCGGCCTGAGGCCCTGTTCATGGTGAAGCCCAGCCTGCTGTACCATCCAATCTGGGAGGACAACCTGAGACCCATCCAACCAGGAGCAATTTTTTTTTAATTTTATCCAAGTATCCACGGAGATACGTTATCTGTCATTAGAATTAGTTTTTCTCACGTGAAACACAAATCTTGTAGTTTTTTTATTGTGGTAACATGTTGGATATGAAACTCTTCCCTCATTCTAATTACTACTGATAACAAGAAGTTTTCTATTTGAAAAGTAGCTGTAACCTCACTGTGACAGTATCTCCAGAGTCTGGTCTCCAGCTGTGCCTTAAAGATGACACCCACATATTAATGATGTTCTTTACAATTCCCTTTAAATATTCACACGTTCCACATCAATTCTACACAAGGCATTGTCTAAGACTCCATAGAAGATATAAAAATGAAGCAGAACCAGTTTTCCTCAGAAATGTTAATAAGAAAGAGAAAGCCATGACATAAATATCTGGAACACAAGTTAGAATGTGATGGGACATTTTTGTTCTGAGACCCCTTTCTATTGGAGCCAACTTACTCTAAATGTGCTTCTGTGACCTCCTCATTTATACCTCATTGGTCAAAATGTACCAGAAACCATTTTATGTTACTGCATTGCAAGAGTTTTTTCATTCAAAATAGGAACTTGTGTCATGAGCTGTAAATATATACCTTCTAAAAACAGGCTTTTGTAATTAAACTAAACACATTCCCTTCTTATGCCTCTTTTCCCACCTCACCACAGAACCGCATAGCATTAACTTACAGATATTTATGTACATGCCCTAAATGTTTTTTTATATATGTACAAGTATGGAGCAATATACTTTCATAACTTATGTCTTCCAAGTATCTTTTACAAGTTCTGTAAAGGATCCCTTGCAAAAAATAACAAAAGGCCTAATTTTTCAAGAAATCTGAATTGACAATGCACTGTAATGATTAAATGACTCTTTTCTGCCTGCCCACAAGATAGTGGAATTGCAGTTAACTTGAATGCATCAATGCATAAACAATGACTAAGATATACAAGTAACTCCAGTGGAATTGCTACGTTATTCTGTCCCACAAATGTCGCAAGCAAATTTAGCAGCAGGTGCTCAAACAGTATGGGCACAATGTTTCTTTTATATATTATTCCTCTGAATTTAAAATAGAAAGGCATGAACTGTATACCCCTATCATAGAGATGCTTCATAGTGCATTATAAATTCTGTTATGAAAGTCAATTATCCAAAGTCAAAAATTGACTAAAGAGTTTAAAGCTAAGAGTGGGACTCTAAGATCCTGATTCCTATATTTTCAAATTCTATTTCAAATGGACATTAGTACAGGGCAGTGACAAGAGCAGGTTTTACAGCAGGAGAAATCTTGTGTGTGAGTCACATGATCTGGCAACCACAACAGCTTTCAGGAGCCAAGCAAAATTAATGGTTTGAGAGAGTGGTGAGATGACAGTTCCTCTGTTTAGAATCTGTGAGGGTTTTTTGCTTATATTCAAGATCTGGAACACCCTACCCTGTGTGGGCCATAGAGAACATCACACTGAACCCATTCGGTGCTAGTCTATAACACTAAAAAAATTACAAGAGCTTAGCTGAGGAGCTGCATAGTCCTCTATGGTTTTATTTGTAAATTTCAGAAAAATGGGTACTCAAAGGCTGCTGTAGTTCAGGAAATCTCTGTGGAAATACAACATACAAACCTGCACATGCCTGTGCTTATAGTATGCAAGAGAGAGAAGGTTCACTGGACTGGCGAGTCATGGTAACACAGAAATTCAAGATGTTCAGCTGGGGAGCTCAGTTTTACCAACAACAAAGACACCAAGGCAAGGGTGATGATAAATTAATCACGTCTGTCCTCACCCTCTGTCTCAGAAACTAGATCTCTTCAGCACATTAAGCTTGGAACCATCTTTCAGAAGTGACTCATATTAACCAGATCCATATGGGATGATGTATAAAATGGTAGTTAATTAGCATGGAATGAGAACCACAATATCCAAAGAGAACAGACACATGGAGATTACAGCCAGTACAACCTCTCCTAGCAGGCACGTTACATGACAAGTCAAATTACTATCAAAATGCCAGTGTATTAATTCATAGAGAATTCTAATTGCCAAGTGGGCCAAACATAAAAATTCTTTGGCAGTGCATTTATTTCGTATAAACAAGCAACATGGAAAATGAATTGTTCATCAGATGTTTGCTAGTATATCAGTCTTGAAACAAAAACACATTGTTTGCTGTTTCGATGCTTATTGATTCAGGCTTGGGTAACCTGACCCACCCTCCGCTGGAACCAGACAGATGGTATATTGGGAAGTGCACCCTCTTCTTTCACTATACTTGGAAGACCAGAGCCTCAGTTACTAGTTATACCCTCCTCATCAAAGCCCTCTTCCTAACATTTATGGATGGTTTTTAGTCCATCTCCTCCAAGTCACCCCCTTGGCTTTTGAAAGAACTTCTTAAAAGTTCTTTTTTTTTTTTTTTAATTTATTTATTTATTTATTTTTGGCTGTGCTGGGTCTTCGTTTCTGCGCGAGGGCTTTCTCTAGTTGCGGCAAGCAGGGGCCACTCTTCATCGCGGTGCGCGGGCCTCTCACTACCGCGGCCTCTCTTGTTGGGAGCACAGGCTCAGCAGTTGTGGCTCATGGGCCTAGTTGCTCCGTGGCATGTGGGATCTTCCCAGACCAGGGCTCGAACCCGTGTCCTCTGCATTGGCAGGCGGATTCTCAACCACTGCGCCACCAGGGAAGCCCAAAAGTTCTTTTTTTTTAAGAACTTTTTTTAAGAACGTCTTAAAAGTTCTTTCCAGCTGCTTTCTTCTACCCTGGAGTTCAAGAACTGAAATACCTTCTCACTGTGATCCTTCAAGATCCTGGGGGTTTGAGGGTGGTGATGAGACAAGTCTCATTTCATTTTATGGTTTGTTTCTCACTTCCTTTTGCAAAATTATACCATTTAAAGTTGCATGGCATATGAATTTTCCCCTAACACTAATTTCTTGCCCATGAGTCCACTCTTATTTTGTAAAAGCTGTGCAGGTCTCCCATGATGACTTTTGGGAAACCTCACCCCTCTTCTCCAGAATCCATTGTACACTTCCCTCTCTGACCATGTATTTCTTCAAATATGTTATTCTACGTCAGTCACACTAGGCAAGCTAGTCCAGTGAGGAAGTGACACTCTAAGACACACAAGCAACACATTTTTGGTGTTTATTTTAAAGATCTCTACACTAGCACGGTCAAAAAATGCCTTATGATTCTTGCAAAAGTTCACTGTTGCATAGGACATATGTGACCCCTCCCAAAGAAAAGTATTACTTCATTCTAGGAAGATAAGCATTTCACCACCTCTTCTGTTATTTGCAAACTCCCCCTGTCTGCACTGGAGTTACCTTGTATGCTTACCATGCAGAGCGATGCAGAGCAGTTTTAGTTTCTTTCTTCTACTTCTCCATCCAATCCTTGCTCCCACCCCCATCTTTAATATTATGCTTGCTCAAATCTATGTATAACAAGAAATTAAGAAATAAGCGTATGACTGGTGCACATACATCCTAATGGCTGCTCATTAGCTACACAAAAATCTCAGCTGAGGTTTTTAAAATGAACACTGAGAAATGGTGAAAACGTAGACTTGACGTTATGTATATTTTACCACAAAAAAAAAAAAAGAACACCTGTAAGGTGTTTATCAAGCTGCCATCTTCCTTCTCAGACTGAGCAGAGAGTGGGAAGGATGATAGTTTCCTTAGCCTAGTAACACCCCTTTAATTCTCCTTTGTGTGTTGTTTATTTCCATTGTAGAATAATCCCCCTTATGATTGACACATTCTTTCTTTAGATATGTTAATATATTAACAATGCCTTAAAACTTACAACAGTATAGTTCAGCTAGCCTGGAAATCATTCTTCTTTTGCAGAGGACATTCAGGGAAAACATTATTGCTTGTGTTTCAAAGTTATTTGGGATCATTTTACCATTATTTCAGGGCATCACCTACTTTTGCCTTAGAACATTTTCCTTTATTACTTAACTTCCTATATGTAAGAAGTTATTATATATAATAATGACTGTATTCATTGAAAGCACAGATTCCAGAGCCAGATTTCCTGGGTCTGAAGTTCCAACTAATCCACAAACTAGTTGTGTGGCCCTGGACAAGTGATTTGATCTTTCTGTGTCTCTGTTTCCTTAGCTGCAACATAGAAATGATAACAATATCCTCCACTAGGTTTGTTGTAAAAGCAAGTGAGTCAACAGATGTAAAGTATGTGGAACAATGCATGGCACATTAACTATTATTTATTGAGCCTATACTATGGCTGGGCACTAGGAATACAATGAAGAGAAAAAGAGATTTGGATACCATAAAGCGAAAAATGCACTTTTTTTTTTTTTTTTTTTACATTGCGAATACTACTTTAAATATATGGGGATTTATTCCCATAACGACCAACCCTCTGACACCAGCTGGGTATCCAATTCAATTCAGCTCTGTCACTAGCTACCTGGAGATAGCATCAGATTCCGCAGGTTAAGGGCTCAATTCTCACAAGACTGCCTCCACTTCAGCTGTAAATTGCAAGTCCCAGGTTGTCCCGGGTGCTTCTGATTGACCAGCTATAAATCAGTGTTCCCACAACTCCCTCCCTGGATATGATCATTTGCTATATCAGCTCACAGAACCCAGTGAAACACTGGCTTACAGTTACTAGTTTATTTTCTAGTAAGGGATATCATAAAAGATACAGATGAACAGCCAGATGAAGAGATACATAAAGCAAGGTCCAGAAGGGTCCTGAGTACAGGAACTTCTGTCCCCATGGAATTGGAGTGCACCACTCTCCTGGTACATGGATGTGTTCACCAACCCAGAAGCTTTCCAAACCTTAGACTTTGGGGATTTTTTATGGAGGCTTCATCCCATAGGCATGATCTATTACTAATTCAGTTTCCAGTTCAATTCTCCTCTCTGGAGAACGAGGGGTGGGGATGAAAGTTCCAAGCTTCTAATTATGGCTTGGTCTTTCTGGTGACGAGCTGCCATCCAGGAGCCCACCAAGAGTTGCCTCATTAGGACAAAAGATACTCCTATCACCCAGGAAATTCCCAGGGATTTAGATGCTCTGTGTCAGACACCCCTATTACCTGGGAAATTATAAGGGTTTTAGGAGCTTTTGGTCAGGAACCAGGTTCAAAGACCAAATATTAGCTGGAACTGGGGCAGAGACATACATACATTCTTATTTCAGTTCCTTTCTCAATAGAATAGATGAAGTTTATATTGTATTTAAAGTGACAGACCAAAAACTCCAATAACCCAGGCACATAAATAAAATAACTACATGCTACAATGGAGCTTATGAAGGAAAGAGGAAAAAAGAGTTGTGATAGAAATGATAGGGAAATTTGTTTAAATAGAGCAGTCAGGGAAATCTTCTTTGAGGTGATAGCAGTCAAGAAAGTGAATGATTACCAATTCGGAGAATGGTGGCAAGAACATTCCTGCTGGGGGAATAGCAGTGCATACAAAGGACTTGAGGTCATGAAGAGCTTGGTGTTTAAGTAGCTGAAAGAAAGTGTTGGGAAAGATGAAATGTGTTGTTTGGTGTTATTTCATAAAGTCAGTCATCTGCAAATATTAATGCAAAATTTCTTATTACATTCATGACTTGTGTGGCCCAGTGCCTGATTCCAGCAGTTTCTCATGTTGGTTTTTATAATTCAAGGCAGAACTTGGCAAGTTATCAGATGAGGGTAAAAAAAGAAATGTTATAGAATCACAGAGCAAAAGAAATTAATTTTGCAAATTTACCGTTTTAACACATGTTTTGAGATAATCTGCCTTCTCAAGTATCTAGTGATTTTACAATTTTGGTCCCAATTCCTATACATGGATGTGTGCACCAACCCAGAAGCTTTCCAAACCTTATACTTTAAGGATACATGAATATATAAAAGGATCTAAATCTGGATGCAAGCTGTAAGACTTCACCTGTGACACCATAAATGGCACCAAAAAGTTGCTGACAATGATCCCCAGTGAGAAGCAGAGGGAAGGAGACAGACTCGGAGTCAGAGAAGGAAAAAAAAAAAAAGAAAGAACAAAAATACAAATGGTCAGGAGAAAAATGGACTGCAAAAACCAGGCAGGCGTGAAGAGATCTAATAACTTGAGACAAGAGAGAGACTGACATACAGTCCTGAAGGACAAGAAGAGGTCACCCAGCCTAGATTGCTATCACAGACAATGCCATGCTACAGCATCAAATTTTTGTTCCATATTGAATATCCCAGTTGTAACTGTAGCATATTTTCATGTAAATAATCTGACCCGCAGGTTTCCACAGAAGGAATTCTGGCAGATGGAGCCGACTTCTAGAACTGTGTAACACCAAAAGCAACATCTAGTAGAGCCCCAGGAGCTGTTCAATGAACCCTAAACTATCGGCCAGGTGGAACGCTTATTTGATGAGGTCGCAGGGAAGATGCAAAAGAAACACAGTGCAATGAGAGGAGGAACTCTTCTGTAAGAGGGAGTGTCTATTGGGCACCTCCAAATGTTCCTGATATAGCAGCCCCATCTTTATGACCAGACACAGCTTATTGTCTTAAAAAGTCACAGGCAGAAATGTCAGTCACTTCCTAAAATATGAGTAACCAAAAATCCCAGATACTATTTGTACCACAATCTAGCCATGAAGTGGAGTATATTGACGGCCAGAGATTGATAACAGAGTGATTGTTTTTTGAGATGTCCTGGTATGGGGTTAAGAACACGCTATCGAGATTAACCAAGATGGCGGAGTAGAAGGACGTGCTCTCACTCCCTCTTGCGAGAGCACCAGAATCACAACTGGCTGCTGGACAATCATTGACAGGAAGACCCTGGACTTCACCAAGGAGGACACCCCACGTCCAAGGACAGAGGAGAAGCCACAGTGAGACGGTAGGAGGGGCGCAATCAGAGTAAAATCAAATCCCATAACTGCTGGGTGGGTGACTCACAGACTGGCGAACACTTATACCACAGAAGTCCACCCACTGGAGTGAAGGTTCTGAGCCCCACCTCAGGCTTCCCAACCTGGGGGTCCGGCAAAGGGAGGAGGAATTCCTAGAGAATCAGACTTTGAAGTCTAGTGGGAATTGATTGCAGGACTGTGACAGGACTGGGGGAAACAGAGACCCCACTCTTGGACGGCACACACAAAGTAATGTGTGCATCGGGACCCAGGGGAAGGAGCAGTGACCCTGGGGGAGACTGAACCAGACGTACCTGCTGGTGTTGGGGGGTCTCCTGCAGAGGCGAGTGGTGGCTCTGTTTCACCGTGGGGATAAGGACACTGGCAGCAGAGGTCCTGGGAAGTTCTCCTTGGCGTGAGCCCTCCCAGAGTCTGCCATTAACCCCACCAAAGAGCACGGGTAGGCTCCAGTGTTGGGTTGCCTCAGGCAAAACAACCAACAGGGAGGGAACCCAGCCCCACCCATCAACAGTCAAGTGGATTAAGGTTTTACTGGGCTCTGATCACCACAGCAACAGGGAGGGAACCCAGCCCCACCCATCAACAGTCAAGTGGATTAAGGTTTTACTGAGCTCTGACCGCCACAGCAACAGTCATCTCTACCCACCACCAGAGCCTCCCATCAAGCCTCTTAGATAGCCTCAACCACCAGAGGGCAGACAACAGAAGCAAGAAAAACTACAATCCTGCAGCCTGTGGACCAAAAACCACAGTTACAGAAAGACAGAGAAGATGAAAAGGCAGAGGGCTATGTACCAGATGAAGGAACAAGAAAAAACCCCAGAAAAACAACTAAATGAAGTGGAGATAGGCAACCTTCCAGAAAAAGAATTCAGAATAATGATAGTGAAGATGATCCAGGACCTCAGAATAAGAATGGAGGCAAAGATTGAGAAGATGCAAGAAATGATTAACAAAGACCTAGAAGAATTAAAGAACAAAGAAACAGAGATGACCAATACAATAACTGAAATGAAAACTACACTAGAAGGAATCAATAGCAGAATAACTGAGGCAGAAGAACGGATAAGTGACCTGGAAGACAGAATGGTGGAATTCACTGCTGCGGAACAGACTAAAGAAAAAAGAATAAAAAGAAATGAAGACAGCCTAAGAGACCTCTGGGACAACATTAAACGCAACAACATTCGCATTATAGGGGTCCCAGAAGGAGAAGAGAGAGAGAAAGGACCAGAGAAAATATTTGAAGAGATTATAATCGAAAACTTCCCTAACATGGGAAAGGAAATAGCCACCCAAGTCCAGGAAGCGCAGAGAGTCCCATACAGAATAAACCCAAGGAGAAACACGCCGAGACACATAGTAATCAAAGTGGCAAAAATTAAAGACAAAGAAAAATTATTGAAAGCAGCAAGGGAAAAACGACAAATAACATACAAGGGAACTCCCATAAGGTTAACAGCTGATTTCTCAGCAGAAACTCTGCAAGCCAGAAGGGAGTGGCATGAAATACTTAAAGTGATGAAAGGGAAGAACCTACAACCAAGATTACTCTACCCAGCAAGGATCTCATTTAGATTTGATGGAGAAATCAAAAGCTTTACAGACAAGCAAAAGCTAAGAGAATTCAGCACCACCAAACCAGCTCTACAACAAATGCTAAAGGAACTTCTCTAAGTGGGAAACACAAGAGAAGAAAAGGACCTACAAAAACAAACCCAAAACAATTAAGAAAATGGTCATAGGAACATACATATCGATAATTACCTTAAACGTGAATGGATTAAATGCCCCAATCAAAAGACATAGACTGGCTGAATGGATACAAAAACAAGACCCATATATATGCTGTCTACAAGAGACCCACTTCAGACCTAGGGACACATACAGACTGAAAGTGAGGGGATGGAAAAAGATATTCCATGCAAATGGAAATCAAAAGAAAGCTGGAGTAGCTATACTCATATCAGATAAAATAGACTTTAAAATAAAGAATGTTACAAGAGACAAGGAAGGACACTACATAATGATCCAGGGATCAATCCAAGAAGAAGATATAACAATTATAAATATATATGCACCCAACATAAGAGCACCTCAATACATAAGACAACTGCTAACAGCTATAAAAGAGGAAATCGACAGTAACACAATAATAGTGGGGGACTTTAACACCTCACTTACACCAATGGACAGATCATCCAAAATGAAAATAAATAAGGAAACAGAAGCTTTAAATGACACAATAGACCAGATAGATTTAATTGATATATATAGGACATTCCATCCAAAAACGGCAGATTACACGTTCTTCTCAAGTGCACACGGAACATTCTCCAGGATAGATCACATCTTGGGTCACAAATCAAGCCTCAGTAAATTTAAGAAAATTGAAATCATATCAAGCATCTTTTCTGACCACAACGCTATGAGATTAGAAATGAATTACAGGGAAAAAAACGTAAAAAAGACAAACACATGGAGGCTAAACAATACGTTACTAAATAACCAAGAGATCACTGAAGAAATCAAACAGGAAATAAAAAAATACCTAGAGACAAATGACAATGAAAACACGACGACCCAAAACCTATGGGATGCAGCAAAAGCGGTTCTAAGAGGGAAGTTTATAGCTATACAAGCCTACCTAAAGAAACAAGAAAAATCTCAAGTAAACAATCTAACTTTACACCTAAAGAAACTAGAGAAAGAAGAACAAACAAAACCCAAAGTTAGCAGAAGGAAAGAAATCATAAAGATCAGAGCAGAAATAAATGAAATAGAAACAAAGAAAACAATAGCAAAGATCAATAAAACTAAAAGTTGGTTCTTTGAGAAGATAAACAAAATTGATAAGCCATTAGCCAGACTCATCAAGAAAAAGAGGGAGAGGACTCAAATCAATAAAATCAGAAATGAAAAAGGAGAAGTTACAACAGACACCGCAGAAATACAAAACATCCTAAGAGACTACTACAAGCAACTTTATGCCAATAAAATGGACAACCTGGAAGAAATGGACAAATTCTTAGAAAGGTATAACCTTCCAAGACTGAACCAGGAAGAAACAGAAAATATCAACAGACCAATCACAAGTAATGAAATTGAAACTGTGATTAAAAATCTTCCAACAAACAAAAGTCCAGGACCAGATGGCTTCACAGGTGAATTCTATCAAACATTTAGAGAAGAGCTAACACCCATCCTTCTCAAACTCTTCCAAAAAATTGCAGAGGAAGGAACTCTCCCAAACTCATTCTATGAGGCCACCATCACCCTGATACCAAAACCAGACAAAGACACTACAAAAAAAGAAAATTACAGACCAATATCACTGATGAATATAGATGCAAAAATCCTCAACAAAATACTAGCAAACAGAATCCAACAACACATTAAAAGGATCATACACCACGATCAAGTGGGATTTATCCCAGGGATGCAAGGATTCTTCAATATACGCAAATCAATCAATGTGATACACCATATTAACAAATTGAAGAATAAAAACCATATGATCATCTCAATAGATGCAGAAAAAGCTTTTGACAAAATTCAACACCCATTTATGATAAAAACTCTCCAGAAAGTGGGCATAGAGGGAACCTACCTCAACATAATAAAGGCCATATATGACAAACCCACAGCAAACATCATTCTCAATGGTGAAAAACTGAAAGCATTTCCTCTAAGATCAGGAACGAGACAAGGATGTCCACTCTCACCACTATTATTCAACATAGTTCTGGAAGTCCTAGCCACGGCAATCAGAGAAGAAAAAGAAATAAAAGGAATACAAATTGGAAAAGAAGAAGTAAAACTGTCACTGTTTGCGGATGACATGATACTATACATAGAGAATCCTAAAACTGCCACCAGAAAACTGCTAGAGCTAATTAATGAATATGGTAAAGTTGCAGGTTACAAAATTAATGCACAGAAATCTCTTGCATTCCTATACACTAATGATGAAAAATCTGAAAGAGAAATTATGGAAACACTCCCATTTACCATTGCAACAAAAAGAATAAAATACCTAGGAATAAACCTACCTAGGGAGACAAAAGACCTGTATGCAGAAAACTATAAGACACTGATGAAAGAAATTAAAGATGATACCAACAGATGGAGAGATATACCATGTTCTTGGATTGGAAGAATCAACATTTTGAAAATGAGTATACTACCCAAAGCAATCTACAGATTCAATGCAATCCCTATCAAATTACCAATGGCATTTTTTACAGAGCTAGAACAAATCATCTTAAAATTTGTATGGAGACACAAAAGACCCCGAATAGCCAAAGCAGTCTTGAGGCAAAAAAATGGAGCTGGAGGAATCAGACTCCCTGACTTCAGACTATACTACAAAGCTACAGTAATCAAGACAATATGGTACTGGCACAAAAACAGAAACATAGATCAATGGAACAAGATAGAAAGCCCAGAGATTAACCCACGCACCTATGGTCAACTAATCTATGACAAAGGAGGCAAAGATATACAATGGAGAAAAGACAGTCTCTTCAATAAGTGGTGCTGGGAAAACTGGACAGCCACATGTAAAAGAATGAAATTAGAATACTCCCTAACACCATACACAAAAATAAACTCAAAATGGATTAGAGACCTAAATATAAGACTGGACACTATAAAACTCTTAGAGGAAAACATAGGAAGAACACTCTTCAACATAAATCACAGCAAGATCTTTTTTGATCCACCTCCTAGAGTAATGGAAATAAAAACAAAAATAAACAAGTGGGACCTAATGAAACTTCAAAGCTTTTGCACAGCAAAGGAAACCATAAACAAGACGAAAAGACAACCCTCAGAATGGGAGAAAATATTTGCAAATGAATCAACGGACAAAGGATTAATCTCCAAAATATATAAACAGCTCATTCAGCTCAATATCAAAGAAACAAACACCCCAATCCAAAAATGGGCAGAAGACCTAAATAGACATTTCTCCAAAGAAGACATACAGACGGCCACGAAGCACATGAAAAGATGCTCAACATCACTAATTATTAGAGAAATGCAAATCAAAACTACAATGAGGTATCACCTCACTCCTGTTAGAATGGGCATCATCAGAAAATCTACAAACAACAAATGCTGGAGAGGGTGTGGAGAAAAGGGAACCCTCTTGCACTGTTGGTGGGAATGTAAATTGATACAGCCACTATGGAGAACAATATGGAGGTTCCTTAAAAAACTAAAAATAGAATTACCATATGACCCAGCAATCCCACTACTGGGCATATACCCAGAGAAAACCGTAATTCAAAAAGACACGTGCACCCGAATGTTCATTGCAGCACTATTTACAATAGCCAGGTCATGGAAGCAACCTAAATGCCCATCAACAGACGAATGGATAAAGAAGTTGTGGTACATATATACGATGGAATATTATTCAGCCATAAAAAGGAACGAAATTGAGTCATTTGTTGAGAAGTGGATGGATCTAGAGACTGTCATACAGAGTGAAGTAAGTCAGAAAGAGAAAAACAAATATCGTATGTTAATGCATGTATGTGGAACATAGAAAAATGGTACAGATGAGCCAGTTTGCAGGGCAGAAGTTGAGACACAGATGTAGAGAATGGACATATGGACACCAAGGGGGGAAAACTGCGATGAGGTGGGGATGGTGATGTGCTGAATTGGGCGATTGGGATTGACATGTATACACTGATGTGTATAAAACTGATGCCTAATAAGAACCTGCAGTATAAAAAAACAAACAAAACAACTAATACTAAACTTTCATTGGGTTATTTGTATGGAAATATGTTAATATAAATGTTTCAGACATTACATGAAATTTCTAAAAATCTTATATTTGTATTTGTATGGAAATATGTATGGAAATATGTTAATATAAATGTTTCAGACATTACATGAAATTTCTAAAAATCTTATATTTGTATTTGTATGGAAATATGTATGGAAATATGTTAATATAAATGTTTCAGACATTACATGAAATTTCTAAAAATCTTATATTTGTATTTGTATGGAAATATGTATGGAAATATGTTAATATAAATGTTTCAGACATTACATGAAATTTCTAAAAATCTTATATTTGTATTTGTATGGAAATATGTATGGAAATATGTTAATATAAATGTTTCAGACATTACAGGAAACGTCTAAAAATCTTATATGTTCTGGTATAATGTTATAAGTAATAATCCTAGTTATTACTTTAAAATGTATATCTCAGAAATAACTAATTTTCTTGTCAACTGCATTATTATGAACTTTCATCAAATCTTTAACCATGGTCATTTTTAAGTCTTTTGTCATTTACAGACAGTTCTGGGTGTACTCTGATGATTTTGCAAATATGTTCCTATAAAAGAGTTTCATCTTCAAGAAATTCATGGAAAAGACTCTGACAAGTACAGGTTTCTGGTAACTGACTGTACTGCTGAACTGAATGAATAAGCATTTTCAGAACTCTAATGAAAAACTGATGAACTCATAAAAGTGCTAACAAAAGATCAAGATGAAAAAAAAAGAAATTAATTACATGGGACTGAGTGAACTGATGAGGATGAGTATAATTTTTGTGACTTTCTGTCTGAATTAAAAAAAAAAAATCCCACAAGGACTCAGAGGAAAAGAATATACAAATCAATTTTCACTGCAAAGTAAAGGAGCTGTTACAGTGGAGGATTACTGGACTGAATGTCAATATTATGACATAGTATAAGTGTGTTTCATGTTTGGTAATTGCAATCATTGTTGCTTTTGTTGTGGTCATCCATGTACAATGCTTGGTGTCAGTCTATCTATCTCTTGTAAAAATAAAATACAGTGTGTGTGTGTGGAAAAAAAAAAAGAACACGCTATCCCCCGGTCAGAATGGCTATCCTCAAAAAGTCTACAAACAGGGCTTCCCTGGTGGCGCAGTGGTTGAGAATCTGCCTGCTAATGCAGGGGACACGGGTTCGAGCCCTGGTCTGGGAAGATCCCACATGCCACGGAGCAGCTGGGCCCGTGAGCCACAGCTACTGAGCCTGCGCGTCTGGAGCCTGTGCCCCGCAACGGGAGGGGCCGCGATAGTGAAAGGCCCGCGCACCGCGATGAAGAGCGGTCCCCGCACCGCGATGAAGAATGGCCCCCACTTGCCGTAACCAGAGAAAGCCCTCGCACGAACCGAAGACCCAACACAGCCAAAAATAAATAAATAAATAAATAAAGTAGCTATAAAAAACAAAATTAAAAAAAAAAAAAAAGTCTACAAACAATCAATGCTGGAGAGGGTGTGGAGAAAAGGGAAGCCTCCTACACTGTTGGTGGGAATGTAAATTGGTACAGCTGCTATGGAGAACAATATGGAGGTTCCTTAGAAAACTAAAAATAGAGCTACCTTATGATCCAGCAATCCCACTCCTGGGCATATGTCAGGGGAAAACCATACTTCGAAAAGATACATGCACCCCCAGTGTTCGTTGCAGCACTATTTACAATAGCCAAGACATGGAAGCAACCTAAGTGTCTATCGACAGATGAATGAATAAAGAAGATGTGGTACATATACACAATGGAATATTAGCCATAGAAAAGAATGAAATAATGCCACTTGCAGCAACATGGATACACTTAGAGATTATCATACTGAGTGAAGCAAGTCCGCAGAGAAAGACAAACATCATATGATATCACTTATATGTGGAATCTAAAAAAATGATACAAATGAACTTATTTACAAAACAGAAACAAACTCACAGACTTAGAAAGCACACTTATTGTTACCAAAGGGGAAGGTCAGGGGGAAGGGGTAAATTAGGAAGTTGACATTAACGTATACACACTACTATATATAAAATAGATAATCAACAAGGACCCACTGTATAACACAGGGAACTCTACTCAGTACTCTGTAATAACTTACATGGGCAAAGAATCTGAAAAAGAATAGTTCTATGTATATGTATAACTAAATCACTTTGCTGTAAACTAATACAACATTGTACATCAATTATACTCAAATATAAAATTAAAATTAAATTAAATTTAAAAATAAAGTGATTATGGAAAAAAAAAAATCAAGGCAGAAATGGAGACACAGGTGTAGAGAACAAACGTATGGACACCAAGGGCAGGAAGTGGGGGCAGTGTGGTGGTGGTGGGATGAATTGGGAGATTGGGATTGACATATATACACTAATATGTATAAAATAGGTAACTAATAAGAACCTGCTGTATAAAAAATAAGTAAATAAAATTCAAAAAAATAAAGTGATTATGGTAAAAAAAATAAATAAATGTAATTAAAAAAAGAACACACTACCCCCAAATATGGCACCTTGACATGGAATATTATAAGCTGAAAGAATTTGAGAAGTGGCAGGTGCAGGAAGGACTCTCTGACCTCTCCCTTCTCCCCTGAAGCAGGTCGTAAGAACCTTGTGTGACAGATGTCCTCCCTTTACCAGGAGGAAAGTAGCACCTTGATCTCTGAAGACGGAGGGACCCTGAGAGGACTATATCTGGTAGTATAAGATATAGTCTGGAAATTAAAAACAGCTCTCTAGGGCCTCCCTGGTGGTTCAGTGGTTAAGAATCCACCTGTCAATGCAGGGGACATGGGTTCGAGCCCTGGTCCAGGAAGATCCCACATGCCGCGGAGCAACTAAGCCCATGTGCCAAAACTACTGAGCCCGTGTGCCACAACTACTGAAGCCTGCGCACCTAGAGCCCGTGCTCTGCAACAAGAGAAGCCACCACAATGAGAAGCCCACTAACCGCAATGAAGAGTAGCCCCCGCTCGCCAAAACTAGAGAGAGCCCCCCCCAAGAGCAGCAACAAAGAACCAATGCAGCCAAAAATAAATAAATTAATTAATTAATTTAAAAAAAAAACAGCTGTCTAAATATAGAATTGGAAACAGTATGCAAAATAACCTAGATGGGCCTAGATGTTGAAAAAATAGAGAACATGAGTTTTGTACTTCTGTACCTGCTTAAAAAAGGATCTGGAGAAACATCATGGGAGGAGAAAAAAAAAGGCTAAAGGGAAATCTTAAGGGGATGAAAGAGTTATGGACAATTGCCTAGAGATAGCCTACAGGGAGAACTCACCTCTGTCTGCCCGTGTAAGAAGGGTTATAACAACGAATATCAGCACAAGTTAGACCTTTTCTGTAAGGTCATCAATAGAAAATGCTGCACACGCCACAGAGAGAAGGATTTCAATGATACAAAAAGTAAATATAAAGCTACTATCAATTAATAGTGCTACCCCAATAGAAGTGATCAGGTCATTAGTTAAATATTCATTCTCACATTCCTGTGGCCATTTCTCATTGATGGTATATTAGTGTTTCCCAGAGTGCTTTCCACAGGACAGCTCCACAGATGACAATATATTGTAACTGGGGGGAAAGAGTTTATGTTAAATATGATAGGGAAACATTGGGTTAAACAATAGCAAACAAGTTTCTTTATCATAAAGCTTCTCACAATTTTTATGAGGTTGTATAGGAATCTCTAACATAATCTCTAACTTAAACTTGACGATGCTACCTTCTTTCTCATGGGGCATATTAAGGAGTTCTATAGGATCAATTCTGAAAATCCTGATGCAGGCCCTAGAAGAGGGCCTCAGAAGATATCTTCCTCAAACCATACCATTTCTCCTTTTGAAAAATTATAGGAAACTTGTTTCACCAAACCATGAAGGTTTGGAGAAGATTCTTCTTAAGGAAACAGAGGGAAGGGAGCATTATTAAGCATCTCTAAAAGAATAAGGCAAACAAAGGACTGCCAAGGTAGATTTTTTTTTTTTTTACTTGATATAGATGTGAAAGTTTTCTAAAAACACTTGGGAATCGAATTCTAACCTCCTAGAAACCGGGTAGCTATCCTTGATTGTAAAATCTTTTTATTTGTTTTCTTTCCTTTTAAGGAGCTACTTCATAGACATTACACTTGTGAGATTGAGTCACAACCTTCCAGCTGAACTTTAATCTACAGATTTTATTTTCTCAAATGGAGCAGTATTAACCTCATCTATTAGTGTATCAGGTAGCACTAATCTGAGAAGTGATTAACATCTGCTTTAAAGCTCATTTCAGCAAAATTCTTTGTCAGATGCTGCCACGAGGTTCTATTTGCAAAGAGTTAGAGCAGAGCCTTAAGAATTCCTTGGGACTCTGTACCTTGCAAAGCCATCATTTCGGTCCTCCCACAGATTTTAAAGCTGAATCTGTTGAAATGCTATGGTATGTAAGCAATGCATCTCTGCTAAAGTCAGGAGAACATCAAATTAATATTAGAATCTAAGAAATAAGTGTTTGTTCCATTTCTGGCTGCAAACAGCACTTTGGTAGAGTCTGGCTTCTCTGTTCTTTTTTGCCTATCTGATATTGCTTATAGAACATGGAATATTTAGCCTCCCATGTAGCCCATGATCACATTCAAACAGTGAAATTATTTCTTTATATAATAACGTTGTTTGATGCTATTTTTTTCATTTGGTAAAGATACCAATCCTGTGAATTATTATTCCCATGTTAACATAATTAAAGTATTGCTGTTTGGAAAGAGTTAAGTCAAGTATCTGAAGTCACACATCCAATAAATGGCAAAACTGGATATAAAATTCATATCTTTCTAACCTTAAAGTCCATGCAGTTAGGGACTGAGCAATGGATATTCAGAAGATCTGCACTCTGTTGCCTTTATACTCTAGGCTAGTTGATTTGAATGGTCGAATACGTGATGTTAATGAGCCCCAAATCACAGATTACTGTCAGGATTGCCACTGGTTTCACAATTGGCCTATGAATAGGTGAAAAGGTCTAGGTTCAACTAAGATCAGCTGAAATTACAAATCAAAGAACAACTTTGAAGTGGCCAGCGCTTTCTGATCGTTGCTACACATGCCTTTACGTATCTTATAGCGATTTTTGATGATGAGACTAGAACCACAGGTCAATTGACTCAATATAAAATTATGGAAGTTAGATGTATAACTCATAGTCTAAATACTCCCACCTTCCCATTTTGTGTTGTTTCTCAAATAGTCCACTCTTCCCAAAACCAAGGCATGTTCAGTATCCTTACTTAATCTCTCTTACATTTCTTAAATATATGCCATATTTTAAAATGATCGTTTTTGTACATCATGACTTATTTCATAAATACAGCACATTCTATACTTATGTCTTCATGCTCATTCTTTTTCTCCAGTTTTATTATGGTATTATTGGCAAATAAAATTGAAAGCTATTTAAAGTATATAGCATGATGATTTGATATGCATATTCATTGTGAAAAGATGCCTCTCCTTTAGTTAATTAACATCTATCACCTCAGATATTTACCTTTTTGTTTGTGTGTGTGGGGGGGGATGAGAATATAAGTTCTACTATCTTAGCAAATTTCAGTTACACAATACAGTGTTATCAACTATAGTCACCATATTATACATGAGATCGTCAGTTCTTATTCATCTTATAACTGAAAGTTTGTACCCTTTTACCAGCCTCTCCTGATTTCTCCCATCCCCATCCCCTGACAACCACTTTTCTACTCTCTGTTTCTATGAATTCAACTGTTTTTTGTAGATTCCACATATAAGTGACACCATGTTGTATTTGTCTTTCTCTGTCTGGCTTATTTCACTTAGCATAATATCCCAGATTCAACCACTTTGTTGTAAATGACAGGATTTCCCTCCTTTTTATGGTTGAATAATATTCCATTGTGTGTGTGCGTGTGTGCGTGTGTGTATTTCACTTTTTTTCAGTCATTTATTCACTGATGGACACTTGGATTGTTTTCATACCATGGCTGTTGTGAATAATACTGCAATGATCATGAAAGTACAAATATCTCTTGCAGCTAATCATTTAGTTTCCTTGGGATATACACCCAGAAGTGGGATTGTTGGATCACATGGCAGTTCTATTTTGAATCTCCTTAAGAATCTCCTATTTTTCATAGTGGTTGTATCAGTTTACATTCACACCAAGAGTGTATAAAAATTCTCTTTTCTCCACATTCTTGCCACATATATTATCTTTTATCTTCTTGATGACACAACAGGTGTGAGGTGATAGCTCATTGTGGTTTTGATTTGCACTTCCTTAATGATTACTGATGTTGAGCAACTTCTCATGTACGCATTAGCCATTTGCATGTCTTCTTTGGAAAAATGTCTACTCAGATCCTTTGCCAATTTTAAAATTATGTTATCTGTGGGTTTTTGCTGTTGAGTTGTATGAGTTACCTGCATATTTTGGATATCAATCGCTTATCAAATATGTGGTTTGCAAATATTTTCTCCTATTCTGTTACGTTGTCTTTTCATTTTGTTGATTGTTTCCTTAGCTGTGTAGAAGCTTTTTAGTTAGATGTGGACCCACTTGCTCATTTTTACTTTGTTGCCTCTGCTTTTGGCACCAAATCCAAAAAAACTTTGCCAATGTCAAGGAGCTAACCTTGTATGTTTTCTTCTAGGAGTTTTATGGTTTTAGGTCTTATATCCAAGTTTTTAATCTATTTTGATTTGATTTTTGTGTATTTTCACCCTTATTCTTGACCCATGCCCTTGTCATTCTTCCTTCCATATAGCATTTAAACCCAAGACATCTTATCTTTCTACATTCCTCACCCATGGTTAGATTTTCTTTTCATTTCCACTCTACTATTCCTACAATCCTTAGAAAGAGTCCATGAAAAAATAGTCTCTGGTCTATATCCAAGAGGAAATAACAATTATTCATACTTTCTGTGATTCCTCCAAGCCCTACTACTTCTCTCTACCCCACACCTAGCAAATTCTGAGACAAAGACTTTATACAATTCTTAATTCTCATAAAATACCCATTTGGGGCACTAAACCTTCTTTACTAAAGATGTCTATGAGACTAGAAGAAACTGCAATGATGTCTTAATTCAGCCATAATATACTAATTAAGAAAAGAAATTCTTAAAAATTCAGGAAGCTTCCATACATACAATGCCCATCTTAACAAGAATAGGAATATAGCAGAAGTTCTGCTAAAATGTTTACCACAGCATTCTTTTCATTGAAGTGTCAGGTTATATAATTAAAACACTCTTTCCCAAGTAATTCCATTAAGCAAAAGTCACTGTGTGTGGTTTTCAGATTATTGTATAATTACCTCATGCATTTAACATTCATTATCATGGGAAAATGAATCTGTGCAATCAACATTTGTTTAGAAACGATGTTCTGTCAGTACTCACATAGCAAATGTCACTAAGCTAAATAAAAGCAGTTCTTACATATGCCTGTGTAACAGGAAAGACACTTGGGAAGTTAATTCTGTCCTGTTGCTGATTCGGAATGTCAGTTCGCATTGACAGCACAATAAAAATTGGTTCAGGTAGTGTTGACAGCTGGTGAGGATGGGCTAGAGCAGGCAATTCATTGTTGATTCAGAATCTTAACACTGTAGTCCTTGAGTGGGGAAATTCAGGTGACTGACATGTAATTCAGTAAGTGCTAAAATGAGTTATGGATCACTTTGTTAAATTGATTCAGATTTTTGGATGACATCAAATAGCAAAAGATAATCTTTTCATGTCATCCAGACACTTGATAAGTCTCCTCAATATAGTACCTTAAACCACAAGTTAAGGGCAGAACAACTGATGAAATGTTTTCAAAGATTGTCATCATGACGATTTACATGGAAACTGGCACCAAAGTGCCAGACCCCCTAGACCAGGGGTCAGCGCACATTCTCTATAAAGGGCAATATAGTAAATATAAGGGTCCATACAATTCTGTTACAACTACTCAGTTCTACAATTGTAGCATGAAAGTAGTCGTAGATAATATCTGAACAAATAAGCATGCATGAGTTCCAGTAAAACTTTATTTACAAAAATAAGCAATGGAACAAATTTATTCTGTAGGTCATAGTTTCTTGACCTCTATGCTAGATTGTGACCTCCCAGAAAGCTGATGGTTGGTGTGAGAATGGTGTTATTCCCACCAGGGCAGGTGTGTTTATGAGAGATCTTTCCAGTCATCTTTGAAAGGCTCTTGGGTTCTGAATCTATTTAGGTTTAGACTAGAGTCACACAAGTTTAGGGTCAGCCTTGATGAGGGAAGGGAAGCAGAGCAGAAACTCTGCATCATACATACAGTTCAACATCTATGTCCATCATAAACACTCCTTCCAGTTAAAAAGAGGAAATCTAATCACCTAATACTTTAGCTTAAATATTCTGTCCATGACAGTACTCTGTTTAAAAATGCATATTTTTGTGAAGGGGGAAAAGTACTGGAAAATATATAACATTCCTAATTCTGTTCTAGTCTTAGTGATAAGTAAGTATGCAATTTTGGGCACTTCATTTTATACATTTGGACTTGAGTTTGTTCTGTGCAATAATAGCATTGAATTTGGTTATTTCATATGTCTCCAAGTCAAATATTCTGTTATATATACAGTCCATTTTCATTATCTTTAGTACTTATGTTCTATAAAATTTCTGTGGACAGTGAATTAGCAAATGCTAAGCCATTGCTCCTAGGAGAAAAACATGGTTAGGTTCCTGAGAGCCTCTGGTCACAACATTTTTTAAACCTATCAATACATATAATTGTTTTATGTGTATTTCTGTTCAAAGAGACTGTATTTTAAAAATAGTATTAATTTATTAGCATGGAATTCATGGCCAAAAGCACTAAAACTCATGTTTGAACAAAGCTTACCTAACACACATTTTCTCCCTAAGGCATAGCGCAGACCTTCTTGCACATATGAGCACTAGACAGCACTCCAGCATTATGCTTGGGTGACATTTTAAACAGTGAAATCAACAAGAAAAACAGCAAATGGGAGAAACATAGCACTAAATAGACTGTGAATAGGACACTTCTTTACAGTATGAGAGTTGAAACAGGAAGGCAGAGCATCACCTTGCTGCACTTCAGCTGGGACCGTGCTTGTTGGGCGATTCAAATTTATTGCCACTTAGTACATGTCTGTGAGTGACCCAAAGTGCTGCAAGTTTTGATTTTGGGGTTACAAACAAATGGAATAAGTAGGCAAATTTGCAATACAGAATCTGCAAATAATAATCGACTGTAATGATAAATAAAGTTATTACATATCTCTGTGTCCAGTAACCCTATTTTGTTTCCTTTTATATTCTTCATTGAATTACATGCACTATCTGTCTTCAGGACTCTTCTGTATCTAGCCACTCAAGGCAAATGCTTTCAGCTTTTATGCCTAGACAGCTACAGCAATCCTCCTCTTTCTGTTTCTTCTTCCACACTGATTCCAGAGTTATCTTGTTAAAAACAAATTTGAGCTTTCACTTCACTACTTAGCAATCCATGTTAATTCCTCATTAACCTTAGAACAAAATCCATACTTCCTACCTTGCTATGTAATACCCTTCACAGTTTAATCTAAACCTAACTCATCCCCTGCCACCACTCTCCTTATATTTTATATGTTAGCCACTCTCACATTCTTATTTATCCATCTTTTTTATAGGCGTATGCCATTGCAGTTGCTATTTTCTTTGTTTACTATGCTCATAGCTCAAAGTTCATCAACTCTGAATTCGTTCTTGATTATCTTAGTAAAAAAAAAAATGTTGCCTATATATAACATTGAAATTACCTGTTTACATGAAATGTTATGCATTAAACTGTCATCTCCTTAGGGACAAGGGCAATCTCTTAAGAATATTTTACATTCTAAGACCTCAGAATGAGGCCATGGCATAATATGTGCTCAGTAAAGCAAGATAGCACAAGCAGAAGCAGCATGCATTAGTATTCATTGAAAATATTTACTTACTACCTACTATTTACCAGGTATCATTCTAGACGTTATGAATAGGACATGATAGGTAGTGTTTAAGAATTAGGTGCAGGTTATTTAATCCTTTAAGATGTCAGTGTCCTCATCTTTTTTTTTTAATTAAATACCATATATATATATTTTTTTTAATTAATTTATTTATTTATTTTTTGGCTGTGTTGGGTCTTCGTTTCTGTGCGAGGGCTTTCTCTCGTTGCGGCAAGCAGGGGCCACTCTTCATCGCGGTGCGTGGGCCTCTCAATATCGCGGCCTCTCTTGTTGCGGAGCACAGGCTCCAGACGCGCAGGCTCAGTAGTTGTGGCTCATGGGCCTAGTTGCTCCGTGGCATGTGGGATCTTGCCAGACCAGGGCTCGAAGCCGTGTCCCCTGCATTGGCAAACAGATTCTCAACCACTGCGCCACCAGGGAAGCCCTCATCTTTTAAATGAGAGTAAAAATATCCTTTCCTCATAGGGTTGTTGTGAAAAGTAAATGAAATAACAGAGAGGCAGATGCAACACAGCACTGCATCTAAAATTAGTAAATACTCAGCACATTAATTTTATAGGACTTAATGTTGAGTAAATTATCAGTTATTTCCAGTGGTGTATACCTAAAACTTCTATAATGGTTCTTAAAATTTATTGAGTCCCAGAACTCTTTGAAATCTGACTAAAACTTTAGACTCTCTCCTACGGAGGGTAGAGAGGTTATATACTCATATACATAACATGATTTACATAACTTTCATAGTTAGTCTATGAATTTCTGACCCAGGGTTATCTTAGATCTTTCTCCCTATTTCATAATTATATTCTTAAAATTCCCTTGTTAAAGTTTTTCCAATTCTTACTAAGGTGATATATCTTTTCTTCTTTTGGAAAAGAAAATATTCTCCTGTTTGGATATTTATGGTAAACACAGCCTATTATCTGGCTGCCAGCTGTAGAAAAACATAAATACTTTGGCTTAAAAAATTTGGGTTTGTTTTTCTCATAAAACGAAGTCTAGACGGCAAAATGATATTTAAAGAACATATAATCTTAAGAGCTTTGTGTGTGTGTCTCTTTTTGAAGTATAACTTTAGTGAAAAAAGTATGCTATAATGTTAACTGGGAAACAGTGATGCAAAAATGTACAAATGATTCAAATACCACTACCACAACAAAACATATGTGCAGTGAAATAAAAGGGAAACATCTCAAAAAAAAAAAAAAAAAAAAACGAAGTCTAGAGATAAGTGGATGCTGGTATTGGGTCAATGCTTCAGTATTAGGGCAAATGTGTCTATGATTCTTTAGTCCTTTCCATTATGATTTCTAAATGGCTGCTGTAGATGAGGTCACCGGGACTGCATTCAAAGAAGAAGAGAAAGAAAAGGGGACAGTATCTGCATCAGAAAGAGCAATCTTTCTCAGAAAATAACAGTGTAATCCTATTTATATCTCATCGGAGGTGAGTGTATTCCCTAACTGTCCTGTAAGCTGCATGCCAGGAAGACTGAGATAGCAAGGATTTACCATTTGACTCATTCATTACCATCTCAAATAGATTTTATTTCTGTTGCTAAGGAAGAGGAGGAAGAAAATAGATATTATAAGCACTAGTGCTGTTTCCACACAAATGAAACAGCCAGGGGTAGGTTTCATACACCTAAAAGGAGTTAGAATAATCAAGAAATATGGGCCTCTCGCAACACATTTTTTAATAAATTTATGAACTTATTTCTTTGTCTCTAAGGTCCTATTCAAAAAATGAAATATAAGGTATCTGTTTGTATTAATGAAAATAAATATTTACCTAATTCTAAAGTTTCCTAAAGAGTGTTTCTCCTTCGGTGTCTTCAGGACATGAATTCTCAAGCCTTGTATGTTAAAATCTAGACAATTCCCTGCAAAACATAATTTCTCTCACAAATACCATCATTTCAAATGAGGATAGATAGGTGTGAGAGATAGATAAAGATTGTGGGGGAAGAGGGGTGTACCCTAGAGGTGCTAGAAGAGACTAAATTTATCACCTACATGATCAGCTTCCCTAGGAAGGATGGGGTAGGTGCTAAAACCAAAAACTAATTTTAGTTCAATATATAGAGTAGCACTAACCAATAGGTTTCACTGCTTGTGTCAATGCAAATAGGTTGGTAACAGCTGCCTGAAGCACTATTGAGGAGTCTGACGTTACATCTATACTCAGAGGGAAACAGCCAGGTAATTTTTTACCAATATCTCTCATGAGTAAAGGAGAATGAAGAACAAGGGTGCCAAGTGTGTGCTGTATCTCATACAAACTAGTATATTCTTGACTGTTGGAATTGAAGCACAGAGATAACCTTGTCCGATTATCTCATTTTCAAGATGAAGCAAAATAGATTAAACTAGAAGTTGGTGCCCCGCCTTCACTCCCTTGTGAACTCCCAGGTGATATCAGGTATCAAGTTTGAAACATATTTTGGAATCTTAACATGTTTGGTCTCTAGAGATGAAGATCCCAAACACCACTACCACCCCTTCCTGACATCACTAAAAGTGCAGTAACAGATAAACCCTAAGGTCCCAAGGTCTAAATGGCTTTGAGAACTGGAATTTATTAGTCGTTCACTTAAAGTCCAATTGGTTGCAAGAAGAAATGATGATCTGCTCCTTAGAGTCATTCTGGTATTCAGGCCCCTTCATCTTGAGGCTCAGGTCTCCTCTAGGACACCTGGAGTGCTCTCCATTGAGGTACAGATGGAGAAGGAGAATGAGGGATCACCTGGGAGGTAGTTATGGGCCAGGTCTGTAAGAAACGTATCACTTCCAATAATATTCCACTTTCCAAGACCTCAGTCACATGATCGCACATAACTACAAGAGAGCCTGAGAAATGTGGGCTAGCTATACATTATCCAGAAGGAAAGGAAGTCTGGGTTAAGTAAACAATTAGCCTGACTTTGCAATGAAAGTCAATCATCTTGCAGAACCTTTCCTAAGAAATGGTCACTAATTAGTTACTGTGTGCATGTACGTGTGTATTTTGGACCAGTCTTTTAAAAGAAGTTGAGAGTAGTAAGGAAAACACATATTTTTGTCTTGAAACTTGATTATGTAGTCAGCCTTGATTTCTCATGTAAAAGTGGAAATGATTTATTGGAAATCAAGTTGTGAGAAAAAGTTTAAATTTGTGGTACATATATTTCTCTCTTTTTTAACTTTTTCTTTTGAGGTAATGACAAATTCATTAGAAATTAGAGAACAGTACAGAGAGGCCCCATGTACTTTTCACCCACTTTTCCTCAATGAATACAGTTTGATATGTTATAGTGGAATATCAAAACCAGGAAACTGACATTGGTACAATGTACTGGGCTGCACTGGGAGTTCCAGCACCTTACTGGGCCTCCACTGATATCTCCTTGGCTCAGAGGGGTAGGAATCCCCTTGTAGCCTCCATTACTTCTGGGCCTAGGTGAAAGTCCTGCCTCCCCTCTAGGTCTCTTCTGATACCAGCAAAGGGAGAGAGAAGCTTCTCACTTCTCAGTGCCACTTAGGGGTAAAAACCCAAGTTCCCCATATGCTCTCTACTGACACTCTTGGGATGGAGCTCATTATGATCTGGCAGTGTTATGTTGAGTTTGAGTCTACACCTGGACTCAGGGAGAAAGACCCATGTCATTTTTTAGCAATAGCACTATAGTCTGGCAAGGATGGAATTCTAGGTTTTCTACTCCCTCTTTGTTGGCACAGATTGGGTGAGGACAAAGTTTATTCTTTGGTGTTTGACTGCAATAGAAGTTAATGTCTAGAAGTTTTCTGTCTTGCTAAGATGCCCCTTTAGCTAGAAGAGCAGGCTTTTGTTGGGGATTTTTGTGTCTGCACCCTAGGTGTTTCTGAGGTGCTGGCTTCTGTAGCTCCAAGCCTGGGATATAAGAGACAAAAAGAAAACCAAGAGAACTCACCACCATATTCTCTTGGGTCCCCGTGTACCTAGCCAATTTGCCTTCTTTTCACCACTTTTCAGAGTTCACTTATGCATGATTTACACACAATATCGAGGGATTTAGTTGTAGTTAGCAAGAGGAATAGGGAAAAGGGGCATCTACTTCATCTTCCTGGAAACTGAAGTTTCCTATGTAAAATTTATTTTTAAAACTCATGGAGGACCTTCAAGATGGTGGAGGATTAAGAGGTGGAGATCACCTTCCTCCCCACAAATACATCAAAAATGCATCTACATGTGGAACAATTCCTACAAAACACATACTGACTGCTGGCAGAAGACCTCAAACTTCCCAAAAGGAAAGAAAATCCGCACGTACCTGGGTAGGGCAAAAGAAAAAAGAAAAAACAGAGACAAAAGAATAAGGATGGGACCTGCACCTCTGGGAAGGAACTGTGAAGGAGGAAAAATTTCCACACACTAGGAAGACCCTTCAATTGTGTAGACGGGGTGTGGGTTGGGGGGAAGCTTCAGATCCATGGAGGAGAGCACAGCAACAGGGGTGCAGAGGGCAAAGCAGAGAGATTCCTGCACAGACGATCGGTGCTGACTAGCACTCACCAGCCTGAGAGGCTTCTGTGCTCACCCGCCAGGGCGGGTTGGGGCTGGGAGCTGAGGCTTGGGCTTCGGAGGTCAGATCCCACGGAGAGGACTGGGATTGGCTGCGTAAACACAACCTGAAGGGGGATAGTGCGCCACTGCTAGCTGTGAGGGAGTCCGGGAAAAACTCTGGACCTGTCTAAGAGGCAAGAGACAATTGTTTCAGGGTGCGTGAGGAGAGGAGATTCAGAGCACCACCTAAAGGAGCTTCAGAGATGGGCACAAGCTGCAGCTATCACGTGAACACCAGAGATGGGCATGAAACTCTAAGGCTGCTGCTGCAGCCACCAAGAAGACTGTTTGCAACCACAGGTCACTATCCACAGGTCACTATCCCCTCTGGGGAGCCTGTGCAGCCCACCAATGCCAGGGTCCCGTTATCCAGGAAGAACTTCCCCGGGAGAACACATGGCACGCCTCAGGCTGTTGCAACATCACGCTGGCCTCTGCTGCCGCAGGCTCACCCCGCATTCTGTACCCCTCCCTCCCCCTGGCCTGAGGGAGCCAGAGCTCCCTAATCAGCTGCTCCTTTAACCCCCTCCTGTGTGGGTGGGGAACAGAAGCCCTCCGGTGACCTACAAGCAGAGGCGGGGCCAAATCCAAAGCTGAACCCCAGGAACGATGTGAGCAAACAAGAGAAAGGGAAATCTCTCCAAGCAGCCACAGGAGCAGCGGATTAAATCCCCACAATCAACTTGATGTACCCTGCATCTGTGGAATACCTGAATAGACAATGAATCATCCCAAAATTGAGGCGGTGGACTTTAGGAGCAACTATAGACTTGGGGTTTGCTGTATGTGACTGAATAGCTTCTGATTTTTATGTTTACCTTAGGTTAGTTTTTAGTGCTTGTTATCATTGGTGGAATTGTTTATTGCTTTGGTTGCTCTCTTCTGTTTTTTCTTAATATTTTTTTATTTTAATAATAATTTTTAATTTTTTATTTTAATAACTTTATTTCATTTTTTTTTATTTCTTTTTTTTTTCACTTTTCTTCTGAGCCATGTGGCTGACTGGGTCTTGGTGCTCCAGCCAGGCGTCTGACCTGAGCCTCTGAGGCTGGAGAGCCGAGTTAAGGACTTTGGACCAACAGAGACTTCACAGCCCACATAATATCAATCGGTGAGAGATGTCCCAGAGATCTCCATCTCAATGATAAGACCCAGCTCCACTCAACGACCAGCAAGCAACAGCACTGGACACCCTAGGCAAAACAACTAGCAAGACAGGAACACAACCCCACCCAATAGAAGAGAGGCTGCTTAAAATCGTAATAAGTTCACAGACATCCCAAAACACACCACCAGACACAGTCTTGCCCACCAGAAACACAAGATCCAGGCTCATCAACCAGAAAGCAGGCACCAGTCCACTCCATCAGGAAGACTACACAACCCACTGAAACAACCATACCCACTGGGGGCAGACACCAAAAACAATGGGAACTACGAACCTGCAGCCTGTGAAAAGGAGACCCCAAACACAGTAAGATAAGCAAAATGAGAGGTAAACACACAAAAGATGAAGGAGCAATGTAAAAACCCACCACCAAACAAATGAAGAGGAAATAGGCACTCTATCTGAAAAAGAATTCAGAATAATGATAGTAAAGATGATCCAAAATCTTGGAAATAGAATGGAGAAAAACAAGAAACATTTAATATGGACATAGAAGAAGTAAAAAGGAAACAAACAATGATGAACAATGTAATAAATGAAATTTAAAATTCTCTAGGAAGAATCAATAGCAGAATAACTGAGGCAGAAAAACGGACAAATGCCCTGTAATATAAAATAGGGGAAATAACTACTGCAGAGCTGAATAAAGAAAAAAGAATGAAAAGAATTGAGGTCAGTCTTAAAGAACTCTGGAACAACATTAAATGCACCAGCATTCGACTTATAGGGGTCTCAGAAGAAGAAGAGAAAAAAAATGGGACAGAGAAAACATTTAAAGAGATTACAGTTGAAAACTTCCCTAATATGGGAAAAGAAATAGTCAATCAAGCCCAGGAAGTGCAGAGAGTCCCAAACAGGATAAATCCAAGGAGAAACATGCCAAGACACATATTAATCAAACTATCAAAAATTAAATACAAAGAAAAAATATTAAAAGCAAAAAGGGAAAAGCAACAAATAACATACAAGGGAATCCCCATAAGGTTAACAGCTGATCTTTCAGCAGAAACTCTGCAAGCCAGAAGGGAGCAGCAGGACATAGTTAAAGTGATGAAAAGGAAAAACCTACAACCAAGATTACTCTACCAAGCAAGGATCTCATTCAGATTCAACGGAGAAATTAAAACCTTTACAAACAAGCAAAAGCTAAGAGAATTCAGCACCACCAAACCAGCTTTACAACAAATGCTAAAAGAACTTTTCTAAGCAGGAAACACAAGAGAAGGGAAAGACCTACAAAAACAAACCAAAAACATTTAAGACAATGGTAAGAGGAAGATACATATCGATAATTACCTTAAATGTAAATGGATTAAATGCTCCAACCAAAAGACATACACTGGCTGAATGGATACAAAAACAAGACCCATATATATGCTGTCTACAAGAGACCCACTTCAGACCTGGGGACACATACAGACTGAAAGTGAGGGGATGCAAAAAGATATTTCATGCAAATGGAAATCAAAAGAAAGCTAGAGTAGCAATTCTCATATCAGACAAAATAGACTTTAAAATAAAGACTCTTACAAGAGACAAAGAAGGACACTACATAATGACCAAGGGATCGATCAAAGAAGAAGATATAACAATTGTAAATATTTATGCACCCAACATAGGAGCACCTCAGTACATAAGGCAAATGCTAAGAGCCATAAAACAGGAAAGAGACAGTAACACCCCACTTTCACTAATGGACAGATCAACCAAAATGAAAATAAATAAGGAAACACAACCTTCAAATGACACATTAAACAAGATGGACTTAATCGATATGTATAGGACATTCCATCCAAAAACAACAGAATACGCTTTCTTCTCAAGTGCTCATGGAACATTCTCCAGGATAGATCATATCTTGGGTCACAAATCAAGCCTTGGGAAATTTAAGAAAATTGAAAGAGAATCAAGTATCTTTTCTGACCACAATGCTATGAGACTAGATATGAATTACAGGAAAAAAACTGGAAAAATACAAACACATGGAGGCTAAAAAATACGCTACTAAATAACCAAGAGATCTCTGAAGAAATCAAAGAGGAAATCAAAAAATACCTAGAAACAAATGACAATGAAAACACAGGGAACCAAAACCAATGGGAGACAGCAAAAGCAGATCTAAGAGGGAAGTTTATAGCAATATAATCCTACCATCAGAAACAAGAAAAGCCTCAAACAACCTAAACTTACACCTAAAGCAACTGGGGAAAGAACAAAATACCCCAAAGTTAGCAGAAGGAAAGAAATCATACAGATCAGATCAGAAATAAATGAAAAAGAAATGAAGAAAACAATAGCAAAGATCAATAAAACTAAAAGCTGGTTCTTTGAGAAGATAAACAAAATTCATAAACCATTAGCCAGACTCATCAAGGAAAAAAGGGAGAAGACTCAAATCAATAGAATTAGAAATGAAAATGGAGAAGTAACAACTGACATTGCAGAAATACAAAGGATCATGAGAGGTTACTACAAGCAATTTTATGCCAACAAAATGGACAACCTGGAAGAAATGGACAAATTCTTAGAAAAGCACAATCTTCCAAGACTGAACCAGGAAGAAATAGAAAACATAAACAGACCAATCACAAGCACTGAAATTGAAACTGTGATTAAAAGTCTTCCAACAAACCGAAGCCCAGGACCAGATGGTTTCATAGGTGAATACTATCAAGCATTTAGAGAAGAGCTAACACATATCCTTCTCAAGCTCTTCCAAACTATAGCAGAGGGAAGAACACTCCCAAACTCATTCTACGAGGTCACCATCACCCTGAAACAAAAACAAGGCAAGATATCAAAAAAAGCAAAGCTGCTGGCCAATATCACTGATGAACATAGATGCAAAAATCCTCAACAAAATACTAACAGAATCAACAGTACATTAAACGGATCATACACCATAATCAGGGGGGGTTTATCCCAGGGATTCAAGGATTCTTCAGTATACGCAAATCAATCAGTGTAATACACCATATTCATAAATTGAAGGATAAAAACCATATGATCATCTTGACAGATGCAGAAAAAGGTTTGGACAAAATTCAACACCCATTTATGATAAAAACCCTCCAGAAAGTAGGCATAGAGGGAACTTACCTCAACAAATTAAAGGCCATATATGACAGACCCACAGCCAACATCATTCTCAATGGCATAAAACTGAGACGATTTCCACTAACATCAGGAAGAAGACAATGTTGTCCACTCTCACCACTATTATTCAACACAGTTTTGGAAGTTTTAGCCACAGCAACCAGAGAAGAAAAAGAAATAAAATGAAACCAAATTGGAAAAGAAGAAGTAAAACTGTCACTGTTTGCAGATGACATGATACTATACATAGAGAATCTTAAAGCCACTACCAGAAAACTACTGGAGCTAATCAATGAATTTAGTAAAGTAGCAGGATACAAAATTAATGCACAGAAATCTCTTGCATTCCTATACACTAATGATGAATAATCTGAAAGAGAAATTAAGGAAAAACTCCCATTTACCACTGCAACTAAAAGAATAAAATATCTAGGAATAAACCTCCATAAGGAGGCAAAAGTCCTGTATGCAGAAAGTTATAAGACACTGATGAAAGAACTTAAAGATGATACAAACAGATGGAGAGATTTACCATGTTCTTGAATTGGAAGAATCAACATTGTGAAAATGACTACACTACCCAAAGCAATCTACAGATTCAATGCAATCCCTATCAAACTACCAATGGCGGGCTTCCCTGGTGGCACAGCGGTTGCGAATCTGCCTGCTAATGCAGGGGACACGGGTTCGAGCCCTGGTCTGGGAAGATCCCACATGCCGTGGAGCAACTAGGCCCGTGAGCCACAACTACTGAGCCTGCACATCTGGAGCCTGTGCTCTGCAACAAGAGAGGCCACGATAGTGAGAGGCCTGCGCACCGTGATGAAGAGTGGCCCCCGCTTGCCGCAACCAGAGAAAGCCCTAGCACAGAAATGAAGACCCAACATAACAATCAATCAATCAATAAACCTTTAAAAAAAAAAAAAACTACCAATGGCATTTTTCACAGAACTAGAACAAAATATTTTACAATTTGTATGGAAACACAAAAATCCCGAATAATCAAAGCAATCTTGAGAAAGTAAAACAGAGCTGGAGGAATCAGGCTCCCAGACTTCAGACTATACTACAAAGCTACAGTAATCAAGACAGTATGGAACTGGCACAAAAACAGAAATATAGATTCATGGAACAGGATAGAAAGCCCAGAGATAAACCTATGTACATATGGTCACCTTATCTTTGAAAAAGGACGCCAGAATTTTCAATGGAGAAAAGACAGCCTCTTCAATAAGTGGTGCTGGGAAAACTGCACAGCTACAGGTAAAAGAATGAAATTAGAACATTCCCTAACACCATACACAAAAATAAACTGAAAATGGATTAAAGACTTAAATGTAAGGCCAGACACTCTCAAACTCTTAGAGGAAAACATAGGCAGAACACTCTATGACATAAATCACAGCAAGATTCTTTTTGACCCACCTCCTAGAGAAATGGAAATAAAAACAAAAATAAACAAATGGGTCCTAATAAAACTAAAAAGCTTTTGCACAGCAAAGGAAACCATAACAAGATGTAAAGACAATCCTCAGAATGAGAGAAAATATTTGCAAATGAAGCAACTGACAAAGGATTAATCTCCAAAATATAAAAGCAGCCCATGCAGCTCAATATCAAAAAAACAAACAACCCAATCCAAAAATGGGCAGAAGACCTAAATAGACATTTCTCCAAAGAAGATATACAGATTGCCAACACACACATGAAAGAATGCACAACATCACTAATCATTAGAGAAATGCAAATCAAAACTACAATGAGATATCACCTCACACCAGTCAGAATGGCCATTATCAAAAAATCTACAAATTATAAATGCTGGAGAGGGTGTGGAGAAAATGGAACCCTCATGCACTGTTGGTGGGAAAGTAAACTGATACAGCTACCTTGGAGAACAGTATGGAGATTCCTTAAAAAACTAAAAATAAAATTACCATATGACCCAGCAATCCCACTACTGGGCATACACCCTGAGAAAACCATAATTCAAAAAGAGTCATTTACCACAATATTCACTGCAGCACTATTTACAATAGCCAGGACATGAAAGCAACCTAAGTGTCCATCAACAGATGAATGGATAAAGAAGATGTGGAACATATATTCAATGGAATATTACTCAGCCATAAAAAGAAATGAAATTGAGTTATTTGTAGTCAGGTGGATAGACCTAGAGTCTGTCATACAGAGTGAAGTAAGTCAGAAAGAGAAAAACAAATACTGTATGCTAACACATATATATGGAATCTAAAAAGAAGAAAAAAAAAACATAGCTCTGACGAATGTAGCATCAGGACAGGAATAAAACCACAGCTGTAGAGAATGGACTTGAGGACATGGGGAGGGGGAAGGGTAAACTGGGACGAGAGAGTAGCATTGACATATATACACTATCAAATGTAAAATAGATAGCTAGTGGGAAGCAGCTGTATTGCACAGGGAGATCAGCTCGGTGCTTTGTGACCACCTAGAGGGGTGGGATAGGGAGGGTGGGAGGAAGATTCAAGAAGGAGGGGATATGGGAATATATGTACACATATAGCTGATTCACTTTGTTATACAACAGAAACTAATACAACTTTGTAAAGCAATTATACTCTAATAAAGTTTTTTTTTTTAAACTGTAAAATAAGAGAATATCTGAGACTTTACAGGTATGCCTAGAATAAGCCTTTGTTTCTATGAAGATATACAGGTAAGGATTCTAATGAAAAACCAAGAATTGGAGTTTAGACAGGAGCAAAAACCAAAAACTTACGTAAGTCTGTATCACATTATAATTTAGTATGAGGTCTCTGGAGCCAGATACCTGCCACCTTTTTCTGCTCTTCAAAATGCTGAATAATAATAGTACTTTCTTTGTAAGGATAAGAGGATTCAGCGCATTAATACACATAAAGTACTTAGAAATAAATGTTAGGTATTATAATAGAGAATAGAGCAGTAATTTAGGACCTAAACCAAGTTCTACGTATTCTTGAAAAACATGCTTTCAATATTAAAAATAATCTGGCAACAAAGAAGTCCTTCCAAGTAATTAGATTTAGTTTGCAAATGTGCGTAACCCTCTAGGCTCTCCTCTGATCTTCCCACCACAACTCACAAGATCCACGTCAACCAAGTGGCCTTTTGTGGGAAAGTACTTTGAAAGTAGCAAAACACTACAGATATGAAAGGTAATGACAATAGTAACAACCCAAATTGCTTTCCATAGCTGTCCATACCTCTCTGGCCTCTTTCCCTGCTACTCTCCCCATCCCTCACTAGACATCAGGCTTCCACTGGGTCCCGGGAACATTTTACTCTTCCCCATGCTGGGAAAGCTGCTTCCCAGCCGCCGTCCTTATCACCAGTTGTTTATCCTTCAGGCTCTGCTTAAACACGATATACTCAGAGAAGCTTTCTTTCAGTCAGGGAGAGGTCCCTTGTTATATGCGTTCATATTTACTATATGTACGCTCTATTTAGAATGAGTTATATGTGTAATGCCTTTCTACTCTGCCAGACCTCAAGCACCTCAAAAGTGAAGTCTGTGTTCACTTTGTCCTGCACGTAGTAGGAACTAAAGAAGAAAATATTTGACCGTGTGGGTGAATGAGCCATCCGTATAATCTGGTAACGAATAAAGTAAAATAAGATGTTAAGGAAAACAGCCAGAATCCCCAAGTTTTCCAACAAAATCCTTTTATTTTTATGGACCTTAAAAAAAAAATCCCTAGTGGATTTTGTGGGAAAAGAAAATGCTTTGGAAGTTAGCCCATAGTAAATAGCTGAAAAAAGAGACTGATGCTGGATTTTTCCATAAACATACTGAAAAATTGAGCTGCTTCTGTGTACATATTTCTAACTTTGTGTAAATACACAATGAGGACGTTTTCCTTTCTTGTATCTTAGGCTGACTCTAAATATTGTTTTTAAAAACAGTAATCATTTGATCACTAATTAATTTTAGATTCTAAAAATGACTGCCTGGTCCTCGTTCTCATCAAAACCCGAGTAGCAGTCTTTGCAACTATGCCAGACTCACCACACTCAGCAGATGCAGCAGCAACTGCCAGAGAATAAAGTAAGGATCCAGGTAACTTCTTTTGGTTTCTTTGTAGTCCAATGATAAAGTTGTAAATTTGGATGTAGTCCAAATTCAGAAGAAATAGCAAGATTGTTTATTTGAAATACTGTCTTGGGCCCAAATAGTGTCTTGAAAGAGAAACAAAACCATTTATCTAGGAGAGGACAGAAGGCACATTTCATCCTCAGCAAACCTTACAATAACAAGATGCAACCTGGGGAAAGATGAGAGTTGATGTACCTGGAGGGGAGTAATCTAAAACAGAGCTAGTCAATTGCTGTAAAGAAACTTGCAAACAATATCAGGGAATAAATCCTGGGGTAAGTAATGGGGAACAAATAGCAATAAGACAGTGCAGAGTCTGCAGAAAGTCAATCAGGAGAAAAGGCTGAGCTGCAAGGAAGTGAGAGGTCTCAGAGTTGGGCTCTGCGGCCACTCCTCTCGTCCACAATGACCATGGATCAACCAGCACCTCTTTTTCTTGCTCTCTCCTTTGTATCTCCATTTCATAAAGCATCCTGCACCTCTTCAGTGTCTACACCCCCTCCCCATAGATGGGGAAAGTTACAGACAGCAAAGAGATGCAAATACAATGCAAGAGAGGAAGGTGGAGACGAATGGAAGCAGGATGAGAGAAGGAAAAAATTCATTGATCTTTTATCTATCATTTAGTCCTCATCATAATCTTAGGACATTTTGTGATTGTTTTCACTTTACAGATGGGCACATTGGCATTCAGGGAGGTTAAATATCTTGCCCAGGTTCTCACAGCTAGTAAATTTCAACACCATAATTCCAGCCTGAAGTCCATTCATCGTTCATCATCTAATTTGGCTTCTTTTTACCCTCTTTTGATTGGGCTGTTTTCCCTTCTAAATGTGAAAATATATCTTCAAAAGACTCCCAGATACTTTTTGAATTGCAGACCTCAGGCCCTTCCTCAACTTCCTCTCTTTCCTTAAGTTCATCTCTTAAGCCTCCACTCTTAGAGATTGTACACTCCATCTAAAAAGTATCCTAAACCATTCCAGTGTCCTATCATCTGTTTGGAACATCACCATCTCCTGAGGCACAGCCTTCTGTAGAATTGTGTTTCAGGACACTCATCTGCTTAAGGAAGCCCACTCCATCTCAACTCGGGCATGCAGTCACTAAAACAGCTCACTCCTGGTTTCTGTAACCATTTATCCTGCTCATGATCTCGCCTTGAGGGCAAGAACTGAAATTACAACTTTGGTTCAGAAGTCAGTATAGTTTTTCTGTGAAGGACCAGATAGTAAATACTTTTAGCCCTGAACTCCATACATTCTCTGTTCTATCTACTGAACTCTGTTTTTGTCAAAACAACCATTGACAATACATAAATGATGATGCTACTGAACCTAGAGGGCTGGATAGCAGCATTTAGAGTATGCTGTTTTTAGCTGTTTAGGAGGTAGAAGCCAAAAAAAAAAAAAAAAAAATGGCCAATGTAGTAAAACAGGAAGTTCAAATTTTCTGAGATGACAGAGAACAGTGAATGTGCATTGGTGGGTGTAAGGGTATGCCTATATGTGACTAGGAGAGTCTCATCAAACAAGATTTAAATTCTAATAACTTCTAATTTTAAATCATAAATATTTTAAAGCATAAATCATCTCATGTCACATTAATGTTTCCCATTTTTTATAATAGCCTAAAAATAACCCCAGGAGAGGACTGGGGATGGCTGAGTGAACACAGCCTGAAGGGTGCAAGTAGGCCACAGCTAACCAGGAGGGAGTCCAGGAAAAAGTCTGGACCTGCCTAAGAGGCAAGAGACCATTGGCTGTGGGTGTGCAAAGAGAGGGGATTCAGAGCACCGCCTAAACAAGTTCCAGAGATGGGCGTGAGCCATGGCGATCAGTGCGAACACCAGAGATGGGCATGAAACTCTAAGGCTGCTGCTGCAGCCACCAAGAAGCCTGTGTGCAAGCACAGGTCACTATGCACACCTCCCCTCCCGGGAGCCTGTGCAGCCTGCCACTGCCAGGGTCCCGTAATCCAGGGACAACTTCCCCAGGAGAACACACGGTGCACCTGAGGCTGATGAAAAGTCACACTGGCCTCTGCCACTGCAGGCTTGCCCCACTTTCCGTACCCCTCCCTCCCCCGGCCTGAGTGAGCCAGAGCCCCCTAGTCAGCAGCTACTTTAAACTCGTCCTGTATGGGTGGGGAACAGACTCCCTCAGGCAACCCACACGCAAAAGCAGGCCCAAATCCAAAGCTGAACCCCAGGAGCTGTGGGAAAAAAAGAAGAGAAAGGGAAATTTCTCCCAGCAGCCTCAAGAACAGCAGATTAAATCTCCACCATCAACTTGATGTACCCTGCATCTCTGGAATACCTGAACAGACAACAAATCATCCCAAAATTGAGGTGGTGGACTTTGGGAGCAAATCTAGACTTGGGGTTTGTTTTCTACATTTAATTTGTTTCTGGTTTTATGTTTATCTTAGTTTAGTATTTATAGCTTATTATCATTGATAGATTTGTTTATTGATTTGGTTGCTCTCTTACTTTTTTAAAAATATATATATATTTTTTTTCCTTTTTCTCATTTTGTGAGTGTGTATGTGTATGCCTCTGTGTGATTTTTGTCTGTATACCTTTGCTTTTGCCATTTGTCCTAGAGTTCTGTCTGTCAGGTTTTTTGTTTTGTTTTGTTTTGTTTTGAATAGATTTCAGTACTTGATATCATTGGTGGATTTGTTTTTTGGTTTCGTTGCTCTCTTCTTTCTTTCTTTTTATTACTTTTTATTATTTTATTTTTAAAAATACTATTTATTTTTTATTTTAATAACATTATTATTTCTTTCTTTCTTTCTTTAATTTTTTTCTCCCTTTTCCTCTGAGTTGTATGGCTGATAGAGTCTTGGTGCTCCAGCCGGGTGTCAGGCCTGACCCTCTGAATTGATGAGCTGAGTTCAGCACTCTGGTTCACCAGAGACCTCCCAGCCCCATGTAATATCAAATGGTGAAAGCCTTTCCAGAAATCTCCATCTCAATTCTGAGACCCAGCTCCACTCAATGACCAGCAAGTTACAGTGCTGGACACCCTACGCCAAACAACTGGTAAGAAAGAAACACAACCCCACCAATTAGTGGAGAGTCTGCCTAAAATAATAATAAGGTCACAGACACCCCAAAACACACCACCAAACGTGGTCCTGCTCAACAGAAAAACAAGATCCAGCCTCATCTACCAGAAAACAGGCACCAGTCCCCTCCACCAGGAAGCCTACACAACTCACTGAACCAACCTTAGCCACTGGGGGCAGACAAAAAAAACAATGGGAACTATGAACCTACAGCCTGGAAAAGGAAACCCCAAACAAAGTAAGTTAAGCAAAATGAAAAGACAGAGAAATACACAGCAGATGAAGGAGCAAGGTAAAAGCCCACCAGACCAAAGAAATGAAGAGGATATAGGCAGTCTACGTGAAAAGTAATTCAGAGTAATGATAATAAAGATGACCCAAAATCTTGGAAATAGAATGGAGAAAATACAAGAAACGTTTAACAAGGACCTAGAAGAACTAAAGAGCAAACAAACAATGATGAACAACACAATAAATGAAATTAAAAATTCTCTAGAAGGACTCATTAGCAGAACAACTAAGGCAGAAGAATGGATAAGTGACATGGAAGATAAAATAGTGGAAATAACTACCACAGAGCAGAATAAAGAAAAATTAATGAAAAGAATTGAGAACTGTCTCAGAGACCTCTGGAACAACATTAAAATTATAGGGGTCCCAGAAGAAGAAGAGAAAAAGAAAGGGTATGAGAAAATATTTGAAGAGATTATAGTTGAAAACTTCCCTAATATGGGAAAAGAAATAGTCAATCAATTCCAGGAAACGCTGAGAGTCCCATGCAGGATAAATCTAAGGAGAAACATGCCAAGACACATATTAATCAAACTATCAAAAATTAAATACAAAGAAAAAAAATTAAAAGCAAAAAGGTAAAAGCAACAAATAACATACAAGGGAATCCCCATAAGGTAAACAGCTGATCTTTCAGCAGAAACTCTGCAATACAGAATGGAGTGGCAGGAAATATTTAAAGTGATGAAAGGGAAAAACCTACAATCAAGGTTACTCTGCCCAGCAAGGATCTCATTCAGATTCAATGGAGAAATTAAAACCTTTACAAACAAGCAAAAGCTAAGAGAATTCAGCATCACCAAACCAGCTCTACAACAAATGCTAAAGGAACTTCTCTAAGTGGGAAACACAAGAGAAGAAAGGGACCTACAAAAACAAACCCAAAACAATTAAGAAAATGGTCATAGGAACATACATATCGATAATTACCTTAAGCGTGAATGGATTAAATGCTCCAACCAAAAGACACAGGCTTGCTGAATGGATACAAAAACAAGACCCATATATATGCTGCCTACAAGAGACCCACTTCAGACCTACGGACTCATACAGACTGAAAGTAAGGGGATGGAAAAAGATATTCCATGCAAATGGAAATCAAAAGAAAACTGGCATAGCAATTCTCATATCAGACAAAACAGACTTTAAAATAAACACTATTACAAGAGACAAAGAAGGACACTACATAATGACCAAGTGATCAATCCATAAAGAAGATATAACAATTGTAAATATTTATGCAGCCAACATAGGAGCACCTCAATGCATAAGGCAAATGCTAACAGCTATAAAAGGGTAAATTGACAGTAACACAAAAATAGTAGAGGACTTTAACACCCCAGTTTCACCAATGGACAGATCATCCAAAATGAAAATAAATAAGGAAACACAATCTTTAAATGATACATTTTTAAAAATGGACTTAATTGATATTTATAGGACATTCCCTCCAAAAGTAACAGAATACACTTTCTTCTCAAGTGCTCATGGAACACACACAAGGTATGATAGATCATACCTTGGGTCACAAGTCAAGCCTTGGTAAATTTAAGAAAATTGAAATCGTATCAGGTATCTTTTCCAACCACAATGCTATAAAACTAGATATCAATTACAGGAAAAAAAACTGAAAACGATACAAACACATGGAGGCTAAACAATATGCTACTAAATAACCAAGAGATCACTGAAGAATCAAAGAGGAAATCAAAAAATGCCTAGAAAAAAATGACAATGAAAACACAGGGAACCAAAACCTATGGGAGACAGCAAAAGCAGTTCTAAGAGGGAAGTTTATAACAATACAATCCTACACCAAGAAACAAGAATCATCTCAAATAAACAACCTAACCTTACACCTAAAGCAATTAGAGAAAGAACAAAAAAAAACCCAAAGTTAGCAGAAGGAAAGAAATCAGAAAGTTCAGATCAGAAATAAATGAAAAAGAAATGAAGGAAACGATAGCAAAGATCAATAAAACTAAAAGCTGGTTCTTTGAGAAGGTAAACAAAATTGATAAACAATTAGCCAGACTTATCAAGGAAAAAAGGGAGAAGACTCAAATCAATAGAATTAGAAATGAAAAAGGAGAAGTAACAACTGACACTGCAGAAATACAAAGGATCATGAGAGATTACTACAAGCAACTATATGCCAATAAAATGGACAACTAGGAAGAAATGGACAAATTCTTAGAAAGGCACAATTTTCTAAGACTGAACCAGGAAGAAATAGAAAATATAAACAGACCAATCACAAACACTGAAATTGAAACTGTGATTGAAAATCTCGAACAAACAAAAGAACAGGACCCTATGGCTTCACAGATTAATTCAATCAAATATTTAGAGAAGAGCTAACACCCATCCTTCTCAAACCTTCAATAAGTTGCAGAGGAAGGCACACTCCCAAACTCATTCTGCCAGGTCACCATCACCCTGATACCAAAACCATACAAAGATATTATTAAAAAAAGAAAATTACAGACCTATATCCCTGATGAATATAGATGCAAAAATTCTCAACACAGTACTGACAAACAAAATCCAACAACATTTTAAGAGGATCATACACCACAATCAAGTGGGATTTATCCCAGGGATGCAAGGATTCTTCAATACACACAAATCAAAAAATGTGATACACCATATTAACAAATTGAAGATAAAATCCATACATCAATAGATGCAGAAAAATCTTTTGACAAAATTCAACAACAATTTATGATAAAAACTCTCCAGAAAGTGGGCATAGAGGGAACCTACCTTAACATAATAAATCCCATATATGACAAACACACAGGAAACATCATTCTCAATGGTGAAAAACTGAAACCATTTCCTCTAAAATCAGGACAAGACAAGGGCACCCATTCTCACCACTATTATTCAACATAGCTTTTTACGTTTTAGCCATGGCAATCAGAGAATAAAAAGAAATAAAAGGAATACAACTTGGAACAGAAGAAGTAAAACTGTCACTGTTTGCAGATGATATGATACTACACATAGAAAATCCTAAAGATGCCACCGGAAAACTACTAGAGTTAATCAATGAATTTTGTAAAGTTGCAGGATACAAAATTAATGCACAGAAATTTCTTGCATTCCTATACACTAACAATGAAAGATAAAAAAGAGAAATTAAGGAAACAATCCCATTGCAAGGAAAAGAATAAAATACCTAGGAATAAACTTCCCTAAGGAAGTAAAAGACCTGTGCTCAGAAAACTATAAGACACTGATGAAAGAAATCAAAGATGACACAAACAGATGGAGTGAAATATCATGTTCCTGGATTGCAAGAATCAATATTGTGAAAATGACTATATTACCCAAAGCATTCTACAGATTCAATGCGATCCCTATCAAATTATCAATGGCACTTTTCACAGAACTAGAACAAAATATCTTAAAATTTTCATGGAGACACAAAAGATCCCCAATAGCCAAAGTAATCTTGATGGAAAAAATTGGAGCTGGAGGAATCAGACTCCCTGACTTCAGACTACACAACAAAGCTATAATAATCAAGGCAATATGGTACTGGCACAAAAACAGATTTCATATAGATCAATGAAACAGGATAGAAAGCCCACAGATAAACCCACGCACCTATGGTCACCTAATCTATGACAAAGGAGGCAAAGGCATACAATGAAGAAACAACAGTCTCTTCAATAAGTGGTGCTGGGGAAACTGAACAGCTGAATGAAATTAGAACACTGCCTAACACCATACACAAAAATAAACTCAAAATGGATTAAAGACCTAAATGTAAGACCAGACACTATAAAACTCTTAGAGGAAAACATAGGAAGATTACTCTTTGACATAAACCACTGCAAGATCTTTTTTGACCCACCTCCTAGAGTAAAGGAAATAAAAACAAAAATAAACAAAGGGGACCTAATGAAACTTAAAATCTTTTGCACAACAAAGGAAACCATAGACAAGACGAAAAGACAACCCTCAGAATGGAAGAAAATATTTGGAAACAAATCAATGGACAAAGGATTAATCTCCAAAATGTATGAACAGCACATGCAGCTCAATATTAAAAAAACAAACAACCAATCCAAAAATGGGTAGAAGACCTAAATAGATATTTCTCCAAAGAAGACATACAGATGGCCAACAAACAAATGAAAAGATGCTCAACATCACTAATTATTAGAGAAATGCAAATCAAAACTACAATGAGGTATCACCTCACATCAGTCAGAATGGCCAACATCAAAAGATCTACAAACAGTAAATGCTGGAGAGGGTGTGGAGAAAAGGGAACCCTCATACATTGTTGGTGGGAATTTAAATTGATACAGCCACTATGGAGAACAGTATCGAGGTTCCTTAATAAATTAAAAATAGAATTACCATATGAACCAGCAGTCCCACTACTGGCCATATACCCAGAGAAAACCGTAATTCAAAAAGACACATGCACACCAATATTCATTGCAGCACTATTTACAATAGCCACGTCATGGAAACAACCTAAATGTCCATCGACAGACAAATGGATAAAGAAGATGTGGTGCATATATACAATGGAATATTACTCAGCCATAAAAAGGGATGATTTTGGGTCATTTGTAGAGATGTGGATGGACATAGAGACTGTCATACAGAGTGAAGTAAGTCAGAAAGAGAAAAACGAATATTGTATATTAACACATATATGTGGAATCCAGAAAAATGGTACAGATGAACCAGTTTGCGAGGCAGAAATAGAGACACAGATGTAGAGAACAAACGTACGGATTCCCTGGTGGGAAAGCGGGGGTGGGATGAATTGAGAGATAGGAATTGAGATATATACACTAATATGTATAAAATAGATAACTAATGAGAACCTGTTTTATAGTGCATAGAACTCTACTTTACTTTGCTGTACAGTAGAAACTAACACAACATTGTAAAAACAACCACACCTCAATTAAAAAAATAAAAGAGTACAAACTTTCAGTTATAAGATGAATAAGTTCTGGGGATCTATTGTATGGCATGTGACCATAGTTAACTATACTCTAATGTATACATGGAAGTTGTTAAGAGAGTAGATCTTAAATGTTCTTACCACATAGACAAATGAATGATAATTTTTTTGATGGTATGAGAGGATGGATATATTAACTAACCTTATTGTGGTAATCATTTCACCACAATATATACTTGTATCAAATTATCACATTGTACACCTTAAATTTACAAAATGTTGTATGTCAACTATATATCAATAAAACTGGGAAAAGTTTAAAATAAATTCAATACAAGAAGCAATTACTTAATGTTTGGGAGTATTAGACACCGCCTTCTCTCCTACTAGCTATTCCCTATGTCACCATCCCTTGTCAGCCACTGTCCCCACCTAAACAGACTATTAGATCTTATTGAAGTTTCTAAGATTACTGAACATTTTGAGAATATTTACAAAGTTTAACCATGAATATGGGCAATGGTATTGTCCCTACAGCAGCTTTAACAAGTGTTCTTCCAAATTCTATTTAGGAAAACTTCCAAGGCAAAGATATGGACATATTAGCAGGCAGGAACTACTTATGTTGGATATTACTCAGCCACTCATTCATTCATTTAATCAACTTTTTTTTTACATTTATATATGTTAAATGAAAATGAATAAGACATTTCCCTTATCAAATATTCACTTAAATAAGGGAGACCTATAAGTAATTAAAAGTTAAATTTTGTCATAAAAGCCACTATAAAAGATTATGTGGGATACTAGATACAAAACTTCATTTTGGTATCTCTTGTAGATGCAGATGATAGCAAGAATTCTCCCTTTTAATTAAAAAAGGAGGAAATAAGAATGAAATAAAATAATCGTGCCAAATAGTTTCTCATCAACCTTACTTGACATCAACCCTACTCAATGGATTAACATTAAAACAATGTGTCAATCAGATGGAGGCTTGATGAGACTTTTAAGCTGCTTCCGAGACCAAATGTTGGCAGGGCCTCTTACAGGCACCATTCAAGGGATCCAATTTGATTATTGGATTTTTCTGGAAAGCATATATCTATATCTTTACTGTTACAATAGTTACATCAGACTATCTAAGCCTCCTGCCATTAAACATTCAAATCCTGTAATTAACTCCCCTTGTTGATTTCACGCTTAACCAATAACCTTCTGATAATTTGGCTTTCTGAGTAGCTTGCTTATGGTGATTGAAGGTAAAGCTCAGTCTGGTGCTATTATCTATTCTCTTGAGCAGTTATAACTTTCACTGTAATTTAAGAGTCTGGTATTCTGATTGATGCATCAGTCTTCTGAGAGCTTTGTTATCAAAAGCTGCTGTCCCACAGGGAGACCACCTCTGGAACACTGTGACAGGAACAGCTTTTGAATATGAAAACCTAAGTTCCAAATCTTGTACAGTAGGCAGTTCCTTGAAGAAATACAAGGAACACTGTGGAGTTAAGGGTTCCACCACTGAGAGTTACCTGAGAGAGACTTGGAAACAAAAGCTCTTGCTCATCTGACAACAGAAGCAGGTTTGTAGGCTTCCCAAAATGTAGATAATAGAGTCTTATCAATGTCTCCTGGGCACTCTTCTGTGTATCATCCTCTTCAATACTGTGGGCAATGTAAATAATTACTAGAGCTTTTTTGATTCCTGAAATTTCCTGATTTCTTAAAATCTACTAGTGACTTTCCTTTACCTTACTAGACCTTCCAACAACTTTCATTAGCTAATTTTTACTTGAAATGCCTTGTGAATTCTCTTCTTTTTTTAATTGACATAACATTGATTTGTAACATTATATAAGTTCCGTGTATACATTATATTTCAACTTCTCTATACACTACAGTATTCTCATACCAAAAGTTTAGTTTCCATCCATCACTAAGAGTGGGCCAACCCCCTTTACCCTTTTCGCATCCCCTTCCCCTCTGGTAACCACTACTCTGTACCTATTTGTTCATTTTTGTTTTGTTTGGTTTGTTCACTTAGTGTTTCTTTTTTTATATTCCATTTATGGGTAAAATTTTGAAAAAAAAAAGTAGAACCATTGCACAGTTAGCTTTTAACTTTCTTGTATTTGCTGTATGTAAGCAGTGGGGAAGTCAGCAAGAAACAAGTTAATTGTTTCTTCCAAATACTAAAAAAAACTCAGGAACTGGAGGGCCCAGTTATTTCTCAATGTGATGGAATATGATGAGATCATAAATAGGAGAATAGATTGCAAATTTGCATAAAGAGTTGTTAGAAACCAGATCCCCTCTCCCACACGAGTAAAGAATAGAGTTTATTTCCTCCGAGATCTCTGGCTACTTCTGACTCCTATGAAAGAAACTGGAGGGTTCCTATCAAGAAAAATTACTCACTCTTACATTTAGAAGTGATTCAACAAAGATCCAATTCTCCACCCATGTGTTCACTGGGAGGCCTATGAATCAAGAAGCTCTTTCAAAGCATAGAGATCTTACAATAAACTTATTTTAAAGCAATTCATTTTTAATTTTAAATAGGTATGTTGCCTAAATAGCTCAGGAAAGTCTCTAACATAAAAGACAGACTGAAACAAAAAGGAAAATAAATAAGTAAGAAACAGAAAATATACACAGTAGGAGATAATTTCAAAAATTATTCTATATATTTTCAGAAAGATATATATAAAGTAAAAAGAATATACTATTTTTTAAAGAGGAACACAGCATAAAAAGGGAGCTCTTGAATTAAGAATTATGAGTGTAATCTAAAATGGTCAGTAGGGGACTGGAAGATAAACTTGAAGAAAACTCCTGAAAATCAGAAAATAATAAAAAGAGATGGAAGTCAGAGGAGAAAATTAACGACTCAACTCGGCCATGTAAGTCATATAAGAATTCCAGAAAGAGAGAGGTAGATATAAGAAAATTTCCTGTAACTGGGACATGTTTTTCAGAATGAAAGGAGCACAAAATACCCAACATAATAAATGAAAACAACACACAAAGATTCTCAACCAGGTACACCATTGTGAAATTTCAGAATACAATTGACAAAGAGAAGATTCTAAAGATTCCTGAGATCAATATATATATATATATATACACACACACACATATATATATTATTGGCAACATATCAGAAATTATGATGCCATTGGATTTTTCAACCCCAACAACATCGGAAGCTGAAAGACACTTAAGTATTGTCTTCAAACTTCTGAGGCAAAATTATTTCAAAACTCTGAAATTCTATACCCAGCCAAACTATTAATCAAGTATATGTGCAGAATTACAGCATTATCAGATTTAAATGTTTTCATCTCCTGTGTGTTCTTTGACATAAAATCACTAAAGGTTGTACTTCACTAACACAAACAGAAAACTAAGGAGAAAAGAGGGAAAAATAACTATTTAAAGTAGAAGAAAATAAAGAGAATTTCCAAGATAGCAAGAATGAGAAGTTCCAAGACAACAGTCATGAATAATTCCCAACCAATGAATAACAATTAATACAGGAAAATGGCAGACTCCAGAAGTGATGTTTGCAAGAAAAAAATAAAACTGAGATGTTATTACATCTGATCATACAGAGAGAAGTTTTATATTTCTATCAGAGAACTTCAAAGACTAGGCTCATGAAAAGTTAATAAAACAAACAAACAAGACAAGTAGCTCCAAGAAAAATATATGAATAAGAAAGAAAGAATAATCATAGTAAATTATGCAGTTTAACAATAAATATTTTAACTATAATAAACACAGAATACTGAGGATTCAAATTTTATGATATAAATATGTTGATATAATTGATGGAAGGTGAAGTATTTCTGATTGTTGAGTGAAAGACAAGAAAGATAAATCCAAATGTATTATAAGGAGTCAATAGAATACACCTAGAATCAGCAAAAAATAAAGTCAAGGTATAAGATATAGTAAGTTAGATAGGTTACCTGGAGGTAACTATGAAGAAAAATATAATAATTGAAAGTTGTCTCAGGGAAATTGAATGCAGGGGTGGGGAAAGCAAATCTTTTTCAAAATTTTTAGTTCATATATTATTATTTGAAATTTCCAGTTATGCGCAGGTATTGAATTGATAGAAATAAATATTTAATTACAAGGAAAGAAAACACAGTTGAGAAAAAAGAAAAAATTATTTGTAATTTCCCATTCATTGATAACCACTCTAAAGTGTTTTGGTATGAATCCTTTCAGTCAATTTTGTTCTAAGTATAAATGCTAACATATATTTTGACAAAGTGATAACAGTATGCAATTTTTTCCAATTATAAAAATATGAACATATTCCATACCAAACAAATTTCTTCTACATTTGCAGTGAGTGCACATCATTCCATTTTAGGAATACACCACAATTTATTTAATCAAGCTCTATATTTGGAAATTTGGGTATCAGTATACTTTATATATTAAAAGAATAAGATTCCTCCCCCCTTCTCCAACCAATTTCTCTCCCATTTGGAGGTGACATCAACCCTGTTGAAAATATGTGAAGAAAATATTCATTGGTTTTTGGTATACATTACCAAATTCTCCTCCTCAAAGTCATTATCAATTTCAAGTTTCATCAGCAGCATGTAAAAGTAAGTTTCTCCACTTCACAAGCAACCATAGTGTTTATAAAATAATTACATAAAATTTTCTAAATAGAAGTTTCTCAATGAAAATCTTAAAATTACTTACTTGCTTATAAATCTACCTTAGCACCAAATGCTAGGAATGAAAATATTTACTTGTTTCAGACTTTGTCCAACCATTAAGGGACAACGGTTCATTTCAAAATTTTCAAGCAATTTACATTTAAAAAGTATACTTCTAAGTGTCATCATGACCCTCACTATAATTTAGATTACTTTTAAGTCAATTTGTTATTGATTCAACCAGAAGGTCAATTATATCCTGCAGTTCTTCTTCAGTTCTCAAATTATTGACCCAGTAAAATCAATTTGTAATCAGACAAATTTTAAAAAGTGCTTTCTCTCGATAAATATAATGGTAGCTTTTGAACTGTTGTGAGTTCTCCCAGACTTCATGGTTATCTGGGCCTTACACTGTTTTTATCTACAGCAAATATATTTTATTGATGTATATCTTGTGTTTGACAGAGGACTTGAAAGAATTACCTAGAACACTCCAACCCTGCACTCGGTTTGATAGTTCAGTATTAGGTAAGAGCCATATGAAACTGTCATTTTTAAAGTCAAAATGATTAAATATTAGCAATTCCATACAATTCAATCTAATAGTTTTGTGTCCTTTTATATACCCTAGAAAAGAAATGAGTGTTTATGAAGTATGAGGACTGCCTAGGCCCTGCCACATAGATTTTAAATATTCTGTTGAGATGTATACTCTTTACAAGGAAGCAACAGCCAAACTGACCTAATCATAGAGGATTAGATAAGTTATTTATTTACAGATTGATACAGATACTGCACTGCTTCCCTCCTCCAAGTTAGGAAAGTAGTCAAACCCAACACTGTGTCGTGAAGAGAAATATTGGAGCAGAAGTCAGGGGACCTGAATTGCATTCCAGGCTTTTCCATTTCCTGCCTGTGTGAGATTGAGCCAGGCACCACTGCTTAGTCATTCTTTGGGCCTCAGTAACAATTTAGGTTTTAGCTTCCCAGGGAGGCCTTCCCTGAGTATCACTAAAATTGAGGTCTCCATAGCACCCTCTGCTTTCCGTTTTGTAAAAACATTTATCGCACTAAAAATCATTTATTTAATGTCAGTGTTTCTCTCTAAAGAAGCATGAGGGCCAGGAGATGGTTGTCTTGTTTATTCCTTTATCCCTGGTACCTAACACAATGCCTGACACACAGTAAATGACCTATGTGCGTTTGTTCAATGAATAAGTGAATGAAATGAACTTAATAATTCAAAGTCTCAGTTTCATCACTTATAAAGGGCAAATAATAGTGCCTGCCCTGCCACTCCCAGGGTTGCTATGGTGTTGAGACAAGGCTATTGGGTAGAATCAAGTGAGACAGAGGGTACACATTTCACCGCTCCACTATGAGACCTCTCCCAAAATCCAAGAGGGTTAGTGTGTGTGAAAGTGTGTTGCAAGCTGAAGAGCTCTCTCCAGGCAGAAATGGCTATTAGCTTTCATATAAGTAAAGATTTTATCATATCCATAATATAAAGATTTCATTAAGGTGTCCTTGCACTGGGCTAGGCTTCTCAAGACTACCTACACATATTTGTTTTTTCCCAATTCATTACATGTACCATTTCACCTCAGTCTCCTAACCTCTACCCACTTTGGCTATTTGTTTTCACTCATTGGGAACACATCCAAATCATAAAGATCCTATATCAAGTAGAATTCAGAGAGAAAAACAGAAGCCATTCTAAGTATTCCAAGTAGAAGGGGTTTAATACAGAATTAGAGGCTTATTCATCCATTGGAAGGGTTGAGAACAAAGGCCAGAAGAATAGCTACCAAAGATCCTTGCTGCCTGCAACACCGAAGTGGGCAATTCTCAAAACTTTCCCCACAAGGCTCTGCAAACGTCAAGAGTCTCCAGGAGGTAAACACCAAGGGTCCCAGTGGTGTACAACACCAGTGATACACAGGACCTTAGCAAACAAGCTGCTGAAAAACACATGCAGCTGCTCACAAGTCTGCCTATAATTTCTCCAGGAAATAATGGCTTCTCCTAATGCAACTTTAAATCCCATGAGGACAGAAATAAAACTGCTGCAATTAGATCAATTAGGAAAGAGTAGTCACTCTCATTTCTACCTCTTGTTTCCCATTTCCTCATATTTTGGCAGTGGAAGAAATGGTTTCATACATAGGTCACTGAATATAAACAGCATATTAGATAACACTACAGTTCTGCAAGGTGTTGTCACACCACCTGAGCTGTAACTGTGCCTTCAGAAGTTGCTGTGGGTTAAGAGGGTACATATAAGTCCTGTGAATCCTGTAGGCATGAATCCAATACCTTTTTACATCTCTTATATCAACTTTATTTGGAATGCTCTAACATAGTGAATAAAATATGGAGGGTTTTCTATCCCTCCCCAGAAGCATGTGTGTTTTGCCTCTGTCCCTCCACCAATGGCTTTGGGGATGAAAGGATGTGTCATTCTAAATTTCCCCCGCTCCCCCGCCCCGACCAAGGGTCCTAAGGCTGTTTCTTAGGAGTAAAGAGTCAGAGAAGCAGATGTTGTTTCCTACCTGTCTCCCCAGGTCAGCTGATCACTTCCAACACATCTGCATCTCCAAGGTGGGGCCTCTTTCTGGTATTTAGGGCAGTGATTTTTATGTTATATTCACTGCTGTACTTCTAGCACCTAGGAGTCTGCCTGGCTGGTACATGGTGATACTTGATTGTGATGATTGGATGGACACATATTAAATAAGAAAGAAAGCCGTAACTCAAATGATACAATTTAAATTCAAAAAATTACCTAAAATGTTTAGACAATCTGGCAAGTTTCTCTCTTTTAATAAGATGTTCTTATGATCTTTCCTCACATATAAATGTTCTTACCAGCCTATTCAAAATATATTATTCCTTTAGGGACGCACTTAAGTTGAAAGCATTCACTGATGGCTCAGACCACGTACTCTCATTGTTGTTTTAATCAGAAACACAAAATTAGAGACTTATTCACCATGGCAGAACTTGGATATTTGTTCTAAGGCAGATCTGGATTTAAATCTCAGATCTTCTATGTGCTAGTTATGTGACTGTGGCTAAATTAACCTTTTTTACCCTGTTTTCCTATCTGTGCGATTAGGGTAACTACAGTATCTATCAGTGTAACTATGATAGCTGCCTTAGAAATTGTGCATACGTATACATACACGTGTGCACGTGTATAAGAGCTCATACAGGGCTTCCCTGGTGGCGCAGTGGTTGAGAGTCTGCCTGCTAATGCAGGGGACACGGGTTCGAGCCCTGGTCTGGGAGGATCCCACATGCCGCGGAGCGGCTGGGCCCGTGAGCCACGGCTGCTGAGCCTGCGCGTCTGGAGCCTGTGCCCCGCGGCGGGAGGGGCCGCAATAGTGAGAGGCCCGCGCACCGCAATGAAGAGCGGTCCCTGCACCGCGATGAAGAGTGGCCCCCACTTGCCGTAACTGGAGAAAGCCCTCGCACGAACTGAAGACCCAACACAGCCAAAAATAAAGAAATAAATAAAATAAAGTAGCTATAAAAAAAAAAAAAAAAAAAAAAAGAGCTCATACAGTATTTATCAGTAATTAATAATAAGCAATAATTTTTATTTAGCATGCTTTTATTTTTCATTGTTTCATGTGATCATATCCTATCACTGTGACAAAACTGTAAACTCTCCAGGATCAAAAGGATGGTTTTGAGATTTGAGTCCCCTTAGTAGGAAAATAATATGCACTAGGTTCATATTCCTTTACAAGTGAATCATATTGAATATGGAAATGTTAACATAGAGGGCAAAAGTATTTCCTTTTGTATTTTTTTCTCCATTTCTATTCCATAGAGTTCCCCCCGACCCCTTTCCCATTTTTTATTACATCACCCATTACCTGGATTAGAATCTGGTTGAGAAACATTTGTTTTATCTTAGCAGAAACAGAACTAGCCCCTAGGGAATCAAATTCCTTCCATTCCACACACTCTTCCTTAGTCCCCTCTATACACAAGACACAGTGCAGGACACAGGCATGATCCAGACACGTTCCCTGCACTTAAAAATCTTGGACATTGGGAATCATCAGAAGCTTGGGTCTGAGACAACCTGACTCTGCCTGGAAGAACAGGAAATCTAAATTGTAACAAAGAGCTGATACCGGGTACCCCCCTAAAACAACATTTCATTGTTCTTTCTTCTTGCCTTTTGTAAATAATGACAATAGTATACATTGACATGGTGATTCCAGTAACTGAAGCATATTTGCATGTTTTACCTCATTTTATCTTTGCTTCATCCCTGTTGGGTGGAACAAATACTGTATTTTAATTTAACGAATGGAAAAACCAAGGCTTAGAAAGGTTACATTTCTTTAAATGAATCAAACACGTTATTATTGGTATGACCTGGAGCCTTATTTAAAGTCTTCTGACTACTTAATTTATGTTATTTTCCCAGAAATGCGATAATAAGAAATTATTTCAAACCCTGGATTATAGAAGGAAGAAAAGGGAGGGTGCAAATAAGTGGTAAGTGTGGGTATCAAGAGATACAGTGCTCCCAGTCACCATGACCTACCTGGGGGAGGGTCTGGTGTAATAAAATGAACACAAGAACTAATGTCAGAAGACTATTTATTATCTATTTCAATTCAGATAAGAAAATAAACTGCCCTGACCACCACACACTTATTAGGCCGGCCAAAATCTAGAACAGTGACAACATCAAATGCTGGCAAGGATGTAGAGCAACAGGAACTCTCATACATTGTTGGTACGAATGCAAAATGGTACAGTCACTTTGGAAGACAGTTTGGCTCTTCCTTGCAAAACTAAACGTATGTTTGCTCTATGATACAGCAATCAGGCCCCTTGGTATTTACCCAAGGGAGTTAAAAACATATGTCCACACAAAAACCTGCACACGGATGTTTATAGCAGCTTTATTCATAATTGCCAAAACCTGGAAGCAACCAAGATGCTCTTCAGTAGGTTAATGGATAAAAAACTGTAGTGCATCCAGAAAAAGGAATATTATTAAGCACTAAAAAAAAGTGAACTATCAAGCTATGAAAAACATGAAAGCACTTTAAATGCCTATTATTAAGTGAAAGGACCCCATCTGAAATGACTACATACTGTATGATTCCAACGATATGACATTACTGAAAAGGCAAAACTATGGAGACAATAAGATCATAGATACAGAGAACAGACTGGTGGTTGTTTGTTGTTGTTACTGTTGTCTTTCATACCTGCACCCATCTCAGGATTGCCCTTGGCTGATGGGAGCTACCTAGCCCAGAGTCGTTTAAGAGGTTCCATTCTGCTTCTTCCAGGGAATCAATCAATTCTCCAAGGAGCCCTGATTTCTTATAATGGAGAATTGTATTTCAAAACCAAATTCTGAGTACTGGGAGTGCTCATTTCTACTGGGAAGTGACTGCTTCTAGGCTCTCTCAGTGGACAGAGCTAGGAACTATGTGTATGGATAACTCATGCATACATGTACACATATCTATATTCATTTCTGACTCCATCTTATACATATTTTTAAAACTACCCATGTGCTTTATTGATAACTCCAAGCCAACACACCACAAGGTTCATTCTCACCTTCAACTCTATCATGATTTGTAATTTCTTTCTCTGACAGTTAAGAAATATAGCTCTTATTATCTATAGTATATTTACTTTTTTGTTCAACCCTAGTATACATATAATTTCAGAATTGCTAATGCATACCCCTCTGAGAAATGAATTTACTAACTAGAGTACAGCATTTGTGGACAGTTTTTTTTTTGTCTTTAACCTTTCAGTTTCCAGCCAAAACACTGTTTCCAAAGTTATTTAGGTTGGTTCCTTTGTTTCTGACTTTCTTCAGTTGGTTATGTGAGTCACTTGTAACAGAGTCAGAATCTTTTGTCATAGTCTGCATTTCATTTTAGGTTCCTCTCCACAATCTGGTAAATAGTTTACAATTTTCATACAGTAAACTTCACTCAACGTGACACATAGTTCTATAGGCTTAACCAATGCAATGAGTTGTGTACCATTACCACAGTTCCATATAGAACAGCTCCATTATCCCCAAAATTCCCACACACTTCCTCTTTATAGTCAACTCCTATTCCCAAGCCCAACCCCAGGCAATCACTGATCTGTGTTTCACCTCTATAGTTTTTCTTTCCTGTAGAATGTCATATAAAAGAAACCACACAGTATATAGCATTTCCTGTTTAGCTTCTTTCACTTAGCATAATGATTTCTGAGATGTATCCATGTGATTTTATATATCAGTGGTTACTTTGTTTTTATTGTGGAGTAGTATTGAAATTATACAATTTGTTTGAACATTTATATGTTGGTGGACATTTGGACTGCTTTCCATTTTTACTACTATAAAGTTGTTATGCACATTCATGTACAGGTCTTTGTGAGGACATATGTTGTCATTGCTCTTGAATAAACTATTAGGAGTGAGATTGCTGAATCATGTGGTAGGTAAATCTTTCATTTTTCAGCCAGTTTTCCAAAGTGGCTGTACTATTTTGCATTTTTAATAAATCTTTTAAAAATTTTATTCAATTTATGTAAAATAAAAAAATTTACCCTTATCTACCCCCTCACCCCCTACCTCTGGCAACTACCAATCTGTTTTCTATACCTGTGAGTTTGGTTTTTGTTTTGTTTTGTTTAGTTTAGATTCTACATAAAAGAGAGATCATACAGTATTTTTTTTGTCTTATTTCACTTAACATAATGCCTTCAGAGTCCATCCACGTTATTGCAGATGGCAAGATTTCATTCTTTTTTATGGCTGAATAATATTCTCTTGTATATATACCACATTTCTTTATCCATTCATCCATTTATACACCATTAGGTTGTTTCCATATCTTGGCTATTGTAAACAATGTTGTAATAATGAGGGTGGGAATATATTTTTAAATTAGTGTTTCTTTTTTCTTTAAATAAATATCCAAAAATGGAATAGTTGGATCAAATGGTAGTTCTATTTTTAATTTTTTGAGAAAATGTCATACTGTTTTTCATATTGGCTGCACCAATTTAAATTCCCACCAACAGTATATGAAGGTTCCCTTTTCTCCACATCCTTGCCAACACTCATTATTTCTTGTCTTTTAGATAATGGCCATTCTAATAGGTATCATGTGATATCTCATTGTGGTTTTGATTTGCATTTCCCTGATAATTAATGATGCTGATAATTTTTCATGTACCTGTTGTTCATCTGTATGCCTTCTTTGGAAATATGTCTATTTAGATCTTCTACCTATTTTTAAATTGGATTGTTTGTTTGTTTGTGCTATTGAGTTGTATGAGTTCTTGATATATTTCAGATATTATCCTCTTATCAGATATATGGTTTGCAAATATTTTCTCCCATTTAGTAGGTTGACTTTTCATTGTGGTCATGGTTTCCTGTGCTGTGCAAAGGAAAAAATATATCTATCTCTAGATATAGATAGATAGATAAAAGATATCTATCTGTCAAGTGGCTTTAATGAGACTCTCTGGATTACATATCACTTTCTGCAAACCACAGGAATCAATTGGAGTACAAACTGGAAGCTGTGTTTTTTAAAAAGCTTAATTCTGTTTCATTGTCCTATGAGGAGTGGGATACAAAAGGTCAATAATCCTTCTGATGTTATTAGCAAATGCGGCAATGTGAAAACACAATGTCATGCTCTGAGCAGATAGAAGGTCCAAGTGTGTGTATATCTGTGTGTGTGTGTGTGTGTGTGTGTGTGTGTGTGTGTGTGTGTGTGTGTGAGAGAGAGAGAGAGAGAGACAGACAGACAGAGAGACAGAGAGACAGAGAAAGAAAGAGAGCGAGAGAAAGGAAGTCTGGAAAATGACAAGCATAGAAATTCTTTTTTCTTAGTAAACACCTGGTGAAGGATAATTTAACCTCCTGATATGAATTCTATACCTTATCACTTCTTCTGGACTCTCTCTCTACTAACTGACCCATTTTGTTCTGTATATTCAAATTCTTTTCCTGTAACATATAAAGAATAATCATCTCTCTTCTTTTAAAGACAAATTAAGGTCTGCCATTGACCTCATAACTCATATCTCCCTTTTTTCAGAAGTACTTTTCTAGGAAGAGTATTTTCTCTTTCCATGTGAAGAAAAAAATTAGTGGTTCTTAAGAATTGTTGGGGGGAGCAAAGGATGAATAGGCAGAGGACAGAGGATTTTTAGGGCAGTGAAAATATTCTGTATATTTTTACCATGGAAACATGTCACTGTACATTTGTCCAAACCCATAGAATGCACAACATCAAAAATAAACCCTAATGTAGATTATGGATTTTGGGTGATTATAGTTTGTCAGTGCTGTGGATCTCAGTTTTGTCCTCTCAACTGCGAAGAGGATAATGACAATAAATGCATGCATTACACCTCACAGGATTGTTATAGTGACCCAATGGTATAATGTGTGTTAAAAGTACATAAATATAGGGGGATTCCCTGGTGGCGCAGTGGTTGAGAATCTGCCTGCCAATGCAGGGCCCACGGGTTCGAGCCCTGGTCTGGGAAGATCCCACATGCCGCGGAGCAACTAGGCCCGTGAGCCACAACTACTGAGCCTGCGCGTCTGGAGCCTGTGCTCCGCAACAAGAGAGGCCGCGATAAAGAGAGGCCCGCGCCCCGTGATGAAGAGTGGCTCCCACTTGCCGCAACTAGAGAAAGCCCTCGCACAGATACGAAGACCCAGCACAGCCATAAAATAAATAAATAAATAAATAAATAAATAAATAAATAAATAAATAAACCCCCCAAAAAGTACATAAATATAAGCTAATGGATTTGATATCTCTAAACACGTTAGCCATTGTCATTATGCCTTGGCATAGCTTGGGCCTTATATCATAAATGCTATGAAAGTACAACTAAGGCTCAGATACTGCCTCTTGCTGCCAGTGCAAACCCAGTTCCAAGGTCAGAACATAAAAATACTGGGAGAAAAAAACAAAAATCCAGAACAATATAACAGCAGCAAAACCAAAATTGTGTCAGACTGACCTGGAATAGAATTCTGGTTCAGTGATATGTGAGACAGGTGTTCTGGAGAAAGTTCTTAAACTTCTTTCAAAGTTTTAGTATCTTTGAAGATGGAGATAAGACATCCTTTTATAGTATTCTTGACAGAACGTAGTGAGAAACATAAATGAAATTTTTACTATTGTGCCACATATAGATATTTGAAATATATTACTCTATTATTCCCGTTTCTTTTTTAGCTAAATATTAATTTTTTATTTTATTTTATTTTAAAATTTTATTAGTGTATAGTTGATTTACAATGTTGTGTTAGTTTCTGCTGTATAGCAAAGTGTATCAGTTATACATATACATATACTCACCCTTTTTTAGATTCTTTTCCCATATAGGTCATTACAGAGTATTGAGAAGAACTCCTTGTGCTAGACAGTAGGTCCTTATATGTGGAATCTTAAAAAATTGTACAAATGAACTTATTTATAAAACAGAAATAGAGTCACAGTTGTAGAAAACAAACTTATGGTTACCAGGCGGGAAAGGAAGGGGGAGGGATAAATTGGGAGACTGGGATTGACAAATACACACTACTATATGTAAAATAGATAACTAATTCCTGTTTCTTTTCATTTATACATTTGCCAAACCTTATTTTAATATCTGCCATTTGCCAGATTTCATGCAAAACACAGGGGACACTGGCCTTTTCTCTCCTCTGCCCCTTACTTTAGAAATGATCATTCCAAAGGCTAAGAGCCGTTTTCAATGTCCTGCTGCCATAAAGTACAATGATTCAACTCCTCATACCCTCTCCCCCCTCAGAAAGAGCTATTGGTTAGCAAGTCCAAATACAAATAAAGTCTACTGTGATTTAGCAGAAGAAACACTATAACTGAAGTAAGAGAAGAGAAGTAGGTATAACCAGCATTGATTGGGTCAGAGATGAGAAGAAGTAACCAAGTATTAGGCAGAACCTGAATACGCCAAGCCCTGAAAGAGGTGAGGATTAGAAGAGATCTGAGTGTGGAGTAAAGAATATTTTTTCTTTGTTGATCCTTTCATTCAATAAATATGTATTGAGTGCCTCTTATTTGCCTCAATGTGCTGAATCTAAGACACCCTTACTGCAACCAGGTGGTGATACCTTAGAATTTAGGATTTATTACAAGCCATGGTTTAAAGGTATAAAAGATTTCAGATGCCATTACCAATCCCCAAAGTCATTTAGTCACCAGTATGAGCTATAATGGATTATTGATCTCATAGACTATTAAGGCTCCCAAACATCTATCATAGGCTATTGGGTTAATCTGGTGACTGAACGTGCATACTTATTTGCCTATTGTCTGTCTTCATTCTCATGTATAATTCCTCCTTCTGGAGTTAATGGGAGTTATGTGCCTGCTTTCAAGGGTGAAAAGACACTTTTTTTTTTTTTTAGGTTTCATGCTTCATATCCCAGTGAAATAATAGCTCAGAGAATGAAGCCTCTGAATGTTTAGACTTGAATTCTTCAAATGTCATATTCATTCATGTGTCCATCATCATTAAAATTGTTCAGAAGTAAGGTCCTGGCAAATTTCATTTTAATTTAGATTCTTTGTGAAGCTGAAGTACACACACGTATTAGCTCTTGCATCCTCGATGGTTTCATGTTTTTGTTTTGCATTTGGGTAGGAGTGTGTGTGAGTGTGTGTGTGTGTGTGTGTGTGTGTGTGTGTGAGAGAGAGAGAGACAGAGACAGAGACAGAGGGTCAGAGACAGAGAGACAGAGAAGGCAAGAGTACCATGCAGCTTTCTGTCAACATTCTAAAATTAAATATATTTAGCTGAGAGCCCACTCATGATTTGCCAAGAGAAGAAACTGCCTGAAAAAGTATAATCCCCTTAAAAAATAAACTACATAATGAAAATACTTGCATAGTTGTCACCATAAAACAGCAAATATACATCTTTCTCTATATGCATGAAAGAGATATTTCAATAAAGAGCAAAACAATGTCACAGTGAACATATCTTTTCTGTACAGAAAGTCAATCAAGTGGCAAATTCACTCTAGTCAAGTTGTTGACTTAAATAAGCGTGATTACTCATTGGGAATGTATATAGATATTTCTCTCAGAAATGCCTTGTGCAATATCCCAGAAGCTCAGGAAAATTATATGAAACCAATTATAAGGGCTGCTTCCTCCCAGCGTCACTCCAGGCAGACGCGATATAAAGGAGGCTCAGAGATGCTCCACACAGAATCAAAACCATGCAATTGTGTGTCCAGATTTAATTTAATTTTTCATTTGCTTGATGAAGAACCTGAGACCAGAGAGGTCATAGGACTTGCTCAAGCTCTTCTAAAAATAGGCAAATCATGGGTAAGAATGCACTTCCCTGTTTCTCAAACCTTCTTCTGTTCCCTCTCACGTCTCCTCTCATACATGATGGTCTGAAGGAAAATTATAACCAATAGTTTCAGAGAGTCTCTAGACAAAACACTGCCAGTTGCTTCAGTCCATGTCTGTTGACTGAATAGGCATCCATGCCTGCCTATGGCTTCATCCATGTCTATTCTCCACTTTTAAAACTGTACATATCATTATCATATGCTATTTTTTTTAATTTTTTTTTTTAATTTTATTTATGGCTGTGTTGGGTCTTCGTTTCTGTGAGAGGGCTTTCCCCAGCCGCGGCAAGCGGGGGCCACTCTTCATCGCAGTGCACGGGCCTCTAACTATCGCGGCCTCTCTTGTTGCAGAGCGCAGGCTCAGTAGTTGTGGCTCACGGGCCCAGTCGCTCCGCGGCACGTGGGATCCTCCCAGACCAGGGCTCGAACCCGCGTCCCCCGCACTGGCAGGCAGACTCCCAACCACTGCGCCACCAGGGAAGCCCTCATATGCTATTTTAAACTAAAGATACCACTGTAGATATGACGTCTATTGAGGTTTAATAATCATACATAATTGCAGTCTTTCATTTATTAAGTACATACTAGAGCTTAGCGAACATCTAGAATATTCTGTAACAATTTTTGCAGTACTCATTTCAGGTATAAATCAGTAAGCATACACTAAAGATACTCCATGATAGAGAACACAGCACCATTTCACTGATGGCCTTAAGAACCCTGTTTGCTTCTCAGGACTTATCAAATCTTTCTCACCTTCCCAGGTCCAGCTTAAGATTCATCTTATCCATAGAGCCTTTTGGGACTTCTTCCCACCCTGATCTGCCATCTCTGCATTACATCTGTGCCTACAGCCTTTGGGCATAGTGTGCATTTTATGGTTTTTCAGTTTTTCATAGAGGCTACCTATGCCTTTCAGGCTAGTTTAATCAGGAAGAAGAAAATGTTCTCTGGAATTCAGGGTCTGTAATCATCACCAGCTCTATGATATTACAGGAAAAGGGCCAGCATATGAATTAAGTTTGTGAGCACATCATTGGGATGAACACAACAGACACTCTCATTGACTCCCTTTATGAATCCAGGAATTCTACTTGTTTTGACCAAAGCCCATGTTCTGGCTGCAGACTAATAAGCCATGATTTTTACCACTCAAGCATGGGTTTAATTACTTGAGCACGCAGGAGAGGAGAAATTAGCTTAGAAAAACAAAAATGTAATCATATTAACAATGTCTTGCATTTTCACATCTGTAGTCACTCTAGAGTTTAACAATCACATACATTTTTCACATTTACATATCACAGTTAATCCTTGCTATAGTTTATCGAATAGGTAGTATAAAATAATAGATAAGATTGCGAGTTCCTAGTCAGACAGACCTTTGTTTTAATCTAACATCCTTTATGATTTTAGTTTCCTCAGCTCTAAAGTTGGGATAATAATGTCCTTAGTTTTATTGTAAATGTCAATGGAGATAATGCATATAAAGCAATTAACTCCTGGCAGAGAAAAAGTGATCAGTGATCTTAATTATTAATATTATTGTTTTTCTTTATAATTATTGAACTATTATTATTGCAAAAGAATTACTTCCATGCCATTCCCCCTTATTCATAAAGTTCCTGGCTTAGTGTCTGCACTAACCAATTCCCCCAGTTATCTTGGGTTAGTCTGCACTAACCAATTCCCCCAGTTATCTTGATATTCACACACACCTCACAGTTGACCTCCTCATGCCTTAAAGTCTTCTCCTCCACTCACCTCAGCCTCCCACTCATGCAGGCATAGTTGTTCCTTTCCATTATCCAAGTCTCTCTGTCCCCAAACCACTAATTCAAGCCTCCTTCTTTCTGGCCATGTCTCCTTGTCTTGCTTGTTTAAAGTCATGTGGATCATTACATCAGCACTTCCTTTTATTTATACATTTGCCTACACATTTTATCTCTCCTGCCTCCTTTTATTCCAAGTTTAGAATTCATGGTCTTCACCCTCAAACTCTCTTGCCAAACTTAACCTTTCCTTCCCATCTATTTTTTAAAATGAAACCCATGTAGAAAATCCCATCCTGGGACTTCCCTGGTGGTGCAGTGGTTAAGAATCCGCCTGCTAATGCAGGGGACACGGGTTCGATCCCTGGTCTGGGAAGATCCCACATGCCACAGAGCAACTAAGCCCGTGCGCCACAACTACTGAGCCTGCGCTCTAGAGCATGTGTGCCACAACTACTGAAGCCTGTGCACTCTAGGGCCCATGTGTCACAACTACTGAGTCTGCATGCTGCAACTACTGAAGCCCGCGTGACTAGAGCCTGTGCTCCGCAACAAGAGAAGCCACCGCAATGAGAAGCCCACGCACTGCAACAAAGAGCAGTCCCTGCTCGCCACAACTAGAGAAAGCCCGTGTGCAGCAACAAAGACCCAACACAGCCAAGAAAAAAAAAAATTAAAGAAAATCCTATTCCTGTTTATACCTGTTTTATCATTCCTTTACCTAGAAGTCAAAAGTTGTCTTGAGAAAATTACTTAACAGGGTACAATGAAACTGCTTTAAATTTATGATAATAACCTCAGTAGGTCTTCTAAATACGTAAATAATTCTACTGTGTTTCTCTAGGTAATGCTTCACCTACTTTCTGCAAGAACTATTTCAGACTTCCTCATTTGTCTTCAAACCTCTGAATGTCTCAGTTCTTCCCTTACTTTAGTCAGTAACTTTATCTCTTAAATCACACTATTACTTCTCTCTCATATGTGCATGTGTGCATGTGCATACACACACACACACACACACATACATATACACACAGAGAGAGACTCAGACACACACACACATACAAACACAAACCTGAAATGTTCATAACCTTCAGGCTTTGGTCCTAGATTCTTCTTTCCCTACATTTCCTTCCTTCTGAATACCACACAATGGGTTTTCCCAAGATGGTCTTACCTATGCCCAAAGCATCAGTTACTATCCATATATCATGGGGTTTCTAATTTATATCCAGCTCAGATCTTTCTTTTGAGTTCCAAATCTATATTCCAACTTGACTGCCTTGGCATCTCCACTTGAATGCCTCAGTGACATCTGAAATCCAACATGCTGAGGACTGAATTCACCTTCCCCTTCAAACCTATTCTCATTATTTTCTGTCTCAACAAATGACAAGACCATCTATCCATCCCAATGCCCAAGTCAGGAATCTATAAATTATTCTTTAATCCCCTTTCTCCTTCAACAAGTCTCATTGACATTATCTCAAATCTATAAAATCTGTTTATTCTTCCTCCATCTTCAATAACACCACCACTACCTCTGCCAACTCCTGTCTACACTGCCGTCCTCTCTCACTGTAACTCTTTACAGGTCATATACCTCCTCATTGTTCATTATCTAGCCCAGACTCCACATTGACTTAAAACATAAATCTGATCATGTTGTTCTTATGTTTAAAATCTTTCCAAGATTTCACAACCCTGTTAGAATAAAGACAAAGTTCCTGAACATACATTGAACTATCATAGAATCAGGCCCCTTCTTACCCCTCCAGCCTCATCATAGCTAATCTACCTCCTCATTCACTATGCTTTCTAGGCTACAATTTCCATGAGGGAACTGCCATGCTATTTCATCCACCATCTTTTTCTCAGTAAGTATAAAAATGCCTGGTACCTGGATGGTAGCTAAGTGACTTGACCAAGCTTCTTAGTACAAAGGAAAGAAAAGACCAAATTAAAAACCCAGAAAAATTTTCTAGCAGAGCTTAGACTAGTCTCATCATTAACATATTAGTGATGAATTGAGTTGAATATAGGCCAGGAAAAAGGAAGGGAAATGAATGGTATCTTTTCTGCAAGATGCATGTCCACAATCGCTTTGATCATTAATATAATTAACCCTGACTAATTGGTAGTTCTAAAATATCACCAACAAAGGAGGAAGAGAAGGAGGAAGAGGAGGAGAAAGAGAAAGAGGAGGAGGAAGAAGGAGGAGAAGGAGAAGGAAAAGAAAGTGAAGACAAAGAAAGAGAAGGGAGAGAGGTAGAGAAAGAGGAGGGGAAGAAAACAAGGGGAGGAAGAAGAAAACAGCCATGGTTTTGTAGAACTCATATCCCACCCATCATTATAAGTTGTTCATTAGAAATGTAAGATAACTGTACAGAAGAGAGGTTTGAGAAAAGCAAAACTGAAACTATTTTGTCTTCATTTTCCTCCTTAAAATGCTTCTCTTTCATTTTACCTTTATTGGGTAAATAGGTCTTGAAAATCATCATTTTTAGCACTGCAAACTAAACAAGCTCTTGGCATTTCTCATACAAAAGAGGCGCCATAATTTCATGCCTTTGCAAACACACACTGTGAGCAATCAAGGGAAAAAGAAAATTAAAAACTAATTCTGCTGTTTATTCTCCTCATTTATTGTATCAGTCATCTCAGTCTTACACTGAATAACAATCAACAGGATTTGATAGACACACCTAGGGGAGGCTAGACATCTTCTCTCAAAATCTCCAGAAAGCTGGAAAGGAAAGTCAAATAACAATGCTTTGGGGAGGCGTCTCTAATTATGCAAATAAAAGTATCAGCATCAACATTTCCAGGCAGTGTAAAAGTTCTGAAATCAGAAGTTACAGTGGGATATCAATAATGGAAAACCTGGAGTTTCTCTATCACAGACTCAAATATTTGACAGCCCAAAACCATAACAACAACAACAAAAAACTCCAGAAAAATACAGACTCAGAAGAATTGCGACCAATGACTAACCTTTATCTGTACCTGCATCCTGATTCTTCCTCCTTGAATTTTGGTAGTTTGGAGTTCACCTTGAGGCCCATGATGATCCCTTTAGTATAAATTCCATTTATACCTCAGCAGCGTCATGAAATGATTCATAATGCATAAAACCAAATTATCCATCAGAGAAAAGTGTGTCATTTCTGCAACTCTCCTCAAGAATTTGGGTGGGAGCTGTACAGGATGGGAGTCATTTACTTTATCCTTAAACATCAACATTACAAGTAATGGGGAGCCTAACTTTACTTAAAACACCAAGAAAATGTGCAACACTACAAACGAATGCTACTGAATCTCAATATGGATCTCAATCACAGAAACGTTACCGCTAATATTTGTATCTGTCAGTAATAATAATTAATAAATGTTTCACTGCTCTTTATTCCTAAATAAATTTCAGTCAAGCAACCAATCAGTAAGTATTTATTGAGGATTGGTTGTAAGTCGGTTTCCCTGGAAACAAACTCTGTGTTGGATATTTGCCTGCAGGAGTTTATTGAAGATCAGTACCTGCAGGGGAGTAAAGGACACAGGATTGGACAGACTTAGAAGCTAAATTGCCATGAAGTCACAGCCAAGGCCTTAGCTAATCATAGGTTCTACAGGTAGCTCTGAAACTGGATGGACCTTCACCCTTAAGAGATACCTTCAGGCGGAAGCAAGGGAACTGGCCCTTTTGTACCTCCCCTGCCCCCGATTGACCAGTTATTGAATCAGGCTCTCTTTATGGAAGGAATCTCTAAAAAAAGTGCCTCATTTGAGTGGTGTTGATGGTCTGGGTGACATAGCACAGCATGTACTAAAAAACATATTTTGTATCTGGCCCATGAACCCTCTGGCATTAGCAAATTATAGAGAACACATAATTTGCATCTAGCAAACCCCTACTTTACTTTGTGTCCTGGCCCAAATATTTATGAGGTCTGTGCAGATTTTCCAGAGCAGAGATGATTGTTCCCTCCTCTTTGTTCTCTCATCCACATGCTCATAGATTTGTGGTACTTCTTATCAAACTGAATCATATGTCATTAATTCCCAGTCTGTGTTCCACACCCAGCTATGTGCTACTTGAGGGTGGGTTGCAATTTACATGTCATTCTCCTAACTAAAATCTCCCAACCCCCCCCCCCATCTAAGTAACCATAGTCCATTTGTCATTCTCAATCACATCAAGCTTTCAGTATTCATCCTGACTCATAATTTTTAGGTTTATTTGTTTACTTGCTTATTGTCAAACAATTGGTGAAGCCATCATTTTATGATCACATGGAAATAAAAGTAATCATTTAGATAGCTGATGGGTTTACATTTGTATTGAACCTAATTAGTGACACACAATAAAATGAATTCTGGTTATGCATTGCAATGATGTTGGAATTTAACAAGCCTTTCATTTTTCACACTAAGAATCCAGTTTCTGGACAACACTGTTACATACCTCACTTATTTCAAAACCTCGATTTGAGGTACTTACTTCATGGCAGTTTTTTTTTTTAAAGCTTTGTTTTTTTTAGAGGAGTTTTATGTCCAAGGCAAAATTGAAGGTACAGAGTGGAAAGTGGAGGGTACAAAACAGAAACACCAAAAAGGACTTGACCCTAATGTCTAGGTCCAGGCTGGACCCATCCCACATTGGTCCACTTGCCCCAAAACATCTTTCCCAGACTGCTGGACATGTGTAAAATGACAGTTCTTCAAGGAAATTACCCCCAATCACTCTAATACAGGATAAACAATGGTTACAATACATTGATTCTGGAGTCACACAACCTGGGTTCGAATCTCTGTTCTACTCTTGCAAGCTATGTGACATAAACAAGAAATTTTATATCACTTTATCTTCACTTGCTCACCTGTAAAACAATGTTAATCATGAGATTTACGTCATAGGATATCTGTGGGGCTAAGTGATTTAATTTATAAAAACTGCTTACAGCCATGCATGGTACATATGGAATGTTGTTAAAGATACTAGTGTGAATTGATGTTATTGGATCGCTCTTCACTTACCATCTCTATAATAACAACTTAACTGAGGCAATGAGAATTCTAATAGAAGGAAAAAAGAGAATAAAGAAAACCTGGAGTGATGTAAAGTGAAGGGGTGTTTATTCAGAAGTGAAAAAAGGCCTAAGGTGCCAGAAGGAAAAGGCACAAGAAGAAGAGAGATACAGAGTGGGATGCAGAATAGTGTCAAGAAACATTTAACCTGATAATTAAAATCTTAGAAAAGAAGCAGCCATTTCTTTCCTCTTCTACATCCTTCTTTCACACAAAATGGCCAGCGGTTCTTAGAACTCAGAACTCAATGTAGTGCTAAGGTCTTCAAAAACCTCTAAGTAATCTAAGAACCAACTGCTTCTAACATTGTTTCTATTGTAAACCAAGCTCCAAATTCTAACCAGGACTCTGCAATTGAACGTCTCAATGCAGTCTTTTACCAAGTCTCTTGTGACTACAAGTAGAAACCTGAAAGAACAGCCGAAGGAATAGAAATACAATGAAATACAGTGCTGATGACAATGGCCGATACACGGACCCCAAATGGAAATATAGAAACCATCCGTTAAACATGCTTCATGAGTTGTAAGCTACCGGGACCTTTAAAAGGTGTGTCTGGAATCACACTGATTATTGGGTGCTCAGAAAAGGAAGCAGGCTCCAGCTAACCTGAGCACCAGTAGTCCAACAGAAGGAAAGAAGAGCATTAAATAGCCCTCTTCAGGGCTCCTCAGGGAGAATCACAGGTTAAAAAAAAGAGGAAGGAGACTGGACAGATCTATTTCCCTAAATGCTCTGAACCACTGTGGTTTCAGATTCTGAAATTTTGGGTCAGTGCTTGATTTTTCAATAAAGAGAGCCACTTCAGAAAAGGTCATTTTAAGGCAAGGTGAGAGAAATGCTTTTTCCAAAAATTATATAATTCAAGAGAAGTCCTTTTTCCTGGAATTATGTAACTCAAGCTTTCTAAAGACCTCCAGTTTCTTATGTTAAGCAATTACTCTGCGCCATAATGAGGGCAAATCAGTCACAGGTAATATCTTAATCTTTTTAAAAAATCCTATGATTGACTGATATTATTACTCCACTTTATAGATAAGGGAACTAACAATTACAGTGAATAAGACAGTAAGTCATTTCTATAAGGTCACAGAACAAGTTTGTGGTAAAACTTCAAATTCCTCACTAGAATCTGAAAAGCAGTATGGTTTGCACTAATAAAAGGGTGCAAAGAATACTTTGCTCTCTATTTCCTAAAAAAAGAAGGGGAGAGTAATAATAACAATTTGGAATTTTACCAAAAAACTTTAAACTTGTTTTAAACATAATAGACTTTTGAAATTTTAGATGCACTGATGATTCCTAGAGGCAAATAATTGCCTCTGGCGTATATAATTTAGCAAATCATCTTTCCCAAGTAAATTGCATTACAAAGCCTTCTAATAGATCGTAAAAGTTAGTAGACCCAGGAAAAAAAGTACCTTTTTCCTTTAAGAAAAATAGAACTACTTGAAAACAATTGATATGGTCTTGTTTCCTTTCCTTGCACACATGATTTCATCCTCTTACACATTCCTATCTCCTCAAACAGAGCTGAGAATCTACTATAAACACACTGGATTAATTTAGTCCTGTCTTTTCTGTACCAATAATTTATTGTTTTATTCTGGCTCTCTGTATGTCTTGATGTACAACCCTTAAGAGAAAAATGTGAATATCTGTTCCAAAGCTTAGCCAAACTTTATCATAATTCTGCTTCCACAACTTGGTCCTTTGACCCCTTTTTAATCTGTGTCCCAAATTTCCAGTTAGAGAAAGAATCAAGAGGACGATGTTGGTGACAAGTAGGTAAGTGTTTGGCCTTGATAATTTCATATAAAATCATTAACTCCAGGAACCAGATTAAAATTTTAAATGCCATCTTCTAGTATTATTTTTAAAGATTTTTCAAGCCAGCATAAAAATAGGAATCGTGGAAGCAGACTGATGGAGACATATCAGACATGTAATTAAAGGTATAGGTGTGCAGAGTACTGTCAGCCCAGATGTGTACTGTCACTGAAAAGAAAAAAAAGAAAAGAGCTACAGACTTAAAAAAAAATCTTTTGCCAGTTAAATATACCAAAAACATTCCAAGACTTTGGAAATGTTGTACAATATGTGTCAAAGAGAAGTCTCTTTCTCTTTGCAGCTCTGCTCAATGTTTTATGTTCTCATCATTTCTTTTCCCTCCTCTTTTGGTGAAATACACATCATGTGTCTATGGACCTAAAGGGAAAATTCACAAAAACACGATGTCTGCATTGACTACCTTACAGTCTGTCCAGAGTGAAGATAGCATCTATTGAGTGTGATACAATTTCATTGCAGTGTATCATCTACAGACTTTTAAAAGGGAAAGACTAGGTGTTAAGTGCCTATTCTGCCTATTAGATAAATTATGTATACTGCTTACTTTTTCCTAAATTCTAATGCTCCAGTTAGATCAAAGATTAGTAACTTAAAAATAATGTCTTTTTTTTTTTTTTTTTTAATGCCATGGTTTCATTTTAAATCACGGAATAGCCATTCATTGATCTTGGATGAAATTCCCATTTGAGAACATTGGAAGTTAATTTCCACAACATTATGTGCTATACAAGAATATCCCATTAATTGAGATCTTATATGTCTAGCATTTTTATGGAAGGCAATGACGATAGCAAATATTTGACTAAACTAAATGAATAAACAAGACTCTTCCCTTGGAAGTGGCAAATATCCAATAGAAGCTAGCTTAAACAATAATGATATGAGCAGTAACAAATAACATATTGAGAGCTTACTGTGTTCCAGGCATTTAGCTCAGTATTTTACATACATTAGCTCTTAATTCTCAGAACAATCTGTGAGGTTAGTACTATTTTTATCCTTTTTTTGACAGATGAGGAAATAAAGCTCAGGGAACTCAAGGCACTTGTCCATACCCACAGAGGTAGTAAGCGATGGCTGGAAATTGGAGCTGAGACAGTGTGACACTGAAGCCTAAGCTTTTAATTATCTATGCCACTGGGAAAGAAAGGAAATTTATCAGAAGAAAACTAGAGGTGGTGACAAATCAAAGGAAGAACATAACGACACCCCACAAGGCAGGAAAGAGAACAGGAAATAAACCCAAGAATTCTCTGACACCATAATTTTCTTGCATCTTCTCCTCTTCACACTAGTGGTCTCCATGTGGCAGGAAGAGTGGGCTCCCGAACTCCTACCTTCTCTAGTAGAGTGGAAGGGATATGGCCCCACCATGCCCAATACCTAAGACTGGAACATTCTGAAGAAGGACTCTGATGAGTTCCTTCCCTTCCACCTGACACTGTGCTGGGGAAATGCTACAAATGGCCCACTTACAAGTTTGAAGGGGGTGGGAATGGATTTTGAACCATTATGGGACCACATGGGGGGATTTGGGGAGGAGTAGGTCCTCAAAGAAGAAAGGTACTGTTAACAGAAAAATTAAAGGCAGTTGCATTAGGTTGGAAATAACAGTACATATCAATTTTGCTTGGAAAAGTTCTGAATTCCAGCCTTGGCTCAAGTATGGATGAGTCAGAGACATCTGTGACTGTATTTGCATGCTCCTGTGTCTTTTAAACTGTCTAAAAATGATAACTATTCCTGTCCAATCTACTTCACAATCCTTTCAAACAAGGTAATATTTTCAAAAAATTAAAAATCATCCATGGGATTTATGACCATTCCAACTAGAGAAAGCTTTGTACTATTTATGGGGATAAAAATGTTTATTAACTAAATAAATTGTGAGCAAGATTTTGGCTTGCTCAAGAGAAAAAAACTCTTTTCAAGTACTTTGATAGTACTGCGTAAAATACCAAACTTTAAGTGTGAAATGTATACTAAATGTAAATTTTTCTAATTTATTTATTAAAGCAGATGTGAAAAGTCTTTAGCTGACAGGAAACTCTATGAACAGTTTTCATGCTTCTATAACGAAACAATTATACCAAAATCTTCTATAATATACCTTTCACTAATTAAATTTGTATTTTTGCAACTCATTCTTTAATTCATCTATTCATGTACTTATTTGTTCATCCAAGGTGTATTGAACTCCTACCACAATGAGTCCAAGTTAAGAAGCCTGACTCTATCAATAAAATTAAGCAGCCACTAGGCTATAATGACTTCACTTAACAAATCCTACCGACAACAATGGCCTCAATTATGCCCACTTTACTGATTCTAACAAAGTCCTGCTGCGCTATAAAATATGACTTTTTCCCCCCAGGACAATGAGAATTTTACAATGAAATCTGAATGTTCTAGAATCACAAGTAACCCCTTCTGAATTTTGTTTCATGTGTTTCCTTACCACTATTCAGAATTTAGTAGCTCCCTATTGTTACATCAAACCCAGTACTACTGGGTGATCTAGCTCACATTCATCCACTGGAAGAGTTAAAACACATCTCAACAGATAAGAGAAGGAACACCTCCCACGTACCTGAGAAAGAGTTTCAAGAGATATTTGGACAACAAAAATTCCTACCAGGATTTTGGAAACCCCTTTAACCATCTTATTCTTCCAAGCCCCTAATTTAGTTTACACAGTCTTAAGAATGAAGTGACTTCACAACATCTATCTAAAGAGTTAAGTAAGGAAAAAGTATTCCTTACTTACCCCAGTTAATAATACCCAACCTAAGAATGGAAATAAGAGCAAATGTCTTTCCTATTTGTCTAATGCACTATTATTAAGCTCCCGAGATTATGTTTGCTCAAGCATTTTCCTTCAGATTAATAAATCTCTTCTTGTATATAAATGGCCCCCAAAAGATAGTTCTTCTCATTCCTCAGCAGTTCTAAGAAAGATTTCATATCCACCACCAATCCTTGAATGTATGTCACCATATAAATAAACAACTCCAATGAGCCACTTTATAGGTCACTAAGCAGACCATGAATATCTTAAAAGAATGGATATAAATATTGAGGCCAACTCGGTCCATGTTTCCAGAGAAGCAAAATAGGACTAGAAAGAAATTTCTTACCAGAAATCTCATCATTGGTTTCTGCCATACTGATAGGAATCAGAGTAGCCAGTGCATCTTCCCATCTTTTAGAGTTATTTTATTCAATGACTAGAAAGAAATGACAAGAATATTTTGGAAGCCAAAATCATTCTGAAATAAAAAGACACCTCCAAAATGGATTTGGACATGAAAGCTCTTGGCCCCATTTGGCAGAATAGAAGCCACGAGCCCAGATATGGCTATCGCTAAGGCAAATCTCCTGGAAAGACCCAATCCATGTTCCCAGAATATTTCAATTTAGAATATAATTTACACAGAAGTCCTCCAAATCTGACACATTCACAAGCTCTCACTGAGTGAAGTCATATTTGTATTCAGCACTGGATGATGCTGAAAGTGGTGCAGTTTGCTGAAATTTCTATTTTGAACCCAACATCTTTTGTTAGAGTAGTTGGTCTGTGATGCTGTGTTCTCAGTTCCCTGACAAAAGGCAACCCCCTTTTTCTGAAAGCAGTTAACAGATGTTTCCTTCATAATAGAACCAGACCACCCATCAGTCTGTTTTAAGGGGGTGTCCCGTTGAGACCTGAACTTTCCCATCAGTTTTATATGCTGGTGAAGAACTCTCCACAACATGGGAGAAATTGGAATGGTAAAAAGAAGCTACGGGAGAAGGGAGAGATCATACTGTCTTCTGCTTTCTCTTGAAGACTGCTATGCTTGCTCCTGAAACCCCAAATAGCAGCAGAAATCTAAAAAGAAAATGGGAATAGGAGAGATTTGCCTTAAAAGTGTTTCAAAAGAGTGATAAGCAGAGACAAAAACTCATTATTCAGAATAGAACTTCCAAATGTCTGAGTACTACGTCCCTTTCTAAGAGTTTCCTGATATGCTCTTTCCCGGCCTGCCAACTTAGCATCCACAGTCTGAAGTCCGACTTCTCTTTGAGTTCCAGGCCCATGAGATGCAAAGCTAGCCCTGCTTCCAACAAAACTGACAAGGAGTGGAAGTGTCCCCAAGACTTTAGGTCTCAATTGAAGTGGCTTCTCCTCAGAGAAGGCTTCCTCTATACCCAGACTTGATCAGGTCTCCCCATTGCAGATTTTACTGGAATCCTGAACTTTTCCTTCATAGCACTCATTCCAATTGCAAAAATGTAATTGAATGATTATTTATGATATTATTTGATTACGGTAGATTGCTTGGGGGAAATGAATAAACAGATGTCACTAAAACACGGGAAGATGCCTGGGTTAAAACCATGAAGAAGAAGTAATTATTTAGGATGCTTTACTCCAAAATACCTAATGAAAAAGAAAAAGGAAAAGAAGAAAAGAAGAAAGAATCAGGGGGAGAGAGAAGGAGGGAGAGATGGAGAGAGAAAATGATTCACCTGAGGGACTAGTCCAGGGTAATACCTTCGTTTAAGATAATGCTCCGTCTGGAGTTCAGACATTGTGATCCAGTTTGCCTCTCTCTTTTCTGAGCTCTGTTTCCACAGGCTGGCTCCTTTTAGTGGCCTTACTTCATGGCTATGTGCTTAGTGGAGAATAGGAGGAAATCTGCTTCCCTAACAGAGCAACTAAAGTCATAGAATTGAGTCCTTTTGGCCATGTCTTGACTTGGCCCATGAGCCAATCCCTGAGCCAATCATTGTGGCAGGGATTTGTAGACATGCTAATTTGCTTAAACCAATGAAAACTCATTCTCAGAGCCAAGCCTACATTCTTACCTCCCAAATCTCATTATTGGAAAATTCAGAGTCCTATTCAAAAGGCAAAAAGTAAGAATGGATGCTATGTGGACAAGAAACAAATGTCCACATCAATGACCAATTAGATTTTGCATTGGAAGCCACAAAGAGGTTTTGAGTGAAGAAACAGCTAATCCAGATTTAGGTTTGTGACTGGCATTAATGTGGAACAGTTAGGTGTAAAGGGAACTTTTAAAGCAAAACAATAGGATTTGACGGTAAGAGAGAGTGTAAAAAAAAAGATGGCTTTGAATTTTCTAGCTTCCTTGAATATATAGATGTTTCTGCCATGGATTAAGGTAAAATACACAGAAGAAGGAGCAAAATTTTAGGACTCCTAAAATCTATTACATTTTACATTCTGTTGGAAACCACTTTTATTTAAACAGAATTTGGGGAAATATTTGAGGAATTTGTTAACCACTACTGAGGTGGGCTTAGTGGGCTACCAATTCCCAAGAGCATGTTAAATGGAATATTGAATTACAATAAATTAAAAACACAATGCCTAACCCCATTTCCCTATATTTTAGAGAAGACACTGAAACAGGATATCACGTGCCTTGAGCAGCCTTTTACTAGTGTAAAACCTGAAACTCAACTAGAAGCACTCAACTAATTGGCTTTAGACTAAATGTTTGTAATCCACCAAATTCATATGTTGAAATCTAAGCCCCGAAGTGATGGTATTTGGAGGCGAAGTCTTTGGAAGGTGATTAGATCACAGGGGCAAAGCCCTCATGAATGAAATTAGTGCCCTTATAAAAGAGACCCCAAAGAGCTCCCTTGCCTTCTGCCATGTGAGGACACAGTGAGAAAATAATTGTCTATGAACCGGAAGTGGGCCCTCAGCAGACACCAAATCTGCCATGCCTTGATCTTGGACTTCCCAGTCTCTAGAACTATGAGAAATAAAGGTTTGTTGTTTAAATCACCCAGTTTATGTTATTTTTTAAACTGCAACCCTAACAGACAAAGACATAATTCCAGTATTACTTGTGCTAAATACAAGAAGCACACCAGCTATTTCACCTGAAGTCACACCAGCTAAATAGTATGTCAATAAGCTTTGTAGTATTAAAAAAAAAACAAAAAAACAAAATTACTGGTTTAAACGGCAATCAAATATTTAGCACACAATCCTGTTGATATTTGGGCTAGGCCTAGCTGATTTGGGCCTAGAGAGTTGACCTCAGCCAGGACAGCTGCCAGGCTAAATGGGGTCCTTAGTGTGGACCTTAATGTAGTCTATCAATACCCAGTAGGTTAGCCCAAGTTTATACCTGGAGTGGCAACATTGTTTATACACAGAGTGGCAGAGCAGGAAGAAAGCAAGACCCAACGTGCAAGTGCTTTTCAAGTCTCCACTAACATTACATATACAAACATCCATTGGCTAAATCAAGCCACACGGTCAATGCCAGAGTTAGTGTGAGAGCATTCCTGAGAGGCATGGAAAGAGGAATGCGTGAACAAATTGGGCTGTTCTGACCATCAATCCACCACAGTGACCAACAATCTGTCCCAAACCAAGTATTAACCACAGGACCACTTCTTACTTTTAACTTGAAAAAAACATTATTTCTGATTAAAGCTTGTAAGGTCAGGCCATTCAAGATGGCTGTTCTCTTGCTCTCTGTACATCCCCTGCCTGAGCTGTGCCTGCTTCACCCATACCCTACTCACATGACTGACCTTCATACTTGCCCCAGGCTCAAGTAGTGATTGTTATTATCAAAGGGGAGGTGAGGGGTATGCCTCTACTGTTTTCCCTGGTAAGTAGTGAGCCCACCTGATGTCAATTCCCCTGTAACTGGTAATCTCCCCTTCCCCCGACCCTGGGAGCAAAGACTGCCACCATGTCCTACCTGCCATGTGCCACACACGGTGGGGTGTCGCTCCAGGACCTTGCTTCAGACTTGTAAGCTCCCCCATCCATTAAACTACTGATGTTTCTGTTGCTGACTCTGGGCTCTTTCTTCAGTCTTGAAGCTGGGCAAGCACAGGCCTTGTAGGTCTATGGTGTACAGCCCAACGAAGCTTCATAAATTCTTAGAGCTGACAATAATTAGAATAGTATTTCCTAGTTTTTTCAATAGGCAATTACTTCAAGATTCTTGTTCTGGAAAATTGGGACTGATGAGCTTTCGCTTTACTATCTCACTTAACATCACTGCATTAGCCCTCTCTGACACAATCACAACTATACCTTGCTAGTAAAATTCACAAGGCTTTTTTTTAACTAAAAAATGTAATATATAAATTCTAATGAGTACTAATGTATTGATAATTTAATTATGATTTTAATATTATCAGTGCTCTTCTCATTATTAATCTGCTCTTCTCATTATTAAACTATTAAACTAGTTTCAGTCAATTCCCAAGAATGAATCTCATCTAAAGGCTCATGTTGACCTTGTTGAATTTGCAAATCAGGTATACTTAAGTTCCTGACAATAACATAGTCTGCTAAAAACTCTGTAATTTGAGTAAATGAATATCTATCTTAATGAAGCTGAGAAAGTACTGAATCAGGAAATCTAAAAATCCAACTTCTTTTTTTTAGCCATGAGGGAGTAACAAGGACTGGATTTACCTTATCACTTGATATAACTAAAATTATATATATAAATACATGAAAATAATTTTCAGACTTTAAACAACAAGCAGTTCAGGATAGTGATCCCTTACAAAAAGGAAACCATACTAAGTGACCCTACTATTTTCTGCTTTCTGACTGGAGAGCAAGGAAGAGAACAAGAAGATGGGAAATTCAAAGATCAGCTGAGTTCCTCTCACATCTTCATCTGAGCATTGACTGTAGTGTGTACCTTGGGCCAGGTAAAGAACCACCTAAGGGGCTTCCCTGGTGGCGCAGTGGTTGAGAATCTGCCTGCTAATGCAGGGGACACGGGTTCGAGCCCTGGTCTGGGAAGATCCCACATGCCACGGAGCAGCTGGGCCCGTGAGCCACAATTGCTGAGCCTGCGCGTCTGGAGCCTGTGCCCCGCGACGGGAGGGGCCGCGATAGAGAAAGGCCCGCGCACCGCGATAGAGAAAGGCCCGCGCACCGCGATGAAGAGCGGTCCCCGCACCGCGATGAAGAGTGGCCCCCGCTTGCCGCAACTGGAGAAAGCCCTCGCACGAACCGAAGACCCAACACAGCCAAAAATAAGAAAGAAAGAAAGAAAGAAAGAAAGAAAGAAAGAAAGAAAGAAAGAAAGAAAGAAAGAAAGAAAGAAAAATCCTTTAAAAAAAAAAAAAAAGAACCACCTAAAAAGAGCAGGTAGAATAACCCCTGGGGCTTATACAGGGCTTGGAGTAGTCTGTGTTCTCATCAGCTGGATGGGAAAAACTTTGTACTACACAGGGGAGGATACTCATAAGGGTAACGCTTCAGAAAAAAAAATCCCTAGATAAAAGGTTGCTTTGGTCCTATTTAAAATGGCTTAAGAGCAAGCCATGAAAGAATCAAAGTGATTCCAAGTAACTTAACTGTATCCCAGAATAAAAATCAAGAGTATTTACAAAAATGCAAAAATATCTAGTACCCAAAAAGGTAAAATTTACAATGTCAATTCCAATAAAAAATAATTAGGCAGGTAAAGAAGCAGGAAAATACAACCCACCATGAAGTGAGAAATTATGAAAATATATACAAAAATGACACAGATGATAAAATTAGTAAAGACATGAAAACAGTTGTTATAACTATAATCCATATAGCTATCATTCATATGTTAAAGAAGATAAAAGAAAGTATGAGCCCAGTGAGGTTTTTCATAGAAATTTATTTTTAAATTTCTATGGATAAGCAAAAGACCTACAGTAGCCAAAATGACTTCAGGAAAAACAAACAAACAAACAAAAAGCTGTGTTGAAGGATTATACTATCTGACTTCAAGATTTTTTATAAAGCTACAGTGATAAGACAGTATGGTATTAGTATAAAGGCTGACAAATAGATCAAAGGAACAGAATTGAAATATACCTACATATATATTGTCATTTGATCTTTGACAAGTTGCCAAGGCAATTAAATGGGGAAAAGAAAATATTATCAACAAACTGTGATGAAAAAAATGTATAAAAATATATAAAATAAAATAAACCTTAACCCTTACCTCACACCACATACAAAAATTAACTAGAAATGAATCATAGTCTTAAATATGAGATAAAATTATATGAGAAAAGGAAAAGCGGCCTTCATTTTGCAAAATTCCCTTAAACAGGGCACAAAAAGCCCAAACTATAAAAGAAAAAATCAGTAAATTAGAGTTCATCAAAATTTTAAAATGTTTGCTTTTCAAAAGATACTGTTATAAAAATGAATAAGCAACCTAAAGTTTATGGGAAATATTTTCAAACATACCAACAAAGGATTTATATTTAGAATATATAGTATAATAAACTCCTACCATTCATTAATAAGAAGACTTGAAAAAAACCCTTCACTAAAAAGGAAATATGGTTGGCAAATAAGCACATAAAATTCATTAGAGAAATATAAATTAAAACAACAGTAAAATACTAGGACACATACACAAGAAAGGCAAAAATTAAAAAGACTGATCATATAAAGTGTTGGCAAGGTTGTGGAACATATAGAACTCTCACACACTGTTGATGGGAATATAAAATGGTTAAATCACTTTGGAAAATAGTTTGGCAGTTTCTTAAAAAGTTTAATACACCTACCATATGACCTAGCATTTACCATATTTCTAGGTATTTACTCCAAATGAATAAAAGCTTGTACATACATTTTTTACTGGTAATACACAAAAAGTGGAAACAGTCCAATGTCCATCAACAGGTGAATGGATACACAAAGGGTGATATATCCATTCAATGAAATATTGTTCTGTAATAAAAGAACAGACTGTGGATATGTACATCAACATGGATGAATCTCAAATAATTATGCTGAATAAAAGAAAGTAGACCAAAAAGAAGAAATACATAATGTATGATTCCACCTACATAAAATTCTAGAAAATGCAAACTAATCTATTGTATCAGAAAGGAAATAAGTCATTACCTGTGGATAGTGGTGTTGGAGAGAAAGAGATGGATTACATAGAGGCACAAGGAACTTTTGTGTTTGATGAATGTGTCATTATCTTGGTTGTAGTAATGATTTCACAGTTTATATGTATGTCAAAATTAATGAAATTTAAATTTATATAGCTTATTATACATCAATTATAATTCAAGAAAACTGTAGGGGAAATAAAGAAATCTAAAAATCTAAGAAACAGCTCTAATTTTGAAGCCAGTATTTTATTTGAGCTTCTATGCTACCTACAGTTTCTGAATTTCATTTTTCTCATCTATAGAGTGGAAGTGTTAGTTGTATTAAATGACTTCTAATGTCCTTTCAGGTTTACAGGACTTGTGTTCTACCTTGTGTAACTATTATCTCAGGTATAGTAGATTATATATTTCCTTCTTCTCCCTATAACCCATCCCCAAATGGCACTACAAGAAGATTATATTTACTGCTGCATGAAAGTTTGTCCTGGGCATGTGATTTACTTTAGTCAATGAAATGTGATTGGAAGTAAAATGATCAGAAGTTTTGAGAGTATCGTTCTGCCTTATCTATTCCCCTTCTCTATGAGAAGAGCAGGTCCAAGATAGAAGCTGCCCTTTCAGCCTGGGTTCCATAATGAAAATGTGGAGCAAAGCTACAGACGTGTGATGGACATTAGTGTAAGCCAGAAAGGAATATATGGTTTTATAAACCTCTAAAATTTGAGGGGCCTTTTGCTACTACAGCATAACTTAGCTGAAGTTGACTGATAAAGAAATTGGTATTTAGAAATGAGATAATGCCATAATTTATATATAAATCTACAAATATGTTGTATGGACATCAGAACTAGTCAGGGAAATTGCTATTGTAAGCTAAAAATGGTGATACAAGTTGTGCACATTTGGAAATATTTGATAAAACTGTCACTTGAGATAATTTTGAAGTAAATATTTTTCCTAGTAGTAAACTTTTAACATTAAGAAAAGAACTTGAAAAACAGAATGTTAGTAAAAATGAATTACAGTTGAACCTTGAACAACATGGGGGTTAATCGTCTATAATTTATAGTTGGCCCTCCATATCTGTAGTTCCTCCACATTCACTGTTTCATTTCAACCAACCATGGACTGTGTAGTACTGTAGTACTTATTGTTGAAAAACATCTTCATATAAGTGGACCCACATTGTTCAAGGGTCAACTGTAGTTGCTTGTGCCATCTCTTCCATCTGACTGCAAACTCCATGAGGGCAGGTGGTACAAATTATTTATTTGAGAGGAAAGTGATGAGCTCAGGAAAAAAAAAAAAAAAGCTGGTTTTCACACAGCACTTAAAGAGAATGTAGAAAGTCCAGAAAGTCCAGGATTTGTAGAGTTGAGACAATGGAACTGATCCTATTTCCAAGTAGTAAATGATAAAATGAAGACCTGGAGCAATAAAGGGTGATTAAGATTCAGCCTCTAAACCAGTACCAAATCAACCATGTGGCTGTAAATCAATTTTATCAGTGATTGTTAAATTGTCATCAGTACTATTCTCATTATTAATGTTTTACCTTCAAAAGAAAAACCTCTGAGTGACCTCTGTTCACTGAGGCCACAGCCATATGCACTGTGCTTAACCCACTGTCAGGTGTGTAATACAAATTAAGTGGAGAATTGTTGACTGGCTGACTCCCTTCATGAGATAGTATGACCCATGAGCATATGTTCTCACATGAAAGACCCCTTCTACAGTATTCTCCTGGCTTCTGGCACTTTTGCAGCCTTTCTTATGTCAAGCGTTTCTACTAATAGTACAATCACCATGATGTAAAGTGTGTTCCTTAGAACAGATTTTGTGAAATGTTAATGTCTTAAGCAAAAATAGATTCTGTGTTCAAATTAGTTTAGAAAGCACTTAAACAAGGTTATACACTTTTATTGAGTTCAGGACTTCTCAGACTTTAAAATGCCAATGTAGATGGTAAATCTCCAAGGGGGGACATGATATACATTTGCCAAACTTATCTGAACACAGAACGTTTGTTTTTCCCTACAGCATCTCACAGATTTTATATTCTATGGAAAACATATACAATTTAATATTCTATGGAAAACTATTCCAACACTGTTGGAAACACTAGACATCTATTAATGTCTTTGCTCTAGGCCAATTTTACTTCTTTTTTCCTGTGCAAGTGTGCTTCCTCTTGGGGAAAGAAGTGGTTAGAAACAATGAAAACAAACCTTAAAGTTTTCCTTCCATTTGTTTTCTATGCATATTTATATGCCATAAGGGCTCAGATAATCAATGCATCCTTTGTTCCCCCATTGTGCCACATTAATAGCTCAATTACAGCCTTCTCTCCAGCTGAGAAACTGCCCCGTGTTGTCCTCAACACAGCAATGTGTGACCCCAGTTCAATGGGAAGGAAGCCAATCATGTCTAGTTGCTGACCTGGTGCCTGGCACACCCCCTGAAAGCTATAAATGAGCAGAGAGCCCTAAAAAAGCCCTGAAAAAAATGTAGAAACAGTGGTCATCTTTCTTCCTTTCTCTTCCTTTTCTGTGTTTTCCCCTCCTTTTTTGTTCCTGTCACTTATCCAGTACCTTCAAGCTATATTATTGTCTATTGTTCCATCAGTCATTATTCCCCTTAGCTCCCTGTTAGCTGATCTTCTCAGTCTTCTCCAAATATGCTCCCTTCTGTCAAGTCTTCCTGAGTCTGATCTTGTTCTTTCCTCCCAAATGTCCCTTATCTCTGCATATGTAAGCCTGCTTCTTCAAGGTCCAATTCAAATGCTATCTCCCCTTTGTTTCTCTAACTTTATCAAGCTCTCTGTCCTGTGAATACCCATAGCACTTTATGTATACTCTAGTTTTTTGACACAAAGCACTTTCTTTCATATAGTACAGTTATTTAAGTCCATGTGTATCTCTTCTGACTGTAAATTCCATGAAAGTTTGTGATACAACTTGCTCTTTGGCTCCTCCTATTCACACACTTTCCTCACCTAGAATATGTTCCAGAAGACACTAATGTATAAGAGACTCCTCATAAAAATATAACCCATTCACTGATATTGACTGTATCTTGGTTAAGCAAGCACTAGTACATAGACTCAGTACCTCGTTAACTTCCTCAGAAAGAATCTGTTTGCAACAAATATATGAGTAATCAATATAGATTTTTTGAGGGTCTTATAGAAAAGAAGATTTATGTGACACACTGCAACACACTTTATAAGTCCCTGTTCTACACACCATTTATATTAAGGTCCTGTAGACATGCTGCCCCTAAGAGCTCTTCATTATTCCCACTCTCAGAGCCAGGCACAGTGGCCTTTGTCTTTTCTATTTCATGACCATCCTCCCAAGCCTTGAATTCTCTTGCTCCCTTTTTATACGGAGCAAGTTATCTCTATTTCTTCTAAGTCTTAAAAAAAACTTAAAAGAGTTGTGTATAATCACTGTCTTCAATTCCTCTTCTTCCATCCTCTCTTAAACACACTACAATTATATTTCTGCTATCTCTATTCAACTGGAAACTACTTTCATCAAGGACTCAAGTGATTCTCAAATAGCTAAATCTTTGGGTCAATTTTGAGAGAATTATTTGACTGTTAATCAGTCCTTCCTCCTTAATACACTCGTTATTACAGCTTCCCAAATACTATATTTTTGTAGTATTCCTACTACTCAACTCATTGTTTCTGGTCAGTCTCATTTGGTGATTTTACTTCTTCTCCCTGGCTTCTAATGCTATGACCGCAAGAATCAGTCATTGGATATTTTCTCTTCACTTTCTACATTTGTTCCATTAGTGACCTTGTCCAGACCCACAGCCTAGATGTCATTTGTATGCTAACTACTCCTAAATTTATATTCTAGCCCAAATTTTTCTCCAAAATCTAGATTTCTATATTCAACTTTCTAATCAACATCTTCATTTGATTGGTTAATACATTTCTGCAAACTAACAAGTTTTTTTTAACAGTATATAGGTACTATTGGGTTTGGCCAAAAAGTTCATTTGGGTTTTTCCATAACATAACCTGAAAGAACTTTTTGCCAACCCAATATTAATTTGCAATTTAAAAGAAATTATGAGGGGAAGTTTGGTTAGCCTTACTATTCACTGCTTATCATGTCTGGACTTTTAAAAATCATTGTTTTATTGAGTTATAATTTACATACTATAAAATGTACATTTATTGTGTCTATTCTATAATATTTGACTACTGTAAACATCAAAGCAACCCACTATCCAAATGAAGATACGGACTACTTCTACCAAAGTGAAAAGTTCCCACATGCCACTGTCTATCAGCTGTCCTCCATCTGTTCATAAGAGGCAATCATTGACCTAATTTCTATCCATAGATTTGTTCTACCTGTTCATGAGCTTCATATCGATGGAATCATATGGTATATATTTTTCTGAGTCTTAGTATTTGCACTCAACATAATGGTTTTGAGATTCATTCTTTTTGTTTCATGTATCAGTAGTTTGTTACTTTAGTTCGCTGAGAATATTACATTGTACAAATATACCACAATTTATTTATGTTCTCACCTTTTGATGGAGGGCTACTTCCTGCTTGGGATTATTAAGAATAAGGATGCTATGAACATTCTTATACAAGTGCTTTTGTAGACAAATGTTTTTATTTCTTACAATCAAAACCAAAAAGCGAAATTTCAATTTACATTCCTCTGATGACAAATTATATGCTTTTCACATGTTTTTTTGTCATTCTAATGCTATCTGTTATAGAGAGCCCAAGTCTTGCCCGTTTTGATTGGGTTGCTTGTCCTTTGATATTTTATTTATGGAAATTCTTTATATATTCTGTGTGAGTTCTTTGCCAAATATATAAGCTGAAAATATATTTTTCTAGGCTAATTTACCTATTTATTTCCTTAATGGTGTATTTTGATGAGCAAATAGTTATAATTTTGATGTTACCTAATTTATCTTTTTTTTTTTTTCTTTTTTAGAGCTTTTTGTGAAGCCCTGAATACACTGAGAAATATACCATCATCATGAACTGGAAGACTGACTATTGTTAAGGTGTCAGTTCACTATATATTCTATAAATTCAATGTAATCCCAGTTCAAAATACAGCAGGGGTTTTTAAGAAGAAATTGACATGCTAATTTTAAAATTTTATATTACCTATAAGTGTTAGATTAATATTGAAAAAAAAAGAACTGGTTTAAATTACTATACTACCTTATTTGAAGACTTTCTATAAAATCACAGTAATCAAGCCAGTATGATATTTGTATGAGGGTAGAAAATAGATTGTGAGACATCACAGAGTCCATATTTAGACCCACATGAATATGGCCAACTGATTTCATTAGGATCCCAGTCAATTAAATGGAGAAAGAAAAGGATTTTGAACAAATAGTGCTAGAAAAACTAGATGTACATAAGGAAGAAAAAAGAAACAAACAAACAACCTTGATCATATTCCGTTCCCAAAAAATGATCTAGGATGAATAATAAAGCTAAACTTAAAATATGGAACAAAAATTTTTCTATAAGGAAACACAGGAGAAAATCTCAATGACCTCTGAACCCTTCACTCTACTTCTTAAAATTCTTCCTAGGCTATTGAATGAAGCAGATCTGGTTCATTCATCTGAGCTCATTTCTTAATGTAGAAAGAAAGAGAATACTTGGACAATTCTGGATAATATTATCCAAAACACTGGAGAATACTTGGATAAATTAAAACTTAGAAGGAATTGAATACATAAGGTTGGGAAGAAAATATTTTTGAGCCGAAGATACCATCTCATTATTGTGTAATGAAAAGACAGCCATCTTATTTGTAATTTGTATCTTGTTGTATGAATTGTCATCCTGTGGTGACTACTGTACTGTAGAGACCTGAAAGGAGTAGTCTGCATCCTTATGGGTGATAGTTCCTGGTAAAAGAGGGCATTTCCTGGTGTCAATCATCTGGTAAGAGATGGGTCATTGGATAGAAAATAGGAACCATGAGAAATGGCGAATTTTCCACTTCTCTTGGATTAGATGTAGACCAAGAATTTATCAAGAATGACAAATACATGCAGAATGGCCATCATTAAAAAGTTTACAAATAACAAACGCTGGACAGGGTTTGGAGAAAAGGAAACCCTCCTACACTATTGGTGGGAATGTAAATTGGTGCAGCCGCTATGGAGAACAGCATGGAGGTTCCTCAAAAAACTAAAAATAAAGTTGCCATATGATCCAGCAATCCCACTCCTGGGCATATATCTGGACAAAACTATAACTCGAAAAGATACATGCACCCCTATGTTCATAGCAGCAATATTGACAATAGCCAAAACATGGAAACAACCTAAATGTCCATCAACAGATAAATGGATAAGGAAGATGTGGTATATATATATTAATACAATGGAATATTACTCAGACATAAAAAAGAATGAAATAATGTCATTTGCAGCAACAAGGATGGACCTAGAGATTTTCATACTAAGCAAAGTAAGTCAGAAAGAGAAAGACAAATATCATACGATATGACTTATATGTGGTGCCCAAATATATGACACAAATGAACTTACCTATGAAACAGAAACAGGAACAGACTCACAGACATAGAGAACTTGTGGTTGCCAAAGCAGGGGAGTAGGGGAGGCTGGGAGGGTTGGATTGGGAGTTTGGTGTTAGTAGATGCAAAATATTATATATAGAATGGATAAACAGCAGGTCCTATTGTATATCACAGGAAACTATATTTAATATCCTGTAATAAACCATAATGGAAAAGGAAAAAAAAAGAATGCAAGAACCTGGCACGTGGTCCTTCATTTAAATCTTTGCAGCCTTTGGAAGACACAACTAATGTAACATGCACTCTTTCCCACTGAGCTCAGTGATGAATTCAAAAATCTTATTCCATACAATGACTCAAACAACCTATTTACTAGACTTGGCATATAAGAAAACATTCCCAGTGTAAATGATTAGTAGAGGTATCCTAAGTGATGCTTTTTAAGATGGTATTTGTTAGATGACGTCCAGTTGGGAAGAGGAAGAGAGACACATAGGGAAGATTTCGCTTCTTTCTAGGCTTCCATGTGAATCGTACAGAGATTTCAAGCTCAGGAAAACACGTTATAACATGCAGTGTCACATTTTCCTGATTTCTGACACTCTGTATTCATTGGCTTTTTGTTAACACCTAGATTTTCTTTTAATTTTGTGTTTCGACTTTGCCTATGAAATATCCATTTCCCACTTCCCTTCTGCCTTCCTAAGAAAACCCTGATTTTGTTCCACAACCCAGTCTATTTCACACTGCCTTGTACTTCAGGGGAATTTCAGGGATTGAGTCCTGATTGGTCCAAGAAAATTATGCAGGATCCCATTTTCATTACCAATGACTATTGCATGACATATATAGGCATGTGATGAACTGCTGGCCAATGAGACACAAGTGGCAGTCTGGAAAGACTCTCTTGCTCTTTAAAAGGAGCATATAAGCAAGGTAGTCCTCTTCTTCCTCTGGGCATCATCATGCCTGGAAATGACTCCTGAAATTGGTGTAGTCATCTGGTGACTCTAAGTAGCACCAGCCTTAAGAGGATGGTGGAACAAAAAGATTGAAACTTGATTTCATCATTGAATCCCTCATCAGATGGTGTTGGGGATCTGCCTTCCTCTGGACTTCTTGATATAGTTCCATAAATGTAAGTCAATTTGAGTAGAAATTTTCCATCATTTGCTACTAAAGGCATCTTAATATGCTTTTTGTGGTTGTTATTTTTAAAATTCCCACAAAAAGAATAAAATACCTAGGAATAAATCTACCTAAGGAGGTAAAAGACTTGTACTAAGAAAACTATAAGACACTGGTGAAAGAAATCAAAGATGACACAAACAGATGGAGAGATACACCATGTTCTTGGATTGGAAGAATCAGTATTGTGGAAATGACTACACTACACAAAGCAATCTACATTTTCAATGCAAACCCTACCAAATTACCAATGGCATTTTTCACAGAATTAGAAAAGAAAATTTTACAATTTGTATGGAAACACAAAAGACCCCAAATAGCAAAGTAACCTTGAGAAAGAAAAATGGAACTAGAGGACTTAGGCTCCCCAACTTCAGACTATACTAAAAAGCTACAATAATCAAGACAATATGGTACTGGCACAAAAACAGAAATATAGATCAACGGAACAGGATAGAAAGCCCACAGATAAACCCACACACATATGGTCAACTAATCTATGACAAAGGAGGCAAGAATATACAATGGAGAAAAGAGAGCCTAATCAATAAGTGGTGCTGGGAAAACTGGACAGCTACATGTAAAAGAATGAAGTTAGAATACTCCCTAATACCATACACAAAAATAAACTCAAAATGGATTAAAGACCTAAGTGTAAGGCCAGACACTATAAAACTCTTAGAGGAAAACATAGGAAGAACACTCTTTGACATAAATCACAGCAAGATCTTTTTTAACCCACCTCCTAGAGTAATGAAAATAAAAACAAAAATAAACAAATGGGACCTAATGCAACTTGAAAGCTTTTGCACAGCAAAGAAAACCATAAACAAGACAAAAAGACAACCCTCAAAATGGGAGAAAATATTTGCAAATGAAGCAACTGCCAAAGGATTAATCTCCAAAATATACAAAGAGCTCATGCAGCTCAATGTCAAAAAAACAACCCAATCAAAAAATAGGCGGAAGACCTAAATAGACATTTCTCCATAGAAGACATGCAGACGGCCAACAAACACATGAAAATATGCTCAACATCACTAATTATTAGAAAAATGCAAATCAAAACTATAATAAGGTATCACCTCACCAGTCAGAATGGCCATCATCAAAAAATTTACAAATAATAAATGCTAGAGAGGGTGTGGAGAAAAGGCAACCCTCTTGCACTGTTGGTGGGAATGTAAACTGATACAGCCACTATAGAGAACAGTATGGAGTTCCTTAAAAATCTAAATATAGAACTACCATATGATCCAGCAATCGCACTACTGGGCATATACCCAGAGAAAACCATAATTCAAAAAGACACATGAACCCCAATGTTCACTGAAGCACAATTTTACAATAGCCAGAACATGGAAGCAACCTAAATGTCCATTGACAGATGAATGGATAAAGAAGATGTGGTACATATATACAATGGAATATTACTCAGCCATAAAAAGGAAATTGGGTCATTTGTAGAGACATGGATAGACCTAGAGACTGTCATACAGAGTGAAGTAAGTCAGAAAGAGAAAAACAAATATCATATATTAACGCATATATGTGGAATCTAGAAAAATGGTGCAGATGAACCTATTTGCAAGGCAGGAATAGAGATGCAGACATAGAAAACAAACGTGGACATGGGGAGGGGAGAGGGGGATGAACTGGGAGACTGAGATTGAAGATGTCCACTGCTATGTGTAAAACAGATAGCTAGTGGGAACCTGCTGTATGGTGCAGGGAGTTCAGCTCGGTGCTCTGTGGTGACCTAGATGAATGGAATTGGGGAGGGTGGGAGGGAGGTCCAAGAAGGAGGGGATATATGTATACATATAGCTGATTCCCTTCATTGTACAACAGAAAGTAACACTCATTTTAAAGCAACTACACCCCAATTAATAAAGAAGTAAAAAAAAATTCCCAGCCATTCCCCCATTTTAACAGTTAGGCTATGGGTAACACAAGAAAAGGGTTTTGGTCCATGTTTAATCTGAGTTAAAAGTGGAATAGAACAATTCCAAGCCCTGCTGTCCCCATATTCAATTTTCCCAGAGAGAGTGCCAACTTTGGAGGTTTTGAGTTTTATTTTAATTAAGGAAGACGTTATTTCTGCTCAGACCTTCAAATCACACTAACGAGATCATTCTCCGGCAGTCCAGCACTTCTACAAGGAACCACTCTGCTCAGTGACACATAAGAGAGAGAAAAGAAGGCTACTTAGATGCCTGATGGCTCGGTGGGTTCTTACCCTGAAAAGGAGAGTCGGCTTCTTTGAACAATGATGACCACATTCCAAGAACTCAATTCTGTATTTGCTTTTCTTTCTATTTTAGAAGTTCGTACATGTTTAGGAGGCAAGATGGTTTCGATTTTAAACTTTCTTTCTTGATGCTAATCACTTAATGACATTTTCTCCTTCTAGGCTGAGGTTTTCCACATTTGGTCTCTGTCTTCTTTTTGACTTAATTCATCGGGGCCAGAATCCCTTTCCCATATGCCCCATGTTAACTACTAATTTTTCAGAGCAGTCACATGGAGGTGGAACAAGAACAAGAATGTGATTCTTGGCTGATGGTGATGTAGCAGTGAAGGAAGTGGAAACTCAGTGGCAGGAGAAACAGCTGGGTAGAGAACGCATCATGAACATCCAGAGGGCCCTAATGGATTCCCCACACTCTTACTCTGCAAAACTCTGGCATCACAACAACTGAAGTGGCCACATCTGAACATGTTTACACATGCTAAGGTCAATACCTTCACATACAATATCATTGATAGTGGCCCTTAAGTGTCTTCAGTTCAGCATTTCACTTACAATAACAGCTCTCATCTTTGAGCACTAAGTATGTGCCAGGCACTATGCTACTTATTTTGCAGATGACAAATCTTTCAATCCTCACAGCTATCTTGTGTAGCAGGGATTATACTTATTTTTCACATGAAGAAACTAAGAAAAAGGGTAATCTGTCCAGAGTCACATACTACCTAAGTGACATCACCTCGATTTCATCCTAGCCCTGACTCCTAAACCAATTCTCTTAATCAATATACTTGTTTCTCTTTTAGTTTGGCATACCTCTCCCAGATATATGCTCCTCTAGGGCATATACCCAATAATTAGCTCAGACCAGGTATATATACAAGTGCTCAATAAACTGCTGTTGTTTTTAGTGTGGAATAATGTGACTAATACAGGCAAAAGCAATTTTATTTTTCCAGAAACAAGTTCTAGCTGAATGACTTTTATCTATGAGTAAATTATCCTAAGTATGACACTTAACTTGATTATTTAAAATACATTCTCAGTCAAACTAGGGCGAAGATTTGGTGACTTTAATAGCTGTTTAGTCAAACTGCTCCTGATAACAGGCTAACTCTACTTGTGCCTTTGCTATAGAAAAGAACATGAATTGACCAGTTGAAATACATCACCTTATTATAGTGTTTAAAAAAGTAGGATAACCTTGAGATTCTACTGTTGGCAATTCAGTCACATTACCTTTATTAGTGTATATCAACAACTAGATTCTTAGGTTCATTTCAGACTATGAGATTGTCCTACATGATGAGCCTTTTGGTGGCAAGAACTGCATCTATCTCAGGTCCTCCAAGAATTGACACACTGACTGGCACATAGTAAATATTCAATTAATATCTGTTAAGTTGAAACAGGGTAGGGGGGAGGGATAAATTAGGAGTTTGCGATTAACAGATACAAACTACTATATATAAAATAGATAAACAACAACGATCTACTGTATAGCACAGGGAACTATATTCAATATCTCATAATAACCTATAATGGAAAAGAATATGAAAGAGAATACATATATATGCGCATATATATATGTGTATATATATATATATATATGAAACCGAATTGCTTTGCTGTACATCTGAAACTAACACAATATCGTAAATCAACTATACTTCAATTAAAAGTATATATATAGGGACTCCCTTGGTGGCGCAGTAAAGAATCTGCCTGCCAATGCAGGGGACACGGGTTCGAGCCCTGGTCCAGGAAGATCCCACATGTCACTGAGCAACTAAGCCCATGAGCCACAACTACTGAGCCTGCGCTCTAGAGCCTGCGAGCCACAACTACCGAAGCCCACACGCCTAGAGCCCGTGCTCCGCAACAAGAGAAGCCACCACAATGAGAAGCCCATGCACCACAACGAATACTTGCCGTGACTAGAGAAAGCCTGTGCACAGCAGCAAAGACCCAACTCAGCCAAAAATTAAATAAATAAATAAATAAATTTATTTTAAAAATATATATAAATTTTTAAGTTGAATTAAAATACATTAAATAAATGGAAGGAAAATATATTTTAATTCTGCATGAAAACAAATTTAAATATAAGTATGAAGGGGACTTTAATTAAATCTCTATTATAATGTATTTTTGTGGCTGGATATTAAGAGAAAGCAGAGGCTGGAAAGTCAGAGCGACATGTGCCTAAGTCCCACTTCTTTATTAAGAATTGTATGCCTCTGGAAAAAAATACCTAACTTTCTAATCCTCAGTTTTCTCTTGTATGAAATACAAAATAATACCTCATGGAGTTATGATTAGGAATATATACATATTCAACATACAAACACTATAAATAATATATAGATTAGGTATATATGTATATATACATGTATATATACATGTAGGCATATGTACATAATATTAAATATAATACATAATACCATAGCACAATGTGTTTTGTCTCTGTACCAATGCACTTTTGCTGCAGTAACAATCAATTCTAAATGCTCAGTCATTTACAAAAACAAACATTAATTTCTTGCTCACTTTACATGGGGGCTACAAGAAATAGGCTGCTGTTCTGCTCTAGACTGTAGGTAGACATAGACTTATTTTGTGTGTCTTCTCATCTAGAACCTATGCTGAAGGTCATGGAAGAGGGCGGAAACACAAGAGGATGCATAGAAAGTTACCATGTCTTTAAAAACTTCTCACATTCAATTATCCAAAGCTAGACACATAGCCAAGCCAAAATCAGTGGGGCAGGAAGCATACACACCCACAGGGAAAGAGGGAATGAGTAATTGTGAATAATTATATCATCTATTACCACAAAGATATATTTTAAAATTTAGTTCCCTTTTCAATTAAAAGACAAGCAAATTTTTTAAAAACCATCTATTGAGAGTTGGCTATGCTCCAGACATTGTGCTAGGAATATAAATATGAAAAAATTTAGAATCTGCTCTTAAGGGACACAAAATATCATAAAACATTTCCTAATTTTTAGAATCTTAGCCTAATACTGTTATGTTCCAAACTACATAAAGTGCTGAACAAAAACAGAATTTTCTATTTAGTTAATGCCTATTAGAAAGCATATTTTTACTAACTTCTCTAGCTTTAAAATTTTTGCTTAATTTATCATAAGAAAATGATATTGCTGAAATATCTGTCATGAAAGATAAGCAAACAGTATCCAAGTTAAGAACTGAACAGTCATAAAAGCTAGTGCAACTTTTATATATTCCATATTTTCAATTACTTACTATCTTTTTAAAAAGCTTTTGGATGCAATCTGTTAAATATGGTCATATTAAAATTGACATGAAAGACAATATTTCCTTATTTTCTTTTTATAACTTTTAGTCTAAATATCGTTCATAAAATAGGGTTTTTATTTCCTAATGAAAATGCATTGCTTTAAAAAGCCAAAAGGCCAACAAAACTCTGCTGTTAATTGGAAATATGGTCAGGGCTTTTGTGAAGTGACTCTCTAAAAGTAGTGCTTAGCTGAGAAGTGCACATGCGTACTTACACATGCAAAACTTTTTAGCAAAAAAAATAGTTTTAGGCAGGTCTTGCATCAAATTACCCCATTTTATGGGTTGCTGTGGAAACAAATGAGCCCTCTGGAAGTGCAAAACCACCTTTGAGTCTAATGCAAAGAACCATGCATACCATGAAAGTGAAGAACAGCTGGGGACTGAGGAAGTGTAAGCTGACATGTCAGACAGTAGCCAGACAAAGTGAGCCAGGTGCTGTCTGGAGAAAAAAAAAGGGGGGTTGGGGGCTGGGAAAAACAACTGAGAACTGTCAACAGAGTCAACAAAATGGACCAGCTGTTCACTCTTATCATAACAAGAAAATACAGAGAATTCCAGGGACGAGGATTAAACTTCCTGAGAGATGAAACTTTTAAAAATCAAATGAATGAACAGAATTGCTCTAAGAAGCCTCCACTTGCAATCTTTTTGACTGGAAAGTGCAGTGCAAGACTCTGGGTGATTCAGTGCACTCACCGTTGACTGGTTTGGGATATAAAAGTTGATAATAATTTCTCTCTCTTCTGGGGATATCACCCTCTTGCTTTCTGGCTATTTGGGAATTGCCTACTTTCAGGAAGTCCAGATGTAGCACTGCTCTTCTGGCTCTGCCCCAAAGAGGAGGAGATATACCTGGACTGAAATGGACACGAGGAGGCATCTCGCGAGCATAGTATTGGTAGCATAATATGGTAGAATTTTCTGGTGGGCCAAAGGTCTGAGTTGTCTAAGTCACTTGCTTTCTCTGAGTTGCAGTTTTCTTCTTGGACAAAGGTAGGGAAGCGCTTGTCAAAAGTGCTGGTGTCAGAGAAAAAGGGTTTGAAATAAAATGGGTTGAAAAACATCACGTTCTTGAATCCTAAAGATTCACAATAACCTCTTAGATACCCAACGCTCTAAGAAACCTCAATATGGGGAAAGAGCTGTTCCACTATTTTTAATCCAATATTTCCTTCATTTGGCCCCAGAAACCTTTTATCACTTAGCACTTACTAAACCCCCAACGTGATGTCGTTCCTTAGAGTTCATGCTGGGAAACACTGAAATAACTGTTCCCAGGACATTTTCAACTGTAAAATCCGCACTCTGTTTTACATTTTTCAACTTTTTTGTTGACGTGGGTGAATACTGGAAGCTCTACCTTGGCTAGGACCTAGAAGGAAAAGATTCAGTACTTTTGAAATGGTTTGGTTTCACATATAAAGTACAGTCAGGTAGTAACTACAGGTGGATTGTTTTAGGGAGTAGATGCTCCTCCAGCCTCCAGAGTGTAATTGAAAGCAAGTCAAGCTCTTATCCACAGGCAGCATCAAGATAATGCAGTTTAAAAATAGCGTGAAGAGAAAATGCTCTATAATCCCCCAGCTTAAAACTCAGCTTTATTACTAATTAACTGTGTGACTTTGAGTAAGTTACTTAACCTCTCTAAATATCCATCCCTTCTTTTTATAAGATAAAAATAACCATCATATCCCCCAACACAATACCTGACACATAAGCATTCAAAAGTTTCAAAAATAAAATTTGATAATAAGAAACCAGGATGGACCTCAGAAAAACCAGGCAACTGCTCTAAAATAAGTCCTTAGTTGAGGACTTTGGATGGCATTCTTATCAGTTTGAATTAAGGAGGAATGAATCTAAATTTAGCAACCAATAATGCAGCAACAAAACTGTTTTTTTTCTTTAGTTTTATTTGCCCTGGTCCCAAATTTATTCTCTCCGTGATACCCTTTCCAAAATGCAAAAACATAATCATGTCATTTGCCCACTTAAAATCTTGCAAGGTCTCCTTATTGTCTAAAAGATGAAAGTTAATGCACATCACGCAAGCCCTCTCTTTCCCAACGACCGTCCCCTCCTGCACATCAAACCCCCAGCCCTCCATGCTGCACTTCACACCTAACCACTGGGAGATCCTCAACGTTCCGGGCTGTGCTCTAGGCTGATGCCCTTAACACGTGCTGCCCCCTTTGCTTGAAACACACTTGCCCTCACCGGACTGTTTCTTCATTCTAGTCTCAGCTCGTGTCACCTCTTCTATCAACCTTTCCTGAGCTCCCTCCCTCCCCAGTCCTCCAACAGAGTCCACTCTGTCCTCTGAGTGTCCTCATTGAACTCTCACATCCATTTGCAGCACCCTCGGTCTGCACCAAAATGATCTTCCATGTCAACTCCCGAGCGCTCCCTCCTCGTGATTCCATTCATCTCTGCGTCCCCAGAGCCTCACAGAGAAGACCCTACACAAACGACGAACGTCTGGGAAATGAAGGCAGAAGGAAATAGGGAAATGTTTCTGGAAACAGTTTTACCCAACAAATGCCTTCGTGGCATGGAAAGATGTTTCCCTCCAACAAATGTTTTTATTGTAATAGTAATGTCCATAGCAGAACTTGAGGCTCCGGGAGTGCCTAGGTTTAAATCCAGTTTCCACTTCTTTCCAGCTCTGAACATTAGAGCACGTTTATTCCCCTCTCTGAGCCTGTTTCCACTTCTGTAAATAATCATACCCACTCCAGTCCTCAGTACAGGGCTAAACCTAGAATAACTACTTGTTGATTATCAGCTGTCCTGTTTTTACTATTATTTGTAGCATTATAATTTTTTATTACTATAATACCAAAAGCTTAAATATGATCATCTCAATGTGAAAGTGTTTGTAAACTGTAAAGAGATATTGAACTATTAATTGTTAGTACCCTTTATCTTATTTAAACTCAATAGAAAAATTCATTGAATCCTGAACCTACCTCTAGGTGTGGTAGTCTGATTTGGGGATGTCAGTAATATAAATGGTGTGGGCTCCTTAGAAACTAATATTGTAAAATAACTTCTGAATATTTTGCCAGCCAGAGTATATAGTGTTGGGTGCCCTCAGCAGTCTACTTTTCCTAAACGGCATCCCAAATGTACCCAAAGCATTGCAAATTCCATCCTGTCTAAAATGATGGGTAATTGAGTAACGAAGAAATGGACATTGGAGCTATGTGGTTAGTATATGCTTTCTCATTCTCAGTAATTCATTAATTTAACAGGGAGCAGAAACAGGTTGAAGAACTAAATCCTGAAACTTCATTCACTTAGCAAACAGCTGTGACCTTGCAAGAACAGCAAATGGGAGCCCATGTATAACAAGCCCTTTTTTCGTTTGTTTTTATTTTCTCTTTTAGTAATGACATGGCTCTGGAGAGATTCTTGTGGGGGAGAATCTGGCTAAATGGCTAGCAGGATGACTGATTAACAAGATGTTTTGTTTCTATTGTCTCAGAGATAAGCACCACTATTCTGTCCTCTAATCTGCTAGCTCCTACATCAATACAGTATCTTCTAAATCATGAATAAACATAAAACTCACAGAGATGGAAACTGAAAATTTCTTTCAGAGAGCACAAGGGATTGATTTGATTATTTACACTGAATTATAAGCGCAATTATTTCCTCCCTTCAACTAGAACCACAGAGAACATTTTAAATCAGGATGCTTTGGCTGGACAGCCCAGAAGACCAACTAGCAAGAAAGTGAGAGGAATGCACAGAGTCATAGGCTGTGCTAGAAGCTCATGTTCCCTGTAGGGGCTGGAAGTGTAGCCTGGGCAGCCTGTAGATCTTGAGGTCCCTGACCCTTAGCTTTTCCCTCTGACCTTTAGATTTAGTTGCTAGGGTGGGTGGCTAAGAGTTACAATTAGGGGTGCCGGGTGAAATAGGATGTCTGGTCAAATATGAATTTCAGATAAATAATGGATAATCTTTTAGTATAATTTGCGACATAGGCTAAAAATTTGGGATACACTAAAAAAAGTTTTATTCAAAAAATGTTTTATTGGGGCTTCCCTGGTGGCGCAGTGGTTGAGAATCTGCCTGCTAATGCAGGGGACACGGGTTCGAGCCCTGGTCTGGGAAGATCCCACATGCCGCGGAGCAGCTGGGCCCGTGAGCCACAATTGCTGAGCCTGCGCGTCTGGAGCCTGTGCCCCGCGACGGGAGGGGCCGCGATAGAGAAAGGCCCGCGCACCGCGATGAAGAGCGGTCCCCGCACCGCGATGAAGAGTGGCCCCCGCTTGCCGCAACTGGAGAAAGCCCTCGCACGAACCGAAGACCCAACACAGCCAAAAATAAATAAATAAATAAATAAATAAGAAAATCCTTTAAAAAAAAAAAAAAATGTTTTATTCATTTTTTTATCTGAAATTCAAATTTAACTGAGCCCTCTCTATTTTTCTGTGTTAAATTTGACAACCTTGGTTCCAGTCCACATTTAAGAAGGCCTTATCAATCTGCCTACATAAATTTGCCACTAAAGAGAAAACAAAAGGTGAGTTCTCCCAGACCAGGAAGCCCTAGTCACTGACTCCACTGGCCACCCCCATCGACTATGTCCTACTCTCAAGTCCAGAAAGAAGTAGTCCCTTTTATGCTAAGAAGGTACCAGTTACTTCCTTCATCTGACTGAAATTTTCCCTTGTCTTCCCCTTGACTCTTATTTAGGTAGGAGGAGAAAATTGGAAGGAGATTCAGTATTTCAGCCAATACCAAAATGTACAAGTTGCAAAGCAAACAGTGATAAACAGAGTGGCTTGCGACAGAGAGAAATTGTTCACAAATTTTCTTACTCTCCTCATGATTAATTTATTTTGGCAGAGAGTGGAAGAAGATATTTCCTTCTATTTTAGTATATTTCTGAATCTAGTTGGTGGGGAGGGAAGAACAAGTGTTTGAGAGTCTTACAAAGTAGTTTCAAATCCAGCCTCCGGCACACAAAAGTTGTCTGAGCTCTGTTTCTCAGTATTTTGATCTGTACAATGGAACAATAATGCAGTACCAGCCCTAGCGTATTCTTGTGAGGGTTAACTGGTATGACATAGGAAAAAACTTTAAATGTTGGGTTTTAGTTCTCTTTCTCTTTCTCCTTCTGAATTTTTAACAGCCTTCCAATGGTCTATTCATTCTTTATCTTTTTATTTTTTAATATAGAGTTAAGGCCCTGCTTTCCTTCACTCTCCCCACAAGGCTTCCTCCTTAGGGAAATGATTGTGTCCCAGGATTACCTGTTTGGACATCCTCTCTCTGCTCTCTAGCTGTAGTCATCCTTACCCTCATGTGTGTCTGCCCTATAAATCCTCATCTTTGGGTCTGAATCATTATATTTTCAAATCTGTAGGTATTAAAATAGTCTGGTTTATATATGCCTAATATTTTAGAAGAGAATACCTAAAATTATTAACTGTTGCTCTCTGAGTTCAGAAGTAATGGTTAGTGGTCACTAAATGTTATAGAGTTGTGAATACTTCCAAATTTTAAGCTTTAAGTATACATTAAGTTTATGACAAAAAAGGTTTTTTTAAACTTAGTAACAGAAAGATTAATGAATTACTAAAGATCTCGTAGCCAATAGGAGGCAGAAATGGACCTTGAATGTTGCACTTCTGACTCCAAGTGCTGGGCTTATTTCTCCCTAGTATGTTGTCTTTCTGTCTTGTTCCACTTGCCCTGGTGATCTTACAGTATATAATTATGAATATTCAAAAGTGAATACACCCTGTCTCTCCTAATAGATCATAACATCCTTGAGAACAGGAGTCATGTCCTGTACTTGCAAAAGATGGTGTCAGACACATACTAAGTGCTCAGTAAATGTGGGTTGACTGAATGATTCCCTATTAACATTAATTTTTCATTGTCTTTTCCAAACCCATCTAGTTGAGAAAAATGTGAAACTATTCATTTCCTTTGCTTGTCTATCAGCATATGTCCATACAGAAGATTTTGGTCTTTGTTATCAGGACTGCCTCACTTCTAACATCTGCTTCCACCATAGCTAAATGCCACTTTCACATGCACAATATCCTCATGTGGACACTCAGAGAGGTGTGCTGCCTTAGAGATAATCTGCTCTGCATCCTGCCTGAAGCCTGAGTGCCTTTAGATGCTCATCCAACTTCTGCCTAAAGAAGATTAGTACCAGGGATTTGTGATTTGGCAAGGTCATTTAGAATACAGCAAACGATTAGAATGTGTTTAGTAAATTAGCCTGAAACCAGCCTCTCTCCCTTCCACACTGTTCATAGGTAGACCCTCTGGACTCACAGAAATTCTCATCTTTTCTATTTTAGGACTGCCTTTCAAATGTTTTTAGACATATCAGGACCTCGTCAATGTTCCTCTTTCTTTCTTTTGGCTAACATTGTAAAACAATAAGCCTCCTCCTCAATTCCCATCGTCATCTAACTTTTAATATCTTGCATTTGGTATCTTGAAGTAATGTGATTGTATTAGGGTAACACCAGCTGCTGTAACAAACAGATCCACATATATAATGTCTCAAATACAGAAGTTTATTTCTCTCTCGTGTGACTGTCCAAGGCAGGTGTTCCTGGCTGGCAGGTATCTTTTCTCCACTTGGTGTTTTTGATGCCATAACGTTCACATCACCTGGCTCTCTGATCTCCTAGGGTTTCATTAGCATTGTTTGCATCCAACAGATAAAAGGAAAAAGAGGGGTGTAAAGAAGATACACCTGCTTCTTAAAAATTCTTTCCTGGATGAGATTATCATCACTTCTGTTTGTATTCTAAGGAAAACAAAAAAATCACATGGTCACCTCTGAATGCAAGGAGGGAGTGGAAATGGCCCTGGGAGGTATGATCTCCTCCTGGGTTGTCACTTCCCTGCAACAATGTTACATTACTGAAAGACGGAGAAAATATTTTTGGGGACGGTACCATCTCTGCTATGGCGTAAGGGGAAATCAGATTCAGCAACAAGGTAGCAAAGTGCTTTGATCCTCAAGTAAAAAGGATGGCTCACTTATCACATAGGCCTGTGTCTTGAACCCAGCTGGGCCACCATTGCTCTTACCATCACCCTCGTCCAGGGTTTTCTACTCTGTTCCATTGAAAGATTTGCCCATAATTAGATGTACCCCTAAGTAAGGAAAACTGCTGCTAATTATTCTGACACAGTGATCTTCTGACATATACCAACTTCTGAGATTTTAAATTTTGAAGAGAAATGCATCTTAGAATCACACTGTATGGTATCTACTGTCTCTCTTTCACACACACACACCCCGACAGCAATATGTGCCTCCTTCTTTGTCGTTTTATTCCTTCTGTTTCAGAACTTCCGTGTATTATTCCTTTTATCCAATATACCTACCACACATAGGTAACTGGTTTAGCAATTTAGGACTCTCCCAATCACAGGACACTCACTGATCTGTTCTGCTAACCTTGTGTTATAAGGAGTCTGACTTGAGACCGGGATTTAGTGTGTTCGAGTTTCACTCCCTTATCACTGGAGAGTTAGCCATATTGAGCTACACAACGGCAATGGGTACAGCTGATGAAATTGTCCTGGGAGTTTGATACAAAACTACATGAATAATATTTTCTCTCATGTTTAGTTCATTAAAATCAAACCACACAAGCAGTCAGGTCATAAACTTTGAACTTTGATGATAAAGGTAATGGTGAATTCCAAAAATAGAACAATGCTTTGGCAGAAAAAGAATTGGAAACTTTCTTTCAGCAACATTTTGCAGACCATGAAAAGGCATCTTCAAGCCTCAAAGATATTCTCTCAGTGGTCTCTTGTGGGCCATATAGGTCTCACTATAAATCACCCCATGAGACCGAGGTGTAGAAGGATCCAGTAAAGTGCAGATACGTTATCTGTGAGGAGCAAATTCCTATGAAACTAATTCTTTTATCAGCCAAGTCAATAAATATTTATTGAGTAAGGTCTATGTGAAAAGGCACACTTTTAGGTGTTGTTTTGAGTCATGGGAGGAGGGAGTTTCAAGCCAAGAATGTTGTAAGGAGAAGGCAGGGCTGAAGTAAGGCTCTCTGGGCAGTGATGGGGAAATGTTACCCCCGTGTGCCCAGGTGGGCAGTGGAGTTCACTCCAAGGTGAATGGCACTATTGTTTTTATTGAAGTACTGTTGATTTACAATGCTTCAGGTGCACAGCAAAGTGATTAGTTTATACATATCTATCTATCTATTATTTCTCAGATTCTTTTCCATTATAGGTTCTTACAAGATATTGAGTATAGTTCCCTGTACTATACAGTAGATCTTTGTTGTTTATCTACTTTATATATAGTAGGGTGGATCTGTTAATCCCAAATTCCCAATTTATCCCTCCCTGCCCCTTGCCCCTTTAGTAACCCTAAATTTGTTTTCTTCAAAAAACTCAAGCAACAAGGTCTGCAGACTTTCTTTTAATTAGGTTAAACAATCTGTAGATATCAAAGCATCCCTGGATTCACTAGCAGAAATTTATGACCCAAGACAGGTCATATGTTTAAAAAGCTAAAAAGCAAAGTAAGCAATGTAGAAGCTGCCTGTAAGTCAGCAAAGAGATGGAAGAAGAGAGGAAACAAACAACATAAATCTCTAAGACGCTAACCACACCCATGAAAACAGAAACAACAAAGAAACAAAAACGGATTTCTTTAAATTATCCACAGTTCCCAACTTCATGGATGTGAGCTGAATCTTAAAACTGGAAAATGCTCCACTACTCTTTTTTTAAGAGGAGAGAGATAGACACTGTTAACCTCTGATTTTCCCTCTTGCTGAGTCACCATTTATTTGTTCAGCCACCTGTATGTTCTCAAAGCCTACTGTTTACAGCAGAGGCCAAAGGCTTCCCCTTGAACCCTGAAAATGGCTGTACAGCCATGACAAGAGACGAGAACTCATTGTTTCGGACAGAAAAACAACTCAGGAGCTGCCCGCCATTTCCACTGGAGCCTTTTGGAAAGTTTTCCTTCAAAGGGTATTGTTGAGGGAGCAGATGAGAGCTCAAGAGGCTTGTGGAATGTAAGCCCTGGTTTTTGAAGTTACTTTTTCCTGTGGGCTGATTTTTTAGAGTTTGATTTTGCTTTTAAGAGAGGAAATACGGAGCCAGCCTTCACTCACACTTTAACTCATTTACCAGAAGGAAGTCAGATCAGAAAGCAATTGAGTTGCCTCAGAGGCCCTGGGTTGGCATGAGGGTGAGGGAGATGGGGCAGTGGGGGAGGGAGGAGAGAAAGGGAAGGAAAGAGAAGGAGACTGAAACTCCAGGCTACAAGAAGAGCCTATAAACTTTTAATCCCTCAAAGCACTGCAAAATGATTAAACTCACCTATTTCATACCTGCCTTGGAAAGAATGCGGATACGTGGAAAAAGAGAAAATTTGGAAACTCACAGAATTGCACTTCGGACATCATGAAACATTCATTTGGGATTCAGAGGGCTGATCCCACTTAGTATGTTAAACGTCTATGGGTTCTGGCTGCAGAATTGGAGGAGATGGTTCTAAGCAGTTATAAAGCAGAACCCTGTCTCATGTTTTTCTGCAGGGAGGGAACTAAGAACAATTCAAAGTAGTGGATGGTTTCTGGAAGGACAGGTCTGCAAAAGGAGCATTAAAGGGCATTCCTTAGGGTAGCTGAGAATTTTCCTGGGTTGTATTCTGCTGATATATGCTCAAGGCAGATTTCACAGATGTGTGGGGAGGCTCTAAAGGCATTTCTTACAAATTTCACCTGGTTTCAGGAATGGTTCCTCCTCCCATTTCATGTCATTATGTCGGGTAGGATTAAGAAGGTTAACATAAGGGACATGTGCATATTTTATGGGACCATTTACCCAGCACTAAGAGAGGTGAGTCCCCGTCCCAGCTTCACTTTTGTGATGGTTTTAGTTTGTCCTCTAACAATTTCAATATGCATTTCCAAAAAATTTGAAAATACCACTCAATATAGTCTTACACTACTTTTTAAATGTTTTTCCTTTGTTTTTTAAGTGATAGTGTAGTTAATGTAATTGTTTCAATAGATAATTAGGCACAGAGTAGAATTAGCATCTGGAAACTCAGTACACCAGTGACAAAAGAAGATAATGAAGGAAAACCAAACAATTGCCTGGCCAATAGAAATATGTAGTAAAATTGGGATTATTAAATGGTCTTCTGTAAGAATAACAATCCAAAGACTTTGCATTTCTATAGCATCATTATCATCATTATTAAGATTTTTATTATTGGGTCCATCCTATGAAGAGCCAAAGAAAATAAACTACTATCTGGGAGTAATTTGTTCCCCCATATGATGTGAATTAAATTTTCTTGGAGAACAGTGTCCCACTCTGAAAACTGGGAAGAGATCACCTCTAGGGAATCTATTCTAGCATGAGTTCAACAGCCGAGGCAGCAGCCAGGAAAACAGGAAATTGTGAGGCCAGGCTTTAACCAAAGGGAGTACCAGTCTCCCGCAGCTCACAGAAGCTCCTCTGACTTACAGCACATTCCCAAGGTATTGCAACCTCTCCAGGGCACCTGATGGGCTAAATTAGTCCAATATTTACTGCAGAGATTGGGAACGTCCAGTTTTTCCAGGAGTGGCACCGTAGAAAAAGCAGGGACTTGATATCCTATGTAAGTTTCTGGCACATTATCTGAGCACACAGTAGGGGAGGAGGAAGCAAGAAGCAGTTTCTTTCCTTCTTACAGCTAGGCTTTCACTTCTCTTACCTCCCCTAGGAAAGTGTCAGGACCCTCTCTACCCAATATATGCCTTATACATGCTCACCAAGTCTAAATGATCACATTACAACCCTGTCACTGGCACAAACACCATCGATTCATGACTGATGGTCTAAAGGTCAAGAGCAGAGGATTTATCATGAAACCACCTCCACCACTTATTAGCTGTGTCACCTTGCATATATCATACAACAGTCCCAATGCATTCATATTCTCTTCTGAATGGGATGCTGCTTAATTTAAATTAAATAGCATGGAGCAGAGCATGTGACTCACTGTAAATACCCATATATAGTAGCTTTAATATTATTTAATGCAATATTATGGAATGGCATGTAAGCCCTTTAGCCTTGGTAAATTGCTTCATTGGACAAAATCTTCCCAATGCACGAGGTACTTTAAATTGGGCATGTTGAAAGGGCTTATTGTTTTATTAAGTATATTTGTTTGCATTAACTAAAACCAGCTTGGTCTATCTTCAGTGAAAGAAAAAAGGAGGTGATGAGGTGAAGGCATGGAATTTTTAAGTAGCAGTATTTCTTAGAATCAGAGTAGCTGGATCTCCAAGGATAATGTTAAATTTAAAATTTTAAGTTTTCTAGTAGCCACAGTTTTGAAAAAAGAGTAAAAGGAAATAGGTGAAATTAATTTTAACCCAATATATCCAAAATATTTTCATACAGTATAAGTATAAAATATTAGTGAGATAGTTTACTTTTTGCATACTCAGTTTTTGAAATCTGGTGTGTATTTTACACACTACAACTCAGTTGAGACTAGCCCATTTCAAAGGCTCAGTAGCTAGAGGCAGTGAGTGACTACCGTATTGGAAAGCAGATCCAGTGGCTCCTGGAACCAAGCACTAGTGACGGAGTAACCAGGTAGCAGTTCAGTCTCTCTGCTTGATTCCCTTTGCCCTCTGCCCATATTCTTTTCCCTTTGGGAACAACTTTCTCTGATCTTTCTGTGTATGCTTAAAACGGCTGACGCACAGAGCAAGAGTATTTAACTATGCCTAAGATATAGCCATATATCTTAGATGCTAACTATAATCCAAATCCCTAATCCATCAGGAAAAGGAGTCTGATTGACATAACTTGTCCCATGTTCACCCCAGTTCCTATCAACTATGGGGAAGAGAGGACGGGAAGAAGTATAAGCATCATGGTTATCAGAGTTTGAAATATGTAGCTTAAGCTTTCCATAACGCACTGATTGACGATTCTCTGATATCCTTCCACTGGTAACATTTTCTGCAGACAAAGGCACCTCTCCTTCAGGAATAATGGTTAAACTTAGTTGGTGCTTGATCTTTTTTTAATTTAATAGAAGACATTGGGCAGAGTCTATGAAATTAATATCGTGTATCAGGGATGACCAAATTTTCATTTATTTATTTAAAGCAAGATAGTAAATATTTTAGGCTTTATGGATCAAGAAACAAAATTGACAATACTATATAGGTACTTGAGCAACTATTTTAAAATGTTAAAAGCATTTTCACTCACGGGCCATGCAATAATAGGTGACAGGCCAGATTTGCTGTACAGACCATAGTGTGGAGACCCTGTCGTACCTAATTTTCTCTCTGTCATACAGTGCATTGTGATAGTCTCCAGGTTTAAATCTGGTTCTTTGATTGCCCCATGAAAATCTACAACAGCCCCTAATGTTAAGTAGCACGATTAAATTCAGCTTTGCTGTTCAGAAATTAAAAAGAAAGAGACTGTGCCAGATGAAGCCAAGTGATCCCCATCATTAAGTGGGCCAGGCTCCCTCCTGCTGCTTTCAGGTTCCCTGCAGTTTGGGCCTTTGAAAGGACATTTGTCTGTTCCACATGGAAGATACCGCTATTGAGGAAACTCACATCCTAAGAGAGAAGGCCTGGGCACACAGATCCTGGCTTACCCCCAGGGGAGCTATTGCTCTAACTTTCTCACTGGCAATTACTCTCACGAGTAATGAGTCAAGCTACTTTCCAGGACAAGTAGGAGTTTAAGAGTATGTTCTATACTTATGTGTCCTTTATCTTAGCCACAGAATTTAACCTCTCTAAATCCATGTTCCATTATATAAAAGTTAGAGTTGTGATACTTACTTAACAGCGTGGCTGTAAGGAGAAAATGACTCATGCGAATGAATCACTTCACACCTTGCTTCACATATATTAAACCAGTGAGTATATGGTGGGAGTGAGGATGAAGTGATGGTGATGATGATATGATGATGATGATGATGGTTGTAATGATTCAACTTCAGAGGTTCAAACCCAAGAGTTGCTCCTAGTAACACATGAAGTCACCTGCAGGGATCTAGGTTTCAAGTTTCTCTTCCCCATCAGCAGGCATGCTAATATTTGATTCTAACTGATATAAATTAGATCTGGACTTGCCACATGAGTCTCCATGCCACACATTTCCTGTCACTCCCCCTTCAGATATTCTAGTGAGGGACAACATTTCCCAGCAATGTGTTCCAAGAAAAACTAGTTCCATAAGCTAGATGTTTTACACACAAGCACACACACACATACACACATGCATGTGTGAGCACACACACAGATGCACACACCACACCTATACAACCTTTATGGACAAACAAGTTTGGGAAACATTGAGCTAAATAAAGTTGAACGTATTTCCAAAGAAGACTTTTAAAACGCTTTTACTATGACAAAATCCAGTGTGACATTCTGTGAGGGAATTAAAGAATATTATTTCCCGAATGTATTTCACAGCGATTGCCTTGCTTTCCCTGAGTTGTTTGTGGCGTCAGCTTTCCATGAAATACATGTTCAAAATGATGATAATGTTAACAAGCATTTGTTGATCAGTTAATAAACGCCATGCTCTCTGCTAAGAACTATTATTTCATTTGACTCTCAGAATAATCCTATGCGGCAGGTACTATTCTTGTACCAATTCACAAATGAGGAAACCCCTCAGAAAAGGTACATTCCCAAGCCCAGACAATAGAATCCAGATTTGAAGGAAGTAACCTGAATCCAGAGCCTGTGCTCTTGATCCGCATTAAGTATCAAAACATTGAGAAAACCCGTACGTGGTGTTCTATAGTCCAGATCAGGAGCTTGATGAAGGATCAGAGGGTGAATGTAAATGTTTCGCTCTCATAATAACAACTTCCAAACTTTGCTTTCTTTCTTTTTAAATAGCAAGTTCCTCAGACTACATTTTTTGTCAGTATGAGGTTCATCCCACTTTCGTCCTGAGCCACTAGACTATTGGATTCAGATTCCCAGAGTAAATGGCTTCTACTTGGATTGATGGCTGTCTGCCAGAGTCCTTATGACATAAGATCATATTCTTAGAGGCATACATCCCTCCCTTCAGGCACTGGCTCTACCGCTCAATAGCTGTGAGACCTTGAAAAAATTATAAAACATCTCAAAGGCTCAGTTTCCCCATATATAAGTTGAGATTAATAATATTTTTGAATGAGTATACACATGTAAATTTTAACGGCATTCAATAAGTGAATATTTGCATATAGCATAGTAGAATATTTGATCTATAAGTCTTATGTAAGCATTAGTTAAATAAAATAAATAAATAAATAAAGTTTTTAAAGGCACATAGTAATCATTTACTAATGTTAGATGCCATTATTATTATTGTTGTTATTATATTAGGGAAATACATAAAATTTTATCAATTACAGATAATCACGAAATTCATAATTTTGCGCTTCTTAATAGAGAATACTTGTACCCTCAAATCTTAGTTCCATATATACCAGGAAATTATAGTTTCCTGGAAACATCAATCACTATTAGAGCAGTTGAGAACCAGGAAATAAAGAAAAGAAACCCCTCAATCCTAAAATAACTGCTCAAATCCCTTGTACAAAAAGTTTAGTATTTTGTGGAACAGGAGAATATTCTCTTCATTCACACACAAGACTAAGCGTTTTAGTCATCTGAATTCTCATAGCTCAGCAGATTAGAAACAGTAAATTAAAAGGCAGATGGATATAAGAAGCAAGCATACCTACCCTAGCAGTGACAGTTGACAGACAATAAAAAAAGAAAAACAAAACCTACTCTATTAGAACTTAATGAAATTACTAATTGCCATAATGCTCATTTTGTGTCATTGAAAAAATGTTACATTTTAATCTATACTTTTCAGAAAACATGAAGTTAGTCATACAATGTAGAAACATTTCTTCTGAAAGCAATTGAAAGTTTGGTTAAACTTCAGTTACAGAGAAACTTCATCTTTATTACTTCAAATTGCCATGTAACGAGGTGTCACTGTATTTGATTTAGGTGATTAAATCTCGACTTTGAGGTCACTGGTTTACAGTTTAAGTTGTAAGTTTTTTGCTTATTAAATAAAATAATGATTGAGCACTTCACCTGTATAAAATCCTATTGGGGCATTATCTGGAAAAAAATAATATTTCGTTAAGCATAAACCAAATATCTAGAAAAGGTGCTCTTATAGAAACAAGGTTCATAAAATGGGTAAGTAAAATATACTCCTAGCAATGCTGGGAGTGTGGAGTGGAGCCGATTCATTGAAAACTGAAATTTTACCTTGTTAGCAGGTTTCTATAGGCTCAGATTATGATGGGTTAAATTGACCTATAAATGTCAAATTGCTATACAATAATTATTATGCATATAGAAATTTAGAGTTTGCAGTATATGTTTTAGCCATTAATTCATTTGATTTACACATAATAATATTTATAACAATAATAATCGCAAGAACAAAAATAGCTATATATGGAACACTATCCTAAAATTTTATATGGATTATCTCACTCATTACTTTGAAAAATCTTAAAGGATTTTTAAAAATCCTACTATTTTACGTAAGAAGAAACTGAGGTTTAGAGAAATTAGGTAACTAGTCACACAGCTAATTATTTGCAAAGAATGCCATTCCAACATAAGTACCAGGGTCTAAATCACAATACACTATCCGTTCCAAAAACTCTAAGTGCTGGAAGTTTTTACTAAGATCATTTTATAAGAAAAGCAATCTCAGAGAAGTTGAAAAATTGCCAAGATTACTCAGCAAAGAAGTCTAGGGTGAAACTCAAGCCTTTTGACCATTGATCCCATGTTTTGTTACCATCCTACTCTGTCTTTTTTACTTCCTATTATTTCAAGGAGGCACATTATGGTTCAAAATTCTTAACTTAAAAAAAAAAAAAAAAAAACACAGGAATAAATCCCCACAGTCTAGCTGCAAAGTGCCAAGCAAAGTGATCTCTAGGGTTTATGGGTGAGAACCCCCAAACCAAAAATGGGAAAGTATCTTGGTCAATGGCAGCTGATAAGTCTGGGATTTTCCATCTAAAAAGCCTGACTCACAAACTTTGAGGCTTTTGTTCTAACTGGAGGAGCACACCCTTCTCTATACCTGATCCCAGATCATCTTTCCTGAGCAGACAGTTGACATCAAAGCATCATTTATATAAGAGTGGGAGGAAGCAGTGTTTAGTGTCTCCAGCCTGTTCCTCCTGCTACAAATACTTCAGAAGAAATGTCACTCTCTAAGAGGAAATTTATAGTCTGAGAACCTAGTCTGAAAGTAATAGAAAAAAAATTTAACATAGTATAAAACATAATCCCCCCCTTTCCCTTTGTAGAAACCAACGTCTGCTCTGAACGCTTTGGTTGACTTACTTCCCAGGTGACTGGGATGGACGGAGCTCCCAGTGGTCATTAAAGCTGCCCAGGCTTTGGAATGATTCATAGCCCATACTCCACCTTCCTGAAGATCCTTAGCAAAAGTCATAGACTGAAAAAAATCAGTGGCTGGGAAGTAGGTTACCATTTCTGAAGAGGTATTGCCTCACCATCCTATGTAATTAAGACAAAAAACTAGGCTGTTCATTGAAAAGTCCACTGTGATAGGTTTCGATGTTTAATTATGACATTCATCACCATTTGCCTTTGACTAAGAGAAATCCTGCCCTATTTCTGGAGGCAAGTAAACCTCAAGGTTATATTAAATAGTGCTTCTGGACTAGCTAAACACAGCATGGACTCCAGCTAGGTCAGTTCGTTAAAGAGGTCTTCCTGCAGCTCAACAGCAGGTGTCTGCACTGTGGCAGCAGCAGCAACAGTGGTGGCGTTGCCATTGCCTGGGCACCTCTGTGAGGGTCCACGTGATGAAGGAATAAATGGGGAATCCTGTTTCTGCTAAAGCCAGAAAGGAAAGGAAAGAGGCTTCCAAATGAAGGATGCTCTCATTTTCTTCCTCTCTTCAGCTCTTTACAGGGGGCAAGTGGGGAGAGGAAGAAACAAAATTAAATTTCCAAACTATAATAACTGTCTGCAAATTAACATCTTAAAAAGTCCTGATGATTTTCTGGCAGAGAAAGAACTCTTATTTAAATTAAATCCGATTATTTGTAATATAATTTTTATCATATTGGAACGACTTACTGTGAATTCACACATTGCCTTATGTTAACTTTTGTTATTTCATTATTATATCACTTGTTTTGATGTTAATGAAGAAGAATTTTTACATGAATTTTTAAATTGTGATTATTCCTCTTCAGATAAGTTTTGAAGCTAGGGACACTTGTTTATTTGTTTCCCAAAGCACTAGATCCTGTGTTCAGGTTATGCAGATTTGCAAACTTTGAGGTATGTTCTGGGCATTGTTACATTAAGTGTATAATTCCATAAGTACTTTGAGGAGTTCCTTTAGCTCATTTAATAATGTTTTCCAAAAATGTTATGCTAGGTATAGAGAGCAGTTTTAAACAAACTGTACTCATTATGCAACATTTCAACTTTATATTATAAATTCCATGGTGGTTAGGATCAGTTTATTTAGTTATTTTTGTGTAATATTTAGCCAAACACAAGGAAAGTTATATGTTTATTGTACGTTTTTCAATAATTAGGATGGATTGGTAGCCTGTCTCTTCCTGAAGGTGAAAAATATATATGTATATACCTCTGTAACAAATATTTGTTTTGCTAATCAAAAGGTAGATAATCTCACATTTAAGATAAGTAATATTTTGTCAAAAAAGAATGCTATCAAAAAAAGTTTACCACCCCATGATCAACATTGCTTAAGACCACACTTCAGGATGGATCTATAAAAACACTGAATGTAAGCCCCATGAGGGCAGAGAACTTTGCTTCACTTACTGACATTTCACAAGCTCCTAGAATAATCCCTGACATAAAGTTAGCAGTCAATTAAACACAAGTTGAACTGAATTGAATTTTTTATCATTCTCTTTCAATCCAGATACAAACGCACAGGATTTTGTGATCCAACTATCTCTCTCTGTCTCACACACACACACACACACACACACACACACACAAAGAGTTGGTACTTTTTCCTCCACAGGGGGCTTTGGAACCACTCTCGACCCTGCTTTTTCTGACACCTACCCTTTTTCACCCTTTTCTTTATTTTTCAACTATTTTCACATCCTTTTAATGACACTTCGATGCTTAAATTAGCCAGAATTGGTATCTGTAGCTTGCCTCAAGGAACCTCATGGAAATATTAATTTCATCTCAAACTATCAGTCTCATAACTCTATTCAATAAATGGGACAATTCAGGACCATTGTTGAAAGGAGGAAAGTGTGTGTGTGTGTGTGTGTGTGCACGTTGGGGAAAGGGGTTGTTTTGGTTTTGTTGTTTCAAGTTGTTTTTTTTTTAATAAACTTATTTGTTTATTTTTGGCTGCATTGGGTCTTCGCTGCTGCACGCGGGCCTTCTCCAGTTGCGGCGAGCCGGAGCTACTCTTCGTTGCGGTGCGCAGGCCTCTCACTGCGGTGGCCTCTCCTGTTGCAGAGCATGGGTTCCAGGTGCACAGGCTTCAGTAGTTGTGGCGCATGGGCTCAGCAGTTGTGGCTCGTGGTCTCTAGAGCGCAGGCTCAGTAGCTGTGGCTCACGGGCCCAGCTGCTCCGCGGCACGTGGGATCTTCCCGGACCAGGGCTCGAACCCGTGTCCCCTGTATTGGCAGGCAGATTCCTAACCATTGCGTCACCAGGGAAGCCCGTTGTTTCAGTTTTTAATGCCACCCAAATTGGATTACATTGCTTACAACCACCTGGCGGGGAAATGAGCGGCCTTACTGAATAATATCTGGTTATCGGTTAGACTTAGAGACGCGCCATATGGCTGCACATTAATTGCTCATAACGATGCTTTAACTACAAATAATTGAAGTAACCAGGCCTTGGAGCGCTCTTAATTTACCTTCCAATCACCGCAGGCATTCTCCGTGCTTTCTCCCCACACATATATCCCTTCCCCTCATCATTCCATTCTTCTGGCCAGAATTTCAGCCAGCCAAGGAAAGAAGCAAGCAGAGGCCCCAACAGCCTCCATTTTCCTGCTCATTCCTTTGGAAGGTAGCTGTTCCCATTCCTTAGAGGTCAGTCGCACAGAAAATCTCTGAAGCCAACATAGTTAAACGGCCAATATCCTTTTACGAACAGAAAGTACATGCAGAATAGCACATGGGCTAGATCTTATGCTTTCGGATCACTGTGTTCTGCCTAGAAATCATCAAAGGCTTTTTATACCAGGAAAGTAACTACAGAGCCTGCTGTGTGCACAGGATTTTCCTTGAGTAATTGGATATCATTATAGAATCAGGACTTTTCAACAGGGGGTCATGACCCATGAGTGGGGCTTAAAATAGATTTAGTGGATTGAAGCCAGCATTTTGTTAAATGTAACTAAAATGTTTAGAATTAGATTCTGTTGCTCTGAAGGAAAAAAAAAGAATCCTCATTTCATTTAAACTTCACAGAGTAGGCAAAGCTGAAACCAGGTGTACAGGTGTTCTGAGCTTACAACAAACACAAAATGTGCCGTGAAGTCAATTTTGGAACCGGTGACACAGCTCGCAGACATGTGTTAATACTACTGTCTCCTCTCCAGAAGCACCTTATTCTTAGAAGGATCTGGCTGACCAGGTGAGAGACTCAGTTGTCCTGTGCTGCTAGAAGAGTGAATGTGCTGGAAACATGTAAATCAGATAGGAAATCGATAAACTTTGTATATCATTATTTGCATTTTTGTGCCTTGGGGTAAGTATTGGATTGCCCTTTCCAGGTATGGATCTGGAGATGAGTGTTAGTATTACCCTTATTTTACAAATGAAAAACCTGAGGCTCAGGTAGTTGGATAACTTGGGGCTAAGTTCACATAACTAGGAAGCAGCAGAGCTTAGAGACTTACCACCACAATGCTACACTGCTTCTTTGTGAAGCCCCCACAGGTGTCAAGTCTGTATCCTTGAAGCAAAGCATCCCACTCTACCCAGCTATCCAAAATAGCTCCATCAGTGCATCCAGAGCAAATGGTCTCAGCTCAAGAGCAAAATGGGTGAAGGAATTGGGTCCCAGACATTTCAATGCCCAGAGCCTCTTCTTCCTGAACTGATTTCTTTCAGTTTTGCCAAAAAGAACTGCCTAGTGTAGGGTAATCATAATTTGATGTAGAAGTTTTGCTGAAACTTTGGGTAGTCTTTATGAGTTCTAGCTCTATTGAACTTCCCAACATCTCTTGTCTTTTAACACCTAGATCTAATACAAAACTATTTCATTCCCAGTTTTAGTCTCACTGTTTTCATGTATTAAATATTCTATTTTTAATTTGCCTACTGAACGCATTTGTCTACGACAGCTTAAAAATGCCATGGCTGAATGACACCTAATAGACTGAGAAAAAAATAAATCTAAACTACTGAAAACAGCCAGCTTTTTAAAAATATATATCGTAAAATCACTCTCTTAGAATGCCCTGGGGAGCAAATTAGATAGATGGCTAGCGTTCAATAAAAACAACTTTGAAATGTATTGGGACCGGGTTATTATAGACTTCTGCTGCTTACAGCTGGCATAATTCCTCTTTATTGTAAATTGTAAGTTCAAGCTACAAATACTTCCTATTGACCTGAATTTAGTTGCACTTGAGGTTCCTCCTGCCTTGACTGCCAGCCGCCTGCAATATCTGTTACAGGGATTTGGTAAGTTTTCATGATGACTCAGACTTTTTTTTTCCACTAAGCCATGTTTTGCATTAGACAAGTGGATTTTATTTTATGATGTTATTAAGATCCTAGAGGGGTAAAAAAACAGAAAACAAACAGAAAGGTGACGTGGCACAAAGATAATCATTTGGGTAAGAAATGCAAGGAAAGTCAAGTTCAGACTTTTGTTCCTTGCTGCACCCATTCTCCTTCCCATCTTGGTACCCCCATAATTCTTGTCCCCTTTCTCTCTTTTCTTCACCACAGTCTTTCTATACGCTTTCTTTCCTTTCTTCCCCAACTTCAACGCTGAGATTGAAATGAATATGTCCCATTGGGGTTAGTATTGCAACATTGAGATGGAAGCAGAGAACAAACAGCTCACTGAGTTCCCATTTCAAGGTAAACGTCCATTTAGTTATGAATGTTAGTCCTTCTTAGTTATGAGACTGAACAGACCACTAGCCACACTGTGCTATGGTGCAAAATGTGGAACCATCAGTATGGGAAGCAATACAGCACTGCAGATAAGAGTTCCAACTTTGAAATCAGATCAGCTGGGCTTAAATTGTATTTCCAGTGTGACTTCAGACAGGTTACTTAACTTCCCTAAACCTCATTTAATAAATAAGGAAACAAGAGCATCTACTTAGAGTTGCGTGAAAATCAAATGAGGTTAGAGATGTAAAATGTTCAGTAAATGGCCTATTATGAGCACTCACTATATGTTATTTTATTATCATATTACTACTACTACTGCATCAAGTCCAAACTGAGAGGTGGGAAGAGGGTAAAGGTGGAGCTAGCCATAACAGCGAATCCACTGATGGGAGGCAAGATGGAAATGATTATGGAGAAGGCAGAGAAAAGTGGAACTCAGAGCTATATGTGTATGTGGGCTGCGGGTCAGATGATGTGGGTGGATTGAGAGAACGTTTGCATGAGAGGGACTTAGAGGAAGGAGCCCTGGGCTCTTCCAGGTCACATGCTAACTGATGATATGGCCTTAGGCAGGTCACAGGCTCCCTGCCTCTCCCTCAGCCCAGCAAATGTAAAATGTAAGGGTCGGCTAAACATCCCTGTAAGGCCCCTTTCAGCTGCTAAATAATGTGGCACACACTTGACAGATTTAGTAAAGGGATGGAGAATCCAGAGGCAGAGGAGGAAGGACCACTGCAAGGTGGAGAGAGGAGGTGGAAGAGGCAAAATGCAAAGGAGGATGAGGAAACTGGGAGGTAAAGACAGATCCAGAAGAAAAATAATTTAAAAATTGGGGGCAATTTTCCCCAATTTTCTTGTATGCTAGAGCATTTGTAGAAGGAATTATCCCACATGGGTACAAGTTCCTCAAACATCCAAAAGTGTGTAAGGAGCTTCCCTCGTACTACTAACTGTCCTCATAAAACATTGTGGGCGGGCTTCCCTGGTAGCGCAGTGGTTGAGAATCTGCCTGCCAATGCAGGGGACACGGGTTCGAGCCCTGGTCTGGGAAGATCCCACGTGTCGCGGAGCAGCTGGGCCCGTGAGCCACAATTGCTGAGCCTGCGCATCTGGAGCCCATGCTCCGCAACCAGAGAGGCCGCGACAGTGAGAGGCCCGCACACCGCGATGAAGAGTGGCCCCCGCTTGCCGCAACTAGAGAAAGCCCTCGCACAGAAACGAAGACCCAACACAGCCATAAATAAATAAATAAATTAGTTTTTAAAAAAAACAACAAAAAACATCGTGGGCGTTATATATGGTATTACGCAGTGACCTTAGGTTAAGCCAAGGTCATGCAGACGCACACACACCCACACAGACAGACACGTTTCTGGAAAATACACTGTCCCTATCCCAATCAACCATCCTCATCTATTAATATTAGGCTCAATTATTTAAATTGAAGTCATCAAAACTTCTAGTCAATTAAATTTTCTATATAAATACAAATAGGATTTAATGCTTCTCAGCTTGCTGGTTCTAAATAAAAGGTTCCAGAACAACATTTTAAAATATCATCCCACTAAAATAACTCTGAATATTTCCTTATTTCCATAATACCTTGTACAGATCTAACTTCCTGGAGCAGTCTAACTGCAATATTGAAACATCAATGTGCTCGAGTATTTGTCTTTTTCCCCTTCTACTTGTTCCTCTCACATACACAAAAAAAATGACATCAGGAACACTTTGAAGTTTTCTTTTCTTAGCTTGCATTATACTTTTTTATATTTTATATATACATATATAAACACTTATTTTGTGTTCATATATATATGTGCAAGTGTGTGTATTTTTTAAACCATTCAACCTTCATGCACACTTCATCTGGTATTACCTATTTGCAGATATACCCTTCTTGAATTTAGGAACAGTATGGGACCCAAACCCAGGCTTAGGAAAATCAGCACTTCATATGACCTCTGGCCACTTAAAATGGTTCCTTAATGGGCACGTAATCCAAACAGATCCAGTGAGAATTTTGCTTGGACATTTGAGCTTGAATGGAAAGCTGGGACCACCTGTAGTCATCTTGCCTCCAAGAAAGAAAGCCTACCAGAGAAGTGAGCTACCCAGAGGAAATAGCCTGAGGGATGGAACAGGAGATAAACTGGATCCTGTTTCCATCATTTGAGCCCTTATATAAACCTTGAATGAGGCCAGTCTTACCCCTGGATTTTTGGACATTTTTTGCTTCCTGCTTTAAAAAGCTTGTTGCTTATTGTTTTTAAGAGATTAATGCTTTAAATATATATAAGCCCAGTACAAATTAAATAGAATAGAGACATTAACCTTTACCTATTAAAAGAAAATCATTGTTTTCTGAGGAAGATATACTGAAATATGACATTAAATCTGTGTGCACGCACATGCATGTGCACACACACACACACACACACACACAAAGTGAGCTGACTTTGAAGTTGGAAAAGCCCTGTGATTTTTTTTTTATTTTATGTCAATGACATTTTATTCTTTCTCACTAAAGCCTTGAAGTTGTCTATTCTTTTCGAACTAGCTTTTTATAGATAGTCCTATTTCTTACCTTACCAATGAAAATTACAGCATTCTGAGCTATTCAAAGCATGGTACTTCCAGCACATAAAGACCTCAGGTTTCAGGAACCCAAATTTTCAGTTGACCTTTTTATTCAACAAGAACTTTATTTTGCCAGTTATGTGTCCTTTGAAAGAAACAGCTCAGACTTCATTTCTAGCCAGTTTTTTAAGCTAAATATTGTTCAGGTGGATCACCTGGGTAGATTGCCTCAGTTGGGAAAATTGTTCATTTTGAGGATTATTACAGGGAACACTTTCATTTACAGATGATTTTCTTTCCAAAATTTAGTATCTCCAAAATGTCCTCTCTCTGGTGAATAACCCCAGCTTGTAGGTCCAAGTGTATCTGTGAGCAAACGTGCACTTTTATCAGATCTGTGGGATGTCCCCAGACATCCATCCTTGGCCTTATGTCTCTTACTCTATGCCTCTCTCTGGGTAATTTCACCTATTCTCACAGCTTCAACTACCACCTGAATACTGATGGCTTACAGATGTATTTATCCAGCTCACTGCTATCTTCCAAATTCAGTTCCGAAATTTTTGGACTGTCCCAAAAATTTGGACAGAAGGTCCAAATTTTTGAGGGTGAAGACTAAGTTGATTCAACACTGAATTTATCACCTTACCAGTAAAACCCTTCTCTATGGGACAGGGAATGTATTTGTTTGCTAGCGCTGCTGTAACAAAATACTATAGATTGGGAGGCTTAAATAACAGACATTTATTTCCTCACAGTTCTGAGGCTGGAAGTCCAAAGTCAAGGTGTAAGCAAGTTTGGTTTCTTCTGAGGCTTCCTGGCTTGTAGATGGCTGGTGTCTTCACATCACCCTCCCTCTGTGTGTGTCTGTGTCCTAATCTATTCTTACTGGGATACAAATCATATTGCATTAGGCTCTACCCCCATCACCTCCTTTTGACTTACTTACCCCTTAAAAGACCCTATCTCCAAATACAGTCATGTTCTGAGGTACTTAGATTTAGGACTTCAATATATGAATTTTGAAAGGATGCAACTAGCCCATAACAGGCAACATGAAGAGAATCATTTTTTTTTTCTGAGCCAAATACCTGAGAACAGTGGTGGCCCAAGGGCAGGGTGGTATAGTGGGAACAATCCATCCCAAATACAGTCAGTTATGGGGTGTGTTGTATGTCCATAGAGAATTAAAGCACAATAGTGAACCTGACTAAAAGTGGAACTGTTTTTTTAATCATCACCATGTGCTGGCAATTGTAAACAAGGTCAGTTATGAGAGTTTCCTCCCCCTGAAATTATTATAAGTTCTAAATAACTGCTGCATTGCTCTTTTTTTTCTTTAACATCTTTATTGGAGTATAAATGCTTTACAGTGGTGTGTTAGTTTCTGCTGTATAACAAAGTGAATCAGCTATATGCATACATATATCCCCATATCCCCTCCCTCTTGCGTCTCCCTCCCACCCTCCCTATCCCACCCCTCTAGGTGGTCACAGAGCACCGAGCTGATCTCCCTGTGCTATGCGGCTGCTTCCCACTAGCTATCTATTTCACATTTGGTAGTGTATATATGTCCATGCCACTCTCGCACTTCGTCCCAGCTTACCCTTCCCCCTCCCCACGTCCTCAAGTCCATTTCTACATCTGCGTCTTTATTCCTGTCCTGGCCCGAGCTTCTACAGAGCCATTTATTTTTAGATTCCATATATATGTGTTAGCATACGGTATTTGTTTTCCTCTTTCTGACTTACTTCACTCTGTATGACAGTCTCTAGGTCCATCCACCTCACTACAAATAACTCAGTTTCGTTTCTTTTTATGGCTGAGTAATATTCCATTGTATATATGTGCCACATCTTCTTTATCCATTCATTTGCCTGTGGACACTTAGGTTGCTTCCATGTTCTGGCTATTGTAAATAGAGCTGCAATGAACATTGTGGTACATGACTCAATTTGAATTATGGTTTTCTCAGGTTATATGCCCAGTAGTGGGATTGCTGGGTCATATGGTAGTTATATTTTTAGTTTTTTAAGGAACCTCCAAATTGTTCTCCATAGTGGCTGTATCAATTTATATTCCCACCAACAGTGCAAGAGGGTTCCCTTTTCTCCACACCCTCTCAAGCATTTATTATTTGTAGATTTTTTGATGATGGCCATTCTGACAGGTGCGAGGTGATACCTCATTGTAGTTTTGATTTGTGTTTCTCTGATGATTAGTGATGTTGAGCATCCTTTCATCGGTTTGTTGGCAATCTGTATATCTTCTTTGGAGAAATGTCTATTTAGGTCTTCTGCCCATTTTTTGATTTTTTTTTTTTTTAATTTTTATTTATTTATTTATTTATTTTTGGCTGTGTTGGGTCTTCGTTTCTGTGCGTGGGCTTTCTCTAGTTGTGGCAAGTGGGGGCCACTCTTCATCACGGTGCGCGGGCCTCTCACTGTCGCGGCCTCTCTTGTTGCGGAGCACAGGCTCCAGACGCGCAGGCTCAGTAATTGTGGCTCACGGGCCTAGTTGCTCCGCGGCATGTGGGATCTTCCCAGACCAGGGCTTGAACCCGTGTCCCCTGCATTGGCAGGCAGATTCTCAACCACTGCGCCACCAGGGAAGCCCTTGATTGGTTTTTTGATTTTTGATATTCAGCTGCATGAGCTGCTTGTATATTTTGGAGATTAATCCTTTGTCAGTTGCTTCATTTGCAAATATTTTCTCCCATTCAGAGGGTTGTCTTTTCATCTTGTTTATGGTTTCCTTTGTTTGCAAAAGTTTTTAAGTTTCATTAGGTCCCATTTGTTTATTTTTGTTTTTATTTCCGTTTCTCTAAGAGGTGGGTCAAAAAGGATCTTGCTGATTTATGTCAGAGAGTGTTCTGCTTATGTTTTCCTCTAAGAGTTTTATACTGTCTGGCCTTACATTATGTCTTTAATCCATTTTGAGTTTATTTCTGTGTATGGTGTTAGGGAGTGTTCTAATTTCATTCTTTTACAAGTAGCTGTCCAGTTTTCCCAGCACCACTTATTGAAAAGTCTGTCTTTTCTCCATTGTATATTCTTGCCTCCTTTATCAAAGATAGGGTGACCATATGTGTGTCGGTTTATCTGTGGGCTTTCTATCCTGTTCCATTGATCTATATTTCTGTTTTTGTGCTGCTACCATACTGTCTTGATTACTGTAGCTTTGTCCAGGAGCCTGATTCTTCCAGCTCCATTTTCTTTCTCAAGATTACATTGGCTATTCGAGATCTTTTGTGTTTCCATACAAATTGTGAAATTTTTTGTTCTAGTTCTGTGAAAAATGCCATTGGAAGTTTGATAGGGATTGCTTTGAATCTGTAGATTGCTTTGGGTAGTATAGTCATTTTCACAATGTTGATTCTTCCAATCCAAAAATTGGTATATCTCTCCATCTGTTTGTATCATCCTTAATTTCTTTCATCAGGGTCTTACAGTTTTCTGCCTACAGGTCTTTTGTCTCTGTAGGTAGGTTTATTCCTAGGTATTTTATTCTTTTTGTTGTAATGGTAAATAGGAGTGTTCCCTTAATTCTCTTTGAGATATTTCATCATTAGTGTATAAGAATGCAAGAGATTTCTGTGCACTAATTTTGTATCCTGCAACTTTACCAAATTCATTGATTAGCTCTTGTAGTTTTCTGGTAATATCTATAGGATTCTTTATATATAGTATCTTGTCATCTGCAAACAGTGACAGCTTTACATCGTCTTTTCCAGTTTGGATGCCTTTTATTTCTCTTTTGTCTCTGATTGCTATGGCTAAAACTTCCAAAACTATGTTGAATAATAGTGGTGAGAGAGGGCAACCTTGTCTTGTTCCTGATCTTATTGGAAATGGTTTCAGTTTTTCACCATTGAGAATAATGTTGGCTGTGGGTTTGTCATATATGGCCTTTATTATGCTGAGGTAAATTCCCTCTATGCCCACTCTCTGGAGGGTTTTTACCATAAATGGGTGTTGAATTTTGTCGAAAGCTTTTTCTGCATCTATTGAGATGATCATATGGTTGTTCTCCTTCAATTCGTTAATATGGCTTATCACACTGATTGATTTGCATATATTGAAGAATCCTTGCATTCCTGGGATAAACCCCACTTGATCATAGTGTATGATCCTTTTAATGTGCTGTTGGATTCTGTTTGCTAGTATTTTGTTGAGGATTTTTGCATCTATGTTCATCAGTGATATTGGCCTGTAGAGTTCGTTTTTTGTGACATCTTTGTCTGGTTTTGGTATCAAGGTGATGGTGGCCTTGTAGAGTGAGTTGGGGAGTGTTCCTCACTCTGCTATATTTTGGAACATTTTCAGAAGGATAGGTGTTAGCTCTTCTCTAAATGTTTGATAGAATTCTCCTGTGAAGCCACCTGGTCCTGGGCTTTTGTTTGTTGGAAGATTTTTAACCACAGTTTCAATTTCAGTGCTTGGGATTAGTCTCTTTATATTTCCTATTTCTTCCTGGTTCAGTCTCAAAATGTTGTGCTTTTCTAAGAATGTGTCCATTTCTTCCTGGTTTTCCATTTTATTGCCATATAGTTGCTTGTAGAAATCTCTCATGGTCCTTTGTATTTCTGCAGTGTCAGTTGTTACTTCTCATTTTTCATTTCTAATTCTGTTGATTTGAGTCTTCTCTCTTTTTTCTTGATGAGTCTGGCTAATGTCTTATCAATTTTGTTTATCTTCTCAAAGAACAAGCTTTTAGTTTTATTATCTTTGCTATCGTTTCCTTCATTTCTTTATAATTTATTTCTGATCTGATCTTTCTGATTTCTTTCCTTCTGCTAACTTTGAGGTTTTTTTGTTCTTCTTCCTCTAATTGCTTCAGGTGTAAGGTTAGGTTGTTTATTCGAGATGTTTCTTGTTTCTTGAGGTAAGATTGTATTGCTACAAACTTCCCTCCTAGAACTGCTCTTGCTGCATCCCATAGGTTTTGGGTTGTTGTGTTTTCATTGTCATTTGTTTCTAGGTATTTTTTTTTATTTTCTCTTTGAATTCTTCATTGATCTCTTGGTTTTTTAGTTGTGTATTGTGTAGCCTCCTTGTGTTTGTATTTTTTTACAGTTTTTTTTCCTGTAATTGATATCTAGTCTTATAGCATTGTGGTTAGAAAATGTACTTGATATGATTTCAGTTTTCTTAAATTTCCCAAGGTTTGATTTGTGACCCAAGATATGATCTATCCTGGGGAATGTTCTATGAGCACTTGAGAAGAAAGTGTATTGTGTTGTTTTTGGATGGAATGTCCTACAAATATCAGTTAAGCCCATCTTGTTTAATGTATCATTTAAAGCTTGTGTCTTCTTATTTATTTTCATTTTGGATGATCTGTCCATCAGTGAAAGTGGGGTGTTAAAGTCCCCTACTATGACTGTGTTACTGTTGATTTCCCCTTTTATGGTTGTTAGCATTTGCCTTATGTATTGAGGTGCTCCTATGTTGGGTGCATAATTATTTACAATTGTTATAGCTTCTTCTTGGATTGATCCCTTGATCAATATGTAGTGTCCTTCTTTGTCTCTTGTAATAGTCTTTCTTTTAAAGTCTATTTTGTCTGATATGAGAATTGCTACTCCAGCTTTCTTTTGATTTCCATTTGCATGGAATATCTTTTTCCATCCCCTCACTTTCAGTCTGTGTGTATTCCTAGGTCTGAAGTGGGTCTCTTGTAGACAGCATATAGACGGGTCTTGTTTTTTTGTCCATTCAGCCAGTCTATGTCTTCTGGATAGAGCATTTAATCCATTTATATTTAACATACTTATCGATATGTATGTTCCTATTACCATTTTCTTAATTGTTTTGGGTTTAGTATTGTAAGTCTTTTCCTTCTCTTGTGTATCCTCCCTAGAGAAGTTCCTTTAGCATTTGTTGTAAAGCTGATTTGGTGGTGTTGAATTCTCTAAGCTTTTGCTTGTCTGTAAAGCTTTTAATTTCTCTATCGAATCTGAATGAGATCTTTGCTGGGTAAAGTAATCTTGGTTGTAGGTTTTTCCCTTTGATCACTTTAAATATGTCCGGCCACACCCTTCTGGCTTGCAGAGTTTCTGCTGAGAAATCAGCTGTTAACCTTATGGGGATTCCCTTGTATGTTATTTGTTGCTTTTCCTTTGCTGCTTTTAATATTTTTTCTTTGTATTTAATTTTTGATAGTTTGATTAATATGTGTCTTGGCATGTTTCTCCTTGGATTTATCCTGTATGGGACTCTCTGTGCTTCCTGGACTTGATTGACTATTTCCTTTCCCATATTAAGGAAGTTTTCAACTATAATCCTTCAAATATTTTCTCAGTCCGTTTCTTTTTCTCTTCTTCTTCTGGGACCCCTATAATTTGAATGTTGGTACATTTAATGTTGTCCCAGATGTCTCGGAGTCTGCCTTCAATTCTTTTAATTCTTTTTTCTTTATTCTGCTCTGTGGTAGTTATTTCCTCTATTTTATCTTCCAGGTCACTTATCCGTTTTTCTGCCTCAGTTATTCTGCTATTGATTCTTTCCAGAGAATTTTAAATTTCATTTATTGTGTTGTTCATCATTGTTTGTTTGCTCTTTCATTCTTCTACTTCCTTTTTAAAAGTTTTTTGTATTTTCTCCATTCTATTTTCAAGATTTTGGATCGTCTTTACTATCATTACTCTGAATTCTTTTTCAGGCAGCCTGCCTATTTCCTCTTCATTTGTTTGTTCTAGTGGGTTTTTACTTTGCTCTTTCATCTGCTGTGTATTTCTCTGTGTTCTCATTTTGCTTAAGTTACTGGTTTGGGGTCTCTTTTTCACAGGCTGCAAGTTTGTAGTTCCTGTTGTTTTGGTGCCTGCCCCCAGTGGGTAAGGTTGGTTCAGGCTTGTGTAGGCTTCCTGGTAGAGTGGACTGGTGCCTGTGTTCTGGTAGGTCGGGCTGGATCTTGTCTTTCTGGTGGGCAGAGCCGCATCTGATGGTGTGTTTTGGGGTGTCTGTGAATTTAGTATGATTTTAGGCAGCCTCTCTGCCAATGGGTGGTGTTTTGTTCCTGTCTTGCTAGTTGTTTGGCATGGGATGTCTAGCACTGTAGCTTGTTGTTCGTTGAGTGGAGCTGGGTCTTAGCGTTAAGACGGAGATCTCTGGGAGAGCTTTTGCTGTTTGATATTTGATGTTACATGGGTCCAGGAGGTCTCTGGTGGACAATGTCCTGAAGTCGGCTCTCCCACTTAAGAGGCTCAGACCTGACACCTGGCCGAAGCACCAAGACCCTGTCAGCCACACAGCAGACTCTTTTTGGCCCTTGTCTTCCTGTCCTCAAGCCACCACACGTCAGCCACTTCCATGCCCTTAGAGCTTCCCAGTGGTGCCCCATTAATCTTGAGTTTTAATAATATATATGCAAGTTTCAAATTAGCCTATTTTATGACATAGCATAATAAGCATTATATTCTTCATGGAAGTTAATCCAGAGAATCTCCAGTTATACAGTTGACTTCCAACATCACATCATATCAAGGGTACTGACATGTATTAATATAACTTTTCATTGATACTGACTTTGATCACCTGGCTGAGGTTGAGGAATGGTGTTTACATTATTAAAGGTCGGAAAAATCAAAAGAAGAATAATATTTTATAACATGAGTCTAATACATGAAATTCAGTGTCTATAAATAAATTTTACTGGAACCCAGCCATGTTGAGTAGTTGCAGAACAGACCATGGACTACAAAGCCAAAAATTTGTACCATCTGGCCCCCTGGTGTAGTGAAACAAGAACTGGCTTGAGTCAAACATAAGTGGATTCAAATCTCAGCTCTGGAATTCCCACCTATGTGGCCTGTGTGCAGTTGCTCTGAAATGTAGTTTCCTCATCTATAAAATGGGGTTGTTAATGCCTGTTTTAAGGTCATAATAAGGATTATGTAAGGAGGATGATGCTGATTAATCTGTCAATAATTAACATTTATTACTGATCAAAAGGATGTTATTATCCCCCATTAAACAAAGAAACAAACAAAAAACAGATTCAGAGAAGTAGAGTGATTTGCTTGCCTGCTGGTAAACCTCAATTGGAGTTTCAGTGTGTGTCTACTGGTGCTGCAGCATCAGGACCATCACCAGCTTTCAAACCAGACATTGCAATGTGGCTCTAGGCTCTAGGTCTTGCTAACTGTATATTCTTGAGCAAGTCATTCTTCCTCCCGGAAGCTAAGTTTCTTCATCTACAAAAACAAGGCTAATACACAAAATTTACTACAGAAGACTGATTTGAAGATTAACAGAGCTAAGGTATATAAATTCACAGTTACATAGGAAGGAGTCAGGAAACATGAGTTCAATTTTGCACTACATCAAGCTGCATTTATGGGAATAGAAACCTATCTGAAAGTGCTTTGAGAAAAATAAGGAAAGTAAAAACACCAAAGGCAAAAAAAAATCAATAATCCTCTGATTATTTCTTGTTTTGAATCATCTACTTTGTACTTTCTTCAATGAGCGAAGACATGAGGGAGACTACCAGGTATAAAGCATGGTGGACAGATAAATGAATGTGAGGCACTCCCCAATTGCTGGAGTTATGAACCTGAGTTGACTGCAGTATAAGATTAAAAATTCAACTTCTTCTGAATTAAGAAATCCACAACCAAGATATGATAATGAATAAATTTCTTCATCTGAGGCTCTTAGATTCTGTAAGGCACCTCACAATTCCTATTGTCCTCACCTCCTCCAGGCTTGTCTCCAATTTCTCCTGGTAGCTGGATGTAAATTGCACATACCCATCCTCCTGCAGACTTTTCTTTTTTACTCCTTTAAAGGCTTTGGAGAAAACTTCATCATGGTTAAGAAATTAGCTTTTAGAGTGTTCCTAGAGAAGCTTTTTATTTCCTTTCAGGATCCTCCCTTGGCCTGAGTATTGTCACCAAGACATTGCTGAGGTTTCTCTTGGATGACGCAAGCATATTTATAGATACTTGTCAAATATTAAAAATAATTTGAAAAATAATATCCTACAAACTATATGTAGTCCATGAAAAAAATGCTTACTTTGAACAACAAAATAGGAATCCAATTAACTTTTAACCTTATCTCATTCAATATCTAGAGTGTGCTTCTTAGGGAAAGGACTTGGTGGTTTCCATCTCTGCTCTATCCCAGTGTGCAGAACAGCTTTTGCACATAGTAAAGACGCAATACATATTTACTGAATGATAACCTGTACAGCAGCCAGAAAGAAAAGACTTTCAATCCCAAGTGACGGCTATCTGACTTAACTATGATGTATTCATTTTCTTTCCCTACTTTTTTCCTTATCTGAATATTTAGAGTGAGTATCATATGCCACTTCAGATACAAAGTGTTGGAATACAATGGTTAACAAAATAGACACAGGGCCTAGATACTACACCTTACCGGAGGAAACCCAGACAATTAAAGGAACATTCACAATATAACTTGGTAAATGCTATGATAGGAAGCATGGGGTACAGGAGAGGAACTTAATCCAAACTCAGAGGTCAAAAAAATCTTCCTAAAGAATGTGACTTAGCTGAAGCATGAATAATGCATAAGAGTATAATCTAAGCATAAATTGGAACTTGACATGGTCCAGTTTCTTCATGGAATCACAATCAGACATAATAATAGTACAGCCTATCAACCAAAAGTAATTAAAACTGAGGTCCAATCTTTACTAACATCTCTCAAAGAACATTAACATGGTCTAATTCATTATGCACAGCACACATCTCAAAATATACTATACCCCTCTTCTCAACTTTGCAAACTTACAGTAGCTACAGGGTTATACAAACCTTAAAAAAAATCGCTTCCACATCAAGCTCTCACTGCATCTCTGTGTGTGTCTTAAGTTACACTCCATTCTCCAACATGACCTGAAAGTCCACGGCAATTTCCACTCCATGACCAGCCATGCTGGGTTGCTCCAGCAGATCCATGACTGGTCCAGCCTGGAAAAAGTTTGTGTTAAACTCTGTGAAGTATGGTTCCTCTCTTGCTAAGTGAGATGAATGAATTAATTCAATACTAGTTAATAAAATTAATTTCTGAGTAATAAAATTCCCACCATCATTATAGGAAGTAGTCTTACAAATGAAAGGCAATAAACATTGGAGGAGTAATCCAGCCAGAGCGATCATTTTGGGGTGGGTAAAGAACTTCAGTACGACAAGAGTATAGCATGTACATTGCAAAGGGACAGGAGAGGAAATGAGGGACTCAAGGAGGTTCTCTATCCCATACTATATTGACTATACTAAATATTTTGAACTTTAACCAATGAATGGTACTTGAGGAGATCAAGATTATTCCACTGCTCTCATTGGCAGCCGTTAGCGTCTTTAATGAATGTTGTCCCTTATCCTCTAATTTAATCCCATCTGTGAAAAATTTTAAACCCAAGTATTAAAAAAGTAAAAAATAATTTTTTTAACCAATATTTTCTTATCAATCACTGGGAGCAACAGTATCTCAGGCAGCTGTGAGCAGCTGTGTCTCCCTCTGGCCATCTCTTCGTGTTGCCTACATTCTTCTAAGTCACACGTCTTCTACACCAGCTTCACCCATGAGCAATAGGACACTTTCCATCTCTTTCCAAATTGCCTGTAAGGAAATGTCATAACAATTGACAAAATGAGAAAAAGTGTTTTACAAAGTTTGTTACTTTTAGCAAACTTAATTCAAACATGAGCTATGCCATTAAATAACTCAAAGATATATATAAACATGAAAGAGCTCTTCACACCTTTCAGTGTGTGCTCAGAGCCCAGTGATATCAGCATACGTTATCCCTCTTACATGGTCCATACATCATATCTGTCTCCCACTTATGTTCCCTCTTCCCTGTGTATGTGTGTGTGTGTCTAAGTGGCCCTCTGTGAATGGAGGCTCCATTCTTACTAAATGGCAATTCTCCTAAACTTAGTTTCCTCGCCTAGAAAATGCAGATAACAATACCTACCTTGGTTGTAAGGCTTGGTTGTAAGTGCAGAATGAAATGATTATTGTGTAACAGCAGCAGTACATGAAAAATCTGGTTCAGAAGTTATTAACTAATGAATGCTCCGAATATGCTCATTTCCTCCCCTTTCCTTTTTTGACAGGTGGAAGAAGCAAATCCAGTTTTCTGTCTTTGATTCATTCTTGGGAAAAAGAATAAAAGTCTGACATTGACCTTCACCTTAGGGTACTTCAAAAGGTCTGAATAAATACAGCGCTATGGAAATGGCAACTCTTCCATGGGGCAACTTTTCACCTATCTGAACAGCACACTTTAAAGGAATATAGAGTTCTGAAATGTCACCTTTCACCTCCATTGTCAATGTTGAATATTTGTTGCCCTCAGAAATGAAAACACATCTGTGATGGCATTCTCATCTTTCCATTCATTTTATAAGCAATAGATTTGCAAGAGGAAGCTGGCTGGAGTTTAGGGCAGGAAAAGCTTCACTTCAGCTCCTAAAAGACCAGGCAGAAATTTCAGGGGAACGGTGGGTTCTCTGGTTCTGTCTTTTACTCTGTACCACACTATGAAACATGTCACCCAGTGTTAACAGATTAGGTGCAAACATAGGGTCAAACTTCATAGGATTTTGTCTGTGTCTTAAAACAGGGATCGAACTTTGATGACAGATGGCAGGGAAGGTCGTTCTAAGTAGAAGAGATACCTTGAGCAAAGGCCTAGAGGCACAAGAGAACAGGACATTACCTTGAAACAAGGATTTGACTAATGAGGTTGGACCACATGGTGAAGGGAAGCTATTAAGTTTATACTGCAGGTGGGGAGAGTAAAAGAAGTAGAATCTCTATTTTTAAAGAGAAAAACACAATTGTAGAAATCACACCACTGGATTTTAAGATTTACTATAAAGTGATAGTAATCAAATCAAGACTAGACAGTAAAGCTTTGGTATGTGCAAAGAAATAGAAACACAGATCAATAAGAGAAAATGTAGAGTCCAGAAATGCATCCATACAGATATAACCATCTGAACTTTGATAAAAGTATAATCGGAATTCAATTGAAAAAGGATAATTTTTTTCAATAAATGATGTTGAAACAATTGGTCATCCATGTATGAAAAAAACAAAATTTGACCTAAACCTCACACAGTTTATAAAGGTTAACTCAAATTATAGTTCTAAATGTAAAATATAAAACTATACAACTTTTAGGAAAAAACATAGGAGGAAATATTTGAGACCTGGAGTTAGGCAAAGAGTTCTTAAAAATGACACCAAAATTATAATCTATAAAATTAAAAACAGTGATAAACTGGTCTTCAACAAAATTTAAAACTTTTGGTCTGCTGAAGATACAAAAGAATGGGACGGTACAGACTGGGTGAAAATATTTGCAAATCACATATCCAACAATGGACATCATCCAGAATATAAAGAATCTCTAAAACTCAGTAATAAGAAAATAAATAATCTAATACAAAATAGGCAAAGGTCATGAACTTCACAAAAGAGGATGTAAGAATGACAAATAAGCACTCAAAAAATTCAACACCATTAGCTAATAGGATAATACAAATTAAAAACCACTGTGTTAATCACTAAATCCTTATTAGAGTGGCCAACAATACTAAAAATACTAAGTGCTGAAAAGAATGAAGAACAATTAGAACTTTCACACATTATTGGTGAGAATGCAAAATGACACTGCCAAAATGATGAGTGATAGTGTGATGGTTAATTTCATACTTCAACTTGGCTGGGCCACAGTGCCCAAATATTTGGTTAAACATTATTCTGGATATTTCTTTGAGGATGCTATATGAACAAGATTAATGTTCAAGTTGGTAGACTTTGAATAAAACAGGTTGTAGGTGGGCCTCATCCAATTAGTCAAAGACATTACTAGAACAATGACTAACCTTCCCAGAGCAAAAAAGAAACTCTTCCAGCAGACTGCCTTTGGACTCAAACTGCAATTCTTTCATGTGTCTCCAGTCTGTGGTCCTATCCCATCAGATTTTGTATTCACCAAGCCTCTATAATCATATGAGCCATGAGCCAATTATTTTAAATAAATCTCTAGATAGATAGATAGATAGATAAAATAGTCATATACATATGTGCCTGTATACATAAATATACATGAATACATGTGTACATATACAAACATACATTTGTATATATACATGTGTGTGTGAGTGTGTATATACACACACAACCTATTGGTACTGTTCTCTTGAGAACCCTAATTAATTAATGCAGGCAATTTCTTACAAAGTTAAACATATACTCACCATATAACCCAGCAGTTCCCCTCCTGGGTATTTGCCCTTGATAAATGCAAAGTTATATTCACACAAAGTCTATACTCCAATATTCTTAGCAGATTTATTTGTAATATCAAAAACCTTCAAAAAACCAAACTGTCCTGCAAGTGAATGGATAAATGAACTTTGTTAAATTGATGCAATGGAATACTATTCAGCTGTAAAAAGAAACAAACTAGTGATACAGGCAACAGCCTGGATGAATCTCAAAGACATTATGCTTAGGGAGAGAAGCCAGTTTCAAAGAGTTAATACTATAGGATTTCATTTATTTGACATTATAAGAAAAGTTAAAAAATAGTGATGGAAAACGGATCAGTGATCTCTACAAGTTAAGGGTAGGTGGGAGTTGTCACTGTAAAAGGGTAATATAAGAGAATGTTCGGGTATGATCACTTTTCTATATCCTGATTGTGGTGGTAGTTACACAAACACAGAAATGTTTCCAAATGCATAAAACTGAAAACCAGATGTATGAAAAATTTTTAAATAATAACATTAAAAGACATTGATATATAAAACCCTCCATTTTAAACTTTTGATTCAAAGTAGAAATAAAACCAAAATTAAAGAATCTCTAGAAAAGAAAATTAATGAAATTGATATATATCAGAATCTATGAGATAAAACTGACACAATTCTCAAGAAAGAAAACAAGAATGCCATCATCGGTCTCATTTAATATTGAACTGGAGGAACTAGACAAGGCATTTAGGCAAGTAAAAGGAATTATAACCAGATAATATAATGGTGTTCTTAGAAAATAACCCAAGAAAATCATCTGAAAAACTACAAATATTCAGAGTTTTCAGAAAGCTTAAAGAGTAAAAACAGTAATAGTATACAAAAATCAATCAATACATGTCATCTATACAAAAAATCTGCTAGAAAAATAACAAAAGAAAGATCCCACTTAAAATAGCAACAAAAACAACAAAAATAGAGAATAAAAAACATAATGAGGAATGTGCAAAGCCTATGTAAAGAAAACTTTGTTACCATTAAAGTACACAAAAGAAGAAAAACAAAGGCAAAGAACATTTCTTGGAATGGATCCATGATTAACATCATGAAGGTGTTAATTTCCCCCAAAGTATCTTACACATTTAACAAGATCCCAATAAAATTGTTCTTCCTTTGTTGTTATTGTTATCATTGGGATAGGAAAGGAGAGGAATTAGACAAGTTGAAGGTACAGTTCTTTAAAATTAAATAAATAAACAAAAATACTGGAACTGAAAAAGAAGAGCAATGTGAGGGCTGAAGTCCAACAATAAATCCCATTAAATTGTCAACCCACAATAATAAGAACAGTATAATTTTGGCACATGAATATACAAATTGGAGAGAATTAAAAGACTGAAAATGAACTCAAATACATAAGTGTTTAAGATATCCTGTCAAATCACATTGGTAAAGAAAGGACTATTCAATAAATGGCATGGAAAAAAACTGAATAGCCTTAGGAGGAAAGAATAAGTTAAATACATTTATTCATACAACAAAATAAACTCCAGTTGGATCAAAGATTTAAATGCAAAATTGAAATCCCAAAAGAACTGGAAAAAAAGAAAACCTTGGAGGAATATGTGTATCTTGCAGAGGAAAATCTTGCAGAGGAAAATTCTTCCTAATCGTGATTAGAAATCCAGAAGTTATTTTAAAAAAATTTTAATATACAATAAAACTTCTAAATGGCCAAAAAGAATCATAAGGAAAGAAGGAAGGAAGGAAGGAAGGAAGGAAGAGAAGGGAGGGAGGAAAGAAGAAATAAAAACTGGGCCAAATGTGTGTAACTTGCATGATATTACAAAGCACTAACATTTGCCAATATACAAGAAGCTCCTAAAAACTTATAAAAAAGACCAAAAACTTGGAAAAAATAGGCAAAGGATATGAACACTTAATTTACAGAAAAAAATAAAAATGTCTGTAAGTAATAAAAAGATTCTCTTCACTCGTAATAAAAAAGATACAAATGAAAATTACATTAAGATCTAAATTTCACCTATCAAAATGGCAAGAATATGAACAAATTTTAATAATAAACTCTTCTTATTGGTATATGACATTATATGTCTCATGTGTACACTATTATAATTTGACATCTGTATACTCTACAAAGTGATCACCTCCAAAGGTCTAGTTACCATTTGTCACCATACAATTGACCCCCTTTGCCCATTTTGCCCTCCCCTAATCTTCCCCTCTGATTAAAAACAATCTGTTCTCTGTATCTAGGAGTTTGCTTTTGTTTTGTTTAGATTCCACATGAGTGAAATCATATGGTATTTGTCTTTTCCCTCTGATTTAGTTCACCTAATATAATACCCTCAGGGTCCATCAATGTTGTTGCAAATGGCAAGATTTAATTCTTTTCTATGGCTGAGTAAGATACCATTATCTATCTATCTATCTATCTATATGTATGTATATATGTATATATGTATAAATATAATACTTCAATGAACATGGGTATGGGAATATCTTTTCAAGGTAGTGTTTTTGTATTCTTCAGATAAATACTCAGAAGTGGAATAGCTGGACCATATGGTTGTTCCAATTTTAATTTTATTGAGAAATCTCCACACTGTTTTCCACAGTGGCTGCACCAATTTACATTCCCATCAACAGTATGCAAGGGTTCTCTTTTCTACACATCTTCTCCAATACTTGTTATTTCTTGTCTTTTTGATAATAGCTATTCTAACAGCTGTGAGGTGATATCTCATAGTGGTTTTGATTTGCATTTTCCAAATAATTAGTGAGGTTGAACATCTTTTCTAATTCCTCCTAACCATCTGTATATCTTCTTTGGAAAAATGCCTATTCAGGTTCTCTGTCCATTTTTTAAATTGAGTTGCTTTTTTTTTTGTTGTAGAGTATGAGTTTGTTGTATGAGTTCTTTATACATTTTAGATATTAACCTCTTATTGGAAATAATGATTTGCAAATATCTTCCCCCACTCAGTAGGTTGCCTTTTTCTCTTAATGGTGGTTGCCTTCACTGTGCAGAAGCTTTTAATTTTGGTGTAGTCACATTTGTTTATTTTATTTTTGTTTCCCTTGCTTTTGGAGACAGATCCACAAAAAAAGTTGCTAAGCCTGACTGCAATGAGATAATGACCCATGTTTTCTTCTAAAAATGTTATGGTTTCAGGTCTTATATCCAAGCCTTTAATCCATTCTGAGTTAATTTTTTTGTATGGTGTAACACAGTGATCTAGTTTCATTCTTTTGCATGTGGCTGTCCAGTTTTCCCAACACCATTTATTGAAGAGGCTGTTCTTTATCGATTGTATATTTCTGGCTCCTTTGTCATAAATTGCCCAGATATGTGTGGATTTATTTCTGTGCTCTCATTTCTGTTCCACTGATCTGTGGGTCTGTTTTTATGCGAAGACCATATTGTTTTGATTAGTGTAGCTTTTTGGAATAATTTGAAGTCAGGGAGGATGATACCTTCAGTTTTGTTCTTCTTTCTCAAGATAGCTTTGGGATCTTCTGTGATTCCATACAAATTTTAGAATTATTTGTTCTAGCTCTGTGAAAAATATTATTGAAATTTTGATAGAGACTGCATTGAATCTGTAGATTGCTTAGTAATATACTCTTGAATATGCTGGAGGAAGCAAGAATCCTTGTATATTTCTTGTGAGAACATTCACTGGTAAAATACCTATGAGGGGCAACTTGACAACAGCTATCAGAACTACACATAAATAGATATTTTGATCTAACAATTTCACTTTTGTAAACACTCTATACAGATATTCCTGCCCATATATGTACAAATTTGCAGCATAACTTGCAATATCAAAAAATAAGAGTCCCATTGTCCATCAGCTGGGACTGGTTCAATCAATTATGAAATACTAAGTGCTATAATGAAACACTAAGCAGCTATAATACAAAATGAGGAGCTCTCCACACACTGGTATAGAATGATTTCCAAGATATATTATTAAGATGAAGAAGAAAAGACCAAAGTGCAGAACAGTGTGTGCTATATGCTACTTTTTATAAGATGAGTAAAGGCAGGGAAAGATCTCTTATATCTTTGTACACACATACAGCAATTCAGATATGCACAAGAATCTAAAAACAGTGGCTCCTTATGTGGCAGTGCGTGGGAATTGGAAAGGCGAGTGACAGATTGGAGGGAGACTGTAACATAATTTCTTCCCATTTTAAAACTGTATGGAGAAAGCTTCAAGATGGCAGAGGAGTAGGACATGGAGATCACCTTCCTCCCCACAAGTACATCAGAAATACATCTACACGTAGAACAGCTCCCAAGGAACACCTACTGAACGCTGGCAGAAGACCTGATTTCCCAAAAGCTTTGATTTACCATTTGTCTTAGGGTTCTGTCTGTCCGTTTTTTTTGTTTTTTTTTTTTTTAGTCAAATTTTTAGTGCTTGTTATCATTGGTGGATTTGTTTTTTGGTTTGGTTGCTCTTTCTTTCCTTCTTTTATTTTTTTACTACTTTTTAATTTTTTATATTTTTAAATATTTATTTTAATAACTTTAATTTATTTTCTTTTCCTTTCTTTCTTTTTTTTCCCCTCCCTTTTCTTCTAAGCCGTGTGGCTGACAGAGCCTTGGTGCTCCAGCCAGCTGTCAGGCCTGAGCCTCTGGGGTGGGAGAGCTGAGTTCAGGACATTGGTCCACCAGAGACCTCCAGGCCCCACGTAATATCAAACAGCGAAAGCCCTCTCACAGATCTCGATCTCAATGATAAGACTCAGCTACATTCAATGACCAGCAAGCCATAGTGCTGGACACACTATGCCAAACAACTAGCAAGACAGGAAAACAACCCCACCCATTAGAAGAGAGGCTGCCTAAAATAATAATAAGTTCACAGACACCCCAAAACACACCACCGGGTGCAGTCCTGGACACCAGAAAGACAAGATCCAGCCTCATGCACCAGAAAACAGGTGCCAGTCCCCTACACCAGGAAGCCTACACAACCAACTGAACCAACCTTACGCACTGGATGCAGATACCAAAAACAACGGGAACTACGAACCTGCAGCCTGGAAAAGGAAACCCTAAACACAGTAAGTTAAGCAAAACGAGAAGACAGAGAAACACACAACAGATGAAGGAGCAAAGTAAAAACCACCAGACCAAAAAAATGAAGAGGAAATAGGCAGTCTACTTGAAAAACAGTTCAGAGTAATGATAGTAAAGATGATCCAAAATCTTGGAAATAGAATGCAGAAAATACAAAAAAAGTTTAACAAGGACATAGAAGAAATAAACAGCAAACAAACAATGATGAATAACACAATAAATGAAACTTAAAATTCTCTAGAAGAAATCAATAGCAGAATAACAGGCAGAAAAACGGATAAGTGACCTGGAAGATAAAATAGAGGAAATAACTACCACAGAGAAGAAGAAAGAAAAAATAATGAAAAGAATTGAGGACAGTCTCAGAGACCTCTGGGACAACATTAAACACACCAACATTTGAATTATAGGGGTCCCAGAAGAAGAAGAGTAAAAGAAAGGGACTGAGAAAATATTGGAAGAGATTATACTTGAAAACTTCCCCAATATGGGAAAGCAAAGAGTCAATCAAATCCAGGAAGTGCAGAGAGTCCCATACAGGATAAATCCAAGGAGAAACACGAAAAGACACATGTTAATCAAACTATCAAAAATTAAATACAAAGAAAAAATATTAAAAGCAGTAAGGGAAAAGCAATAAATAACATACAATGGAATCCCCATAAGGTTAACAGCTGATCTTTCAGCAGAAACTCTGCAAGACAGAGGGAGTGGCAGAACATATTTAGAGTGATGAAAGGGGAAAACCTACAACCAAGATTACTCTACCTAGCAAGGATCTCATTTAGATTCGACAGAGAAATTAAAACCTTTACAGACAAGCAAAAGCTTAGAGAATTCAGCACCACAAAACCAGCTTTACAACAAATCCTTAAGGAACTTCTCTGGGAGGAAACACAAGAGAAGGAAAAGATCTACAATAACAAACCCAAAACAATTAAGAAAATGGTAATAAGAACATAAATATAGATAACTACCTTAACTGTAAATGGATTAAATGCTCCAACCAAAATACATAGACTGGCTGAATGGATACAAAAACAAGACCCATATATATGCTGTCTACAAGAGACCCACTTCAGACCTAGGGACACATACAGGTCAAAAGTGAGGGGATGGAAAAAGATATTCCATGCAAATGGAAACCAAAAGAAAGCTGGGGTAACAATTCTCATATCAGACAAAATAGACTTTAAAAGAAAGTCTATTACAAGAGACAAAAAAGGACAGTACATAATGATCAAGGGATCAATCCAAGAAGAAGATATAACAACTGTAAATTTTATGCACCCAACATAGGAGCACTTCAATACTTAAGGCAAATGCTAACAACCATAAAAAGGGAAATCGACAGTAACACAATCAGAGTAGGGGACTTTAACACCCCATTGTCACCAATGGACAGATCATCCAAAATGAAGATAAATAAAGAAACACAAGCTTTAAGTGATACATTAAACAAGATGGACTCAATTGATATTTATAGGACATTCCATCAAAAAACTACAGAATACACTTTCTTCTCAAGTGCTCATGGAACATCCTCCAGGATAGATCATATCTTGGGTCACAAATCAAACCTTGGGAAATTTAAGAAAATTGGAATTGTACCAAGTATCTTTTCCAACCACAATGCTATGAGACTAGATATCAATTACAGGAAAAAATCTGTAAAAAATACAAACACATGGAGACTAAACAATACACTACGAAATAACCAAGAGATCACCGAAGAAATCAAAGAGGAAATCAAAAAATACCTGGAAACAAATGACAATGAAACGACCCAAAACCTATGGGATGAAGTACAAGCAGTTCTAAGAGGGAAGTTTATCGCAATACAATCCTACTTCAAGATACAAGAAACATCTCAAATAAACAAACTAACCTTACACCTAAAGCAATTAGAGAAAGAAGAACAAAAAAACCCCAACCTTAGCAGAAGGAAAGAAATCAGAAAGATCAGATCAGAAATAGATGAAAAAGAAATGAAGGAAACAATAGCTAAGATAAATAAAACCAAAAGCTGGTTCTTTGAGAAGATAAACAAAATTGATAAACCACTAGCCAGACTCATCAAGAAAAAAAGGGAGAAGACTCAAATCAGTAGAATTAGAAATGAAAAAGGAGAAGTAGAAACTGACACTGCAGAAATACAAAGGATCATGAGAGATTATTACAAACAACTATATGCCAATAAAATAGACAACCTGGAAGAAATGGACGAATTCTTAGGAAAGCACAATCTTCCGAGACTGAACCAGGAAGAAATAGAAAATATAAAGAGACCAATCCCAAGCACTGAAATTGAAACTGTGATTAAAAATCTTACAAGAAACAAAACCCATGACAAGATGGCTTCACAGGCAAATTCTATGAAACATTTAGAGAAGAGCTAATACCTATGCTTCTCAAACTCTTCCAAAATATAGCAGAGGGAAGAACACTTCCCAGATCATTCTATGAGGCCACCATCACCCTGATACTGAAAACAGACAAAGATGTCACAAAAAAAGAAAACTACAGGCCAATATCACAGATGAACATAGATACAAAAATCCTCAACCAAATACTAGCAAACAGAATCCAACAGCACATTAAAAGGATCATACACCATGATCAAGTGGGGTGTATCCCCGGAATGAAAGATTCTTCAATATACACAAATCAATCAATGTGATAAACCATACTAACAAATTGAAGTTTTAGCCACAGCAATCAGAGAAGAAAAAGAAATAAAATGAAACCAAATCGGAAAAGAAGAAGTAAAACTGTCACTGTTTGCAGATGACATGATACTATACACAGAGAATCCCAAAGATGCTACCAGAAAACTACAAGCACTAATCAATGAATTTGGTAAAGTAGCAGGATATAAAATTAATGCAAAGAAATCTCTTGCATTCCTATACACTACTGATGAAAAATCAGAAGGAGAAATTAAGGACACACTCCCATTTACCACTGCAACAAAAAGAATAAAAAACCTAGGAATAAACCTACCTAAGGAGACAAAAGACGTGTATGCAGAAAATTATAAAACACTGATGAAAGAGATTAAAGATGATACAAATAGATGGAGAGATATACCATGTACTTGGATTGGAAGAGTCAATATTGTGAAAATGACTATACTACCCAAAGCAATCTACAGATTCAATGCAATCCCTATCAAACTACCAATGGCATTTTTCACAGAACTAGAACAAAACATTTCACAATTTGTATGGAAACACAAAAGATCTCGAATAGCCAAAGCAATCTTGAGAAAGAAAAACGGAGCTGGAAGAGTCAGATTCCTGACTTCAGACGATACTAAAAAGCTACAGTTATCAAGACAATATGGTACTGGCATAAAAACAGAAATATAGATCAATGGAACAGGATAGAAAGCCCAGAGATAAACCCACACACATATGGTCACCTTATCTTTGATAAAGGAGGCCAGAATATACAATGGAGAAAAGACAGTCTCTTCAATAAGTGGTGCTGGGAAAACTGGACAGCTACTTGTAAAAGAATGAAATTAGAACACTCCCTAACACCATACACAGAAATAAACTCAAAATGGATTAAAGACCTAAATGTAAGGCCAGACACTATCAAACTCTTAGAGGAAAACATAGGCAGAACACTTTATGACATAAATCAGCAAGATCCTTTTTGACCCACCTGTTAGAGAAATGGAAATAAAAACAAAAGTAAACAAATGGGACCTAATGAAACTAAAAAGTTTTGCACAGCAAAGGAAACCATAAACAAGATGAAAAGACAACCCTCAGAATGGGAGAAAATATTTGCAAACAAAGCAACTGACAAAAGAGTAATCTCCAAAATATACAGGCAGCTCATGCAGCTCAATATCAAAAATCAACCCAATCCAAAAATGGGCAGAAGACCTAAATAGACATTTCTCCAATGAAGATATACAGATTGCCAACAAACACATGAAAGAATGCTCAACATCACTAATCATTAGAGAAATGCAAATCAAAACCAAAATGAGGTATCACCTCACACTGGTCAGTATGGTCCTTATTAAAAAATCTACAAACAATAAATGCTGGGCACGGTTTGGAGAAAAAGGATCCCTCTTGCACTGTTGGTGGGAATGTAAATTGATACAGCCACTATGGAGAACAGTATGGAAGTTCCTTAAAAAACTAAAAATAGAACTACCATATGACCCAGCAATCCCACTACTGGGCATATACCCTGAGAAAACCATAATTCAAAACGAGTCATGTACCACAATGTTCACTGCAGCACTACTTATAATGGACAACCATGGAAGCACCATAAGTGTCCATCGACAGATGAATGGATAAAGAAGACGTGGCACATATATACAATGGAATATTACTCAGCCATAAAAGAAATGAAATTTATTTATTTGTAGTGAGGTGGATGGACCTAGAGTCTTTCATACAGAGTGAAGTAATTCAGGAAGAGAAAAACAAATACCATATGCTAATACATATATATGGTATGTTAAAAAAAAAATGTGGTTCTGAAGAACCTAGGGGCAGGACAGGAACAAAGTCGCAGATGTAGAGAATGGACTTGAGGACATGGAGGGGAGGAAGGGTAAGCTGGGACGAAGTGAGAGTGGCATGGACATATATACACTACCAAATGTGAAATAGATAGCTAGTGGGAAGCAGCCGCATAGCACAGGGAGATCAGCTCGGTGCTTTGTGACCAACTAGAGGGGTGGGATAGGGAGGGTGGGAGGGAGGCGCAACAGGGAGGGAATATGGGGATTTATGTATACATATAGCTGATCCACTTTGTTATACAGCAGAAACTAACACACCATTGTAAAGCAATTATACTCCAATAAAGATGTTAAAAAAAAACAAACTATATGAGCCACCTGAATGAATCGTGTATTGAAAGTTAAAGAAATAAGAATGGTAAGATTCTAGAAGTTTCCCTAAATGAGCGAGTGGTTTAGACACTCATTTACCCAAACCACAGATATTTTTGAGGTGAGGTGTAGTACCCAGCCTTACAGACCAGGGGAAATGAAATTGTCACGGACATCACCCTGTCTTTCTCAAATGCAGAATTTAAAGCCTTAAGCTGTGGAGAAAAAAAATACCTAAAAATTATTGACATTTTCACATAACCTCACACTTGCACGTTTGCTAAGACTTTGATCCTCAACTCTTGTTCCTAAGCACTGAGTTAATGGGAGTCCTACATGGCTCGGTGAATGGGTTCACTTGTATGAATAACGCAACAGAAGAGGCACTGCTGTCTTCATCTCACTCTTCCACGAAGGCAGCTGCTGCCTTGAGCTGTCATTTCCAAGGGTCACAAGATCAGCAAGGATTATGTACTCACGACTTCCTGACTAAATCACTATGAATCAATCAAAAAAGATCGGTCCAACTAGAGGCTTCTGGGATTTGAATCAGCCTGCCTGAGGTTTGCAAGTTGAGGGGAATCCCAGCCTGGAGACACATGTTGATTCCACGGTACAGTGTTGGAAGCCCACACGGAGTAATAAACTTATAGTTGTGTTCTTTCTGGAAAAAAAAAAAAGATCGGTCATTTAGCATAATACACCTTGTAATAATAGGAAGTTTTCCATTTGCTAACAGTTCAGTGATGAAGATCTGGTTTTTCATGCAGCTGGTTGAGATGTATCTCAGGAGCTGTCTCTTGGATGACCGAATCTGTCATGGGTCAGAGAGTCAAGGATTCATTTTAATCATCCAGACACTTGATGTTTTGGCGCTGTGGCCGGTAGTGAACAGCTGTTAACAGTGGCATTTCCTGCGGTACTAACAGGACTTTCATCCATTTTCAGAGCTAGTTGCTAAATGGACGTGGGTAAATATAGATTCTGAAGTAGAAGACTTTCACCTGCTTTTAAAACTTTTCCAAAAAATCACCTATTCTTTATCCTTACCCAAACAGTGGACTCACAAATGAAAAGAGGTGATTTATTTTTGAACAGGAACAATGGAGAGAAATAGACTTATTTCCCCAGCATTCTGTGACTAGGAGAAACCTACAGTTCATTGAGTCTACCTAGCCAGATTTTCCCAGTCTCTACTCCATTCTCAGCCTGCGTGTATAGGGAAGCCCTTAGAAAGACCACGTGGTGAAATCCAAAGAGCAAAGACTCTAGAATAAGAAACAGCTCTGGTTGAATTCTGGCTCTGTGACTTACTAACACTAGAATCCATGGGCAAGTGACTTACCTCTGGGCCCAGCTTCTTCATATAAAGGAATAATGATGATACTGCCTTTCAGGGTAGTTCTGAGTATTAAAAATACGTATTAAAAGTGGCTGTCACATTGAAAGTATTCAACAAATCCAGATTATTATTCTTTTATTAAGGGTTGTAACTTGATAATCACAGCTCTTGCAAGGCAGGTCAGGCCTGAGAGTGGTCCCAGGAAACAGGTGAAACGTTCCTTCTTGAAGGGCATTTCCTCCTTCTCTTAGTCATTTAGGTGAAGATACACAGACTCCGGAAGGGTTATTCCATTTTCTCTAGGTAAGCAGTTTAGTGATATTAAATGAGAAAGCGCCACTCTTATTCAAGAACTTTTTTTTAATAGCTACTTTATTTATTTATTTATTTATATTTATTTTTGACTGTGTTGGGTTTTGTGTGAGGGCTTTCTCTAGTTGCGGCAAGCGGGGGCCACCCTTCATCGCGGTGCGCGGGCCTCTCACTATCGCGGCCTCTCTTGTTGCGGAGCACAGGCTCCAGGTGCGCAGGCTCAGTAGTTGTGGCTCACGGGCCTAGTTGCTCCGTGGCATGTGGGATCTTCCCAGACCAGGGCTCGAACCCGTGTGTCCTGCATTGGCAGGCAGACTCTCAACCACTGGGCCACCAGGGAAGCCCAAGAACTTTTTACAGAATAAGTGTCCTGTTAGTTTCCCTAAGGAGGCTCCACTAAACTCAGTGCTGAAACTCCCCATTGACTGCTATCTTGTCTCAGACCCCTGTGTTAGTTGGTGAACAAGACAGACAGGATGCTTGTCCTTTAATAAATCCTAAGTTTCATGGGGTTTAGATAAAAATAAGCAGGCAATTAAAAATGGCATAAAACATGCCACAGTTGAGGATATATAGAATGCTATATAAACAAAATCGCAGACCAAGGCAGGAGGTAGGGGAATAGTCATATAAAAGAGAAATAAGAGTTAACCAGGGGAATGGGATGCATGATGCTGGGGCGAGGGGAGCATTATTCCAGACAGAAGGAACAGCAGGGGTGGGTTGACTGGCAAGAAAATGAGTATTTTCGCTGAAGAGTTGAGCTGCGAGGAGACCCTGCAGTGTCTTCTAAGTCAGAGTCAGCCATCAGAGGGCTTTAAGCAGGGATGAGTACAATCAGATCTGTGTTTAAGAAAGATTGCTGTGACTGGAGGATGGAAAATAGATTCAAAGCAGCATGACTGAAGGCAGCAAGATCCCTGGGAGGCTGCTGCAGTAAGCGGGGTGAGAGATGGTGTTTACTAGGGAAATGGCAATGAGATCTTGGAATAGAAAGGACTTTTTGGGTAGTGCCCATCCCACATTGTGATACATCTTAGCAAATTTTACTAAACAGTGAAATTAAACATGTCAACTCAAGGCAAACATCCTTAGTGAGTTTCATTTTAATTGGCAAAGTTTTCTCACTTCCAGCCAGGGAATTGTTTATTCAAAAAAACCTGTGAGAACTGGTATACACAAGGCACTCACGATTTACAAAGCGGAAACTGCCACCATTAGTGCAGAAGGGCAAGGGCTACAAATACAAAAATAACAGAAAGAACCTAGGGGCAGGACAGGAATAAAAACGCAGACGTAGAGAATGGACTTGAGGACACAGCGGGGGGAAGGGTAAGCTGGCATGGACATATATACACTACCAAACGTAAAATAGATAGCTAGTGGGAAGCAGCCGCATAGCACAGGGAGATCAGCTCAGTGCTTTGTGACCACCTAGAGGGGTGGGAGGGAGACGCAAGAGGGAGGGGATATGGGGATATACGTATACATATAGCTGATTCACTTTGTTATACAGCAGAAACTAACACACCATTGTAAAGCAATTTTGCTCCAATAAAGATGTTTAAAAACATAACAGAAAGAGATGGTGCTTTCTGTGCTATCAGAAAAAGTTCTCAACAAATATTGATCCAATACATGAAAGAATAAGTGAATCAATGATGTTAGCTTCTGTTTGGCCTTAAAGGGTTGAGATAGGAGGGAAGTTCTGAGAGGAAGAAATAAAACTGAATATCCATGTTGAGGAGATTCCGTGAGTGAAGATACCGAGGTAGGGAAATAGGGAAAGTGAAAGCGTTCTGCTTAGGGAAGTATAATCTGCATACACAGGCCCGGACTGAGGCAGGAAAGAATAGCACACAAAATGTAGATAAGAGTTGGAATGCAGAAAGTTGGGAGGATGCACATTTAAAAATTTTTTTTCTTCATGGGGGGAAACACTGGAGGTTTCTGGGTATGAAAGTAGATGAATCAGAGTGAGAACCATCATCTTAATTGGTTAATTTCTCTTCTTTTCTCTCCTGTGTTCTCTGTGATAATGTGCACGTGTGCATGTGTGTGGGCACAAGGGTCATCAGGTTTATAATACAAACATTTCTTTTAGGGATTTGTTGCCCTCCATGCAAATCCTTACAAGAAGCTTCTTTCCACTTTGCACCCTTTCCTCTCCTCGCCTCTTTCACAGGTGCTTCACTTCTAATCCTCCCATACCTTTTCTCATACTGTGTGGTTTGCTACTCTCTTAACTGATGTAGCTGCCTTTATGGTCTACATGCTTCTATTACCACGCTCAGGCCAGCAGGCCTTCTCCAGGGCATGTTTCCACTTCTGTTGCCTCTGACCACAGCCCTCTCCACGGTCCAGCACCACCCAGCACAGGCTTCATTCAGCCTCTGACTTCTAAAGCAAAAGCTGCATTCCAAAGTAGAAGTGGCATCTATAGTTCTGTCCTAACTGGGAGTAGGAAGAACTGGAAATCTACTCCTTGGGAAACCCTGGCTTTGAAGCAAAGAGGGACTGGTTCCTTTTAAAAAAAAAAGTGATTAGGGAATCATTCTTCCAAGGGACAAAACAATGATGCCATCTATGGTGCTTTTGGTTTCCTTCAAATGTCTCAGAAGCATCTATGAGCAGGATTGTAATCGGTCCTTCTTTTGTGGGGACCTACACAGCAGCAGAAAGAAGTTAGACTCTGCCAATGGTGCTCAATGGATGCACAGGACCTGGTCTTAGAGTAACTCTTTCTTATGGAGATTACCAGATTGCACCTACCCTCTGCCCACACACATCTCAAATGTTTCCTTCCAGGAGAAGAAAATCCTTTTGTGATACGGAGACAGGGTAGAAGAGCGCCTTAATATTTCCTGACCTCATTCAAATTAAGAGATACACAGCAACGCTTTCTGGTCCTTGTAGTGCATCCTTTTACAGAGCTTAACAATTGTCATCAATTCAGTAAATACTTACAATTCACTATGTCATGCCTGGGGAATCACTGGCAATCAGGAAATATGTTCTCTTCTCTCATAGACCTTACAGTCTAGTAGGAGAAACAGGCAAATGAAACCAAATTATAAAGCATTGTGGTAAGTGCTCTGATAGATGAGTATAAGGTGCAGTGAGCACAGAGGAAGCCCATCCTTTTATTACTAAGTAGAGCAGATGACATAGAGGTTTAGAGCCTAGACAGATAGGGTCAGAATTCCAGTTCAAATGCTTCCTAACTCTGTGAGCTTGGGCATATGATTCAACTGTTTGCCTGTTTCTTTATCTGCAAAAATGGAGATGAGAAAATGCCTGTCTCACAGGGTAGCTGCGGGAATAAATGAGAAGTGACATGGAGAGCACTGGACACAAGGCATGGTGCCCAACAGTGTTCAATAAATGCTGGGTAATTTATTTGTGCTCCAGACACATTTATTTGCCCAATCACACCAAATGCTTCCTGGATCCCAAACATCCTCTGTCTCCATTTATTTGCTTACGTTGTTCCTTCACTTAGTTGCCCTTTTTCTCTAACCTCATAAAATCCTACCTATTCGTACTGGTTTCCTATGGCTGTGTAACAGATTATTATCACAAACTAGGTGGCTTAAAACAACTGAACTTTATTCTGATGCAGTTCTGGATGCCCAAGGTCTAAAATCAACATGTCAGCAGGGCTGCGCTCCCTGTGGAGGCTGTAGAGGGGCCTCTTCCAGCTTCTGGCGGCTCCCACATTCCTTGGCTTGTGTTCACATCACTCCAGTCTCCACCTCCTTGGTCGTATTGCCCCTTCCTCTTCTATCTGTCAAATCTTTCTCTACCGCATTCTTTTTTTTTTAATTTTTATTGGAGTATAGTTGCTTTACAATGTTGTGTTAGCTTCTGCTGTACAGCAAAGTGAATCAGTTATACATAGACACATATCCACTCTTTTTTAGATTTCCTTCCCACTTAGGTCACCACAGAGCACTGAGTACCGTTTCCTGTACTATACAGTAGGTTCTCATTAGTTATCATCTATTTTGTATATAGTAGTGTATATATGTCGGTCCCAATCTCCCAATTCATCCCACCACCCCCCTTCCCCCCTTGGTGACCATAAGTTTGTTTTCTACACCTGTGACTCTATTTCTGCTTTGCAAATAAGTCATCTGTACCATTTTTCTAGATTCCACACATAAGCGATATTATATGACATTTGTCTTTCTCTTTCTGACTTACTTCACTCTGTATGACAATCTCTAGGTTCTGCATCATTCTTACAAGGATTCTTTTTATTGGATTGAGGAGTATCCACCCTGATAATCCAGGATAAGCTCCTTCTCTCAAAATCTTTCACGTAATCACAAATGTTTCCATATAAGGTAATGTTTACTCTTTTAACATATGTTTGCCATATAAGGTTCTAGAGATTAGCAATGGACACATCTTTTGGGGCCACCATTCAGCCCACTAGACCATCTTGTAAGAACCAAATAAATGCCACTTCTGTTGTGAAGTCTTCCCTGATAGCCTCCATCTCAAAGTAGCCTTTCCACAACCTGAGAATCCATAGCACTTTACTTTTACATCTTTTAACACCTTATAATTCCTTAGCCATTAAAAATATTTTTCAGCAAATCAAATTTGACCTACCAGACTTCTTCTTGTAAAGATAGCGAGACTAAAAAACATTGAATTTCCTTCCAAAATAAAGGGTATATATTTCTTTAAGTTCTTTGACTTTAGGGACCACAATATCTCAACTTTATGTGGCTGTGATGATGACCAAACTCTTTAGCATATAGTAGACTGAAGTAAGTCTTTTTTGCATGTATGGATCACTGGATAAACCAATGTATAGATGATTGATGTTTTTTCAGCTTTTGAAAATAGTTTTGTTTCAGAAGCATTCAGAAGCAGATATAGCTTGGCCACAATATTTGAAAAAGTGGCCCTGTGAAGATGTAATCAAATAGAATAGCTTTCTGACATTAGGTTGCAACCTTTGGATTCTGAATAATTTCATCACATATCCTCCAGAGCAGGAGAAAATTCACAAAGATAGCATTTTCTCTTCGTGTCATATAAAATGGAAAATGCATGTTCTTTCTCACGGTGGCTGGAGACTTCCTTCCTTCTTGGGCAATGTCAATTAACGCAGGCATCGGCTTAAAATTAGGGAGGTCCACTTTGCAGTCGGCAGGACACTTAACCGAATCACAGAATATGCACACTGCCTTGCTAGCTTCTAATTATCTGTGATCATGTTGAAGTCTGGAGGGTAAAGTGTAGTTATAAAGAATAGTAATAAAGGTGTCTTTGGTTGGACCATCACTTTGTAAAGTGCAAGCAGTGATTGATCTAACAGGCTAAACCACAGGCCATCTGCAGCCTGTCTAAAGGATGTGTCCAGCTGGAACATCGGACTCAGGCTACTCTCCAACTCGACCTTTTTCCTGAGCAGCTGGAAGGAACATGAGCTTATGGTGCTGTGGCCCAGCTGCATTTTCACCAGTAAGCTCCTCCGGTGAAAACTAAGCATGCAGATCTACGTCTATCTCTGCTAACCCAGGTCTCAGCAGTTGAGGGACTGTCTGATAGCTGCCCAGTCTTTGACTTTGACCTTTTAGATGTGTCAAGAGGGATTGTGGAAATACCAGTGACGGAGGCTTCACTAGACTTCTAGAAGGAGCTCCATGTGGACCTCTGGGGGCTCAAAACTTGAGGATCGCCTCTGGCCACATGTGCGCATGCGCCTGACTGCTGGGACCTACAGAGCCACGCACTGAGTTCAAGTGCTGTCTTTGGCCTTGTATTGATACCATGGCTTTGGATATTGATATAATTGCCTATCCCCTCTTGCTTAGTTTTTGGATTATCATTTTTCAGTATCTGTTAAGTGACGGTTAATCTATATTGTATGGCTTTTTATGAAACAATTTTTTGGGAGTAAGAGGCATTTAGAAACATAAATAAAGACAAATAAAAGCAAATAGAAATAACATAAAACTCTTTTCATAGATTAAAATGCGGACAAATGGCAGTTTTAAAAGAAAAAAGACAGATTAGTCTACTAGAAAAAGAAATACCCTTGGTTGGAACGAGGTGGACCACAGTTCAGCTCTGCCACTAACTGTGGGTCCTTAAATAGGTCATTCATTTTCCCCATGACTTGTGTCTTCTTCCACCATTTAACAAACAAATTCAAGTATCTGCTATGTACCAAGAACTGTGCTAGAAAACATCATAATAACCAATATTTTCTGGAGATCTCCCTATGTACCAGGAATAGTACTCAGCCTTCTACAAGCATTATTTCATTTGTTGTCACACCAACTCAATGAGATCAGTGCTATCATCACTCCATTTTACAAATGGGGAAAATTGTATTAAAAAGTTTTGCATGGGGCTTCCCTGGTGGCGCAGTGGTTGAGAATCTGCCTGCTAATGCAGGGGACACGGGTTCGAGCCCTGGCCTGGGAGGATCCCACATGCCGCGGAGCGGCTGGGCCCGTGAGCCACAACTGCTGAGCCTGCGCGTCTGGAGCCTGTGCTCCGCAACGAGAGAGGCCCGCGCATCGCGATGAAGAGTGGCCCCCGCTTGCCACAACTGGAGAAAGCCCTCGCACAGAAACGAAGACCCAACACAGCCAAAATCAATCAATCAATCAATCAATCAAACATACGCATCTGATTCAAGATCCTCATTAAAAAAAAAAAAAAAAAAGTTTTGCATGATGGTAAGTTGTGGAGCTACAATTCAAACAAGGTTTAAGACTCCAAATCCCTGGGCCTCCCTGGTGGCGCAGTGGTTGAGAATCTGCCTGCCAATGCAGGGGACACGGGTTCGAGCCCTGGTCTGGGAAGATCCCACATGCCGCGGAGCAACTGGGCCCGTGAGCCACAACTACTGAGCCTGTGCGTCTGGAGCCTGTGCTCCGCAACAAGAGAGGCCGTGATAGTGAGAGGCCCGTGCACCGCGATGAAGAGTGGCCCCCACTTGCCACAACTAGAGAAAGCCCTCATACAGAAACGAAGACCCAACACAGCCAAAAATAAATATAAAAATAAATTAAAAAAAAAAGAAGACCTAAAGAAGAAATACATGGCGAATATCTTTCTAAAAAAAAATTTTTAAAAAAAGACTCCAAATCCCTGAGCTTACACAATGGACAGCTTCCAAAGAACCCAGGACAGACAACTGCAACACCGTCCAGGGCAATAATTAAGAAAAAAAAAAAAACAACCTGAGAAAAGAAAACAAAAAGAACAGATTTTTGAAAGTGTGTTTTGGTAACTTAGAAGAAGACAGATTAGTAAAAAGATGTAATGAAAAGGAAAGGGAAATAAAACTTGTAAAGATGTGCTGTCTAAAGAGTCAATTATAAATTTTACCCTAGGATATTGAATGTTCTTCTCATATGTGTAATGATTGCCAATTTATTACTTAAATCTATGCACAAACTCCTCCAGCACCAGCAGGGAATCTCCTGAAATATTCTTGATTATAGCTCAGCCCTGAATGAGCAACAGAGACACACGAACACATTGCTAAAAATGTTCTCTGGCCTTTGGAAGAGATGTTTGACAGTTCTGCCTTAACTATGTGACAGTTCTATATTCAAGGTTTACATCAGAATATTTGTTCTTTTCATTGGGAACAGATGGACCATCATTTTAACCATGAACATGAACCCAGGTATAGCAACCAATAGTATTGTGTAGAAAGAAGGCAAGTCCCAAGGAAGCACAGGAGGTGATGGGCATTAGGGCAAAGGGAAGCTGCATACATTGGACACATTTTTCATTCCACCTGTTTGTTGAAATTTTAAGTGATTTTAATACACAAGGCCGAAGAGCAACTTTTTAACAAACTATTCCTCATTTAAGGCTCAATTTGAACATCCCCTTCACCATACTACCACCTTCTCTGGCTAAAGAATTGACTAGCCCCACCAGTTTTTGTAGCATCTATTAAAGCACTTATGTCAGTTATTATATTTAATTATACATTTATAATATACCTCCCCAAATGAACCCCTGATCTATGCATGCTGTAATACAAAGGATACGGGTGTTGAAGTCAAAAAGAATCATCCAATGTCAGAACTTGAAAGTGGTAGAGCTAAGTTAGTTAACCTTTTGAGCCTCCTTTTCTTCATCTGCCAGTTGGAGGTGATAATTAAACCTACTTCACAGAGTTCACGTGAGGAGGAATTAAGAGAATACGAGGGAAATGGTTACATTATTCCAGTTATTCAACAAAAAGTAATTATATTTTTATTATTCTTGTGCCCCTTGTACCAAGTGCCACAGATTGCTGGTTATTAACTGCATAAATGCCATTTTTCCTATGGCTGATAATTAGATTAATCAGTATAATAAAACTACACAGAAGCCATGGGGAACACACAGAATTATCAGTGAGAAACAAATAAGAATTGATGAAATCTCTCCTAGAAGGTGTGTCATGTCTTGGTGGTCCTGTTGTGTGTGTCAAAGGTACTGAAGTGATATATGAGACCAGACCTCCCTCTCCCCAGGCATCCAATGAGCTCATAATCTCCTTCTTCTACTCCCTGGGTCCCAAGTTAGGGTGAGCACTCACCAGTGAGTTCCTCCAGCTCTAGACTGCCCTGGAGTACCACTGTGATCTTAATTATTCAGTTTCCACTTCTTTAAAGGGGCGATAATAAATCTGTTTTATAAAAGTCTTGTAAGGTTTAAATTTGAACATACAAATAAAAAATATGCAAAAAGTATACAATTAATGTAAACTTTTTCTTCCTCCTTCCCACCTTCCTCACCCTCTGATAAGCTGTGTTGATATAAAAGAATAATACAAAAAAAAAAAAAAAAGAATAATAGATTCAGTCACACCAAGGTGTCACTGACCAATGATGAAAGACTACTTGTTCAAAGTTTTTCTTCTTCTGGCCCCCGCCTCTTTGGTTTGCCTTTTTCCACAATTGGGACCATTTAATTCCCACACTCACATTCAAAGCTGCTTCAGCTCCTAGGAGTGCCCTGCTTTCCTCCAAGAGGGATGTAAACACCTCTCTCCTAACGGGGCATTGGGGGAGGAAAGGAAAAGAAATCATTCACAAATCAACCCACCAATCCACTTATGCCATCATTCAGTAAACAGATATCATATGCCAGGCTCTGAGATAAGTACTACGGACAAGAAGACAAATCATAATAACAACAACAAGAAACCATGGCCCATACTCTCAAGTCATTCACCATAGAGTGAGGGAGACAGAAATATAAATAGACCAGTGCAATGCAGTGTGATGACTACAGTGCAAGAGGCAGAAGCAAGCTGCAGTGGGGAGATGCTTGAGCTGTGTCTGTGTCATAAAGAAAAAGATGCAGCTCATCAGACCCCATCTCAAGTGCTAGTTCTTGTTTCTGAACTCTGACTTATTAAGGTTCTTGGCAAGACCATGCCTCTAAAACAGAAGTCCAACTTTGCTCCAGTCAATCCAGCTCCCATAGACCCAAGTCTTTTCCTCATGTTCAAGCCAATGATTAGGGACCACACCACGTTTAAAGGCTGCTTGATGTTTTCCCTCCTGCCTGGATTCTGAGACTGCCTCCCCAGATGACCCGTCATAAGCCTGTTGGACTCACATCCAAGCTCTGCACCTCTGCTGGAGTTGCCCTGGAATAGCACGCATGCTCTCCTGCCAGAATAGAACTTCTATCAGCACCTAGAGTTTTCTCCTCAATCCTCACCAGCACCTCCAGCTGCTTCTTACCAACTTTTCCAGGTGATCCTCATGCACCCTGAAGTCAGAACCACCTATAAAGGAGGTAAGTGTCACACCTACCTATAGCTGGGAAACACGCTCTGTGGGATTCTTATTTCCCTCTCTGGTGATTGAAGCATTCAATATCAATACTTTCTGAGCATTTGCTGCATACCTGACACTGTGGGAGGCATTGGGGAGATAGTGGTGAGTGACTGCACAGCCCGTGGGACTCCCTGCCGTCACCTCTGTGACCCACACCCTAGAACAGCCCTTCCCAGAGTGTGAGCAGTGGTAGACATGGAAGGTGGTCGTTGTCTCCAAAGTCCCATGGCTCAAAATGTGCTATTTTGCAGAGGTCCTAGTATTGACGGTAATACAATTAAATAAGTACCAATAGTCGGGCAGTTTCCTTTACTCTCTTAATGCTCTCTGATTCTCACAACTTCTTAGGAAAGACATATGTAAAACATAATTACACTTTTAAAAACCTTTCAAGAACAGTTGTGATAAGTGCTAAAAATAAAAAGTATCTACTGTATGCCAGGCATTGTACTACGTCCAAATCCCAAGGAAAGGTGAATTAGAGACAATTTCTGCCCTAAGTAACTCACAGTATAGAAAGAAAACACAATATAAAAATTGCCATAAAATATCACTTATAAAATGCGCTATGTGCAAGTAATTGGCTCTACTTGAGAACAGCATGTGGAAGAAGATTTTTCATACGCCTAGAATTCAACCTGAAAAAATTAGTTCCACAATTTATATACTATTGATGTGGAATCATGGATACCTACTCACCCCCACCTACATATCAGATTAGCAACATTTTTCAAGAAAAGTGTATTTCACGACCTTCGCAAATCTGTTGGAAAAGGGTGGAGTAGGCAGCTATATTTATTAGTGCAAACATGATGCTGAGCTTTTCGCTAAGATTCGTATACATAGTATTGTAAATAATTCTCACAACTGACCTTTAATGTTGGCATTATTACTATCCACCATTTTCAGATGAAGAAACTGAGTTTCAGCGACTGAATTGCTAGATCAAGTGCCAGGCAGTGACAGAGCTGGGATTGAACCCAGGTCTCTCTCTCACTCCAGAATCCCAAATGGTTCCTACTATGCTTGGCCACCTTGAATGACCTTCTTCATTCCCTCTTGAGCTTGGTCTTTTCTTTTGTGTGGTTGACTATATTTTTGGTAGGATTTTTCTGTTTCTTTTACATTCACTTTATTGCATATCTACTCCGTCCAGGTGCTCTGCTGGGGATACTGATGAAAGCAAAACCTCCATCCTAGAGGAAGGTAATCTTTTAAACTACCTCCCACCATCTTGTGATTAGAAAACATGCTCCTACTAATTATCAGGTGTTCCGGAGTCTGTCTTTCATATAATAAATGAACACTTACTTATGCCAGGCACTGGGGACGCAGGCGCACTAAGTAATGACCTTTGACCTCAAGGGGTCCACGGTCTAGCAGTGGGGGAAACAAGATATTAAGCAAACAGAATCATTAATTTAATGGCAGAAACGTGATGGAGGGGCTGTGCAAAGTCAGATGAGAGGGAGCGGCCAGAGAGGACTTCTTGGAAGTAGGGGCACCTTCATGGAATCCAGAAGGATGAGTAGAAGCAGAGTAAAGTTGTGGAGGCAGCGGGGGTTGTAAAGACATTCCAAGCAGAAAGCAGTGTCTCCTGGAAGAGAAAGTTTCTGCCTAAAACAGGAGAACCACAGCTAGATTAACATTCATTTTCCCAGTGCATTATGCAAGCACAGGGTTAAGAACACTGGCTCTCGCAGTAGGGAGATGTGATTTCAAAATTAGCACCCTCCGAACCTCGATTCCCTCACCTGTGAAATGGGGGTAATCGCTATTGTGAGGAATGAATGAAGTCACGCATAGCCACAGAGCCTAACCAGGGAGAGCGTCACTCACGATGTTACTGGCACTTGTGTAGCTCAGGGTGACAAAGTAGACCATTACCATTCGATTAGGGGCTTATATTATACATTGTTTCAAGCTGTAAAATACTATTGCAGAATCCCCCCTCATAGTCTCAGAGGGAGGATATGGGTCAGTGCTGTTTATGGTATGAGAGCCGTAATTCTCCTGTGATCAGGCCAGACACATCTATGAACAACACGTACAGAGGAAGGCAGTAACTGACATCCAGTTTTGCTTTGTTTGCTAAGAATGGTAATGGCCTCAGCTTCCTTCTTTCCTTCCTCTCGGTGAGCTTGAGCAGAAGAAAAACGGAACGCATTTCATTGTACTGCCAACACTTCATTTCATTTCCCTCGAATGATTCTCTGGGTAGATCCCTGGCGGTTTCTTATTTGTCAATGCTTTCCCAGTGCAGCTGAGGAGATCTTAGAGGAGAGATGCTAAATCAATACTTGACCTTTATGTGGACCCTGGAAATGTCCTGAATCCACAGCTGGGGCCGAAAGCTGTCTTGAACACAGCCCGGTCCCACTGAGTTAGCTCCTGACCTGGAAGTGAGGCCTGGGCTGCAAAGGCTACTTCACCATGGTTTGCCCAGAGTCCCAAGATGCCTGGTCTTCAGAGGTTGTAAATGTCTGTTTCATGTCCACCGCCACCACCACCATACCCCACTGAGACCTGGGGTGGCCCTTTCACTCACTGCCACTGAAGTGGGAGTCAGTGGGCCCGAGTTCTTCTCTTAGCTCTGCTGTGTAACCTTAAGCAAATGACTTCTCTGGCCTCAGTTTTCCTTCCTGAAAATGGGCTGACAGGGCTAGTGAGTCTCCAAAGTTACTTCTAGTTCAGTGTTATTTAGAAAACCCAGCATGCTCTCCTTCGGTATTTTAACAGCAGTGCACCATTCATTCCACAAGCATTTATTGTGCACTTATTCATGCCAGGCACTCTGCTGTAGATACTACTGAAAACAAAATTAGTTCATGGTCTTTGCCCCTCTTGCTGTCTTACAGAGGATACAGACACCAGCACAAGGGTGTAATTGCAAATGAAAAGGTGAGGGAGAAGTGAGGGATAACTGCTCTCTGCTCTTACCAGAACAGAGCAGCTTGGAGACTTGCACAGAGTACTGGGCATTGCATGTAAAGGCTCATGAAGATGTTCTGGGATGTGTTCAAGTATGAACAACCTGAGAACAGTCACTGAGTACTAAGGAGATTTGAAACTGGGCCACATAAAGAACAAAGGATGTAGAGCCAGGGAAGAGGAAACTTGAAACTGGGCCACATAAAGAACAAAGGATGTAGAGCCAGGGAAGAGGAAACTTGGTGGAAGGGAGTGGAAATTTACCCAAGAAAAAAAGGTTCTTCAAATAACTGAAGGACTGTACTGTGGAAGAAAGATTATACTTATTCTAGATAGTCTTATGAGATAAAATTATGATCAGTGATTGGAAGTTGGAGGGAAATAGATTTGGGCTCAATATAAGAAACCTCACAGGGGACTTCCCTGGTGGTCTAGTGGTTAGGGCTCCGAGCGTCCACTGCAGGGGGCACGGGTTTGATCCCTGGTCAGGGAAGTAAGATCCCACATGCCACGCTGCGAGGCCAAAGAGAGAAAAAAAAAGGAAAAAGAAAATCTCACAAACTAAATATACAACAGAATAGGCTGCTTCAGGAATGTAGTGAATTCCCTGTCACTAAAAGTGCTGAAACCAAGCATAGAAAGATTACAGGATAGGCAGAGCACCTTTAACAGTGGGACTATCTAGACAAAGAATCAGCAGTCAGTGTGGGCAGTGAGTGAATGACTAAAGGAATAGATGTACTCTAGGCCTAGAATACATATGGAAGCTTTGCCTGTGGGGCTGGAAAAATTACCTACAAAATTCCTCTCATTCTGAGAGTCTAGAATTCTATAGCTCTATGAAGCTGATAGAAGTTTGCTGTCTGTAGAGTGATTGAGGACCATAAACAAGGTTCCCAACATAAAAGATCTTTCCCATATGCTTGAAATTGCAAAGGACCTCAACTTCCAAATCTATAAAATGGGAACAATAATACTTATACCATAAGGTGTGTTTTTTAAAGAGATAATATGCATGAAGTACTGAACACTGTGGGCTTAAATGACTTAATTCATGCAAAGCATTTAGATCTGTACCTGGTAGATATTTATTGTACCTTTGGGTAATAGGACTTGTTCCTTTCTCACTGTAAAGACCTCTTTAGGTGAAGATCACATTAACATGATCCTTATAGAAACCTTAGGGGAGAAAGTAGTTTGAGGAGGGAGCCAAAGCTAGAATTCTTGAATTGATAAACAGAGAAAAATCTAATTCAAAAAGACGCATGCACTCCAATGTTCATAGCAGCACTATTTACAATAGCCAAGACATGGAAGCGACCTAAATGTCCATCAACAGATGAATAGATAAAGGAGATGTACATATATACAGTGGAATATTACTCAGACAGAAAAAAGAATGAAATAATGCCATTTGCAGCAACGTGGATGGACCTACAGATTATCATACTAAGTGAAGTAAGTCAGACAGGAAAAGACAAATATCATATGATATTGCTTATATGTGAACTATAACATATAACTATATAACATAGTCTTATAACTATATAACATATACACACTACTATATACAAAATAGATAATCAACAAGGTCCTACTCTATGAATAGCACAGGGAGGGAACTAAATATCTTGTAATAACCTATAATGGAAAAGAATATGAAAAAGAATATATATATATATTTGAATCACTTTGCTGAAACTAGCACAACATTGTAAATCAGTTATATTTTAATTAAAAATTTTTAAAAAGAAACAGGAAAGAAAAAATAAAGGTAGGTTACCAAAGCAACTTTCAAATTTTAGTCAGTGTGTGGACTGGGTAGACTAAGGTAATAAACACATACATTGACTATGCCTCAAAAATGTCTCTCAAATCTTGCTCTCCTCTCTCCTTGCACTGCCATTGCCCTGAGGACAGAGAGACATGACACAAGTTAAAGCGCTGAAGCAGATGCTTTAGAGAGAGCAGGCAGGGTCAAAACTAAAGGCAGAATCTGGAAGGATTTCCTGAGGGCTCAGAGAGGGTATAACTGCAGACCCGTGTTGCTCAGTGAGGAAGGAAAAGCGAAAGGTGTTAAGTTGATTCAAACTATCGTAAAATCTTCCATTTGGTGCCACTTGCCTGCCTCAGCCTGTTCCCCACTGTCGCTTAGCAGAATATGGTCTTGCAGGAGAACAAAGCTGACGGTGTCTGCTTAGCAGTTTCAGTGAGCTTACCGTGACTGTAAGATACAGGACAAATGCCTTAGCCTGGGCCAGGCTGATCCGTCTCCCGAGCTACAGCTCCTCCACCTTCTCTGCATATCATCACGTGCTCCTGTTATGTGGGGCTTTCCACCACCCCCAGCACTGTCAGCTTACATGCGCCGTACCCTCCACCCCACTCACAACCATGCTCCTGCCCCACCACTTTCCTCCGCATCATGCCCCACCCCAAAACGATCCTCTTCTTTATGTTCTTCTTTCCTTCAGATCTCACTGTACCACTTAGAAAGTGGTAATCTCCAATATCCCCAACACCTGAGCCCAACCCCCAGCTTCAACTAAGGTTCTTTTTTATCCCCAGAATACTTTTCTTCACATCTTCATAGTTTTTAGAGTGAAGCCAGAGTCTCACTCCCCCAGCCGACAGTGATATCTACAAAAACGGGGAGTATATACCATTATGTCCCAAGGGCCGAGTGAATGAATGCCAGGCACTTCATAGGTACGCTACACATAATTATTAAATAAATCACTAATCAAACATTCAGCTTAAACTCCTTGGAAGCAAGACTCTTTAGAAAGAAAATATGATCACCTGCATATCTGCTATAAGTCATCATCTCTCTTTTATTTGTCCCTTCCCTGTTCTCCCTCTACCTTTTTTATGTTCTTTAAACATTTGTTCATTTATTTCAGACTCACCAGACACGTATTCATCTCTTCTGATTTAATTTCTCCCTCCATAGATCTGCTGTGCTTGGACATCTTAGCTACAGAGCCTCACATTCGTAAATATCTGCTGGATGGTTTTACGCCTCAGATGCCTTCAACATGTTAATGGATAATGTTTAGGAATCTGGTTCGATAAGCTGCATCGTTTGCTCACACTCAAATGGGACTGAGATGTGTCCATCCATAACAGCTCCCATGGCATTCAAATATAGATTAAAACACATAAAAGTAAAACAAACTTCATTTAGACTTAATAAAATTTAATGCCTCTCTCAAGAGGGCAAAATATTTTCAAAGGTGGACACTTTCAGAAAGAGCTTCCCTGACAGGAAAATGTCCCTCTGGAGGTTCACTGTTGGGAGACAGGGTCTGTTAGTGACTTTGTTCTCGTCATTTCACGATTTAATGTGCTTAAACTGACAGCTTTATTTCTGGATTTTTCAACTGGGCAGGAGCATTTCCACAAAGGGAGGAAAAGGCACAGACATCCTCGGCATGAAGGAACACTTGCATCTTGAGAGAATCATGTCTTAATTGCAGGCACACGTTAATGAGAGAAGCAGGGCAGGCGGGCGGGTGTCGGGGTGGAAGAAAGAGGTGCTTGTATACCCTTTGGACCAAACTCACTCTCACCTAATTGAGAAGCGGAGCTGTTTCTGGCTTCCCTTAGCACACAGCCTGGAGGAGCTGACATGTGGATTCCCTATTAACTGGTGCTGCCTGTGATTTCTGTGATTTATGTTTTTCACCACATTACTGGCAATGAAACGGATGATGAAGTGCCACGATCTTTTCCAGGACCAGATGCACTTCCAGCCAGACTGTGGATGGACAGCCCTGCTTGACTTCGCATGACGGAAACAGTGTCTCTCCCCAGGGACAGTGAGTGTCGCATGGCCAAAAGAGAGCTGGCCAGGGGGCCATCACAGTCATGACCACACTGGTGACTGGGTAGAGAGAGAAATGTAGGCTTCACAAGCCACTGGGTGGCTTTTCCAGGAAGATAGAAAAACTGTTGGAATTCCTAGCCTCACTGACTTGTTTTTTCCTTAATGTTAGGCTGTACAGGAAGCTTCTTCAAATCACTCCTAAGGCTTTAGGAAAACATGATTGCAGCTCTAAGTAGCGTCTGACAGTAGTATGTCCAGCCGCAACAGCATTAGTCCAGTGAAAAAAGAGAAAAATTAAAAGAGACAGAGAGAGATTGATTGCACGTATTCTTGGTGGTTTTCTCATACTTCCTCTTGTTTCTGATGGGTAATAACTCCTCATGACTCCAGGATGTTTCAGTGAGTGAGGCTTGTTTGAGTTTATTTCCTTAAAGATGTGGACATCTGTGTACACTTGTGTGTCTTTGGGCGTGAATGTATACACATACGCACTTGTGTGTACGTGCATATCTTTATCAGTGACAGCAAAGTCAAGGGTATTTCCAAACAGCTATATCATATTTCCTGAGCATATTTCTATGGGTTGGGATGACCCTGTAGTGTCGTCTTTTTGACCACAGCCTGGTTAGATCACTCAGATATTTAACCTGGGTCACCCACAGACAAGTTGGCTGCTTTAGCATGCTTGTTACTATAAAACCTGAACAGAGAGGTGGGCTCTGAGCCCTACTCTTCATATTTCTTGAACTTTGAGTTCCATATAATGTGAAAGATCAGGCTGAAGATCCTAGAGCAAGGCAGGTATCTTCATTTGCTACCATAACAAAGCAGAACAACAGAAATTTACTTTCGCACAGTTCCAAAGGCTGGAAGTCCAAGATCAAGGTGTCAACAGGTTTGGTTTCTCCTGTGTCCTCTCTCCCAGCCATGAAGGTGGCCTCCTTTTCGCTATGTCCTCACCTGGCCTTTTCTCTGTGTGTGTCTCTGCCTCTTCTTATAAGGACACCAGTCTTATGGGACTAGAGGACCTCACCCTAAAGATAAAATTCATTTTAACTTAGTCACCTCCTTAAAGACCTTCTCTCCAAATGTGGTTGCATGCTGAGATCCTGAGGGTTGGGACTTCTACAAACGAGTTTTGAGAGGTCATAGTTCAACCAATAACAGCAGGTCTTTTCAGTGGATATCATAACAAACATCATCATCAAGGTTTTATTCAACTTGGGGCTGTTGGCTTCTGGAAGCTCTGCATTTTGACAATGATATGCTTATTTAAGTCATTCTACAGATACCCAGTTTAGAGCAACAGTCGCTGTCTCTTGTTCATGAACAAAAAAAAACAAAAGAACAGATCTGAAACTTAACTCAGATAATAATGAGACCATTTGGAGAGCATTGCATGTGACTAAAATAATAATTCGAGAAGAAATGCAGGTCATCCCTAGTATAAAATTGGGGAAGCTCGCAGAGCTGCATTTTTCTGTCTCATTGAAATGTCTTCATCTATTATCCTGTCTGCTTCTTCACTCCCACCTCACCTGTGGTGCTGTAGAAAATAAAATTTTAAAAAATCCTTCTCCCCTTTGCCCAAGTCTCCCTCAGACATTCAAGGTTAGATATATATGATTGTTAAATAAGTTACAAAATAATTATTGGAATACTTCATCACAGTAAGACCTTTTCCTCCTCTGTGCTGCCTCAATCATAATAATGTTAATTATTATATTATTATAAAAGCAAAAGCAAAGCTGCTGTTGTTGAGTTGCAGGCACTTTGCTAAGAGCTTTATATTTTTTATCCCAATCAATGCTCCCAACAGCCCTATGAAATATGTATTATCATTATTCCCACTAAGAGTATGAGAAAATTCAAGCTCTATTCCTGGCCAAATTCTTGACTAGTTTTCCCCCCAGTCCTATATCTGTCCAACTCCTGATGGTCCAGCCAATCAGTCCTCCATCCCACTTGGTTAGGTAGCTCTGGTGCTGATCCTCAGCATGGTCTAGGTCACATTTGCTCAAAATCTCTGACTCCACTAACCCAATCAAGCCCAAAGTCCAGGCTGGTCCTCTGGGTTGGCATCCTGTTAACCTTCCCCATCTTCACACTTAGGGATGTGTTAAGGCTTAAGACTTATTAGGGTTATTCTTTTAAGTCCTTCACTCACTGATTTCACAAGGAATTTTGATAAATCAAGACGTTTTTCATCATATAGGTGAAAAAATCAGAAATTTTTTGCTAGAAAATAATAAACAAGAGATGATCAACTGATTAAATTCTATATATTTCTCTTTTTGCAAAAGCATCCAATTGCACTTACCCAAATGGTGCAAATTCTCACATTAACACCCCAATAAAAAAATAGAATAGAATATCCTATGGGATAGAATATCATCAATAAAATAGAGACATTATCTATAATCTTAAGAGGCCACCAGGACCTTTTTCATCTAAACTCTTTCCAAAAGGAATTGTAGTTGGTACCCAAACCCTCAACAATTCTGATACTGTCATTCTTTGAAGACACCACCACTCTGAAGTCCAATCAGACCTAGACAGCCCTCGCTCGGCATAAGATCAGTCTCTTTCAGGACAACCTGGTTGACACTTTGAACTCCTGTTTGTTTGTTTGCTTGCTTGCTTGCTTGCTTGGTACTTTATCTCTTTTTTCCTTCCAACAGAAGTGAAGCCATCACCATTCTGGATCCATCCCCTTGAATTGGGATAAAGAGTGCAGGGGGGCTCATATGTCAACCCAAATCCCCTGCTTCCTATTCACATTGTCCACTCTAAAAAAAACTAGCTGAAAAAAAAAATATGTGGGAACTCATAGGATCATTGAGTAAATTCCAAAGCTGAAGACTTTGTATTTGTTAATTGGCTGTATTCAGTACCTTCATCTCAATGTTGACTAAAGGTAGTAGGAAGAGAAGAAGTAAGAATTGTAAATAAATTGGTATTTATTAAAACAGTGGGAGGAGGGCCATACAATCCTGCTAGGTAGGAACACTGTTCAGAGGTTAAATATAGGGGTGTATAACTTTAGGCAAATTTATGAAAATGACTTAACTATGTGTAATACAACAAGGTTTAGGCAAGCTCAGCCAACACCAGGTACATGGTACATGGGCGAATGTTCCATATGGTAAATAAATTCAAGTGCATGCCCCCAGTGGAAGAAGTGAAAATTCAGGCACCATTATTATCAATAGAATTACTCTATGTCTCACATCAAGATATATATTTTTTGTATTATCTCACAGCTGATAACCATGGCATGCACATTTCGTCTCATTTCAGTAGATTCTCTTGCCATCTCCAACATCTATGAAATGTCCACTCACTTAGAGTTCAATTATTAAAATGCATTTGTCAGTACTCCAGTGGATATAAATCAATGCTGAGCACCTCAAATGAATATATTTGTGGTTCAGGGTATGTTACTTGAGCCTTTCTCTGCACACATAGCAGGGAGAGGAAAAGACTAGAAAGAAGTAGGCTAGAATTCCAGCTGATTAGAAACATTCTCACACTAGAAAATCAACACACTATGTCCGAGACAATTTTCTAGGTGTTCATGTTAATTTGTGCAGTCCTTGTAACAACCCAGCAGAAGAGGAGTTACCATTATACTGTGTTACAGGTGAAGAAACCGAGACACAGAGAAAACCAGTAACTTGCCAATGTCACCTCTAATGACTGGGGAGATGGGGCTGAGCCAGGGCAATCCAGCTTGTGTACTTAGTGCTCCCATCCTGGAGAAATAGACATGGCACACTCACTGCTCATCTACGTGGGTAGCACCATGCTAAGCACAACATGGGAGAACTATTCGCACATCAGAACACCTGAGCCATATTCCCGAATCTAGCACCAACTGATCCAGGACGCTGGACAATGCCTTTTAAGCCCTCTGGCAGATAGTGTTGTGAGAGCACATTGTAGGTGTGAAACATATTTGAACAGCTTTAAACGTTATGAAGATATAGAGTCGTGCATTTTATTGTTGCTTATAAAAACATGGAGATAAGCAAACATGAAAAAGAATACATATATGTATGTATGTATAACTGAATCACTTTGCTATACAGTAGAAATTAACACAACATTGTAAATCAACTATACTTCAATAAAATAAATTAAAAAAAAAAAACAAAAAAAACCCTGGAGTTATGGGGAACATTTCACTCTACCTTTTTCCCAAGCTTCATTTATTTACATAGCATTGTTTACTTTTAATAATATATACCTAACATTTTTCCATAACTTCGTTTCTTATATTTAAATACCTACTTAAGACCCATCACGAGGAAAAAAAGTCACCTAATAATAATTAAAATAAATACATAATAAGTTAAAAGTGGTTATCCACAACTGCATAAAATCATCTCACACACCACCAGGAAGGGTAAAACAGATTTTCCTGAGAGTCTACGAAACGGAAATTTTCTTATTTTCTTCCTTTATTTATATTTTCCTTCTTTTTTTTTCTACCATCCTTTTTTTTTTTAACATTTCTTTCTTTTTTCCTTTTCTTCACAAATACTTCATGAGTGCATACTATGTGTCAAGCAACATTCTAGAAAACTACAGAGAAACCAAAATAAACTCCCTGCAAATTTTAAGATTTTTTTGTCGTAGTTCTGTGAAAAATGCCATTGGTAAATTGATAGGGATTGCATTGAGTCTGTAGATTTCCTTGGGTAGTATAGTCATTTTGACAATATTGATCCTTCCAATCCGAGAACATGGTATATCTTTCCATCTGTTTGTGTCATCTTAGATTTCTTTCATCAGCGTCTTATAATTTTTGGAGTATAGGTCTTTTGTCTCCCTAGGTAGGTTTATTCCTAGGTATTTTATTCTTTTTGATGCGATGGTAAATGGGATTGTTTCTTGAATTTCTCTTTCTGATCTTTCGTTGCAACAGATTTCTGTGTATTAATTCTGTAACCTGCAACTTTACCAAATTCATTGATGAGCTCTAGTAGTTTTCTGGTAGCGTCTTTAGGATTTTCTATGTATAGTATCACGTCATCTGCAAATAGTGACAGTTTTACTTTTCTTTTGGATTCCTTTTATTTCTTTTTCTTTTCTGATTGTCGTAGCTAGAACTCCCAAATTATGTTGAATAAAAGTGGCAAGAGTCGACATCCTTGTCTTGTTTCTGGTCTTAGAGGAAATTCTTCCAGCTTTTCACTGTGGAGTATGATGTTAGCTGTAGGTTTGTCATATATTGCCTTTGTTATGTTGAGGTATGTTCCCTCTATGCTCACTTTAAGAGAGTTTTCATCATAAATGATGTTGAATTTTGTCAAAAGCTTTTTCTGCATCTATTGAGATGATCATATGTTTTTAAAACACGGTCTGAAAGGATACATGCACCCCAGTGTTCACTGCAGCACTGTTCACAATAGCCAAGACATGGAAGCAACCTAAGTGTCCATCAACAGAGGAATGGATCAAGGAGATGTGGTCCATATATACAATGGAATATTCCTCAGCCATTAAAAAGAATGAAATAATGCCATTTGCAGCAACATAGATGGACCTGGAGATTGTCATACTGAGTGAAGTAAGTCAGACAGAGAAAGAGAAATATCGTTTGATATAGCTTATATGCGGAATCTTAAAAAAAAGATACAAATGAACTTATTTACAAAACAGAAACAGACTTACAGGCCGAGAGAATGAATTTATTGTTATGGGGGGGAAGGGTGGGGGGAGAGATAGTTAGGATGTTTGGGACTGACATGTACACACTGCCATATTTACAATGGATAACCAACAAGGACCTACTGTATAGCACAGGGAACTCTGCTCAGCGTTATGTAACAACCTAAATGGGAAAAGAATTTGAAAAATAATAAATAAATAAATAAACTCCCTGTTTCCATAAAGCTTTCTTCCTACCACAAAGATAATCAACCAACAAGCAAAAAGTTAGCATCAAATGTAACCTCAGAGGCTCTAAAAAGAATAACATGAGATAAAGAGACAGAGAGTGAAGTGGGTGTGGGGAGGTCTTCTCTCTTCCCTCCAGATACACTCTGAACCTTTGCCACATGCTTCGTCCAGTTTGGGTTTTGCCAATGGGAAAGCTCTGGCAGGAGATGGGATAGCAGAAGAAGAGGGCGTTGGGGTTCTTTCTTCCTCACGCTCTCTCTGCAAGGTCATCTGGTTGGGGACTGGCCCTCGGGGCTCTCCGCTCAACTCTCTCTCTATGTTTTGCTCACTAGGACCCTGATTGTAAGGGGAATGGGAGACTATTTTAGGCATGGTGGCCAGAAAAGTCCTCTCTGAGGGACAGACATTTTCCCCTTGGAACCAAGAACATTAAAGGATAGAACGTAAGATAAACACAGATTTTTGGTCATCCACAATCCATATCAGTGTTTTTTTTTTCCTTCTAGATCCCTTGGATACGAAAACCAGAGAAGAACCATCAGAGAACCAAGACAGTGAGCTGGGCTATTTGGATGAAAAGCAAGAAGAGGAACATTGCGGGTGGCAGAGACAGTCAGAAGGAAAAGCTGCTCAGGATGGAGGGAGAAATCAGAGAAAGATGGAGCTGCTTCTGAGCAGAAGTGCCAATCTCTCTGTGGGCCACGCCTATATCCTCAACTGCCAAATGTATGAAGACCAAGGGTTCTCAGTATCTGAGGATCTGCTTTATCTGCACAGATAGCTACCATTTTTTACTCTCACATGAAACTGTATTCTTAATTTCAGTTTTCCAAGAAATGCTACTTGAAACTAAAAACGCAGTTTGAATATTTTGAGCTAAATGTATTCTCCTCTTAATTCCCTTTGCTTAGTTTCTCTGTTTCCTTAATGTTTTTATGGCTGGAAGAATGTAATTCAACATGGTTGCTTAGAGAGACACTTTCCAGGTCCTCCCGGGTATACTGTAGACATTTTCTTGAAATTGGACTGAGGGAATAGAACCTCTAGTAAATAATTTATTATATTTGATATTAATTCATCTAGATTGTTTTACTTTTCTGAAAAGTACATACTAATGTTCTTAAACAGTGTGAAATATCTGTAGCCTCTGGTATTTCTGGAATATCTTTATCACCTCACAATTCTGTTTAGACAAGCACAATTTGGAGTTCAGCATCCCGGTGTATTCCTCTGAAAATGTGCTCTTTTGGCGAGATTTTTTTAAAGCATTGTGGACTTTACCCAGAGCACAGTAAATTGAACTTTCTAGGATGAGAGAAAAATATATTTTTCATATTACTGTTATCAGAAAGCTGCCTTTCTGGGAGCTCTTCACTCTAAAATTGGTCCTCACTCATTTGACCAATCTTTTATGGTTCATCTGAAATTTTAAAATGCATGTTTTGCTGAATTTTGATATGGCAATGTCTCTTTATTTTCCTTAAATAACCACTTTGAAAGAATGACTGGCAATTTAAAAACTAGTACTTATTATTTCAGAACTTTCTTACAGATGACTCATAGGCTGAAAGCTTGCCACACATTCATTTTGGCTAGCATCAACATTACCTCCCGAAAATCTACAGAAATGTTTATACATGCTATGTTAACTGTGGGCTCTTCTGAGGATTGACTGGAAATTAAATAATTTATGCTTTTTTCTTTTTAGTTTGAATTCCTATAAATTAAAGCAAAAATAGAAATTGTATTTTTGGAGTAAACTAGAGTTTACTTTAAGAAATGTACAACAAGCAAAAAACTCTGCCACATTTCCCAACAAATAAAATATTGTTAACAAATGTGCCAGTGTTTCTCTGGGCAGTTTATATTTTATTTGGGAGTTTTCATATAAGTAAGTAATCAGAGAAAATGTGTCTTTGCTTAGCTCAGACTTTGGAGCTGGAAGGGGTCTTAAAAATTCTTTGTGTAAACTCTTCACTTTATTGACAAGAATGCCCAGAGCTTGAAAAGAGAAGTGAGTCAGCCAAGAATGGCATAATCTCTTCTGAATTTATAGAGAGGCACCAAGAGCCTCTCTCTGCCCTCCTTGGAGCTTTGTTGAGGATAACTGAATTGGGTCAGGCCAAGGAGAATCCTGGCAGGAACACTGGAGACTCTCAGTGACCAGTAAAAAGGAAGAAATTATCCAGGGTGATAGTCTAAGGAATCAGAATCCAGTCATTTCAGCTGTACATTGTCCCACCTAACCTTAACAGACCCCATAGCTGCAGTCGCCTCCTAAAATGAATCTGAATCGCTACCTGGTGTTTGGATACATAAATCAGTGTGTGGTTTGCCCTCCACAGGGTTTCCATACAGCTGTGTTGAATGGTCACTGCATGAGAGTGTTTACCCTCAGGGACAGATGGGGCTGAAGCCTAACATCCACACCCCCACTCCCCAAGCCATGCTCTGTGGCAGAGGAACGTGTTGAACCACTCAATGGAAACACGAAGTACGCCCCTTCCCAAAAGGGGTTCCCTAGTTCACCTAGAAGAAGTCATATGAGCTGGTGGAGTCCTGGATAGTCTACCAGTTGAACGTCTTTTGGGAAATCCACTTTTCAAGTAGATAGCTTGGCTAAATGACCTTTATTAACAAAAACTCTGACTTTTTTACTTACAGGAGTGAGAAGGAGGGCATCTATCCCTCCTTCTTTATGCCAATTCTTCATAAAATTTCTAAAGGAAGATTTGGCTAGTTGTCAGGATGTACAGGGCCTTCCAATGCCATTATAAGTAGTAACCCTTGAATTTATAACTAGGGACCATTTTTCATATTCCAATAACGATCAGTTCTAGGAGATACGTACACTGTGGCATTTTCTTAAAGGAGGCATTTTTACAAATCCATGCCCTTGGATATGTTTTAATGCTTCAGTTGTGTTTTGACATTTTCATGTCTTCACTAGCGAATTCCTGCAAATCTCTTCTCCTTGAAACCATTGCCTGCCCCTACTACCTCTCTCAGAGAGCTGTTTGCTCACTGAAGGATTAGGGCAATTTGTATTACTCCTAACAATAAAATAATGTGATGTCTTTCTTTGCTTGAACTGTGAGGGCATCCGTTATTCTTATGTATCCTCCCATCACGCTGAAAATTCAAGTTGGTTTAATTTAATTCAATCCATTGAATCACAGAATGTCAACCCCAGAGCAGTAAGTATTTACAAAGTGCCAAGCATGCAGGCAGGACACTGTGCCCTCCTCTGTGGTGCCCATGTACGTCAGCAATTTTTCCTTCCTCTCCCCTCTACTGAGGGCTGTGTCTGTTGAACAACAGAATGAATGTATACAATAATTACTTCTAAAAAAAAAAATCAATGGTACCTTCAAGGGCCCCAGGATAAAACCGCGCCATGGGTACCTGGTCCAATAAAACATAACAGGGCATCAGGAAAGACCAGGAAGAATTCTTAGAGCCACATTCATGTTGCTCCCATGCTTCTAAACCCCATATCTGGCTACATACCATTTCTGCCACCAGACCAGGGAGTCCCAGAGTCTCCACTGAATGTCTGCCACTAATCCTGGGTACCCAAAACTCTCTCCTTTTCATCTACCATTCTACCCTTTCCCCACAATCTAACAAGCCTCATGAGTGGTCATTAATCCCTGATCTCAACCTTGCTTTCTTCTATTTTCACCTCTACCGAGGTCTCTAAAATCCTCACAGTTGAGGCTCTATTTACAATATATTGGAAGAAAATATATGAACGAGCTAAAGCACAGATCTCAACTAGCTGAGTGAGGATATTGGTAAATAATGAGGTGGGGGAGAAGAAACCAATAAGATAAAATTAATTCCAGATTATTATCTAGGATTCTTTGAACGTCTTTGAAATGAATGTGAGATTCAGTAACACTAGGGTTCTAATTCACTTCTTTACCGCAGCTACTAAACTAGGCGACAAGTAACAAGTGCTCTGTTGGCCTGAGGAAGTCGGTGCAGCTGCCACAGCTGTCACCAGAAGCAGTGTAGGCTTTCTGAGGGGCTCACCAGCTCAGCCAATTTTATTCATGATTATGATGACTACCTAGGCTTAATTCCCCCTGCACATATGTGACTTTTTAAGGACGTCAGTGGGGAAACAGTTCCACAATGTTCTTTGGTAATCCCTTCCTCTGGTCATGTATCCAACAGAGTCAGGGAGCTTTTCCACATGTCTGAGATAAACCCACCTGCAGCAGGCTTGGTCCAGTCCAGAGATTCTAGGCTGAGTGGAAATAAAGACCACCTGTGCCCCTGTACACCTCTACTTTCCCTCTTCCACTCAACTTAATAATCTGATTTATTACATTGTTACTTTCATGGGGGGGTGGGGGGGTGTTGGTGCTTCTGAGCAGGCCAGAATAATTAACGACCCTCTTCCCTACCTGAGTTCTGAACAAATTGAGAAGTGAGTGAAAGATGGAGGTCAAATATCCCTTAATGACTAATAGTGGCTGAGGTAGAAGATGTAAGCTAGTAAGAGAGGTAAGGCTACTTAAAACCTCAGAATAGGTCAGACTTATTCCTCTCTACCCCGCCCCCTCCAAGGCCCAGGTGCATGCGGGTGAGATTTGCAGAACTCAGGGGCAATGAAGAAACCCTCTTCCCTGGGCACTTGTTCCCAAGGGAAGTTGATGAGCTGAGCTTTATTCTTCACAAATCTGCTAATCAGATTAGGCACTGTTCCTCCCCCAGGGTGCTGAGTGAATAAAGGGCTGGGAGAACAGCCAGAAGTATTCAGGGAAAATCTCTTCTAATGTAAACCAGAGGTTGGAAGAGGCAACCTTTACCTAAAAATTGACCAATCCTACAGACAGAAATTGAATCTCTTTTTAACTTTAAATTCTCATCTAGAGTTACTGGCCAATCATATTTTGGTCTGCTTTAGCCATTCCAGGAGCAGTTTCTGCCATTTCTGGGGTAGGTGCAACCGTGGGTAACGGTTTTTATTTCTCCTTCAATAATATTTACTTCTGCACATGCCTGGCTAATTATATGGCTTGGTCAACCAAACCAGGCTGGCCAAACTTCCCACAGGGGCTACTGCAGGAACTGAACTGCCCAGAGACTATTCATTTCAGTAGCCTGAAAGTTGATCTGGAGTCACGGCTCAGTCTAGTCCTTCTGGCTCACTGTACAGAACCCTCTTCAGTCTGAGCAGTTAACTCGTTCCGAGCCATGTTGCTGCCTCAGTTGCTACGGTGGCACTAATTCCACACCTCGGTTGAGACAGCCAGTACATGATGCCCTTTCTGGAACACCTCACACCTCCACTGTCTTGCAAAAAGCCCAACTGAATAGATGGCAGGGTCTTAGTGTTAAGTTTGTAGGAATAAGGCAGGATAAGGAAAAGTTAGACTGGTATCTTGATTAGCAGAATCAGTCTGTGTCAGGTGACACACAATGACACCTATAAATGTGTTGTTAGCGCAGCTATTTGTGTATTATACTATATTATGCATTTCCTAAGGGCAGGGAGGGATATTACCTTATTTTGTCAAGTTTCCTTTCTGTGCCTTGAATGTTTCTTACAAGGGAAAGGACACAGGGTGTCCTGGAAGGAACAGGGCTCTAGAGCTTGATGAGCTTGGGTGAGATTCAGCTCTCTCGGTGGTTTTGGGGGTACATCCCTCCACCTCTCTGAGCTTCGGCTTTCTCATCTGTAAAATGAACACATAAAAATTACCTCATGTGTTTATGGTGAAGATTGAATGAGTTTACTCATGTAAAGTACTTAGCACACTACCTGGAAGACAGTGGCATAAAGTTGATTAAACTAAATAAATTCCTATTACGATGATCTACCAAACAACAGAAAAGGTAGCATTCAGATACACTATTTTGGTACTTTCTGAGGCAAAAATTTTGACCAAAGAGCTTGCCCTTCAAAGAACTATATCTCTAAATGCCTAAGTTATAATTCATTCTTGGCCCTTGTTCTCTAGTCTTGACCTTTTTTTGACGGCACTAGCCTACAATATCTCTAATTTCCCATGAAAACAGAAATAGAAGCCATGTCAAGGTGAGATTTCTAGGAAGGAATAAAAGGGAATAGGATTGCATATCTTAAGAACCTACATGAGACAGGTGCTAACATCCAGTCAAATTTCAACCCATACCTGTCTGTTTCCAGCAGCACTTATTTTTCCCACTGAACCATTTGCCAGGCTATTTAGTGGATGTCTGTTAAATAAACAAACATGGTGGAAAAAGCCTAAGCTAATGGTAAGTCTAGGTATACTGAAGGATAACCTCTTACTTCAGTAATTTTTCTGTAGGTAGGAATTAGGGGGGAATATTGGGGAAATGGACTGACTATAAATAAGTCTCACTTCTTTTGTTTCTATCTCCTCAATATTTATTCCAACAGCCTCATTCTCAGCTGATCTCCCTGCCTCCACAATAGTATCCTTCCATTCCATCCAAGTATTGAATACTACTGTGTTTTGATGCATACTAAGTGCTGTATAAGTACTTGTGGAATGAAAAATCTATATATTGTTTGTAGCCAGCATATTCTAAATTAAAATTTGCCCAAAATTTACAAACAGCTCATGTGGCTCGATATCAAAAAAACAAACAACCCAATCCAAAAATGTGCAGAAGACCTAAATAGACATTTCTGCAAAGAAGACATACAGATGGCCAAGAAGCACGTGAAAAGATGCTCAACATTGCTAATTATTAGAGAAATGCAAATCAAAACTGCAATGAGGTATCGCCTCACACCAGTCAGGATGGCCATCATCAAAAAATGTACAAATAATAAATGCTGGAGAGGATGTGGAGGAAAGGGAACCTTCCTACACTGTTGGTGGGAGTGTAAATTGGTACAGCCACTATGGAGAACAGTATGGAGGTTCCTCAAAAAACTAAAAATAGAGCTGCCATATGATCCAGCAATCCCACATCTGGGCATATATCCAGAGAAAAATGTGGTTTGAAAGCATACATGCACCTGAATGTTTATTGCCATACTGTTTACAATAGCCAAGACATGGAAGCAAACTAAATGCCCATCGATGGTTGAATGGATAAAGAAGATGTGGTACATATATATAGGGTTGGCCACAGAGTTGGTTTGGGTCTTTCCGTAAGATCTTATGGAAAAACCCAAACGAACATTTTGGCCAAGCCAATATAATGGACTATTACTCTGCCATTAAAAAGAATGCAATAATGTCATTTGAAGCAACATGGATGGACCTGGAGATTATCATACTAAGTGAAGTTAAGTCAGACAGAGGAAAACAAGTAACATATGATATTGCTTATATGCGGAATCTTAAAGAAAATGATACAAATGAACCTATTTACAAAACAGAAAGACTCACAGACTTATAAAATTAATTTATGGTTACCAGGAGGAAGGGTAGGGGGAGGGATAGAATGGGAGTTTGGGATTGACATGTACACACAGCTATATTTTAAATAGATAACCCACAAGGACCTACTGTATTGCACAGGGAGCTCTGCTCAATATTCTGTAATAACCTAAATGGGAAAACAATTTGAAAAAGAATAGATGCATATATATGTTAAAAAAATAAATAAATAAACAAATAATAAAATGAAAAAGAAAAGAAACAATGTGATAAAGAAAAAATCTTGCCTTCGCTCTCTCCTTACAACACTTTGATATATCTTCTTTGCCTTTAGGTTGTTGAAACTCAGAGGTATGACATTCAAGAGCTTTCGGATCTGGCCCCTGTTTCTGTCTGTATCCTCATCTGTAATCACACCATATGTTCAAGTCATACTGAACTGTCTGCATATCCCCAAACATGTTCCTCCTCAAGATCTTTGCATATGCCTATTCCTGGAATACTCTTCCTACAATCTCTTTACTCCTTATCCACTTATTTTTCAGGTCTTAATCTAGAAGGAAGCTTTCTCTGAACTCTCATTAGATAAAAACAGGTATCTTCTTTGTGCTTCTTTGTTAACCTTTCTGATGGTATTTGTCTACTTCTATACTCTCCTTATCTACCTATAGCCATTAAACTGTACGAGAGAGCAGCTATTCTTTTGTTATATTCACTTTTGTATCTTCGGGCCTAGCACTAAGGGTTTGTTTAATGAACAAATCAAACAATCAGTGAGCAGGGTCACAGACATGAATACGAAAGTGGCTGGGGTAAATTGGGAGGACAGTTTACATGCATTAGAGTCCATAGTCCTGAAACTGTTGACCTTGATAGCGCCCCTAAAGTCAATACCATTTCACACATGCATCTCCTAGGGAACTTTTAGACCCTCTTGTCAACAAGAAGCAAAATCAACCAGTCTTGAAATGAAATGTGTTTGTTGAGTTAAATTTGAATTGAACAAGCAGGAGAGAACATTTCTAAGTAATGGCATGTATATTCAACCTCATAGATCATTTTATACCTAAACAATAAACTGGTAGAGATTATCTAGAAAGACACTCATTCTATAAAGATCAAGTGACTGCTCTGTGCCAACAGAGTACTAAGCAATGAGATTATAAAGGTGAATAACATGCACTAAACTGCTCTGTGTCTCTGGTCCCTTACCCTAAAATGAGAATTTTAAAAGTACCTAAGTGTCTATCTCACAGAATCATTGTGAGAATGAAATGAGTTAATTCACATAATTGCTTAGTATAATGGCTGGCTCCTAGTTAGCACTCAAAAATGTTAGCTATGGTGAGGTGATGATTAAAGTGAAATGATGGTGACGATACCACCACATGGAGCTTACAGTCTCATAGAAACATAACCGAATTATTGTTCTACAGCATGAAAAAGCACCATAAAAAGGAATGAAAAAGAGACAACTGTATGACAAAGAGAGTAATCACCTCTGCCTGGGGGTGGCAAAAGTAGATGGAACCGATCATAAAGGCTTTATGGAAGAAGAGACCAAGCTGAGGCTTAAAGAATTAATAGGAGTTGCAGGCAGTTGAAAACCTTGTCTTAAGGCTCTTAAGGACCTCAATGCTGTTTTTAATTCCTCCTATGATAAGAAATATCTTTTCCGTAAATGAAGGTCTTAACAACTGGGCCATCTCATCAGGAGAAAATAAATACGGAGGTACAGAAAAATGTCTCCTTCCTCACTAAGGTTTATTTGTCTATTCCAATTTTTCAGAAAAGCATTTTAAAGTATTTCAATAAAAATATGTTAATTAGATTGAAGTCTGGATATATTTTAAATTTTAATTTTTTTAATGGCTCACCTATCAAAGGGGGATTATCTCTCTAATTATTTTCATGACACCTATCACAGGTATCTTCCTGCTTTGACAAATGCATTCACGTTTAGGAAAAACATATGTGCCAAGAAAATTACAGTGTCTGTCAACCGTGGAGGAAGCTGGAGTGCATGCTTTGCTATGAATATCACAGAACGTGGAGTTCTAAGACTGTGGCCACTGTCCTAAGCTGGAATTGTAGGTCCTCGTGGAAATTTTTTTTTAAAAGGACTCTTTTAACCTGGTATTCACCGGTATTAAAAATCAAATAGATACTCAGCCAAAGAGAGCCCCTCATTCCATGGTGTTTTGTGTTTTCCTCCAAGTGTAACAAAACAGTATTCATATCCCAGGAATGGACATTTCTGCTGCTAGGGCAAAAAACTTATTTCATCTTCCTCAAGTATGGAAAGTGTTACAATCCAAACAGGGCTCCCTTATCCATGGGTACAACTGCCTACGAGCTAGACTTGTTAAGCTACATAAATCTTGTTAGCCTCCAGTATCTTCAACCTTTCATTTGGGTCTCCTCACTATCTAAAGTTTGCTTTATTGCTTTCCCTCTTTTTTATGTTTATGATGTAAAGTCATTATACATCCACAGCCAATAAACTAGCCAGAGATTAATACCAATGGCAATGATATAACAACAGCAGACATAAAAAATATATCTGGAATCCACCATAAACAGGCAAAACTGAGCTCCAAAGAGTGTTTCACAATTCAGTTCATAAAAAGCAGAATGCTGTCAGCCCAGCCACAGGAGGACAATCAAACCGGCTTTCCTGGACAGGCACGGCAACACATCGATCAACTCTGTCACTTCAGACAAAGTTAGCAAAGGGAAATACCTCTCTCTCCTTCCACTCCAGCAGTAGGAAACCAGGGGAGGCAGGGAAAGTGAAGGGAGGAGGGCATGATGTGTAGATGTTAAAGCAAGCAGCCAGGTTTGGGGAAAACCACAGGGAAGTCTCAGATGAACCTGCGTCGGGATACTCAGGATAATCCATCACTCATTACAGCGCTCTTAAAGCCTATTTCAGAGATGACTAAGTGATGCAGTTTAGAGACCATGAAAGAGAAGACCATGTTGTTAAGTCAATAATCAAGTATAAAAATATACTTATAGGAAAAATGGAAAACTTTCTGCGATAGGATTTTCTCAGAAAATCTAGATACTATGGTTGGCAAACCCACGAGATAACCCAGTTTTCCAGTCAAACAGATTACGGTATGTATAGCTTTGCTGATTAGAGATGCTCATTTATTTCATTCATGGATCTATTTAATTACAACATACACACACGTGAACACACATGCATGCTAGGCCTTTTTCTAGGTGCTAAGATTTAGGCTTCACACAAAGTAGAATGAAAGTGTGGCAAAATGAAGATGACCAATGTGTGTTGAGATTAGTTCAGGCAAGAAGCTTTGAGGGGACTCTTAGAAGACAAAGCATTTAGGCTGGATCTTAAAGGCTAAGCAAGATTTCAACAGGCAAAGTAGAAGGAAACAGGATGCTTCAGAAGAAATAACACAAAAGATGGTACAGAGGTGTGAGTGTGTATTCAGGTTAAGAGTAGACCAGTGAGGGCGGAGCATTGGTAGGTGGAAGGGTGAGTAGAAGGTAAGAACAGAAAAGTAGGGTATGAGCAGAAACCTGACCTGAGACAGATGTGGGGTTTATTCCTAGAGACTGTATCGTAAAAATCATTCATAGCTGAGGCTGCATCCGCCCTTTCCTGAACTGAGATCTCACTGCTCCACCTCACTCACCCTTTGCATTTCTGCTTCTGAAATTGTATCAATAGGAGCTGCCACACCATCTGTGAGAAGAGCCTGGCAAATTTGGCGGGTATTTGCTATAAGAAGGTCACATTCCCAGCTGTTGGGTCATGTAATCCACATCTTCTCTCACTCCCCCTCACTCCTTATTTTGCAGAGAGCTATTTACGGTCCAGCCTCTCTCCTTCCTTGTTTCTACTCTCCACCTGCTGTTGCAGAGAATTGTCGTGATCTTATGTGTTCTTTAAAATGCAAGGACATGAAGCACACTAATTAAATCTGCAGATCAAACTGAAACGAAAGGCATAGCAAAACCACGAAGGACAGGCAAGTACCATAAAGGGGCTGCAGAGCTCAGAAATATGGGCAGGAAATTACCAAATGAGCCTCAGCATGGAGGTCGGAAAGCTAATACAGCTGGAGGAAAGGAACCTGAAACACAGCTATTTCAATTTCCAGGGAGAAACCTGGAAAGCAAGAAACGTCGAGCAAGAAAAAGAAAAGAAAAGAAAAAAAAAAAAAGAACAGGAAGGTGATATTAGACACTTCAACATAAGTTTATGGTTCGGGGAAGCAGAATAAAAAACAGGGTGCCTTTCTTGGCTGCATTTTAAGTTTCATGGCCAGACATGGCTGCAAGGTGATCCCTATGTGGAGCTGCCATGGGGTAGACAGAGTTTGGTTTTCAGGTGCTTGGGTAATAGAGTGAAATAGACAAACAGGGGGCAAATGGAAGCCATGGTCAGAAACAATCAATGGACGGGAGTGACTGAATTCCAAGAAGGGGAGATGGATTGATGTTGGTAATCTCATCTGGTGACAAGAGACAGTGAAGATGATGAAGAGCATCGGAACATGTGCTCTAAGGAGAAAAAGCCTGTGCTGGGGTGTTGCTTGTCAAAAGGGCAGTAAGCGTCAGGGAAGAAAAGGCGGTTTTGAAAAGTTGGCAAGTACTTCCAAATGGGCAGCAACCTTAACGCGGTCATCCAGAGAGCTGTGAAAGCAGCATTGTCACAGATGTAGAGGAGAATGTACACACAGCTCTTTGGAGGGTGAGTCTGAACCCGAAACCAGCTTCGACCTTCTGACAAGGTTGCATCATCAATCCAGGCTCAGCGTCAATTCAGATAACATCTGGTCTGTTTTCTCATTTTTAATTGATTCAAGAAAAATAGTTGAACAAGTAGACTGTGTGTTCTGAAGTAGAGTTGATGTTTCACTAGCGTATAAGCTCATAGAGAGCTGGGACCTTGTCTTGTTCATCTCTGAATCCCAAGTGTTGAGTGCAACAGATATGCTTACTCAGTGTTTTCTGAATTAATTAATGATGCAGAACTGGAAAAAAAAAATATCCCTGCAGTGAAGTTCCAGAACACATTTTTGGCAGTCCAGAGGTTCAGCACTTCTGAGGCTCTTTGGGAACTTCTCCCAAAGGGTTTGTATTCAAGAAAGAGATTTGTGCTTCTCTGCCTTTTCAGGTCTCAGCACATCCTTTATCAGGGATAGAAAACCCCTCAGCATGGAGTTGGGCACTCTCCCACATTTAAAAATTAGATAGCTTCTTTCTTTCTAAAACCTGAGTGAGAGACAGAAGAAGCTGACGGGAAGTGTTCATTAATTTATTGAACAAATGTTAGGCTGCTGTATAGTTCAACAGCTAAGAGCATGGGCCTAAGAGCCAGATGGCCAGATTTCAAATTCTGGCTTCACTGCTTCCTGATTGGGTATATCCTTTGGCAAGTTATCTAACTTAACTGTGTTTCAGTTTCTTCATTTGTAAAACAGGATAATAAAAGTTCCCGATGAATGAGGTTGTTGTACGGATTAAATTAAATAATCCATGGAAAGCATTTAGAAGAAAGCTGATCAGTAAATCTTTCCTTTCTGGGTGTTTATATCTGTGTGCGTGGATGAATTGAGCCCATGCCGTGGGCTGGGCACTCCTGCACGCTGCAGAGACAGTGGGAAGCAAGACAGGCAAGGTGTGAGATCTTCACTTCTCGTTAGAGAGTCAGACTGTAAGCAAGGAAGTGAGTAAATGAAAATGATACTTTCAGATGCAGATGAGTTCCATGAAGAAATAAAATGACATGATTTGCTAGAGGATGACTTGGGGAGAACCAAGGCACTATATTAGAGAGGCCAGAGGAAGACTCTTTGAGAAAGTCTGAGCCGAGATCTGAATGACCGGAGGGAGCCAACCATTGCAGGGTCTGCGGCAGAAGAAACACCATGTGCAGATATTGCCTAAAAGTGAAGCAAGTTTGTCATGTTCAAGGAAGAATATGTGACAGAGTGACAAGGGCTTGGTGACAAGAGGGAGGAGAGATAGGTAAACACTAGGAGAGAAATAAGATCAGATCTAGGAGATAACCAGATCATGTAGAGCTTTGTTGCCCAAGATAAGAACTTTGGACTTTGTCTGAATGCAGTGTGAAGCCATTTGAGACTTTTGAGCTCAAAGTGACGTGCTCTGATTTTGAATTTTTCAAGGATCACTCTGGCTTCTATGTAGAGAGTAGACTATCTGGTCCAAGAGAAGAAGCAGAGGGACAAAGTAGAGGCTACTGGCTATTGCAGAATCCAGATGAGTTAATACCCCTTGGACTAGGGTATAGCATTAGAAATGGAAAAAAATGTGATGGGTTTATATTACCTTTTAGAGTAGAACTAACCAGACTTCTTCTTTGATTAAGCCCTGAAAGAAAAAAAGAAAAAAAGTTTTGGAACACTGATTATGCACAGTGCCTGCATTTAAATGACTTCCAAACTGTATTTTTCAGGGTCCTGGTAGGAAACAGAATCCCACTCAGACTTTAATAAAGGGATCATCTATAGAGGCGTGAGCAACACGAAGGGAACCGGTAGGCAGGTGGAGAACACAGAAACTAGCAAGAATGGGAAGTGAGAAGCCAACACGACCCCTACATTTGAAAAGGCAAGAGGAAGAAATTGCATTAACGAGGTCCCGTGAAACATGGAGCCTTGGAGCAGAGCCATCTGGCAGGAGATGTAATCCTAGAGGAACGTGTCACCGCCACAGAATGTGGCCCGGAGCACAAAGGAGGTGGAAGTAGGGACTAAATACTTTGACCTCTCTCCTCTCACACACCAAGATCTGCTACTGCCTGCAATAATCCCAGCAGAGGTGCCTGCACGATGATCTGAAGCATCGGTCTCCCTGGAGCACAGAACACAACAGAGAAAAGCACAGGATAGATCTGGTATGCTGACAGCGTAGAGCTGAAAGCATACAAATATGCAAAACTGTTAAAGAAGAAAGAAAATATAATCTGGAACAAGTCTAATACCAACTTCAGGGTTTTCCTACAGGCTCAGCCCAGAGTCTGCGCCTAATTCAAATTCTTTTCATGCAAAAGACACAAGGATACAACGCAATTGCCCTTCTTCTCAATGTGGCCAGTACCCATTCTGTTGTTTTTTTTCCCCTCAAGGAGGAGGGTGTTGGGCTGCACCCCACAAGCCTACAAGCCCTGTACTTGCCCAGTTTCAAGACTGAAGAAAGAAGGCCCGGAGTCAGCAACAGAGACATCAATGGCTTGATGGATGGGGGACCGTACATGTCTGAAGCAAGGTCCTGGGGCAGCACCCCATCATGTGCGCTGCATGGAGGGCAGGACACGATGGAAGTCTCCGTTCCCAAGGGGAAGGGGAGGTTATCAGTGATAGGGGGAATTGACGTCAGGTGGGCTCATTAGTTACCAGGGAAACCAGCAGACAGGCACGCCCCTCACCACCCCTTTGATAAGAACAAGCACCAGCTGGGCCCTGGGGCAAGTATGCAGGAAGGTGAGTCATGTGAGTAGGGTGTAGGTGCGACAGGCACTGGTTGAGCAGGGGACGTACAAAAAGCAAGAGAACAGCTATCATGAGTGGTTGACCATACAGGGGGGTAACTGTGGTTACAGGAGGTGATTTAATTTCTTCATTGCCTCTGAAGCAAAATATACATTTCTTTCTTTTAAGAGTTTTACCGCCAATAACTATAGAAAAATATACAGAGGATAACATACAATAAGTAGCACAGGGGAGTTATAAAACTCACAGTTCTAATTGCCATGGCCAGGGGCCCACGGTGCCTGCAACCCTCTGAGACTATACATTAAATGGAAGGCCCAGTGACATCTGTCTTTTGCTTTTGTTCTCTCTTTCCATCTGATTCGATATAAAAACAGTAAGCAGCCCCCTCCCTTTCAGCCTAGACAACACATAACTCCATGTTTTAATAGAACAATTTGACCAAGAAACACCCACCTCACCTGACCAAAAAGCTACAGAAACCTCTATGGCAGGCTTCCTCCATACAACTGCTCATGGGAGAAAGTTTTCATGACTCTCTCTGGGTCCTTATTCCTCTCCCCTGTATCACTGCCCATATCCACCTCCGCATTTCTCCCAGCAGCCTAACGCTAAGCAGCTGTGCAAGGGCAGATGCCAGTCTCTGAGGAGCTCCTGGATTCCCACGGAATGTGATTTGCCCCATCATATTAGAGCCTGCCTCCACTTTGCTTTCTTATCACATCTGAGGCTTGAGAAGTCTGTGTGCACAATAAAACAATGGCCTTTTAAGCTTCCCCTGTGGACTTAATCACTAGGCAGCCTGGTGCAGCTTGCTGTGCTGATCACGTTGATGACTTAACCTAAATTCTTAATGCTCCATTTCAGTGCAAAGAAATGGCAATTTTTAATAAAAATGTAACTCTTACCTTAGCCCACCAGACAACTGCCAATATTCCATGAATTCTAGACTATAAATTCAATCGAGACACAGATCCTGTCTGCCTCAAATATTAGTGTATTCCCTAGAGCCTATCATCATAACTTGTATACAGTTAGTGCTTAATAAATATCTTTGAGTAGCAAATTGTTTTGCAAATGGCATTTTTAAGTGCCACTCCTGCCTGTGCCACACTAAGCCTACACACATACACACACACACACACACACACACACACATACTCTTTCTCCATATTCACGTATGTAAGATGTTCTCCGTGCTACTTTAGCTCAAGGCACCAAGAGAGTTATCAGTGTAAGAAAGCAGAGAACTTTTCTTTAGAAGGACAAGACAACAAACTTTCCCTTGACAATGGTCCCAGGAACAGTAGAGCCCCCATTCCTCTCTAGCTCTGTCCTTGCCAGTTCTGAGAGCCCTTGCCTATTTGCTTCCTCTCCACAATCAAAGGGAGGAATTCAGTTCAATCTCTTCTTTCACTATTACCTTTGCTTCATCAAATTTTCTACAGAGGAGGGCTTCTCCACCCGAGGAATTTTTAATGACCATTCCAGACTAAGCATCTGTATGCCTTTATTCCAATCTTCCTCCCCCATAAAACCTTTCCTGTATCCCTTCTCTAGTTAGAAGAAATACAAAAGGAGCCTTACTGCCCCCACCTCTAGCCCCTTCCTCAACCCACACATGGTACATATGGCCACTCTATAGCGATTATCTTTTTGCCTTGTTTAATTGCATATTTGTTTCGTAACTAGACTATAAATGTTTGAGGAAATGCCCTGTCTTTTCATCTTTATATTCCCTCACACATATGCTATCTCCAATCAGAAATACAGTCTTCTATTTGGTCCCAGAGCTGTTGTTTCTTTCCAGATTTGACCTGTCAAAATAAAAGTTATTTGGAAGGAAAATCTAAAAATAGAAAAAACCCAAAATAGTCAGGTTAACCCCATGAAGGTAAATGCTCTCTGAGAAGTGCACTTTGAAAGCTCCAGGTTAAATGCTACTTGAGTCCTGTGAACTAGAATTCCTCTGAGAGTTCTTTCCCACCTTCCTGAGGCATGACATCTCTTGGTCCCGCACCATCAGTTTTGCAAAAGCAGCACAGAACCTGTCTGCAAGCAGCACAAGCACAGCAGGTTCATGGATGGGCAGAGATGACAAAAATATATTAACAGCATCCTCACATGTAGCATGTGGATACACCATTGTACATATTGGGTTGTGAAGAAGGTGTTTGATAATATTCAGGAAAGAAAGAAGGAAAGAGAGAGAAAGAAAGAAAGAAAGAAAGAAAGAAAGAAAGAAAGAAGGAAGGAAGGAAGGAAGGAAGGAAGGAAGGAAGGAAAGAAAGAAAGAAGAAAGAAAGAAAGAGAAAGAAAGAAAGAAAGAAAGAAAGAAAGAAAGAAAGAAAGAAAGAAAGAAAGGAAGGAAGAGCTACACAAAAATAAACTGAAAATGGATTAGAGACCGAAATGTAAGACTGGACACTATAAAACTCTTAGAGGAAAACATAGGAAGAATACTCTTTGACATAAATCACAGCAAGGTCTTTTTTGATCCACCTCCTAGAGTAATGGAAATAAAAACAAAAATAAACAAATGGGACCTAATGAAACTTAAAAGCTTTTGCAAAGCAAACAAAACTACAAACAAGACAAAAAGACAACCCTCAGAATGGGAGGAACTATTTGCAAACGAATCAACGGACAAAGGATTAATCTCCAAAATATATAAATAGCTCATACAGCTCAATATTAAAAAAACAAACAACCCAATCAAAAAATGGGCAGAAGACCTAAATAGACATTTCTCCAAAGAAGACATACAGATGGCCAAGAAGCACATGAAAAGCTGCTCAACATCACTAATTATTAGAGAAATGCAAATCAAAACTACAATGAGGCATCACCTCACACCAGTTAGAATGGGCATCATCAGAAAATCTACAAACCCTCTTGCACTGTTGGTGGGAATGTAAATTGATAGAGCCACTATGGAGAACAGTATGGAGGTTCCTTAAGAAACTAAAAATAGAATTACCATATGACCCAGCAATCCCACTACTGGGCATATATCCAGAGAAAACCATAATTCAAAAAGACACATGCACCCCAATGTTCATTGCAGCACTATTTACAATAGCCAGGTCATGGAAGTAACCTAAGTGCCCATCGACAGACGAATGGACAAAGAAGAGGTGGTACATATATACAATGGCATATTACTCAGCCATAAAAAGGAACAAAATTGGGTCATTTGTAGAGACATGGATGGATCTTGAGACTGTCATACAGAATGAAGTAAGTCAGAAAGAGAAAAACAAATGTCGTATATTAACATATATATGTGGAACCTAGAGAAATGGTACAGATGAACCAGTTTGCAGGGCAGAAATAGAGACACAGATGTAGAGAACAAAGTATGAACACCAAGGGGGGAAAGTGATGGGGGGGTGGTAGTGGTGGGATGAATTCAGAGATTGGGATTGACATGCATACACTAATATGTATAAAATAGATAACTAATAAGAACCTGCTGTATAAAAAATAAAATAAAATTCAAAAATTCCAGAAAAAGAAGAAAGAAAGAAAGAGGGAGGGAGGAAGGAAGGGAAAGAAAGAAAGAAAGAAAGAAAGAAAGAAAGAAAGGAAGAAAGAGAGAAAAAAAGAAAGGAGGAAGGGGAAGAAGGAAGGAAAGAAAGAAAGAAAGAAAGGAAGGAAGAAAGGAAGAAAGAGAGAAAAAAAGAAAGGAGGAAGGGGAGGAAGGAAGGAAGGAAAGAAGAAAGAAAGAAGGAAAGAAAGAAAGAAAGAAAGAAAGAGAAGAAAGAAGGAAGCAAAGAGAGAGAAGGTGGGAGGGAGGGAGGAAGGAAGGAAGAAAGAAAGAAAGAAAGAAAGAAAGAGAAGAAAGAAAGAAGCAGAGAGAGAGAAGGTGGGAGGGAGGAAGGAAGGAAGGAAGGAAGGAAGAAAGAAAGAAAGAAAGGAAGAAAGAAAGAAAGAAGCAAGAAAGAAGCAGAGAGAGAGAAGGTGGGAAGGAGGAAGGAAAAGAGAGAGAAAGAAAGGAAGAAAGAAAGAGAGAGAAAAGACAAACCTTACATTTACATATGGCTTACTATCTAAGAGTAATTCATATCCATTCTTACAGCTGGTCTTCACAATAGCTCTCTGCAGTAGGCTGGTTAGTTATTGTCCCCCATTTCACAGATGAGGACACTGAGGAACAGTGTTTGAATTACTTGCCTGAGGTCACGTAGCTCTAAATGGCAGAGCCAAGTCTCAGAACAAGGTCTCCTGACTCCTAGATCCAAAACTACCACACAAGCTTCAAATCTTTCGGGAAGATTTGAGGGAGGAAATGAGATTTCTCTAAAAAATTTTATTTCCTAGGTAATGCAAGTGGGCAAGGAGAGTGGAGATCATAGAAATGGTCCTCCAGGGGAGAGGAGACTAAGAAACTTCTTATTATAAAATCCAAGGTCAGGCCTCTGAGAGCCATGTTTAGGTTTGCAGTGCCACTGAAAACCAGAAGCATTTTTACTTAATTGCTTCCAAATTTCACCTGAACTGGGGCTACTCCTGATAAACAAAAGCTGCCCTGGAGCAATGAAAGTCTGTTCTGCCAGCAGCATTAACTAAAGGGGAGAAGCCCTATTTTATCCCAGACCTCGGCAGTAAGAGGCCAACTAACCACTCTTTTATCTGTAATGCCCTCATGCCTTCACTCACCACTTCTACAAAGCAACTGGTAATTTATGCAGTTTCCTTATGTAAGATCTTAAAGAATTTCCAATGTAAACCTACACATTTCCAGGCTCTGCTAGTTAGGAATGTAAATTACTCATTTGTTTGCCTTTGATATGTTGTTATTATATCTTGTTACCAACAACTGGGATTTCCCAGAAGAGAAAATTGTACATCTCTCCTATGAAGATACATTTTAATAAAGTATAAAAATTTTTAGCCCTCAATTATTCATAGTTGTACAGGGAATACTTAAGATTCTATTCACCAGAAAGAATCTATGCAAAGATTTATGCGTGTATTTTGTTGCCCAAGGGAATAGTACATACAGGCTTCAGATTTGCACAGCCAGAGAGGTTGCTAGGTCTGAGACTTTAATGCTCTTCAAATCATCTAAAACTTCTAGCATTTAAAAATAGTTGTTATGTGTATGGATCTGAGATGAGAATGACAAAATTCCTTATGATGTTGGAAGAAGGCTATTTGCCAATCTGAAGGTCAAAACAACTGGCAGTTACTTGGACAGAATTCACATCTGTTCAGGTGATACATTGTAAGAAAAAGAAAGCTGGAAGAGACTTTGAATTTAAAATATTGTAGGGAAATTGGTAGAGGCTTGGGAGCTTGACTAGGACACCTTAAGTTAATATTTAAACTGATTTCTGAATACCAACAAGCCTAAGAGCGAATCTACCATAATTCAGAAGTCTAAGGATGAAGAGTGGCCTAGAATTTGAAATAGGCCATCTTGTGATTCTTCTGCCTTCACTCACTCACTGGAAGCATCAGGTGGGTTCTATGGAGAAGAAACGGGATAAACAAATACTTGGGCATAGGAAAGCCCAGAGCAAGCATGCCAAAAAGGAAACTGTTCCATTCGGGTGAAAAGTTGAACATCTAGAGGGAGGTGTGAGAGTCAAGGCTGGAAAGACAGTTGGGGATTGTGTTAGGGATCCCCAAGCCACCTTCAGGTTCAGTCGTTTGTTAGAAGGACCAACAGAACTCAGACAAGTTATTATACTCATGATTTCAGTTTATTACAGCAAAAAGGGTACAAAGTAAAATCAGCAAAGGTAACAAGTGTGCAGGGCAGAGTCCAGGAGAGACAAAGTACAATCTTCCTCTTGTACTCTTGTCCTCTCCCAGTGGAGTCCCAGGGAGAGCACTCAATCCTCCCAGCAATACTGTGTGACAACAGGTATGAAGTATTCAATGTTACCAACTAGGAAAGCTCACTTAAGCCTTGATGTCCATGGTTTTTACTGGGAGTCAGTCACATAGGCCTGGAGTGTCTGTCTGATGGACCTTAGTTACTTGTTCTGCAGCCCATCCAGAAGTCAAACTGACGACACAGCATGGTCCAAGGCACACACCAGAAATCACGTGGTTAGCATAGACTATCTGTCCTGTCCCAAGGCCCCCAAATATTACAAAAACTCTCTTGTCAGGCAGGATATTCCAAAGGCTTAGAGGTAGCTCCAAGACACTGCCCTTTATTTAGGATGTATAGGGTTTCAGTACCTCAAGGCTGCCTAGTTAACCCTTTACCAAACAGGGACTAAACCATGGAGGGCTTCGTGGGAAGCCTTGAATATGAGATAGGGAATAGACAGCTTAATCTAGCAGCAGAGTTTAAAAGAGTTAGCAGAGAAAAGGGCGGAAACTAGGGGACCAATTCTAAATTAGCTGTATTCACCCAAGTAAGATAATGAGATCCTGAAAAAGCATGAGAACCAAGGGGCATTTTTAAGCAGAGGGATTATATGATGAAGTCTATGTGAAGTTCAATCGGGCAGCAATGTGTAGAACCACACTAAACCATCATAAACAGGAAAGCCTCAATCCCAACATAGAAACTTCCCAGCCAAGAAAATACACAAATTCCTGCCACACCCCATTACACATGTGTAGAAAAGATCTCAGTATTTGGAGAGAAGTTATAGTAGTTGAGCTCTTGAAATGATTTCCAACTCTGTATGTCTAAAATGATCTTCTACTAAAAATAAATGTTGTGGTAGTATAATAATATAAAACTAAATTTTTTTCTGATTTTTTTTTCTTTTTTTCCATTTGGCCCTTCTCCCCATTCCAATAGTCAGGTTTTCTGTGCCCAAGGACTTAGGAAATGGATATGACAGTCTCACAAAGAAAGAGAGAGCAAGAGAGAGAGGCAGTCCCTCTTTATCTTTATGCATTATAAGCTCATGCACTTGGGAAAATATAAAGAACATACAGCTAAGACAACAAACCAGGCAAAAAATAATCGTAAGAACAAGTCATCCTGCCCCAGCCTTTACTCTCAAGGATATTCTATTGAAAGGAAAGGGAAGGCAGAGGTGAAAGGGCAGCCACGGGGGTGATTTTGTGTATCCCAAGGGGAGGATCTGGGATGAGCTCTAGCAGGTGGCCTGTGATGCCGAGAATTGGGCCCCATATCCTGGGCTGATCTTCAGGAAGGAAGCCTGACTCTAGAGGAGAAATTACTCCATGGTACGTAGATAGGTCCTGATAGATGGGGCCTTAGAGAACCTCACAGACTTTGCAATACCTAGAACATGGTACAGGAGAATGACTTGCATTCTCCCGAGAATGGCTGAAATGTCGTACAGCTGATGGCTGGACTTGAAGGCCCATGTGAATAGAAACAATAGATGTCTCCAAGGGACTCTTGAATGTACTTCTGTCCCAGCTCTGCTTGGAATAATAGGGATCTTAGAGAATGCCCGCATTATTACATGACAGGGAGGACCCAATGGGTCCAAACTTCTAATGCTTTGTTGCAAAATAAACTCCCTGGGATGTAATGAAATCCAGGGAAAATACTGAAAGATGATTCCCAAATTTAGAAATAAATCTTCCATACCCTCCAACGGAGTGGCACATTAAAAAAAAAAAAAAAAAACTTGTCAAGTTACAGAAAAAAAAAGTTAAGCTATACTTCCCACACATGTTGTGGGTCTAGACCTATGCCAATTATGACATTTTCTTACATCATGTAAAATGTGTCCCAGCTAGACCCCATGCCTACTGGCCTGCATCCCATTGTGTATAATAAGCATTTATGCATCTGTCTCACTGAGATGAGCTTCCTGAGAGAAGACATTACATCTCACATATCTTTATATCTCCCATGGTGCCTAGCACAGTTATGTTATGACTTAAACGCCTTAGTAAATTTGATAAATGAATAAATGTTATCTTAAAAAAATGGCAAGTATGGGAAACTGAAGGTGGTGAAAACAAACCACAATGTTACCCATTATGCGAAGTGATCCGGTCAGGTTTCTGCCAAAATACCAGTCGGAATTTTTCAGTGCAACTTGACAGGCTTAGTTAGCGACTGTGAATCAATGGGTTGTCCTAGGTTTGCGTGGACACACTCAGGGAGCCGATGATAACGTGAGCCTAACAAAGGTGGAATTTTTATTTTTATGATGTGGGAAATACATGCCGGGAAGAAAAGGCCCTATTTCCACTAGAACATATGGAAAATATCCTCTAGGCTGCCAGGAATCTCACTCTCATCTCATCTTTCTCTCTTATACATGTTAGCCTCTCACAGATTTCTAGTATGAAAGACTTCAAATACACACACACACACACACACACACACACACACACACACACATTTCATTGCAGCCAGAGTATGCAGATAGGAGCCTTACAGAATACACATTCATCAAAGAAGAAACATGGCAGAGGCCAAAGGAGGAAAATAAATGACCCAAATTGACCAAAACAAAGCAATGTCCAACCTACTTCTGAGAAGCAACTCTCTCTGATGCAATGGATAGTATGCAGTGCTCCTTTGCCGTTTTGCAGGTTGCTGAAAGGCAAATGCACCCTTCCAAATTTAAATATTACACTTTTTTTCCCTTTGAATCTATATTTAACTTTAATTTCTGATCAAACTAACTGCTTGTGGGATGACAGAAATTCATTATCACGTGAAAAGCATTTCTCTTGGTGGCATGTACCTGCAGGAGGAAAAAAATAGAACAGCCGCATGAAGCCCACGGCTGAACCTGACACAGGCTCAGGTGCATGGTGAGCTCTCTGTGCACATCACAGAGGTCTGTGATTTATTAATACATGCGAAATGCCTCCATAATTTGTCAGATGGATATTTAGCTGAAAAAAAATTAAATACTGCCACCGAGTGCCATTTAAGGAATGATCGAACCAGTTCTGATCGTGTAAGAATGGATGTGTGCACTTTGCAGAATTATAAACAAAGCTTAACTCGGGCATTTTTCCATCTTCCTCTTGTGACACAGTTTAAACTCATCCCGAAGCTGTCCTTCCCTGGCTGCACACAGTTCCCTGTGGAGAGAAGTGGTTTCTCTCACCATTTCTAAAACCCTCAGGGCTCTAGAACTCTGTTCCAGAGATGATTCTCCAGATCAAGAGAAGGTGTAGTTGTAACACGCATCATTGCGACATTAGAGCGTAGGAACCGACTTGCACGATGAGGTAGTCCAACCTCCAGTCTGATGCCGCAGCCCTTTCTTTAGTATCGTTGCCAGGTAATCAGGCAGTTTCTGTTGCTGGGGATCAGGGCGGGCCACCCCCAAATATGCCACAGTGGCATATTGATGATTTTGAATTAAAGTTACTTAAACAGCCAAGGTTCGAGTCTTCTCCCTTTTTTTTCTTGATGAGTCTGGCTGATGGTTTATCAATTTTGTTTATCTTCTCAAAGAACCAGCTTTTAGTTTTATTGATCTTTACTATCGTTTCCTTCATTTCTTTTTCATTTATTTCTGATCTGATCTTTATGATTTCTTATGCAAGTTGGAGGGGATATGGGGATATATGTATACGTAGAGCTGATTCACGTTGTTATACAGCAGAAACTAACACACCATTGTAAAACAATTATACTCCAATAAAGATGTTAAAAAAAAAAAAAGAAAAAGAAACAGCCCAGGCAAAAGGGACACTCTGATCTTCCCTTCTGTCTCTTGAAAGGAGGAAATAAATCTCTCAAGTGAAATGTGCCCTTCCTTGCAGCTGGAAGTAGAAGGACACCCTTATCACTAGAGATAAGGGATTCGGAGCTGAAAAGCCTGTATAAACACACCCTGCTACTTCGCTAAGTTACTACCCCAAACCCAAATTCCCCTTAGAGTCTTCGCTAATTCAGCATCCAAAATCTAAGTTTCTTTGTCTTGTCAATTCATCACAGATTTATTGTTTCTTTGTCTAAAAAGCATAAAATCAGCATGAGACCTCCATGCACATGAATTAAAATTAGTGTCTTTTTCTCCTGTTAATTTGTCTTGTGTCAATTTTATTATTAGTCCAACCACAAGAACTCAAAAGGGAAAATCTCCCTCCTCCTTGACACTGTGCTGGTAGATCACTCCTCAGCTGAATAAGGAGTCTCTGCTACCTTTTACTAGGGACCACTTTTCCTAACATCTAACTTACGGCACATTCACTTCACAGACTGTCATATTTGGGGAAATCCACATCTCATGATGTTACAGCAACAGCAAACTTGGTGTTCATTTAGTGTTTTCAGGGTTCCAGGCTCGATGCTTTTACAAATCAAAAATTCAGTACAAGGTCAATATTTATTTTAGAATGCAAAAGGAAATCACAACAAATTACAAATTTTGAAAAATTTGCAAGTATCAAGGGTATGACAAAATCCAGAAAACATACTTATTTTTCCTAAATACCTTCATCCCACATCTCTCATACCTTTATCCTTCATGTTTTGGCTTCAGGCTCTTTGATCACCTATTCAAGTGACAATAATTTTGTAACAGCATTTTTGACGGTGATGTTAGAGTGATAATTTAGTCATTCCTCTAACATGGTTGATTAAAATTTGTTTTTATTATTAATAATTGAGGAAACCTTTTTTTACAACTCCAGGACTCATCAGTGGTAATGTCAGCAAAATTTGTAGAATTACTGTCACATTTGGGAAAACCTGGACTGAGCTCCTTTAATGTCCAAGTGGTAAGATTCCAGTCTGACACCAGGCACCATGCATTTTAAACATTGTTTCTTCTCTGCAACCCACAAACATGTAGACCCTTGCATATATATTGCTCAAGTCCCTCTCAGGGCAGGGCCTTGGAAGGAACCCTTGTAAATGAGCTTAATTAGCTTCTGTGTAAATCCAGCTGTCTATGAGGTAGCTGCTACACTTGATAACCCCACCCATGTTTCAGATGAGAAAAGTCAGGTTTAGCGAAGTTGAATATTTCGTAAAGCCAGGATATTAATGCTCACCTAGAAAAACCCAGAGACTATTCCTAACCTCCGTGATATAGTCCCTCAAAGAAAACCACTTATAGTTTTCCAAAAACTGAATCTCTCAGATGACTTTGCAGCCATCCTTGCATTCTATTTCCCTCCCCACACCCCCCCTTTCCAACACACACACACACACACACACACACACACACACGCAAATGCGCACATGGGTGTACACGCATATTTCTTCACCTAGAAAACTCTCCTAGTTATTTTTTCAGATATCAGCTTAAACATTTCTTCCACTCTAAAGATTTTCCTATTTTATTTCCAGGGAATAAATATGGAATTTTAGCATATGCTTTTTCTGCCTCTATTGAGATTTCTATAAGACATGTGTCTTTTATTCTATTAATATGATGTCTTAAATTGATTTGGTTTTTTTTCTCTCCCAACTTAATTGAGATATAATTGACAGAAAGCACTAAAGAAGTTTAAGGTGTATAGCATAATGATTTGACTTACATACATCACAAAATTATTTAAATTGATTTGTTTTTAAATGTTGCCAACCTTGCTTTCCTGGAATAAATTCATATTATTCTTGAGAAATCTTCTTTTTGTGTATAGCTGGATTCAGCCTACTTTGTTTATAATTTTTATATCTATGTTTGTGAGACTGGTCTGTTATTTTTCTTTCTTATTGTGGCTTTGAGTTGGGTATTGCTAAGGTCTGAATGATTGTGTCCCCTCAAAATATATATGTTGAAACCCTAACACCCAATGTGGTGTGCCCAAACTGATGTTAGTGCCTAAAGCTCAGTGTGACATGGGTAGGTGGGGCCTTTGGGAGATGATTAGGTCATGAGGGCATATCGTGAATGAGACTTATGCACTTATGAAAGAGACTCCAGACAGCTGCTTTGTTCCAGTGAGCATGTGAAGATTCAACTAGAAATCTGTGATCCAGAAGAGGACCAACCATGCTGTCACCCTGATCTCAATTTCAGTCTCTAGAATTGTGAGAAATACATTTCTGTTGTTTATAAGTTATCCAGTCTATCTTATTTTGTTATAGCAGCCTGAACAGACTAAGACAGGTTTCAAGAGTATGCCAACCTCCTAAAGCCATTTGGGATATTTCATATTTTCTACTCTCTCGAAAAGTTTGTGTGTGAGATTAGCATTATTTCTTCCCTAAATATTTTATAGAATTCAGCAGGCGAGCTACTGTGGACCTGGATTTTTGTATGGAAAATATTTTAATTTTAAATTCAAGTTCTTTGAGAATTCTTAGACTATTCAAGGTATCTGTTTCTCCTTTTATCAATTTAAAGCTATGTTTTCTTAGTAATTCATCCATTTTGCCTACGTTTTCACAAATTATGGTATAACTTGTTCATAATAACTTCTTACAATATAAATCTAGAGTGGTATCTTTAATTCCTGATATTGATTCGGGGGGCCATTTTTTATTTTGTGATACGTCTTACAAAGAGTTTACCAATTTTATGAGTTTTTCATAGAATTAAGCTCTGGCTTACTAATCCTTTTTCTTATATGCTTGTTTTCTATCTTATTAATCTTTGCTCTTACTTTCATATCTGCCATTCTTCTACTTAATGACGTAATTTCCTGTTCTTTTCCTTAAAATATTCTCTTGACATGGTATGTCCACCTAATTTTTAATTATGTCACATCAGTTCCCATTGTTGTTGTTGTTATTTCAATTAGGGCTTATTTAGTTTTAATAATTTGAATTATTGAATTCAAATTACTGAATTTGGCGGGAGGGCCTATAGTATTCTTTTTTTTTTTTTTTTTTTTTTTTTTTTTTTTTTAATTTATTTTTTTTGACTGTGTTGGGTCTTCGGTTCGTGCGAGGGCTTTCTCTGGTTATGGCAAGTGGGGGCCACTCTTCATCGCGGTGCGGGGACCGCTCTTCATCGCGGTGCGCGGGCCTTTCACTATCGCGGCCCCTCCCGTTGCGGGGCACAGGCTCCAGACGCGCAGGCTCAGTAGTTGTGGCTCACGGGCCCAGCTGCTCCGCGGCATGTGGGATCTTCCCAGACCAGGGCTCGAACCCGTGTCCCCTGCATTAGCAGGCAGACTCTCAACCACTGCGCCACCAGGGAAGCCCGGGCCTATAGTATTCTAAACTTTATCCTGATTTTTATTTTTTCCTGAAGTATATCTTTAGTAGGCTCTTTCAGTAAAGTTCACTGAGTGGTATAATTTTAGTCATTTATGTCTGAAAATATCTTTATTTCACCCTTTATTTCTTTGGTCGTGCATGGAATCCAGATTGACAGTCATAATTCCATCAGCACTTTGAAGATATTATTCCATGCTCTTCAAGCATCTATTTTGCTGCTGGAATTCAGGTCCCAGCTTCATTGTCATTGTTTTGTTACTTAACAGTTTTTTCTCTTTGATTGCTCAAACTATATTCTCTTTGTTTTGATGTTCTACAGTTTCACTACCTCGTTTTATTTATTCCCTTCAGGCTTTGGTATGCTTCTTTAATCTGAGGATTACTATTTCTATCATCTATACTGGAAAATTCTTAGCCAAAATCTTTCTGAATATTGCTTCTTCCTCATTCTCTCTCCTCTCTCCTTCTAGGATTCCTATTAGTGTTGTGTGAGACTTAATCATCCTACCGTCTCTTTCTATAACATTCACAACAATTCTAGATGCAAATTTTGGCTTTACCTTAAAAATACATCCAGAATCTGGTTACTTTTCTATACTTCTGCTTCTACACCCTGGTCCAAATCATCATCAATTTTCTCTTATGTTTTTGCAATTGCCTTCTCATTGATCTCTTTATTTCCCCATTTTTCCCCTACAGCTTATTCTCAGAACAGTGGCCAGAATAGTCCTGGTAGAAATACTTTTCAGATCATGTAATGCCTACTCAAAGCCCTCCAGTGGCTTCCCATTTCACTCCAAGTAAAAGTGAAAGTCCCTAAAGTCCTTTAAGGTCCTAAAAGACCCTGCCCACCCCACCCCCACCTGTACAGCTTCCATTGCCCTGCCCTTCAGTCCATCCCAAACCCACTGTCTACCTTCCTGTTCTTCCAACCTGCCAAGGATGCTCCCATACCTTCCCCTTTGCCTAGAAAGCTATTACCGGAGGTCTCTGCATCATTCACTTCCCTCCTCAGGGGTTTGCTCCAGTGTCAGTTCTCAGTAAAGATCTTCTTGACCACTCAACTGAAATTGGATCACCACACTGGAACCCCGTCCACACTTGTTGTTACCATATACACCACCACCCCCAGGATAGTTACTGTTATCTGAAATGCTGTGTATTTTATTTACCAAAGTTCTTTATTATCGCTCTTGTTTTCTACATAAAATGCACACTCCAGTGAGGACAAGTATTCTTATATCCGTCTTTCCCTCCGGCTATTTTTCCCAGCAGACAGAAAAATGTTGTATACATAGTAGGTGATAAACTAATATTTTTGGCAAAATGGAACATAAATTCTCCATGTCTTTTAATCTTTCATTTTTTCCCCTTTTCCCTTTGTGCTCCATACTGCTTAATTTCTTCATATAAATCTTACATTCTATTGACTCTCTTCAGTTGTGTCTACTATGCTATGTAAACCATTCTGTATTCTTTTTCCATTTTTATCTGTCTATATCTTTCAATAACAGCTTATTGAGATATAATCCACATAATATAAATCCATCTATGAATTGTTTGATATAGTTCTGTCATTTTTTTCCACTCCATTTGGAATTTTTCATAGTAACCTGTTTTTCCATTGTGATTTGTATTATTTCAAGTCTTTTAAAATTATTTTCAACATAGGTTTTAAAGTCCTTCATATTTTCCTCGTATCTGAAATTTGGGGGCTGTTCATCCTCCAGTTCTAGTGCAGCATGTGGTTAGTAATTTTTAGTGTGAGCTTACCTGCACGGCAGGGTCTGTCATTGTGCACAGTCCCTCTGTTCTGGGTCCTGAGAGCACTCCTGCAGTGGGCTTTGTGTCTGCTCCTTGCAGGACCTCTGAGGCTTTCTCTGGTTCACCAGACATACATTAATTCCACAACACCATTAGTGCAGGAATTGGTATCTACATCCACACCTGAGGGACGCTTGAATCTAGGATTGCTCATGGGTTACTATTGCCTTTCTTCTCCTTCAGAACCAAAAAGTCACACTCTCCACAGCTTTACATTGGCTGGTAGAAGGTCTTCTTCTCATCTCCTTTTTTTTATAAGAGCAGCTTTTCCAGGGCCTCAACTCTGCCCTACACAAGGCTCTCCCAGAGTTTCTACACATCCAACTTTGGAATTTGTCTGGTTTTGAATTCCTTCTTTGTTTCTAGCATGTGAGAATTTCCACTTATTTCTTTTGAACTCAGATGCTTTCTTTCTTTTTTTTTTTTTTCTTTTTGTCATGTTGAATTTAGCATTTCTTTATATCTGTAATAAGGCAGTTTCTGTGAGCTCAATACACAATACTGTAATTAAAAGACATCCATTAAAGTATTTTTAGTAAAAAAAAAAAGTAGAAATAAATTCTGAAAGAATTTTAAACCTAAACCTTATCATATTGAATTAAGTATCAATTTAAAATACAGGTTATGGAGCTAGAATACCTGGTATGGAATCCCAACTGTTCTATTTGTCTACTCAACTTGAGTAAATTACCTAATTATCTGTGACTTTATTTCATTAAATATAAAATAGGGATAGTAATAGCACCCACATTTTAGGGTTTTCTGAACGTTAAATTATCTTGATACTCTTAGAGAGCTTTGAACAGCATCAGGCACACACATTAAGTGCTTGATGAGACTTAGTCGATATCATCCTCTTCAACATTATTGTATTAAGTTCTGTAATACGGGATCCAACCCAATTGTTTTCTGAACCACTCACAGTCAGATGTCACATTCTTTTTGCATTCTCAGAGGCTACAACAATGTTTGGCAAGTAATTGGTATTCCTAAATATTTGTTGATTAAAAGTTGTTTAAAAAAAAAGTGTGTGTATATATATATATATATATACACATATATATACATATATATATGTGTATATATATATATTTAATTCAGTTGCTCAAGTCATACTTCTTTAGTTCTCAGGTTTAATAATTTTAAAATAATAATACCTTCCTCAATAAGTTACTCTGAGAAGTTCTATAGCGAACCTGAATGAGGATCTAATTTGAAAATTCAATAACAGCATTATTATGGGAACAATAATATAGTGGTAAACATTTAAAGCAATTAAATATTACAAAAATATACATTTGATAGAAATATGATTACAAATTAGAAATACAGATTTTTAAAAATTGGGAGATGTGTCACATACAAATAAGTATTAGTAATAATTGCTCTATCTATGGCCGTGTTCCAAAGCTGGACTGAGATGATTCCGCAAATCTAGAAATGTACTGAAAATCACCAGATGGTACACTTAAAACGGTGGATTTTATGCTGTGTAAATTGTACCTCAATAAAGCTGTTTTTTAAAAAGAAAAATAAGTAAATAAAATCTTATGTTATTAACAATAATAATTAGGAAGTGGTTAGGGGAATGGTGATAAAAATAAGACACATTAACTTCCTCATTTTTATAAAGAAAAGTTAAATAGACCAGACCAATGTTTTTTAAATTGTTCTGACTACAACCCACAATAACATGCACATTTTTCATTACTATCCAGCACAAACATATATATCTTTCTTATCCAACATCTTGATATATTTGATTGTGAGGTAAAATGAGTTTTTAATGTGGGCCACAGCTAAAGACTTGAAATGCATGCACTAAATTTGTTTTATGACCCGCTAATGTGTTGTGACCCATACTTTAAAGATCAATGAATTTGACCTTGTGTTTTCTTGATGTTTGTAATTAAAATATGTTGGTTCAAGTATTACTTCACAAACACATCTTTGAAGTAGAACTTTTTTATACAGATATGTAGGATCCACAGTCTAAAAAATATATTTAAGTAAAAGAAATGTGTCAATAAGGAAACACACAAAAAAATGGAAAGCATAAATCAAAATTTAAAAATAAAATAAAAGACATTTGTTCAAAATAGATGAAAATAGGTTAAACAAACACCGTAATTATAAGGCAAATAATCTGAAACTAGGTCCAATCAACCTGATCATGTGTTGTTAAAAATAACAAAAATCAACAAAAGTTTATAACGATAAGTTTTGGTAAAGACATTTTAGAAAAACAAACAGAAAAATATGGTTTAATATATCAAATTCTACCAGAATTCCAGAAAAAATTCAGTTAAAAAGGCAAAATATATTTTGTATAAAAGAGTACAATTCAATGAGAAACTGATAAAATTTGTATAACGTATATGATTGGCAAGAACTTTTTTTTTTTTTAAATAGTGATAGGATTTTTTTTTATTATTATTTATTTATTTATCTATAGCTGTGTTGGGTCTTCGTTTCTGTGCGAGGGCTTTCTCTAGTTGTGGCGAGCGGGGATCACTCTTCATCGCGGTGCGCGGGCCTCTCACTAACGCGGCCTCTCTTGTTGCAGAGCACAGGCTCCAGACGCGCAGGCTCAGCAGTTGTGGCTCACGGGCCCAGTTGCTCCGCGGCATGTGGGATCTTCCCAAACCAGGGCTTGAACCCGTGTCCCCTGCATTGGCAGGCAGACTCTCAACCACTGCGCCACCAGGGAAGCCCGGTAAGAACTTTTTAATACTTTTATATACCACTTATAGGAGATGCTTTTATAAATCAATATTGCATTAGTTACCTATTGCTGTGTAAATTATTCAAAATGTAGCAGCTCAAGCAACAAACATTTATTCTCTCAGTTTCTATGGGTCCAGAATTCAGGAGCAGCTTAAGGCTCTGAGCCAGAGCTTGAGGCTCTGGCTCAAGGCCTCTCATGAGGTTGCAGTCAAGATGTTGCCTAGGGCTGCAGTCACTTGAAGCCTTGACTGGGGCTGAGGATTCACTGCCAAGATGGCCCATTCACACGATTGTTGACAGAAGGTCTCAGTTCTTTACCATGTGGGTCTCTCCGTAGGACTGCTTGAGTGTCCTCACAACACAGCAGCTGGCTTCCCCTACAGAGAGTAATCTAAGAGAGAGAGAAAGGCATAGACTGTGTTCTGTAACCAAGCCTTGGAGATCACATGCCATCACTTCTGCCGTATTCTATCAATCACACAGAAAAACCCTGAAACAATATAGAAGGAGACTACATCATAGATACCTGGAAGCAGGAATTTTTGGAGCTCAACTTGGAGTCTGGCTACCATAAGTTTAAAAAAAAATAATGCCCAAAATGCACAAAGGCTACAAGTTTCAAAACACAAAGGAAGGCATACAAAAATCAAACATAAAAACACACTAATAATTTTTAAAAGTAAATATTGTAAATAATATCTGTCAGATTGTTAAAAATATTATGTCTGAAAAGCCAAGTGTTGAGGATTAGGAGCAATAGAACCCTCAGATTTCTGGGGGGAGTATAAATGATTTCAATCACAGTGGAATCCAGCATTATCTACTAAAGTTCTGAATATCCTAATATCCAGCAATACTGCTTCATAGAATTTCTTGCTCTACCCTAGAGAACTTCTTGCATATACACACCAGAGGGTATGTCCAAGAATGTTTTTAACCACATGATTTGTAATAGTAAAAAAGCTAGAAATATGATAATTTGCATTTGTTTAGTTATCTCTCTATGTATTGAATGGTGATAAACTTAAAATTTTTCTTTTGCTAGTTCTTTATTCCCCAAATTTACTATTATGAGTTATATCAGAAGCAAGTAAAAAATCCAATGGCTAAAACAATGAAATAAGGTGAACGAAAAGAAGAAAGAGCTGGAAATAAGTGTTTAATATGAACAGTTTCAGAGACAACGCAGACACAATGTTATCTCTTAGCCTTCAGATCACATGTTGAAATGTAAGAAAAAAGGATCAAGTTTAAATCCAACTTCTCAGTGCTTGGGTGGCACAGGGACCTTGTGTCAGTGCCCGCTCTGGGTATTAAAAGGGCAAAATTGAAATGTAGTTTTTTGATGATCCTGGGCCTAATGATGGGGTTGATAGTAAACAATGGAACCTTTCCCAGAAGATAGAATATTTCCATAGACTACGATTCTCAGGAGCTACTTTGGCTCAGACTTCCTAGAATCTAGAATACACACAGCCATTATTCCAAAAATCACTTTCAAAAGCCTCAACGGCTTATAAAGTGTGGTACCTTAAGGCATCACGCATCTGTTGCTGCCATTATGAAATGGCTGGATGGGAAACAGTGGTGGGGCAGGGAGAGGGGACAGGGGGGTGTGAAATATTTTCAGTAGCTTCCTCCTTTCTCAGCCACCTCACTTCCCAGGCTTTTCCTTACACTCTCTGCTCAATCCCACATTTCCCTTGGCAGGGGCCCAAGGAGATTCAGCCAATACAGTCCCTGCCCTGCTTGGCTCTGGCCTGGTCACGACTGATGCTCTTGGCATGCACCCACTGGCTGAAGAACTAACATCAGGCCTTGGGCATGACTTGGCATTAGAGCATGTCAGGCTCAGGTACTATCTCGGTCATGGCACTCCACCTCCAAGACAAGGATTGCTTCTCCCTTCTGAAGGACAGTAGGCCTTCTCCACTACTTGCTACAGTGAACCTTGAGTTTTCACTTTCCTATAGTTTCTCTAGGGATGTACATCTTGTTTTGGTACGTTGTTCTTCAAAATAAATCAGCTTAGAGTCTAACAGTCAGTATAAACAATCAAGCTCACGATTACAGTACATTGTGGTGATCATTTAAAATAATACCTAACAATTCTAGAGCATATGTTCCAGTTATTGTTATAAGGGCTTTACATAGATCAGTGCAGTTAAGCTATACAAAAGTATCCCATTTTATAGATGAGAAACTGGAGGCATAGAAAGGCCTAACTTCTGAGTCTCTGCTCTTACATACTACTCTGTATTGTCAAGAGTGCAGCGGAAGTGCAGAGAAGGTACATTCACTCGTGCTTCAGAAGCTGGGAAGAAGAAAATACAAGTAACACTCTGTAAAACACCAGGGTTCATTCAGCTCTTCTGATTGGCTGGACAGAGACCCCTTTTTTCTCACTCATTATAAGTTTCACTCCTATTGATGCGCTCTCAAAGAAAATAATCTCTCCGCAGATAAAAAGGCTGTTTTTAAGAGTCATGTACCACAGTGTTCATTGCAGCTCTATTTACAATAGCCAGGACATGGAAGCAACCTAAGTGTCCATAGACAGATGAATGGATAAAGAAGATGTGGCACATATATACAATGGAATATTACTCAGCCATAAAAAGAAACGAAATTGAGTTATTTGTAGTGAGGTGGATGGACCTAGAGTCTGTCATACAGAGTGAAGTAAGTCAGAAAGAGAAAAACAAATACCGTATGCTAACACATATATATGGAATCTAAAAAAAAAAAAAAAAAAAAAATGGTGCTGAAGAACCTAGGGGCAGGACAGGAATAAAGACGCAGACGTAGAGAATGGACTTGAGGACACAGGGAGGGGGAAGGGTAAGCTGGAACGAAGTGAGAGAGTGGCATGGACATATATACACTACCAAACGTAAAATAGATAGCTAGTGGGAAGCAGCCACATAGCACAGGGAGATCAGCTCTGTGCTTTGTGACCACCTAGAGGGGTGGGATAGGGATGGTGGGAGGGAGGGAGATGCAAGAGGGAAGAGATATGGGAACATACGTATAACTGATTCACTTTGTTATAAATCAGAAACTAACACACCATTGTAAAGTAATTATACTCCAATAAAGATGTTAAAAAAAAAAAGGCTGTTTTTATATCACAAAGTTGGGATGACCCGGTAGACCCTCCAAATTAACCCTCATTGTCCATTTATAGAAAAATGGGGCAGGGGACACTCAACACAAGGATGTCCTACATGATAACAGCTCAGAAACCTCAGTCTCAACTAATCCTTTCACTGTGCTTGGACTCTGCTCTCTCTCCGTCTCGAACATTACCTATGAGATTAACAGCAACACATCAACAACACCAAAAATCAGTCTTCACTTATTGAGCACTTACTGTGTGCCAAGTGCCAAGCGCTTTACATGAATTATATATACGTATAAATCCTCAAAACAATACAATAAATAGGGCTTCATTATTATAATTTTATAGAGGAAGAGTCTTAAATAAGAGAATAAGTAATTTGCTTTAAATTACACAGAGAGGAAATAGCAGATCTACTCTGTAATATGAGTCCTATCTCCAAAGCCTTTGCTCATAACCGTTTCATATCCTCCCTCCCTTTGCCCTTTCCACCAACTCCAGCACTCCTTGTTTGAGAACATCATGCCTGGGTCCACCCTCCCACTCCAAGGAAGCCCATCATTCTTGCATACATGGATCCTTTGAGCCTCAGGGAAGCCCAAACTCAAATCTCAAAGAAGGCACACATTGTATTTTGCACAAATTGGTTCCCAAGCATATCGCAAGTAGATGGTTACACTAATTTCACAGCTTTTTTGTGTGTGTGTGGCTTTTCACATGGTGTTTTCCCAGTTTTCCAGGGAAACAAATTATTCAAACGAATAAGTAAATGGCTCAAAGGAAAAAGAGTTGAATACACCTTCAAACACTGGTAATGGACACGTGCATAGTTCTGGATGTCTGTAAGCCAATGTCCCAAGTCCTCAGCATGCAGTCGTTTCATCCAGCTTCACTCATGACCTTCAAGCCCATGATCTAGGGATGCTGACATATTCCCCACTCACCTCAGAGAGTGGGCACTTTCTCTCTTGCATAAGTTTTTCTTGCTGTGCCCTCTCTCTGGAGTGCCTTTCTCCCTTTTTTGACATCTTCTGTCTGCCTGAACCAACTCATTTTTAAAGCCCAGTTTAAATTCATCCCTCTCTATTGTGCCTGCCCCAATAGTCCTGTTTTGGAATTGATTGCTTTCTATTTCACAGAACCATTGCATTTTGTTTAAGCTTCTTTTTTACCCTTATAACACTGTGATATGTGTACTGGTTTAGAGTCATTTATAAATATGCCTGTCTGTCTTACTGGATTTTAATCTCCTTATATATATTTCTATATATGTGTATGTGTGTGTGTGTGTGTGTGTGTGTGTGTGTGTGTGTGTATATATACACACATATATATATGATTTTACTCCAGGACCTTCTCCTTCTACAGTTTTTAGCACTTAGTAAAAGCTTAAAATAGATTTGTTGAACAGCAGAAGAGTGAATGAATGAAATTTTCTCCCTAGTGACCCTTATTAAGGTTAAGAATATAAATCTTGCTTAAGGAATTGGCTAAAAGACCACAAATTTCACACACACACACGCACACACATTCACACAGGGAGGGAGGAAGGGAAGGAGAGAGAGGGAGAGAGATAGATATGAATAGATGTAGATGCTTTTTAGTCAGATAATAATAATAACAAATATGTGATGATTAGCATATACTAGGCACTGTTCTAAATACTTTACCCATATTAACTCATTGAATCCTTACAAGACCCTAAAAGATAGATACTATTAACATTCACATTGGACAGATGAGAAAACTGAGGTGAAAAGAGGTTAGTAATTTGCTCAAGGTCTCAGAGCTACAAAATGGTGGCGTGAGTTGAGGCCTGCATGTCCCAGCCACTGATGATCCACAGGATACTAAATGTATAAATCTTTAGCTAATGCACTGATAAATAGAAAAGAAACACCATTTACACCAGTACATTTGATTTCTCATTCTTGTCCCAGGAGGCCTGCTTGAGGCCCTTGGCTCTCTGGTTAATCCCTATCATCCACCATCACCCAAAATAAAATATTATATAAAGACTCATTATAATACTGTAACAGAGAAAAATAACTACAGAGTTGATAAGGAAGACACTTCAAGACACCTTTAGGTAAAACACACTTGTGGACTGGCTTTACATCCTACCATGTATGATTTAGCTTCAAAGGAATGTGACCAAACTCACTCAATGAATGCAGCTATTTGTTTAAACGCAATAATTCTCTTTTTTCTAGGTTGAAGAGAGTTTTAAAAAAATTATCAGGATTTCCTTTAGGATATTTTAAGAAATTGTTATTTTTTAGGCCAAAAAAAACCTGATTATTTAGGTCATGACCTCAGCTCCCTAGAGAGAACAAGGAAATTTTAATTAAATGCTAAATTCAGAACAAAAGAATTATGCAGGTCTAATTTCACCAGTAGTTATGAGAAGCCTCTTTTTTTTCCTGCATCTTTCTTTGAGTCCCTCTTTATCACTGTCACACACAATAGCCCGCAGACCTCCTTTCAGTGTTTGGAGCAGAGGGACACCTCTGCTTCAGGGACATTCTGAATATATTATACAAAATAGCTTCTTACTTTTATCAGATGTGGTAGCTTGTCTCAAAGATGGTCCCCAGTGATCTCTGCCTTATGGTGTTCTTGCTCTTGTGTAGCCATTCTCCTACACACTGAATAAGGGTGATTTTGTAAACACTAGGATGTCATGGAAATGGTAGAGTATGACTTCTAAGGCTAGGTCATCAAAGACACAGTGGCTAACATCTTGTTCTCTTTTGGATCACTTACTCTGGCAGAAGCCAGCTGCCATGTTGTGAGGACACTCAAGCAGCCCTCTGGAGAGGCCCATATGTCAAGGAACTGAGGCCTCCTGCCAACAGCCAGCAAAGGAACTAAAGCCTCATGCCAATGGCCATGTGAGTGAGCCATCTTGGAACTGGATTTTCCTGCCACAGTCAAGTCTTCAGATGCCTGCAACCCTGGCCAACAACATAACTGTAATCTCATTAAAGACCCAAGCCAGAACCATCCAGATAAGCTGTTCTGGAATTTCTGATCTATGGAAACTGTGCAATTATAAACGTTTATTTTTTAAGCCACTAAATTTTGAAATACTTTGTTACACAGCAATAGATAACTAATATGCAATAGATAACTACTTTCAGAATTTATGATAAATTTTGCCAATGACTTTTTACACATTTTCACATTTTGTCTTCTCAAGAAGTCTTGATGAAAGTACTATTATAGTAGATTCAGGCTAAAAGTAATCATATAGCTATGAAGTGCCTGAATTGTCCTTGAACCCAGATCTGTCTGTCCAGTTTCTTAACCATTATACTGAAGAATCTAATGCCTTACTTTTGTTAAATCTCCAAAATAACTCTGACAGAACAGATGCTATCAGTCCAGATATTGGTCTACGAGGGTCTCCCATACCAGGAAATAAAACCTCTCAGCTAGAGTGTTCAGTGTTTCAAAAGATTGCCTTCATTTTTTACTAGCTTATTAACTACTGTGAAAAAAAAAACCTTAAAACAGCCAGTATAAAATTCATATGGTCTGTGTTATGTGGTAACTTACCTAATAACCTTCTCTCTCAACAGACACTACGGGACTATTATTTGAGGAAGTCATTATTCTAATACTTTACATTAAATTAGACTAGACTTATGAGTTGACATTCAGCTACCAATAGAAGGGTTCTTTTTATCCCCACATTTTCTTTTATTTAGGCCAAAAGCAACATCAACTGGTAATCTTCACAAGTAATGTACAATTATCCCAGGTGAGCAAGATAGAGAATTGTCTAGCAAAATAGCAAGACTTCCAAAAAGGATACTTTTTAGGTTTTGCATTTCTAGCTCACTGCCATCTGTGGATAGGGTTGTGAAGTCCCAGGAAGGGCTGACTGATGGAGGAGCAACTTGTCAAATAGCACATGAGATGAGACAAAAGTGGTTTTAAAATAGTAATGATAATGAGTAGCCTTATATAGCCCTTTTAATTTTATAAAATCTCTTTACATATATTTGCTTTCAGGATTCTTAAAATTCTATAAGAAATTATGACAATGTCAAAGATGATGACAATGTCAGCTATTATTATCTCTATTTTACAGATCAGGAAATTGAGGCTCAGAGAAATCACGTAAATCACTCAAAGTCATGAAACCAGTAATAGGACCTGGAATTCAAATCCCAGGCTTGATTTCATTCCCAATGATCTTTCCTGAACATGACTCATGTATCAATCACCTTTGTACATGTCACTTAGGGGGCACGCTGCCTCACCAATAGTAAACCCTCAATGTATTTTATTTAGTATCGCTGAAAATGGGATACAGCTTATATTGCAAGTGGAGGAAGAAGGGGAAAATGGGTTTTCAGGGAGCCAGTCCTATTGCTTGCTTTCCTTTCCTACTTCCCTCTGTGAATATTGAGCAAGCAAACAAAAGATGTCTGGCAACTAGATTCCATAATGATTCCCCAAACGGAGACATTTTCTCATCTGCTTTGTTTCATTCTCCCTCCTGAAAAATGGTGTGACTATTCTCCGGAAAATACCACGCATTCACTGGATCTTTTCTTCTAGGCACGAGGGTCATCTTGATACCCTTTTCCCCCTCACCTCCCTGCACATTATCATTTGAATAATCAGAGTGAAATATGGGCTATGGCAGCCTAGTTTTACCCAGAATCCCTGGCTGGGTCGTTCCTTTCTGACCATTCTCATTTCAGTACAGCACAGCTTAGGTAATAAACAGCTCACAAAACCAGTTGCTTTCACGCAATTCAGCCAGCAATATCCAAGCCCGTTAATTAAAGCCAGATTCCCAGATAATCTCATGATACTTATGTGAGGTCTAGGTGAGAATGCTATTTTAAGAGGTAAATAGCAATTTCAGTGCAAGTGTGAGTCCCTGATTTTTCTCTCCTCCTCCCTCCCCCATCCTTCTCCCTCCCTCTCCCTCTCTGTCCCCAGAAGCTGACAGTTGTTGCTCCATGCCTCACTGAAAACAATAAAACCATCCCATCCAGTGTGCTTGTTCTGTGCTTTTCTTGTCCTGGTCAATCTGTGTACCATGAGTAAAGGCTTTATGAAGAGTTAATAAACACTTTATCTATGTACCTTTCATAGAAAAGTAACATCCGAGCCTAAACACAGTGGCAGTCTCAGGAGTTTTGTTTGTGTGAGTGTGTGTGTGGTGTGTGTCTGTGTGGGTATGTGTCATGTTCCTTTGAGGCTGCACCAAAGTTTGCATCCATTTCATTAATAAAGTTACTTATAGAGAGAGTATTGTTGCTGTTGATCTTTTTATTCTTTTTATTACTTTAGAAGGTAATATGTAAGTGCATGCTTTTTCTTAAAAAAAAAAATCACACTATGAAAGACACCATTGATTGGCGTTACTTTGTGTGGATGCAAACATATGCTGATGAAGAAAAGGAAAAATCAATCACGTTGCCATGAAAATATAAGCCTAGAATCTGGGCTGAGTTGCCCAGCTTCACAGCTTCAGTATTATTTCTCATTTATCAGTGTGCTTCAGTTTTCTTTCTCTTTTTCTCTCTCGTTTTTGTTTTTGCTCCTAGAGTTACCTTATTCACACTAAAACCAAATTATGCCTTTTCTCCCAGGGATTTAGAGTTTTAGAAGTATGTGTTCAAACTATTAATATCCAAAAGACTCCTGCTGACTCTGCAACACACAGCTCTGATGTAAATTGTACTCTCCATGTAAAAATATAGTCTTCAGCTATTAAGTACAATGAATGTGGTTTCTGAGCGCATGTCTAAAATGATTTAAATGCCTCATAATATATGACTGAACTTAAATGAATACACTTAAAATACTGCAAGCACATTCATTAATTAGATTAACCTTTAAACTTCTATTGTTAACTAGAACCTCATTTTGATATTTGGAATGAATTTTCCGTGGCTTATTATAGTCATTAGAGCTCATCACTGAGATGTGATATGCCAGAATTCCATAAGCACATACCAATGGTATGGCCCTAATTTTCTCAAAGAATGCCAGCCTCCCTTAGTATTTTCATATATTTTTATATAGCCATTATGAAAACATAGGATTATTCTGAAATTGACAAATTGTTACTTCCTAACTATAGAACTGAAACAAGATTCTAATTAATGTGTTCTGTTTACAGATACTAGCATACATTCTGCCCTGACAGTCAAGGGTGTCAGATTATTACCACCAAAGTTAACTGGCATTTGTAATTACACCAAATGATGTTATATCTGTGGAATGTTCTCCCATTAAAAATGTTATTTTCCTGAATTTCTATTACGTGTCAACAAATGGGTATTTGAAGAGATTCTTACAGAATTAGAATTGATCATGTGGGATCAGTAGAAAATGGGACCAGAATTTATGGCAGAGTTCCAACGAGGCAGGCTTTGTGACTTAAGAGCTGAGCTATTCTCACCAAAGAACAGTAAAAAGTGAAATTCACAAAGACAAGATATTTAGGACTTTGAAACAATATTTCAGAAGATTAGGGGTCATTCATTTGCAACACTTTACTTGAGTTGATTGACTTAAAATCAATACAAGCATTTTTTATAAAAATTGTCTTCTTAAATCCTTGAACTTTTTTTTTACAGTAAGACAACTTTATAACTTTAATAAATTGACTATCACTAAAACATTCTGTGGGGATTTTGCTTGCTTAGTTATTAGGCATCTGGGCTTTGGAGTTAGCCAGATACCGTTCACACTTGAACTCTTCTACACAGGCCTAGTAAACTTGGAACAAGTTGCTTATTCTTTCTAAGCCTTCATTTCATCATCAGTCAAGTGTGGATACAGTAAACTTCACAGGGTTGTTGTGAGGTTTAAATGAGGTAGGGTGTACAAAGGTTCTAAGTAGCATTCTTAGCACATAGTAAAATCCAAAATAATGAAAATTATTATAAGGGCAGTGAACCTACTTACCAATTTACAAGTGGCCCAAATCATTAACAAATATATAAATATGGAAATATGGACATTTTAATTTTATTTCATAAATAGCAGAACTTCAAGTATCACATGATCTATCAGAATTATGAAAAGGTATTATCTGACTTATTGAGGAGATATCCAAAATATAAAACTAAGGGCTCTCTTTCTTAGAACAGTGTATTACACACACACACACACACACACACACACACACACACACACACAAATACACACCCTCCGGAAAATAGTAATTCTTAATTTTTTGTAAATGCACAACTATCCCCAGAGGAAAATTGGAAGATCCTACAATCTGGTCGTCGTGAGGGGGCTAAAAACTGTAGATTCTCCTCTGCTAGTTCATGTTTCCAACCTGCTCAAAATGCAGCTCAGCTGAGACAGTCCAACCAGCATTGATTTCTCCTCTACCCTAAGTTCCATCAGAGCTTAAGAAGGTAGTTTGAGGTTATTACCTACTGCTTTTAAACATGATAGTCTTCAGGGTCAGCTCTGACTTCTAATTTTAATTCTCACACTAGCTTGATTTGTGACTTTGGCTAGTTATTTAACCATTGGAGCCTTTATTTTCTCATTCATAAATGGTAATAATATTTCAAGGGCTATTGTGAGAGTTAAATAAAAAGAAACTCATGTTAAAATGTGCCCAGTTCCAGGCATAGTAAATGACAGTCTTCAAAAAAAAAAAAAAATACCTGGAATGGCTTTGCAGTGTCTCAAGTTGACTAAGCTTAACTGTATTCCTTAGAATCCCCCTTCCAATGTGTTTCCAGATAGGGTGAGCTCCAAGAGAGAATTTTTCAAGAGAGTCAGAGAATGGAAGGTAGCACGCGTTTTGTAACAAACACATACCTCCTCCCAATTGTCTAATCAAATTCTATGTGCTGCTGTGAAGATATTTTACAGATGTAATTAAAGCCCCTAAACAGCTGACTTTAAAGGAGACAGATTGTCCTGGTGGGCCTCACTTATCAGTTGGAAGTCCTTCAAAAGAGTGCATTGCTCTCTGAGAGAGAGACAGACAGACAGACAGATAGACAGACACTCCTACCTGGGGATAACAGACTCCAGCTTATGTCCATGGGGTTTTAGTCTATTCATGACCTTCCATTCCTGTCTGTTCTACGGACTTCGAATTTGCTTAGTCCTCAAAATTAATTACATAAAATAGTGTATTGTTAGATAGATGATAGATAGATAGGTAGATAGATAGATTCACTATATATCTATATGTAGATATATAGGTATGTGTGTATGTGTGTATATTCATTACGGTTTCTGCTTCCCTGGTTGAGCTTTGACTGATACAATACTTAATTTGATGACTATCCTTTTCATTTTATTTAGATCCTTTTCATATTTATTTAGATTCTGTTCCTGGTATAGACGGGCAATGCTGAAAAAATAAAAATCAGTAGATTTAGATTTAAGATGAGAGAATGGCCCAAGACCACCATTGTTTAACAGTATGTAAATGTGGGCAATAATTTAATCTCCCATGTGCAAATGTGAGTGCAATTGTCACCATGTCATCTACGGCATAATAAATACTCAGTAAATATTATATCCCTTACCTTCTCTCCCCCTAGCTCACAATATTTAAGAGGAATAAAATGAACTAAGGCATGCATTCTATTTTATTAATTTAAGAAATAACTTTTTAGAAATTACTATGTGCTGAGCACTATTAATTTACAAACATTAATTCATTTAATGCAGATAGCAATTCTATAAAGTAGACAATATTATTATCATTTCCATTTTAAAGGTGAAGAAACTGAGCAAAGAGGTTAGGTAACTTGCCTAAGGCCACACAGGTGTTAGATTTGAACCCAGAAAGTCTGGTTTCAGAGTCAGTGCTTTTGACCATTATGCTTTACCATGTATATGAAAAAAATATGAAATTTATAGAATTATAAATGCAATACAAATTTATAATATTACTCGTAGTTTGCTAAGGATACTAAACAAAATATCACAGGCTGACTGGGTAGCTTAAACAACAGAAATTTATTTTATTACAGTTTTGGACAAGATCTAGGTGTCAGCAGGTACAGTTTCTACTGAGGCCTCTCTCCTTGACTTTCAGGCAGCCATCTTCACACTGTGTCATCACATGGTCATTTCTCTGTGCGTGAGCACCTGTGTCTCTGTGTTGCCAAATTTTCTCTTCTTATAAAGACACCAGTCAGATTTGATTAGGGCCCATGCTAACAGCCTCATTTTAATTTAGTTACCTCTTTGAAGGCTATGTCTCCAAATACAGTCACATTCTGCAGCGCTGTTAGAGCTTCAACATGGTGAATTTGGGGAGAACACAATTCAGCCCCTAACAATTACTGTTGCTGGTATAGTATTAATGCTCTAACAACAACCTTCCTACATTAGATACCGAGTAACTGAAAAGAGAGATGACTGAGCAGATGAGTAGATAAGCATGGAATAGCTCATCCTGAACTGTGTTAGTGCCTCTGATCATTCTTCTACGTTCTGATTTCTGGAAAATTGTGAAGCATTTTGCTATTTCCTGCTTAATTTATATCATATCTTATTTAGGGGGGATTTAGGAAACTGCAGACTGGTTATTTATTTCTTAGACTTTAAATTCTGCTGCATTACTAACTAAAGTGCTTTTTAACCCAAAGAAAATAGTCTCTACAGAAACCTACAAGTTTCAGATTTGTCATAAGAGAAATCAGTGCCTTGAGGAGCCTGAGAAATTTTCTCATAAGAAAGGGAGAAGTGAGGCAAAGGATAACTAAGAAGAAAGATAGCACCCAGAGGGTGTTTTAAAATGTCTTTGAAGCTAGGACAATAGACTGGGGATAGGCAGGGTAGCTTACAATTTCAATAGCTAGAAGACTGCACACATTTATAGCTGCTTTAAAGAAAGGAAACTTTCCTTCAGCTTGGAGTTCCCAAGGCTTATACTCAAAGGAAGGCACTAGGTAAGATCAGCAAATAATCCTGTTTTATAGATTAGCAGCACAGAGGTAAGGATTGTTTTCTCCAATATTCTAAGAGTTGTTTTGCTTAACATATGAAAGAAAAATCCTGAAGGATTATTTAAGTGCCAAAATGAAGGAGAAAAATGAGAGAAGCTTCTGTTTACTGAGCACTTACTATGCACTAATTGAAATGGCTAATATTTACTGAATATTTAATATTATCCAGTCACTATGTTTTTAACAGCTTTGCTCATTCACCATCGCAAGTAGCTTATAAAATAGGCACTATTACAACCCTCATTTTATGGATGAGGAAAGGATTTTAGAGAAGTAAAATATCTTGACCAGAGTATAATCAGGATTTGGGCCCATGGAGTATAATTCTAGAGCCCCAGGGCTTAGAGACCTTAAGACAAATGTCACCATTATCCCACTTGATCCTCTCAATAACACTGGGATGTCCAGGTATTACCCTATCACATCAATGAAAAAACAAAAACCAGGAAAGACTGGATAATCATTTGCCTTAGGTCACACAGCTAGTAAATCACAGAGCCAGAATGGAATTCCAGGTTTTTGTAACTCCAAAATTCTTCCAAGAATGCCACATTGCCTTTCTCTCTGGTTCTCTCAGGATGGTTGATAGAGGGAAATAACAGGAATATTAAAACATTATTTCATTCTCTAGCTAAGAAAGCACTGTATCCCAAATAAAAGGGTATTTCCGACTAGAATATTTATAAAGGTTAATGAGAAACAAAATGAACTGAAAACCAGCAGGGAAATATTCCCAGCTATAAATACCAAACTTATACATTTCTAATTATATAAGAAAATATCCCAAGCAGAAAGTCAAATGTTTTCATCAGATGCAGGTGAATCATCTGAACAACATTTTTTTATCATTTGCTATCTCTATTTTGAGTTAACTCTGACTGAACATTGGCAACATCACTCCATCCAATCAAATGTTGTTGAATTACAATGTAGGTGCTTAAAAGGGGAATTAAGGACTCAACTACTACAGTTAGTAACTTCTCATAAAATCAGAGAAGATAATCTGTGATTGTTCCCATCTTTCTCCATGGAAATTATAAGGGTGTTTTATATTTTTATCAAAAGGTGGAAAAGGGGTAAAAAGCAATGGATCGAGTGGATTGGGCCTTTTTTTAATGGAAGTAGGCTTTTGCAAAGCTGACAGCATACATCTTGTAAAGGCCTCCTTTTCACCAAGTGTATTCATGATTCATAAGGCAGAGGCCCTGGTGGCACCTATGAGCATCAACTTGAGAAGCCTTGATGACCACAGTGGCAGCAAATCTCCAAGTTTGGGGAGGGACCATAGGGAGATAACAGTGTTGATCCAAAGTAAGCAGAGAATCCAGGGCAAATTCCTTTGGCCCACAAGGAATCTCTCAACAGGTTCCAAATCACTTCATACCTGCAAGGAATTCATCAATCTGTTGAGCTAGCTTCTACAAAAGCCAGTTCTTTCTTATACTTACAAGGAAAATGAAAAACAGAGGGGGGTCAGATAATAACTTGCCTTAGATCACAGAGCTGGCAACTAACAGGATTCCTTGTCGTCAGACTAATGGCATCTCCTTTGTTAGCCTTATCTACCCTAATTTATTACAACTCCCTACTTACTAGACCCAGGAGGTTTCACAGTGTCCAAAACACCTAAAAACACTGACATCCAATGTCACCATCTTTCTCCTCTTGCTTCCTATGGCATTCATCATCCTGCCTTCCCTATTTCTGTTAATGTCATCAACTCTTCTTTCCAAGCCATGCAGGCTCAAAATCAGAGTCACATTAAACTCCTTTCCTTACCAAGTCCTGCTAATTCTGCTTCTGTAAGATCACTAGAAGGACACTATCACCTACCTCACTTAAACTGTATCAAAAGCTTCCTAACCTATCTCCTTTCTTCTAGTTACGCTGCATTCTAATTCAAACTTTCTCAAGTCTATCCTCACACCACATCCAAATTAAGCTTCCTAACATGTCATCATGTCACTCCCCTAATCAAAAACCTTTTCTCCCAAGTTATCTCAAGTGATTTCTACTGTATCCCACTTCATTTTGAAAGCTATATATCAAATATTCCATGAATATATTCCAGGTCATACAAGTTGGGCGTGATCCTTTTAAATTCATTAGTTTTGGTTTATAACATTTATAATATCTTATTTCTCTTAATTTTCTTATCTCCCACTTTACTATTTGGAATTATTCGAAGGACAGAGACCACATCACATTTTCCACCTTTTATAATTGCCAAGTAGGTAATTCATAAATGTTCATTTCAGCTGGATCCAACTTAATCAAATAGACTGGAATTAAAGTGTCAAGGTCTGCCCAGAGCTAAACCCTCAAGTTTAAGTGAAAGAAAACAAATCCATAAGAACATTAACACTCTACACATTATGATGCATCTTTTAACTTCTGGGGATTGACTTAGATGCTTAGGATGAAGAGGGAGAGACTACACATGGATGGGTTCTGCTCTCAGCAGCATCCACTCTAAGGGGAAATGAGGGAAGAGATGACTACTAGACAAGGTAGAAATGGTAAGTCACACTCAGGAAAGAAAACCAAGATGGACCAGAAAAGAGAGACAAATCAGTGTCTTGGGAAGTACAGCAAGCTCCCTGGTGACCACCTGGTCTATTATTTTTTAAGGACCTGGAAGTAAATGGTACCAGATTTCTATCTGATATTCCCTTGTAATGAAGTACACACAGCTTATATCTTTCCCTATTTGTTTCCTTCATGTGAGCAGTATAAAACTGGCCTTCCCACTATCATTCTAAGCAACATGCCTTTATCACATGAGTCCTTGCTAAAAGAAGTCACGGGGTGGCGGGGGGGGGGGGGGGGGAAGAGAGAAACAGTTTTCTAATGTAGGGAATCTCACCCCTAGCAGGTTAATACAGTGAGAGCTTGTAGGAGAAGCATAGGAAAGGGAGCACATTACAAATGCTAGAGTATTGCAAGTAATTCAAACAGTTGTGTTAAAATGGAAATCACATAAATATTACAAGTGTGCTTTTCCGGATAAAGGCTCTGCAGATCCAATTGCCAACAGGAATGAATTTTAATGACTAGTTTATAACCTCTGAGATGCTTGAAAATCTAACACAGTTGTAGTTAAAATGTAATACTATTATAGCATCTGTGCAATTAACAATTCTGCAGGGAACATTCCCTGCTGGAAAATTTAAGTTGGCCTCACATTGGGAAACAAAGCTATTTTTGATCATTTAAGATGGAATGTGTCTAATTTATTGATCTGTAAATGTTACCAAAATATTTGACCCCAAATATTGAATCACATTACTACACAATTCAGTCTCTCCATGGGATAAATGTAAATATCAACATAAAAACTGGCATTTATGCTGGTTTACAGTCTCCCGTTTTTATGAACTCAGTCACTTCTTTTCAAATCACTTGGGTCGTCAAGGCACAGTTAGCAAAACATTACAGACCCCAAATGCAGGTGCCAATAGAAGCGTTAGTTCACGGAGTGGCTGCTTTGTGGCCTAAGAAAGCTTTATTTTCCACGTTCTAATGCAGTTCCATGAACTCCCTTTGGCAGGCCTCCATTAAAGAATATGGTTTGGGTAATGGTTTGCTTATTAGTAGGAGAGCAACTCCTGATATTATGAAGACTTATAAAGAGTTAGTCACAACCGCTCATAGCTTTCTCTAAGATCAAAAGTTTCATCTCATAAACCCTCAGACGATAGGGAGTGAAAAGGAAATGGCATTTGAATCCAGACCTCAAAATATCTTTTTTTCCTTCTCAGAGAACACAAAATCAATGCTCCATATAAAATCAAAACTAAATTTATCCCTTAGACCCAGGGCTCACCACGCACAGAGGAAGCATACAGAGTTGTATATATAATCTTGAAATCCCAAATTCCCACCATTCAGATTATTCCTTGGTTAAAGCAGCATGTCTTCAAAAGGTCTCTCTTAAAATTTATGTTCTCTGGTGAGTCACCCTTCTATACATTAACATATTTTAATTTCCATTTGTTTCTCAGTGACTGCTTACAAGAGAGAAGGGTTCTAAGAGACTGGCCACAAAATGGTTAAATTTTGTTTCAGGACAAAGAGGAAAAAGAAATGAGCTGAACATGGCATGGGGGCAGGAAAAAGGGCAGTCAAAGATCAGGTTAGGGGACTTCCCTGGCAGTCCAGTGGTTAAGATTCCATGCTTCCACTACAGGAAGCATGGGTTCGATCCCTGGTCAGGGAACCAAGGTCCCACATGCCATGGGGCATTGCCAAAAAATGAAAAAAAAATATTTTAAATAAATAAAAATTTTTGAAAAAGATCAGATCAAAACCATTAAAAATGTGAGTCTTGAATATGGGGGGATTGCTCAAGGAAAACTGGTTTCCACAAGAAGATGGGGGGCACAAAAAAAAATTGACCCAATTTATAATATTTCCCAGAGGCAACCTTACTAAAATGAGTAAGATATACATAGAATATTAGCTAAAAAGTGATCTACCAGGAAACATTGTCCCAATTAAAGTATTTGGCATTGTTCCTGGAACCCAGTGTTGGGAAAGGCAATCTGCCAAGAGCCCTGAACCCTGCACCTCTTGCTGGATGTACCAAGAATGCAAAGACCAAATGCTCTTTACCCAGGCATTTCTCAGAATTGTATCAATTTTTGCAGGGAGCAACCTTGAAGGAAGAAGAAATGTCCCCCTCTGGGACTAAGAGACTGCTTGTTTATTGTTAGCTACAAAATGGTGAGTTCCCCAAATGTGATGTTCCTTGGCTGCAATGAAATCTGAGTATGGCAAAGCATCCACGTGACCCTTATTGCATCGTCTCTGCAAGACGTGGGGAAGGGCAAGGAGAACCACCCCATTTGCTGATGCTCATGATGCATGCTGTACCACGAGCAATAAAATGTTCTTTATCTCTGGGCTTCCCTGGTGGCGCAGTGGTTGAGAATCTGCCTGCCAATGCAGGGGACACGGGTTCGGGCCCTGGTCTGGGAAGATCGCACATGCCGCGGAGCAACTAAGCCCGTGCGCCACAACTACTGAGCCTACGCGTCTGGAGCCTGTGCTCCGCAACAAGAGAGGCCGCGATAGTGAGAGGCCCGCGCACCACGATGAAGAGTGGCCCCCGCTCGCCGCAACTAGAGAAAGCCCTCGCACAGAAACGAAGACCCGACGCAGCCAAAAATAATAAATAAATTAATTAATGTCTGAAAAAAAAGAAAAAGAAAAAAAGTTCTTTATCTCTGAGCCAGGAGCCTGTGTCTTCTCAGCGTCCATAACGCAGATTAACCCGTTAGCTAACAAGCAGGGCTACATCCCAGACCTGACACCTAGGAATTGCTCAACAAAAGTAGCCATTATTTTGAATAAAAAGTATGCATTTCAACAACTCTACCAGAAGTAACATGGAAGAACTAGCCATGCATTCCAAGGTTTGAAATCAAGGGTGAAGGTTTTAAAATACAATCATTGCACTTCAGTAAAGTACAGTGCAACCAAACAATCAATGACTAAGGATCAGCCCTTCCTCTGGTCAGTCTAAAAGTACAAAATCAGGTTTACCTTCAGAGTTACCTTCATGCTAAGTCCTTATGCAATTCAGGACTCTCTATTACTCTAAAAGTTTGCTTCCTTGCCATTCTTAGAAATAATAATAACAGCAACAAACACTACTATGGCTCCCAATATTGTAAGCAACTTATATAAATATTAATATTTCAATCCATACAGCAGCTCTATGGGGTAGGTGCTACTATTATCCCTATTTTGCAGACAAAGACATTGAGGCACAGAGAGGTTAAATAACTTGCTCTAAGCACCCAGCTTGTAAATGGCAGATCAGGGATTTGACCTCTGGTAGTCTAACTCTAAAAACTGTGCTCTTAACTAGTACGTTATAAGTCTTTCTAGAAAACAGGTGTTTTTACAAATGTATTTCATATAATCTTCTCCTTGCAGGGAAAATATTATCACCATTTTTTACAGATAAGGAAACTGGGGCTCAGAGAAGAAACATAATTCTGTTAAGATCACACAGGCTATTGGAGAAAACAGAATTTTTGAATTGAGGTTTGACTTATTCCAAACCCCATGCTCCTTCTATTACACAATGGTGCCTACAGGACACTTAAAGAAAAGGCTATGGGGGGGCTTCCCTGGTGGCGCAGTGGTTGAGAGTCTGCCTGCCAATGCAGGGGACGCGGGTTCGAGCCCTGGTCTGGGAAGATCCCACATGCCGCGGAGCAACTAGGCCCGTGAGCCACAACTACTGAGCCTTCGCATCTGGAGCTTGTGCTCTGCAACAAGAGAGGCCACGACAGCGAGAGGCCCGCGCACCGCGATGAAGAGTGGCCCCCGCTCGCCGCAACTAGAGAGAGCCCTCGCACAGAAACGAAGACCCAACACAGCCAAAAATAAATATAAATAAATAAATAAAATTTTAAAAAAAAAAGGCTATGGATACACGGCATATCTTTCCTAATGACTAATTTTGTCTATGATAAGCCTTTTTTGACTTAATCGGAAATGGGTACAGATAGAAACTGTTCAAATGACAAGGTTATCTTGTCCCTAGATGCTTCCTATATTACTTAAAAGTTTTTATTTGTTTGTTTAATATGCCTGACTTTGTATAGAGGAACTTCATTCCTTGAGTGTTTGTCAATCAAGTTATCATTTTAGTGGAAGCCTTCTTTTTTAAACTCTGTACTTTAGTATCATGCAGTTAGCATTGGACTGGATTCTATGACTAATTCTCTACTGAATATCTAAATTAAATGGCTCCTGTTTGGGGCTCATTTAAAATGACAGAATAGCGGAGCTGGAAGAGGTTCCTGAGGCAACTTAATCTCCCTTCTTTGAGGAAATCAAGACCCAGAGAGGTAGGTGACCAGCTTTCAAACCTAAAAAAAATTGGTAAGTATGGTACAATGAACACTCATATGTCTGGAACCTCAATCCACCAGTGGCTACCATTACATTTGTGCTCACTCACTTTTGCTTTATGTAGTTGTATATGAGTGTGTGTGTATACCTATTCGTGTGTATATATACATATATATATACACACATATATATGTGCATGTACAGTTGATTCACGCTACTCGAGATGGTTACATTCTACAAAGTCACCGCAAATGCTGAATTAGTGAATATTGAACCGTTACTCCCAGGGAAAACACAGGATTCGGTTCCTGTGAGCTTCTGGTCACAATATTTTCATCAGCCAATCAATACATAACCTTGTTTCATGTGTATTTCTGTTTAAAGACACCTTATTTAATATTCTTGTTAATTCAGTAACAGTAAACTCACAGCCAACAGCACTATAACTCGTGCCTGAAGGAAGTTTATCTAACAGGAGCATTTTCTCCTTAAGGCATATCACAGCTTTCTTGCATTTAGAATACTAGACAGCATGTCAGTATTACGTTTGAGGGCCATTTTAAATAGGGAAATCACCAACAAAAAGCACAAAAAATATGAAAAAGTACCACTAACTAGACTGCAGAAAGGATACTTGTTTACAGTATGAGAAATGAAAAAAAAAGGCAGAGATGTGTTGTCTGACCTCTCTGGGAGCACACATGGCAGGCAATTCAAATTTTTCATCGCTCTTGCATTTGGCTTCAAATGACCATGAAAACACTGTGAGTATTGATCTGAGGATTACAGATAAATTACCTAGTAGGCGAATTTTCAAATACAAAATCTGTGAATAATGAGGCTTCGTTGTATATATTTAAATTGAACCGTTTAAATTAAGTAGCGTAGTTTACGGCATTTCACATTAAATGTGTCAAAGCTGGTGAATTTTGAGTACTATGGATCTGAAGCAAAAGTGAAAAATAATACAGAAAAACATTTTGGAAATTTTTATGGCCTGAGGGGCCACAAACTTCCCATTTTGGGGAATCATACCTATCTTTTTTAGGCCTCCCTGACCTACCTGAGTTGCAGCACACCGTACTCAAGTTCATGACCATCCGAATAGATAAGGCCAACTAGAGAGTATTATCTTAGATATTCCTGGAGTTACCAACAAAAAAGTTAAGTATCTCAATTATCTGTATGTGCGTGTAGCAGAGTTATCTGTACGCTTGTCAATGCCTTTTTTATGCCAGTTATGGATTTCCCCCTCTGATATACAGTATTTCCCTGAGCCAATCCCCAGTGACTGTGGACCTAACATTTTGCACAAACACTCTAAATCATGTCGCAGACACTGCAGCAATGCTGTGAGACCGCAGTAAAGCAGAAAGAAAGCACACTCTGTGACTCAGTCTTGAGCACCATGTTTGTATTTGTGCTGAGTTGCCTATGTGACCATGTGGCTCAGAAGCTAGAGCCAAAAGCAGGCTCAAAAGTATCAACTTTAGCTTCTAATCAAGGCCATCCTTTCATTGAACAAGGACCAGTCATCGTCCCTGGTCTCACCAAGTTTCTGTATTTTCCCCCAGCCATCATTGTTGGGAATCACAGATGCTGATGTATGAATGGCAATAAAATGAGGAGATGAAGCCTTGATCTTGAACATGTAAAACACATATTACTAAGAGAGTAAAAGGGATTTTGGGATTTTTTAGATGCTCTAGATTCACCATCAATTGTAACGAAAGTCTCATGATTCTTATATGTCATGTGCTTGGCTTAGCTGGTTTGGAGGAACTTTCTGAGGGCCACTTGTACCATAAATAAAAGCTATCTTTCCCCAAAGACTTTAATGAGAAAAACTTCAACTAGCTGCTGCCTCCAGCAGAAACATCTCTCGTAGTTTTCCCATCACACCCTTTGATGTAAACACACTGCAGTTCGCTTCACTTCTGTGGTCCTGACAGCCCTGAGTCCTTGCACACGGCAGTGCCATGCACCTGAAAGTCCTTCCTCTCCCTCCATCAACTGGCTACCTCCTCTTCCTCTTCCCAGTCCTTGTTTCTCTACCGCTTTCTCATGAAAGACCCTCCGAGCTATTCCTCAGAATGACTTAACTTTCCTTCCCCTGCTGTTCAGTGTTCCATGTCCCTGGGCTCCCCTCAGTCATAACGTCCTTCACCCTAGATTTAATCACTTGCCCTCAATCCTGTCTTCCACACTAGAGTGTGAGCCTTTTGACTCCCGGCAAAGACTGTCTTTTGTCTTGTTTGTTATTTCATTTTCTGTGGCTCGCACAGTGCCTAGTAGGATAAGAGTTCAAGGAATGTTTGTTGCATGAAAGACTGAATAAATGAATTCGAATTTTTACTTGCTCTTATTAGAAGTACCATTTGTCCCATTGAAATGCCTAACCCTTATTTTCTACCTTTAGAATTCCTATAGTGAATTCATAAGCAAGGTTTTCTTTAAATGCTTCCATATTTTCCCGTCTCCTTAGTTTTCCTCAGTACCCCTATTCAAGAAGGAGACTAGGTATGAATTTAAACCAATGGATTTTAAATTGTCTGCCAAGTGCAACTTTTCTGCAGTGTCCTAATCCGCCTGTAGGGGAGAGATCCTGCTACCAAGCACAGCCCCTGGGATGCACAGGAAAGAGGCATAAGAGAATGGCTGCTAGGCAATTCACACAACTCCATCACTCCTCAACCAACTCAAAGGACAATGCTCTATGCCAGCTTCTCTTCCTGAGAGGTCACATATGTCCTCTCCATCGTCTGATCATCTGAGTGTGTGTGTACCTCTTGGGGGAAGTTGACACAGGTCCTAATGAATCAATGTGAGTGAACGAGGTCTGGGTCCCATCATTTGACTCCAGCCACACTTCATCTTTCATGTAGCACAAATGAGCTACACCAGGCTTATTTTTTTTTTTTCCAGAGGAATCAAATGCCTTTAAGCATTCTGAACAAATCAGTCTCACCAGGCTCCAAAATGCTTAGACATTCAGCTCGTTTCTCATAATCTGTAATTAAACCCAAGACCTAGTTGGAATGATAAAGAACGATATTTTCACATGCTCAGCACCATTAGCATGGGAAGAGTAAACGGGGAAATTGGACGCAGCAAACTCGGCTTCTCAAGGTGAATAAACATATGGAATGATTTTTTCAGGCCAAGCATTTGGAGCCAAGGGCATTTAAAAAAAAAAGAAAAAAAGAACAACAACAACAAAAGAAAACACCTCTGATGACATTTGCCTGGTTTCCAGAAACATTGACGTAAAAATTAGATAGACTAAATAAAAATCGTATTAATAAATAAGTAAATTAGACCCAGCTAATAGCTTCTCCACCATAGCTTACTCCATATATATTTTCACAATATGGGTTTCAATAAGTAATTGATGATAGTTATCACACACTAAAACTAACTTTTATTTGGGGGCCTCCAAGTGCCAGGTGCTATGCAAGGAAACTGTGTAAATGCTGTCTCATGTGATCCTTAAAATAACTCCAAAAAGTAGGTGTTGTTATTATTCTCATTTTACAGATGAAGAAACAAGCTCAGAAAGGCAATTGACTTGCCCTTGATGAAAACCATCTGTATTGCTCTATCCGAACCTGCACGTACTTTATAAACTTGGGTTGCAAATCACCTTATAATTTCTAAGGATAGGATAAGAAGAGATTCTTTCATGATGGGCAGACATCAAAACAAGGAGAGAAGTCCTGGGAGATATCGACACCTAAATGCGTTAATACATGGTAAGCTCAACCATTCCCATGCATCCAGCAACACCTATAAATTGACCTCTCCTTGCCACCAGCTACATCTCTAGCTGAGTTCTAACTGCTCATAAAACACCTCTACTTGTGTGTTTGCCCATTGCCTGGAGTTTGACATCCTCAACCGGGTGACCTTCTTAACCTCCTCACCGTGGAGAAATAGGTAATCTGTGTATATAAGGGTTAACCCGTAAACCAGGGTCAGCTGAAGAAAAACAGTGCATGGCGAGACAGGTATTTAAAATGTAAGGCCTACTTTCCTGGGCTAGAGAAATGCCTCTTCAAACATGATCTGTTTCTGCCATGTATCTTGAAAAAGTAGCAAATTACCTATATTTCTACGGTCTGACCTCCACTGCTTCTGACCTTGGAACTGACTCTGCTCTTTTGTGTGTTCTAACCTCATTTCCATCTGCAATATCTCCTCCTACCCTAACATGATGACCTGACCACATCCTGCTTGTCTCCTTCCCAGATAATTTGTTTTGAAGCTCTCAATTTGGACTGCACCTACCTCCAATTAAACCCACGAGAGTATTAATAGATTGTTGTTATTTAGAGCTTCTTCTCTGCCAGTGAAGCTAAAACCTTTACACATATTATATTATATTTTATAGATGATAACATCGAGATACAAATATGTCAAGTAATTTGCCCAGCGTCACGTAACGTAACTGTTAAATCCAGAATATGAACCTCCCCATTCATTCTGTCACTAAGAGCTCACGCTCTTAACCACTACACCATAACACCTCCTATTAAGAAGAAAGATGTCAAAGCTTCCTCCTGAAAATTGATGGCTACAGTAAGATCAGTCTTCCAGTATCCAGGCCAGAACTCTGAAATATCTTTGAATCACATCTTTTCTTCATTTCCAATAGCCACTTGTCCCCTAGTATTGTCAATTCTTCCATCCAGAACTTTTTATTTTTCATTTCCTTTCTACTTTTCTCTAACCATCATCATTCCGATAACATTCCAACTAGTCTCCCCAAATGTAGTTTTCTTCCTGATCTAATCTGTCTCACACAGGATTGCCAAACTAATCTTCTTAAATATCGTATTCACCGGAAAAGACTGAAGCCTGATGATGCTTAGTCTTTAAGGAGAATATTTAAGGGGAATATGACATTTAAGAAACTGAAGGGGGCTTCCCTGGTGGCGCAGTGGTTGAGAGTCTGCCTGCCAATGCAGGGGACACGGGTTCGAGCCCTGGTCTGGGAGGATCCCACATGCCGCGGAGCAACTGGGCCCGTGAGCCACAACTACTGAGCCTGCGCGTCTGGAACCTGTGCTCCGCAACAAGAGAGGCCGCGGTGGTGAGAGGCCCGCGCACCGCGATGAAGAGTGGCCCCCGCTTGCCGCAACTGGAGAGAGCCCTCGCACAGAAACGAAGACCCAACACAGCCATAAATAAATAAATTAAATTAAATTAAAAAAAAAAGCCAGACCCTTAGCTCTTTAAAAAAAAAAAAAAGAAAGAAAGAAATTGAAGGACTGTCAAGTGAATAAAGGATTACCTTTATTTTGTGTTTCCAGAGAACAAAAATCATGTTTCTATACGTGGGATGGGAGGTGGAAGTTTTTTTTTTAATTAATCTTGGTATGAAGAAGTAATTTTTATCAATTAGAGCCATTCGACAATGGAATAGTTTGCATATCACATTGTGATTCACCCACTAATATGTTCAAGCATAGACTAAATGAATGCTTGCCAGAGGTTTTGGGATGTCTGGAGGTTGGACTCAATCAGCTCAGATATTTCTTCGGGGTTTTTAAATTCTGTAATGAGTCCCTGTACAAAGGTCAGCAATGACTCTCAAATTCATATCTCACTATCCATCTAACCTTGCATCTCAACACTTCCAATCATGAATCTCCATCCCAGGTTGGTAAATTAGTACCCACACACCAAGTTTATCCCTCAAGCCTCTGCTTTAGCTCAAGCAAGTTGACCCAGCCAGAATCCCTGTCTCCAAAGTCTCCACCCCGTCAAATTTTTTTGCTTTAGCTATGTAATACTCCTTTATAATTTCACCAAAAATACAAAAATTATCTCATTTTATGTTCTCTCTCCTTCCCTTTCTTCAAGTCCTAATTCATCCACACAGCCTACCTTGGAGAAAGTATTTTATATGAAATATGATTTATCTAGACATGTATCTCATGAGCTCCTTATCTTGGTGTCATCAATGAGTTTGTGTTTCCCTGAAGTTGTTTTCGAATTTTTATGTGTAAGTGCTCATGTCCTATTTTCTAGTAAATGTAATTATCCTTGTATTTTATTGGAGCCTCAAAGAGATCTTTGTACCCAAAAAAGGTTAAGAAAAATTTTGTTTGCATTTTTCATCACCTGTATCATTTAGCTGTTCTCTCTCTTCCGTATTTTTCCACTTGTATTCTCTCTTAGATTGTAAATCCCTGAGGGTAGAGACTTTTTTTTTTTTTTTTTTGCTTATTAACCATAAGCTGTGAATTCCTTATGAAAGGATAGCATCATGTCTGTATCCCAAGTACCCAGTATGTAGTAGGCATTTTAGAAATGTTTGTGAATGAAGGCCTGAAAGAATGAATGCCACATCTCCTACTATAACAGTGTTTTGTTACCTTTGGACGTTCTCTGAATATTTTAGATTGGACCTGGGGTTTTCAAAATAATCACTAAGAAGGCAGCTTCTTAATTCCTAGCATATAGCTGAGATATATAAATATCTCATCATGTTTTGTCAAATTTGTCTGCCACAGATTAGCTGAGACTTTTTGCATGCTAGAGGTAACTGCATTCACTGAATTTCCTATTTCTGGAGCTCACACAGAAACATCTTTACTATACCACTTATCATTACATGTCTATCCCACTCCCATTCTGCAGTGAAAGACCCTGGATGTGGAAGTGGATAAAGATGCTACAAAGGGATCTAGAGTGATTGCTCACCAAGGCCACAGGAAAAATGATGTGCAGACACAGCCCTGGAAGAAAGACTGACGGGACTGCCTTCCATTTACGTTGGATCTGTTCCACTCTCTCATTTACTGGTTAAAAAAATAATAATAACAGAAAAGTAATGCAGTTCTCCCTTCTTAAATACATACTCAATGGAAGATCAATTACTAGGCTTGCCTGGCAGCACCTAAGAGAGTGCTGAGCACCTACTAGTTTCGCTTTTAATGTGGATGATGAACTGAATGGAATCAGGCTCCTTAACATTATCAGTGAGGCTCTGTGCTAAGTACCCCGTGCAAGGTTTTAAAGTGCACTCACTCTTCACAGAGAACATTCAAGGTACTGAACTCATTTTAGTAGCAATTCTTTAATAAGGGTGTCTGTATGTTAACAAGTAGAGAGAAAGGCTGACTTTTGTTAAATGCTTTTTCTCCTTACAATAGGAGCTGCTCTATTTTAGGTGTCTAATATTAACATTCCTTGAACACCAAGAGTGAGCTGGAAACTGTATTGCATAGAGACGTTTTCCTTCTCTGTTGCTGCACTATATTGGTCAACAATGGAATAATAAGCAAGTGGCAGGCTTGCAAACTGAATTATATAAAAAGACACAGAGCTGGTTATGCCCACCATCAAAATGCACATGTTTGAGCACTGAACCTATGCCTGGGAACATCCTGAGACTGTTTTCTTTCTTTTCATCTGATTTTCAGCATCTGGTACTGGCTTTGTAGGAACAAGATGCCTCAGTGCAATATATGTTGATTGATGATGAACTCAAGTCTTGTCTGTTATTTCAGAGTGGTAACAAAAACAACTATCATTAGCATTAATAAACTTTGCATTATGCCATATATATAGCTATTTAAACTCCCCAGCTCTCGTTTGAGCTAAGGATTATCATAGATGAGGAATCTGAGGTCCATTAAAAAGAAGTAACTTGTCAGGGATCACACAATAGCAGAGATGGAAATTCAACTTGGGTCTTGAGTCCAAACCCTATCCAGTTTCCCCAACTTTAAGGAGTCTCAAGAAGAATATATTTGTTTTGAGCCCTTGTATGAGCAAGCCACTGATTTTGTTGGAAACAGAAAAGCGTAAAACTGGATGATAAATAATAACTCCTCTCAAGAACATTAGAATTGAGTAGGAGTAGTAAGAAAGATAAGGCATGACTGTAAATATCCATGACACAAGGTAGTGTGGAATAAGTGACACATGAGCTATTCAAACCAGGCATCATGTGCATTCAGAAGAAGAAGGCAGTGCTTGGCAAAGGCTTCCTGGAGAAGGTGCTGGACAAACTGAACAATGTTCAGTAAATAAATAGACAAATAGGATGGGAATATAAAACAAAGTAATCAAAATCGGAGAATAATAGAAACATTTTGCCAGCTACTGTGGAGAGATGTGAAAAACAGATGAGGTATAATCTCTGTGCTCAAGGACCTTACAGTTAAACTGAGTAGAAAAGAACCTCATATTCAAAATAATTGAAGAACAGTCTAGGGCATCCCATATAGCAACTGAATGGTGAATTGTGTGGCACAGGCAATAGAATACTGGTGGTGCTCAGAGAACAAGCTTTGCAGGTCTTAAGTCGAGTTTGTCCATGAAGAGAAAAGAAATGAAGCAAATATTGCCAAAGGCAAAGAGAAATGAGCAGGAGAATAAGGACTAAAATGCTTTGGGGATTATTTGTTTGAATATTTATCGAGTTTCAGTGTACTCAATGCATACAGGGCTAGGTATTCATTTAGAAGTCTCAGAGACAGTCATAAAAGTGTGACTGAAGGAAAAAACAGCCAGGAAACCATGGTGACTGCTAAGCCTAGAGAAAGGAGCCCACATATTTGAGCCAAATGGGGGAACCCTGAGGAGAGAGCTCTACCACTAGTTATGTGGCCTTGAGTAATTCATTTAATCTCTGGTTCTCAGTTTTCTCGTCTATCAAATGGACTAATAATACCTCCCTGGCCTCAATCACAAGTTTGTAGTGAGACTATCGTAAGGCTTATTGATTTCATCGAGCAAGTGTCAAGGAAACTTGAAGTACTACCTACAGTGCAAATGCAATGCCAAAAGCTGGGTGGAAATGCAGAGATAATAAAATACTGCAACCCACGCGCACACAGTCTAGCCAGCCATTCCAATGTACCCAGTCATTAATTCGACCAACATTTTTTGAGAATCTACTAGGTTCCAGACATCATGCTTTTCACTAAGGATCCTAAGTCAAAAGAAACAAAGTTAGAACACACAAGTGTAAATCTTCATGGATTGGCAATGGTTTCTTAGATGTAACACCTAAAGTACAAGCATAATATATGACATAAAAGTACAACATAAATAGATAAAGTGAACTTCATCAAAGTTTAAAACTTTTGCTTTTCAAAGAACTCTATCATAAAATGATAAGACAATGAATGGAAGAAAATATTTGCAAATCATATATCTGATAAGGCCTAATATTCAAATACATAATGAACTATTACAACTCAACAATAAAATGACAAATATCCCAATTAAAAATGAGCAAAGATTTGAATAGACATTTCTCCATAGAAGATATACAAATGGTCAATAGCATACAAAAAGATTCTTAACATTATAAGTCATCATAGAAATGCAGATCAAAACCTCAGTGAGATACTGCTTTATAACCACTAGGATAACTATAATCAAAAAGATGGACAGGGCTTCCTTGGTGGCGCAGTGGTTGAGAATCTGCCTGCTAATGCAGGGGACACGGGTTCGAGCCCTGGTCCGGGGAGATCCCACATGCCGCGGAGCGACTAGTCCCGTGAGCCACAACTACTGAGCCTGTGCATCTGGAGCCTGTGCTCCACAAGAGAAGCCGCGATAGTGAGAGGCCCGCGCACCGCGATGAAGAGTGGCCCCCGCTTTCCGCAACTAGAGAAAGCCCTCGCACAGAAACGAAGACCCAACACAGCCAAAAATAAATAAATTAATTAATTTTAAAAAAAAAAAGAAAAAGGTGCTAATCTAATGACTTTAAAAAAAAAAAAAGATGGACAATAAAAATTCTTGGCAAGGATATGGAGAAATTAGAACCATCATATTTGATGGTGGGAATGTAAAATGATGTCGCCATCTTGGAAAACAGTTTGACAGTTCCTCAAAAAGTTAAACATAAAGTTATCATATGACTCTACAATTCCATTTCTGGGCATATACCCAATAGAACTGAAAACATATATTTACATGGAAACACATACTCACATGGTTCTTAGTAGCATTGTTCACAATAGCTAAAAAGTGGGGGGAAATGTCCACCAACCAATGAATAGATAAAACATGGAATACTATTTGGCCATTAAGAGGAATGAAGTACTGATATGTGTTATGATATGAATGAACCTTGAAAATATTATGCTAAACAACAAAAGTCTGTCACAAAGGCCCACTTATTGTGATTCCATTTATACAAAATATCCAGAACAGTCAAATCCATAGACACAGAATGTGGATTAGTTGTTGCCAGGGACCGGAAGGAGGGGGCAATGTGAAGTGACTCTTAATAGGCATAAGTTTCTGTTTGGGGTGGGGAAAATGTTATGGAATTATATAGTAGAGAGGGTTGCATAACCTTGTGAATATCTTAAAAGCCACAGAAGTATACACTTTAAAAGAATAAATTTTATGGTATGTAAATTATATCTTAATTTTTTACAAAGACAGAGTTCCTTCCAATCAAGGAATTTACAACATGGTGGGAAGGAAAAAGAGGGAAATCACTTATAGTGCAAACCAAACATATTCACTATTCAATATAACAAGCATTGGTGAGTTGTTTCACACATACAGAGAGATATAAAACAATAGCTAATATTTATTGAGCACTTGCTATATGCCAGGTATTGTTCTAAGCATTTCACATGTTAGCAGCTCATTTTATCCCCATGATAGGTACAATTACATCTCCATTTTTCAGAAAAGGAAACCAAGAGTGGTAAAGAAACTTGTCCAAGGTTATACTACACATAAACAACAGAGCTGGGGTTAGAACCCAAGAAGTCCGTCTATGGCATTTGTATTCTAAACCAAGAGGCAATATTATTTCTATAGAAAATATAAGGTACAAAACACATATAAAAATTATTATCAGCAAGTCTCAGCTCATGGAAAGATTGAATCTTGGAGTTAAAATTTATCTAGTACCTCCTCCTGGTTCATGCCTGAAGTCGCTACACAATTCCCTGCCCAAATGATCACGGACCCAGCCTATAATGTATACTTTCTGAAAGAGGGAACTCAGCATTGACCCAGACCATTTATTCCATCTTTAAATGACACTGGCTATTTGGAAAGTTCTTCCTTGCATTAAGATTGTATGACTCTTAGAGAAAGAAGCTCTTCATTGGTCAGGTTGCCTAGAAGCAGAGCCTGAGATGGAGATTTAGCTGGATGTGATTTATTAACAAAGTGCTCTTAAGGGTGAGCTTGTAAGGGAGGGAAGAGAATGGGATAGGAAAGTGGTAAGTGGTCCCAGTCAAGTACATTCTTGGTCCCATGCATAGGTCTAAGGCTCTATAGAACATAAACCACCGCACAAAGTTGCCTGCCTTGAAGCATCGACCTTTTGTGAGCCACAGTGGTGGAGAGGGACGAGTAACCCTGGGCAAGGATACAATAACACAGGCAGACCTTGGAGATAATTCAGGTTTGGTTCCAGACAACTGCAATAAAAAGATTATAGCAATTAAGCAAATCATTTTTATTTTTGGTTTTCCAGTGTGTGTAAAAGTTATGTTTAGACTGTAATCTATCACGTATGCAATAGTGTTATGTCTAAATAGACAACGTACATACCTTAATTAAGAAGTCCTTTATTGTTAAAAAAATGCTAACCATCATCTGACCCTTCAGCAAGATGTAATCTTTTTGCCATTAGAAAGTATTGCCTCAGTGTCGATGGCTGCTGACTGATCAGGGTCGTGGTTGCTGAGGGTTGAGTTGGCTGTGGCAGTTTCTTAAAATAAGACAATAAAAAGTTTGCTGCATTCATTGACTCTTTTCAAGAATGATTTCTCTGTAGCATGCAATGCTGTTTGATAGTCTACTACTTGCAAAGAACTTCTGTCAAAATAGGGGTCAATCCTCTCAAAACCTGCCACTGCTTTATCAACTAAGTTTATGTAATAGTCTCAATTCTTTGTTGTCATTTCAACAATCTTCACAGCCTTTTCACCAGGAGTAGATTCCATCTCAAGAAACCACTTTCTTTGCTCATCCGTTGAAGTTTTATCATGAGACTGCAGCAATTGAGTTACATCTTCAGGCTCCACTTCTAATTTTAGTTCTCTTGCTGTTTCCACCACATCTGCAGTTACTTCTTCCACCAAAGTCTCAAACCCCTCACGTCATCCAGGAAGATTGGAATTAACTTCCAAACTCCTGTTAATAGTGATATATTGACCTCTTCCTGTGAATCATGAATGTTCTTAATGGCATCAGAATAGTGAATCCCTTCCAGAAGGTTTTCAATTGACTTTCCCTAGATCCACCAGAGAAATCATGATCTACGGCAGCTATAGCCTTATGAAATGTCTTTCTTAAATAATGACTTGAAAGTCAAAATTACTGCTCGATCCATGGGCTGTAGAATGGATGTTGTGCTAGCAGGCATGAAAACAACATGAATCTCACTGTACATCTTCATCAGAGCTCTTGGGTGACCAGGTGCATTGTCAATGAGCAGTACTATTTTGAAAGTAATCTTTTTTTCTGAGCAGTAGTTCTCAACAGTGGGCTTAAAATATTCAGTAAACTATGTTGTAAATAGATGGCCTGTCTTCCATGCTTTGTAGTTCTATTTATAGAGCACGGGCAGAGTATATTCAGCATAAATCTTAAAGGCTCCAGGATTTTCAGAATGGTAAATGAGCATTGGCTTCAACTTCAAGTCACCAGCTGCATTAGCTCCTAACGAGAGAGTCAGCCTGTCCTTTGAATCTTTGAAACCAGGCATTGACTTCTCCTCTCTAGCTATGAAAGTCCTACATGGCATCTTCTTCCAATATAAGGCTGTTTCGTCTACACTGAAAATCTGTTGTTTAGAGGAGCCACCTTCAGTAATTATCTTAGCTAGATCTTCTGGATAACTTGCTGCTGCTTCTATATCAGTACTTCCTGCTTCACTTTGCACTTTAACGTCATGGAGACGACTTCTTTCCTTAAGCCTTTTAAGCCAATCTCTGCTAGCTTCAAACCTTTCTTCTGCAGCTTCCTTACCTCTCTCAGCCTTCATAGAACTGAAGAGAGTGGGCCTTGCTCTGGATTAGGTTTTGGCTTAAGGGAATGTTGTGACTGGTTTGCTCTTCTCTCCAGACCACTAAAACTTTCTCCATGTCAGCAATAAGGCTGTTTCACTCTCTTATCATTCATGTGTTCACTGGAATAACACTTTTAATTTCCTTCAATAACTTTTACTTTGCACTTACAACATGGCTAACTGTTTGGCATAAGAGACCTAGTTTTGAGCCTATCTCAGCTTTTGACATGCCTTCCTCACGAAGCTTAATCATTTCTAGCTTTTGATTTAAAGTGAGATACATGTGACTCTTCCTTTCACTTAAATACTTAGAGGCCATCGTAGGGTTATTAATTGGTCTAATTTCAATATTGCTGTGTCTCAGGAAATAGGGAGGCCTTAGGAGAGGGAGATAGATGAGGGAAGGGCCAATCAGAACACACACAGTATTTATCGATTAAGTTCACTGTCTTATACAGACACAGTTCTTGGTGCCCCAAAACAAAACATCGAAGGTCACAGATCACATAGTGATCACAGATCACCATAACAAATTTAATAATAATGAAAAAGTTTGAAATATTAGGAGAATTACCAATATGTGACACAGAGATACGAATTGAACAAATGTTACTGGGAAAATGGTGCCGATAAACTTGCTCTAGACAGGGTTGCCACAAACCTTCAATTTGTAACAAACATAATATCTATGAAGTGGAATAAAACAAAGCACAATAAAACTAGATATGCCTGTACCATCATAGGGCTGTAATGAGAATGAAGAGAAATGACAAACAAAATGCATTAATTAATGTAATTAATTAATTAATACTCAAGCAACTATTATCATAACAAGTATATATCAAATACTTGTTGATATGAAGTTTTGCCTATTTCCTTCTAAAGTGAACTGAAAGAAGTTGAATTACTTGTGTAACCCACCAACAATTTCAAACCTTATAATTTCCAGCCTCTATAGTAGAACATTTAAACATTTTCTCACCATAGTTTGAATTCACACAGTGAAAATTTAAATTTTGTGCTATAGTCCTCTCCAGAAGAACAGTCTTTTCTTTCAGCTTTACCTTTTTGTCCTATTTAATTAAGCTTTCCTTCTGGACTATCATAAATCCATCAGTATCTGACATTTTCCTTTGTGGTCATGAATACCAAAGCCTGACTATGAATACAGGTCCTGCTCTAATGATTTCAAATATATTCCAATTTCCAGGGCTATCCCTGTTAAAGGCACTTTTATAAGAATCTGGTATTTTTGCCAGGAAAAGACTTTTGATCCAACTGCCAAAACTTGAGGGCAAGCATCTGACAGAAAACCAGTGATGGATTTGTTGGCCGCCAGACTGGCAGCTCCATCAATAACAGTGGAACTGGACAGACTCGACCTTGACCGTGGGCTGGGTAAAAAAAACTGATGCTATACCATGACCAGTACAGAGCATTCTGGAGAAAACCTTCTCATCTACTAATGGTAGAAAGGCCCATCCCAACGAGGAAATGGCTGTATTGTACACAGCATTGGGGGTACACGTATCGTTCATAAAGCTGCGCTCTGTAACTCTACAGAGATGACGTCCAGCAGTAGTCTTTCTGCCAAAACATGCCCTGGAATTCCAAGGCATTTTAGGTAGTGAATTGACTTGCCATTTTACTGTCCTCCCATACCAAGCATCTCTCTACTCTATACATATGCCAAGGCACACATTCTTCACCAGTGCTCTTCCTATGGAGGCTGGTCACGTTCTTTTGTTCATGCATTCATTCATTCAATTACTCATTCAATGAATATTCATTGAGTGCTTAGCTGGTACTAAGGATACCAAGGTGAAGATGGGTATAGGAAAAAGGAAACCAAATGCAGGTGACTGAGTTTTAACCCTTGCACACTACAAACTGTGCCCCACCCTTGTAATATAGGACAATTTTAAAGAGAAATTCTGGCGAAAACTTTCCTTACTTCAAATACTAAATCAATAATGGTGGAAATGTAGACACTGTTGCATAGACCTTCCTGGACCTTCTTGAATCAAGCCACAAAAGAACTGGCTATTCAGTTAGAGAACGGCTGGACTTGTCTCTGCTCACACAACATACAAAGCAGCTTGAAATCCCAGTGCCTTGAAAGAACACTTGACAGTGCCCATCTACATCCAAGTTGCCCTGTGGAATCAGTTTTCTATGACTCTATTTCCCACTCTGTGAAATGGGGGTGCTGTCACAAACAAGGCTGGCAGGCACCTGGGCAGCAGAAAATACTGTTATTTGCCTATCTAATGGATTCCTTTCAAATTGTTCATTTTTCTCGTATGTTTGAAGTACCCAGCTAATAATAAAGAGATGGGACGTGACGATGAAAACTCTCTCATTTAGCAAGATTCATTTTGCAAAATCATCCCAGAGCATCTGAATCACTGCCTAGCAGAGGAGAACAACATCTGGCAAACAAGCAGTGATGTATTATAATGTTTTTAGCACCATATGGCAATATGTCTTCAAAGTCACCTGCAGGTTGAAATGAAAACCCATTTTATAACTATCTAAGGAGAATAGGGGCCGAGAAAGCAAGGGGCGCATTGGAATAATACTATATGGTCACCAAAAGCATGTACTGCTAAATATTAAATATTGAAGTAGCAACACATTATTAAGCAGCTAAAATAACAAGTTGTCTAAAGCCTTTGATCACCATGAAGTGCAACAAACCAAAGACTCATCTATTGAACTGCAAGATGGTATTATCCAAACCCAATTAAAAGTGATTAATAGTTATCATGGTAGGCCTTAATTAGGATTCTTGCCCTTTAATATGAGAAATGAAGTCAAGAAGCGGGTATCAAATAGAACCTAAGTGTTAGGTGAGTTGAGTTTTTTTCCTTATTTTTGTTAGAGAAATAGATCTTGCATATCTAACGTTTTCTTTCCTTCTGATCATGAACTGTCTTGCCCACACTCTGGGGTGGAGAACACAGCTGGAAGTCTCAGAAGAATCTCTCTGCTCTAGCTTCTCCCCAACCCATTCCCCTGCAGGTTGCCATCTTCCCAAGCCTAGCTCTGTTCCTCTCTCAGTGTAACTGGTGTTGCCCTACATCACATCAGCTTAGGGAAGGGGGAAGGGAGGAGGTGCAGGGGAACAAAAGGCAAAAAACAATCACTAAATAGTAGTCACTGCCTCCTAGCCCAGCTTCCTCTAATTTCCCCCTCAAGTTCTCAAAGTCCTCAGAGAGGTGACGGACATATCACCTCATGAGTTCTCCCTTTAGCAACACATTGCCTTGCACCATTTTCCTTCCCTTCCCTTCTGGATCTCTGAAGTGACGCTGCTGTAGAAGCTACATATGTCCATGACAAAGGTGCCACTGCATCGTGTCATTTTCCTTGTCCCAAATGTAGTGTGATCAATGGCTCTGATTGCTGGGTCCCATGTTCAGTAGGCTCCAATAGCCTTCATCCTTAAGTGTCCCATCAGTCTGTCCCATGGGCTACAACACTGTGCTACCTTGTGCACCTTGAGAATTCACTCTTCTAATTTTCACCTAGTTCTCAGGCATGACTCTATGTCATTGTATTACCAGAAAATACAACTGACCAATACCTTTGCACCCTGACCCTGGCCTACTGCCCTGAAACCAAGCATAAAAATAATGATAATAATAAAAGTCATAATAATAGTCATAATTTATTGAACTTGTGATAGTTGCCAGGCATTCTATTAAGCACTTTAAATACATTCCAGCAATTATTATCTCCATCACTGAGAGAAATTGCAGAGTTCACCAGGGCTAAGGAGTCAAGATTCAAGTCCAGGTTTGACTTCAGAATTTGTACTCTTATCCATGGCAAGTAGTGGCTTTCATTCCTCAACATGTTCTTCCTTTAGAACATGTTCTTTTCCAGATAACTCTTTAGGCACTCACAGAAATATATTTCAGGAACCAAAATGTAGCAAGAAACACATGACTGAATTCTGGTTGTAAAGCACAGCTTAGTTTCTCCATCTGAAACCCTCCCAACGATAGGAATAATGATTTTTATGCGTGTGTTTCTTTATCCTTGACAGTCTTACCTCATTTGCTCCTAACACCAACTCTCTGTTCTTGATTATTCCTTCTTTCTAGAATGCTCCCTGCTCCGCTGCAGACCCCAAACACCAACTGCCGTGAATGAAGTCTCTCCTTGACCTTCTACTGTGTGAGGTCCCCCAACTCTACTTTTTAGGATGTTGTGTATACCCCTCAGGTGATAATTCGAATTTTTTGGTCATTGTGGTTATTTTAAGAGTTGTCTTATCATCGCCGCCATTTTCGATTGTAAATTCCCTTAATGGAAGAACTTGGCCTTACATCCTATACACCTTGCAGTACATAAGAGAGCACTTCATTCCCTGAGTGGGAACTTAATAACCATTTGTTGAATTAAGATAACTTTAATTTCTGCTCCTTTATTAACAGATCGTATTTATGATCAACTACTCTACATACCATTTCCACTTGCAAGTCTCCATATTTTCCCCCAAAACAAGGGCACTTTGAAGTCATTCCGAGCTTTTGATTTAATTTTCCTTTAATGGAGTTTGCCTCCCAGTTGGTTCAGTATATTCTCTAGTAGTCTATTTCCTTATGGATTTATAGCCTTGAAAAACTTTTTCTTCTACCTTAAGAATCTCCTGGATTATTTATTGGGGCTGATTCATATCTAGTGTATTTATATTGTTTTCTTATCAAAAGAGAATATCCTGTTACATTTCAGCCAAAATATCTCAGTTTGCCTCAAACTCCAAGTGATTTATGGTGTATAATATATATTGGGGAAAATTAAAGTTTTTTATAGATCAAACAAATACATCGGCATGGCTCCTTCCTAAGCCTTGCATGTGAGAATTTTTCCTGATGAGTTTTGGTTTTCTATGCTACGTCCAGTAGCAGCAGATTGTGGTTCACAGCCAGGGCTACTGAGTGAGCTAAACAGAAGATTCCTGCTCCTGCACCAATATTTCACCAGTGGATCCATTGGTGATTCTGTTGAGAGCTCTTGGTTTGCCAACACATAGAAAGAGTTTCGATAAAGACAACGTGGAAGAAAGTACAGCCTTTCAAAATCAACTTGCCAGAGTGTTTGTTTTTCTTTTTAATACTTTTTGCCTCTATTTACAAGTTTATTCATGCACACAGTAAATTATTTACACCAAAGGTGTACAAAGAAAAGCGTGCTCCCACCTGGTTTCCATTCCCACACTTCAGAGACCACCACTGTTAGTGTTCCTTGCATATTCTAGACTAAGGGTTTTAAAGAGGAAGCAGGGAAATTACAATCAGACTCAACCGCAGTTAATCAATGGTCTGCACTGAGCACCTATTAGGCTCCAGGCACTATGCTGGGTGTTGCACGTGGCCCCTCCCTGCTTCACAAGATTTACAGCTATGGGTGGTACAATAAGCAGGGCTTTAGCACACAGTGTAATCAGAGCTATAATTGTAGAAGTGCCAGGAGCTAAGGGAAATTGCAGACTTCCCAGAGGTGGTAAAAACCTTTATGAGGGCTCCAGTAGGGAGAATTCTGTCAGGCACTGAGAAAGGAAATAGTGATCTCTGAGCATAACCTGTGCAAAGCCAGGAGATGTGAGAGAAGACATGGCAAGCTTGACAAACTGAAAAATGGTCAATTTGGTTAAAACTCATGTTTGAAGGAAGATGGGCAAACGAAGAGCCTAGAAAGGAAAAAGTCACTCAGTGGCCGTTGACCACCTCCCCACTGTTCTTGCTCTCATCTTATAAAAAGAATACTGTACATGAAATAATAAGAAAATCTGATTTTAAATATTGGCTAATTACCTGAACATCTCCTTTGCCTCATGTGTAAAGGAAGAGAAATCAAAGCCACCTCCCAGGGTTATTGTGAGAATTAAAGTCAATTATCTAATTCATGCAAAGTTGCCCTAGCAGCGTGCCAAGCAAATACAAATAAGAGAACCCAACAAATGTCAAAAGAAAAGAAAAAAAAGGAATTACTCTAGGCCGTTGGAATTTCTTCTGTACATCATTATCTGGCCGAGATTCTGAACCACCAGGGCACAAAACAAGAGGGAGAATATCGCCCCCCATCCCAAGTCATGGGAAATCACAGAGATCCTGGTTCTACTTTGAAGACTGGACCACTTTGAAGAATTTCCAAAGCATATTGTAAGACAACATACTGCCTGCCTCCTAAGGCCTGATATTCCTTAAGATATTACTAATTGGACAAATGAATCCTCTATTACACTTGCGGGGTGGAAAAATGTCTCGATCACTTGGGAAACAAATTCAGATCTTAGTCATTGATATGAATCTACTGCTTTTCAGGGTAAAGTTGTGAAACTGGCAAAGGAGTTACTTTTTAAAAGAACGCTGATATTCTTGCTTACTTACTTGCTTTTGTAGCCATAGATAAGCAGAAGTCCTAGCAGAAAGGTTATTTTAAAATGGATCACCCTCAGAGTGACAGAGCACTCAAGTTCTTTGAATGGTGGTGTTTGGTTTGACATCTTTACTGAGAATTTCTGTGCAGCAACTGGTATTGTGTGACTGAAGAATCGTGTTGTTGTGTGTTTTTACCCCCGATTACTATTTAATTTGTACTTCAGTGCTTGCAAAATGAGTGTGAAAAATGAAAATTGAGTAACAATTGGAGGGTAAGAGACATAATTGTGTGATTTCTGACATCCAGCACAGAGTTTCAATAGTACGGACAAATTAACTGTGACAGTTCAGGCAACTGACCCACTTTGGGCCTAAAGCTGTAGAACTTGAAATGCCAGGAGCTATAGTTTTGAAGGAGTTGAAGAGATCAGATTTGACATGGGAATATATGAACCTATTGTCAAGTCCACAGGCTTTCTCTGGTAGAACTATATAACTCCTTTAAAGAATTCTCTAGGCACTGTCTAGGCATACCAAGGAAAATGCAGACCTCTATTTAATGCAGTGTATCATCTCTAGCATGCTAAGTCACTTAGTAATCAAACTTGGCCATGCTACAGAGAATGATCCAATTTATTGATTCATCTATTCAATTCATAAGCAATTCTTGAGCACCTACTAAAAAATCAGGCAAAATCCTAGACCTTGGAGATTCCAAGATAAATAAGACATAATCTCTGACTTCAAGGAACTCATAGTGTAGCGTACCAAGTACCACAGGAAATAATAATCATTACAAGAAATAGTGCTGTTGTATAGAGGAGGGGAGGGTTCAAGATTGATCTGCTCTAGGTGTCAATTCTGAATATGCTACTGGTAGAGATATAAAAGTAAGCAAATAATTACACACTCAAATCTTACAATAAATGTGTGGTTACTGTCACTGTGACTCCTTTAATTAGAAAATCAAGGTCATTTCCCACTTAAGTTGACCAACAGAGAAGAAACAGCTGATGGAGGCGGATTACGTGTTTAGTGATTGTTGCAGGTTCAACAACAGGGTTGATCTGAATTAGTCAAGGAAAAACTGTATTTATTCTTTAGGAGACAGTGTTTGGTGTTTAGGACCCAATATTCAGCTCTACAGAATTGCTTCAACTGCAATTCTTTTGATCTCTGTAACCCAGGTTTGTGTCCTCTATACATACGGCCATTGCTGAGGGAGGAGGCTGCTGATTTTCAAAAGCTTAGATAAAAGGTGATGAAGAGCACCTCTGCTGGTTGAACACAGTTATTTTTTTTTTAAGCCAATATGACGGTAACAAACGTCATCGCTTATTACTGAGGCCATTAACCTTTGGTCTTTTCTTGGAATCAGAAAAATGTCTCTGACCACCAGTAAAAAAGGCATAGTCTGGTGAAACCCTAAATTATACTCTGTACAGCAGCACCTCTTCCCTTAGATTAAGAAGAAAAAAATCAATTATTTTTTTTTCTGATTTATTTTTGCTTAACTTTCTTGGCAAAGTTTGGATTCCAAAAATTCCTTTGAAGCTCTTTAAGGGTCTCTCAGAGCACTTTTTCCCTCTTTGAATCAGCATACATCGTTTCCCAGCATGGAAGGAAATTCCTACTTCAAAAAGAAGGTTTGAAGATTCAAATCTGGCCCTCCTTCTAAAGGATAGGCCTGGTTATAGGGATGTATCAATGGGATACATTAACCACACATAACTCATGGAGTAATCTAGAGATTTGAAGTTGTAAAAAAATGATTATATTAACCCTTTGTTACATTATTCTTTCACACAATCTCCAGAGTTTAGACGCTTAGAGTTTATTAAGTGCTCATTTTATGTAGATATAGATATAGACGTGTAGTCAGTGACACATGGACAAAAGGGATTGCAGCACAAAATATCTCCTGCATTCAAAAACTGCAGTGGGGTTGAAAAAGTGAAATATATGAGATACGATAAGGGAAAGAATTAAAGACATCAGTGGCATGTACTCTTTTAACAAGAAGGTACCCTAGAGATGATACAGATTCCCTCATTTTCAAAATAAGAAAATGTAAACCAAGGGGGAAAAAAATCAATATTTTGCCCAGGGCCACACATTTAGTTCATAGCAGAGTAAAACTAGAGCAAGGTCTTCTGACTCTTTTCCCAGGATACTTTACCCTGCATTGCATTTTATACTTAAAGAATAATGATGGTTGGGGGATTGTATATTTCAAAGCCACCTCTAAATTAGCATACAATGCTAAAAACCACACACTAGCGATAAAGAAATTCAAAGAGAAGATCATTCGTGATGATGGGATAATAAAGCAAGATTATATAAAGAGATTGTCTTCGAGATTAACTTTAAGAGAACTATAAGATATATGCTGGTGAGAGAGGGAGAAGAGTATTCTAGATAAGAACACCTCAATTTCATTCAGCAAACATTTTTTCTAGAGCTTCTTAAATGCCACGTTAACATGCTGCAAACTGCAAATGCATAGTCAATTAAGACAATATCTCTGCCTTCAAATCATCTAGCAAGTAAACACACAATGGATTAAAACTGTTGAGGGAAGGTGGGACGGAAGACTATCCAGGCTATTCTGGAACCACAAGATAGGAATGGATAAAGCAGATGAAGAATCAGAGAAGATGTCATAGGGCTAGTAATTTTTGAGCTAAGTTTTCTTTTTTTTTTTTTAATAGTTTTTTTTTAATTAATTAATTTATTTATTTATTTATTTTTGGCTGTATTGGGTCTTCGTTTCTGTGCGAGGGCTTTCTCCAGTTGCAGCAAGCGGGGACCACTCTGCATCGCGGTGCGCAGGTCTCTCACTGTCGCGGCCTCTCTTGTTGCGGAGCACAGGCTCCAGATGTGCAGGCTCAGTAGTTGTGGCGCACGGGCTTAGTTGCTCCGCGGCATGTGGGATCTTCCCAGACCAGGGTTCGAACCCGTGTCCCCTGCATTGGCAGGCAGATTCTCAACCACTACGCCACCAAGGAAGCCCTGAGCTAAGTTTTGAAGGACAAGTTGTCTTTAGTGGGACAAAAACAGTAAGAAGGGAATTCCCGGTGGCGGAGACACAAAGTATGAAGGCACAAAGGCACCAAAAGCCACACGTCACTGAAGAACTCCAAGAACGTCTGCATGACCAGAGCCAAGTGTCTGGGTGAGGAGTGGCAGGGAGGAAAGCTGAAGAGGGACCACAAACGTGGTGACCCATAAGGGTGGCAGGGATGAGCTCCAAGCGCAAATCATCATTTGTTTGCAAATCTTTACCTACGAATTTTTCTGTTGCCTCAAGTTCTTACATGAGTTCAACCTAAAAGGATTAATACCAGCAGGGAAACAGATAGGTGGGGGCCAGACCACGATGAAAGTTGTGTGCTACTGTGCTATGTTTGAACTTAATTCTGAAAAGTGTGAGTTACTGAAGCATTCGAAGCAGGGAAACGGCATGATCAGATTTGTGTGTTAGAAACATCAGTTTGGCAGAAGCGTGTAAGATCTATTGGCAGGAAAACAGACTGGAAACAGGGAATCTAATCAGTAAGTTGTGACAATAATGCAAGTTATAAGAGATTTGGGCCCAAAGTAAAGCAGTGGCAATGATACAGAGATTCCGGAGATAGATGCTCAGGACTTGATGTCTAAGAAAATGGGAGGATGAGAGAAAGGATGAAGGCAAAGAAAAGATGACATCTTGTCTAACTTCCAGTGGGAGGGTGGTGTTGATTAACTGTGAAATGAGAAGAACTTATTGCCTATAGATGATAGTTGATGCCACAGGAGTAGATGCGATCTTCAAAGGACTATTCTGAGTGAGAAGGGAGCTGAGTGGGGAGCCCTTATAGAACTAGCTTTAAGAAGCAGGGTGGGGGATGAGGAGGGAGCTGAAAAAAAGAGGTGGAAGAAAACTACAAAGTATAGAAAACCCATAGGTGGGAATGAGCAAAATGTGCTGCGGAAGGAAATATTGTGAGAATAGCTTAGCTTATCAATCTCTCAATAAAGTCAAGTCCAGTTGAAAGAAGGATTTGCAAGCCTGCATGAGGAGTTCGTGTTTGGTACAGAGAGCATTGTGTTGCTAGTGAGTCAGTTGATTTTATTAGCAGCAACCATAATCATGTCTTTTCCCTTTGCTTTATACAATTTTTGAAGTTCTTTCACATTCATTAATGTTCTCGTTTGGTACTTATCATCTCTTTGAGTGAGATAGGACAGGACTAATTATCCCTACTTTACAGATAAGGAAACCAACTCCCAGAAAAGGCTGAATGATTAGACCTCACTTACATAGCAATTAAGCTAAAGCTAGGACTGGAATCCTGATTTCGTGTTCCTCCATCAAGGACTCTTTCTAATTTGTAATCTTGCCCAAGCGCAGGCCTTCAGAAGCTCCACAGGATGCATGTACCTGTCTAGGGCCCCAAGCAGAGACATTTCCTCTCTGTCACTGTTCTAACTCTTCCGTGGTGGTCAGAATTATGGGAAGCCATAACCCCAGCTTGGTGTCTTGAGAGAAATCCAACGGAACCTCCACCCTAACTCTGTGCTCCCCTCCAGCTGCTCTGGATGCCCTCCAGAAGGGCTGAATTAGCAGCCACTGCTGCTGGTTTTCACATCCTGCCTTACGAATGGCAAACAGCCACTAGACTAGACGGATGGTAAGCAGGTCTGTTTCTGAGATCACTTCAGGGGACTCACTATTCTGCCTAGTCCAATTAATAAGGCACAAACAAAGCTCAATTCTTCCTGCATGGGCCAGTTATCATGGCTCTGCATGTGGCCATTGACTCTCAAGTCAACCCCTTTCACTGAGATGTACACCCTTGGTCAGAAAAGTTAATAGGTGAGGAACTAGGGAAAGTTGTTATGTGCATGGAAAACCATTCCCACCACTATAAAAGCGCATAACTTTTTTCAAGTGTCAGAACTTCTGGAAGAAATTCAGAGCCCTATACAGCCAAGTGTATGAATCTGGAGCTAAAAGCCCTGAACTGGGTCTTCTCTATGCTGAAACCGCAAGGAAGCAACTCAAAAACCAGATGAGAGCGCTCCAATGTTCTGGTTTCTGCTATGTGTGATTCAAGGGCTAATAAACCTGGAGATCCAAATGGATTCCATTCCCGAATATCCAATTAAAACTTTTAATGGATTAAAAATATAGGCATGAAGTCCAGGTCAATTTTAAAAATAACCAGTAAAATACAACCAAAGCTTTAGCAGTGAAAGTAAATGAAAAATGTACAAATATACTAGCTGGAAATGAAGCAATCTTAATCTATGTCCTGCCTAATTAGAACTGGCCAGGTAAAGAAAAGCTAGAATCTGGAGAGCAGGCCCACTGGACAGGATAAGTGCAGATCTGTTCTAGACCCAGCAACAAGCAAGGGATTGAAATTCAGAGCAACAGGTGAAGCCTAAGTGCAAGAAAGTATGGGGGAGGGTCTGGTGGGAAACTGAGGCTCATGCAGATGTCTTAGGAGTCCATTGGAACAGGGTAGCTGACATCTTTATGTTTCTCAAAAGTCAAGGGTGCCTCCTACCTATAGGCTTGGTTCCGCTGGGTTCCTGAACCAAACTTAACTAGAAAGACAGCATTTCAGCATCATCAACCCTACAGCCAGGGGGATCAGAAATTAATCTTGTAGTCATAGACTCACTGCTATAGGTCAGTTTGCCTGAGCATGAAATTGCTGACTAATTCACAGCACTCACCAATTATTGCTGGGTTGGTTCAGGCTATATAATGAGCTTCTAATTCATTTCCTCTTTCTGATTCCAGCTTCTATAGAGTAAGAGTCTGGAAACTATGGCCCCTGAGTCAAATGCTGTCCTCAACCTAATTTGTAAATAAGGTCTTATAAGAAACTGGTCACATCCATTTGCTTAGGTATTGCCTATGGCTGCTTTTGAGCTATAATGAGAGTTAAGTAGTTGTGATAAAGACCATATGACCTGCAAGACCTAAAATATTTATTATGTGACACTTTGCATAAAGTTTGCCGGCCCTGCTGTAATGACTAAAAGTCTGTTCTAAATACCAGAGCATAGAGTAAATTCCCTAACTCACCAGGAATTGCTCTTTGATGCACTCCCCACCAGGAGCTGGTCCCATTTCCTGTCCCTCCAGCCTCTCTCTAGGTGACAGCACTAAATGGATGGATTGTTGAAGTCAGGTCACAGATTTCAACCCTTTTAGAGAGCAAGTCTAGCCCAATTCAAGCTAGAATATACCACAAGGCACAAACTGAGCCTTTGCATATCCACAGCCCACCCAAGGGAAGTCCTCTGTGCTCCAGGAGGCTGATTTGTAAAGATTATATCAGTGAGTTACTTTGTCTTTTAGTTAAGTTCAATCCATGAGGAGCAGCTACAGGAGAACAAAACAAAGGATGAAGAGATCAGGCTATTTATTTTCCTGCTCTTACGAGTAGCCCTGGCAGTTGGCTATGTCCCATAACCAAAGGTCCCAGATTCTGTTAAATAGTCCTTTCCCAGAGATTTTGTCTCCAGGTTCTGATAATTGTTCCCACCCCTTACCCTTCAGGGCTAGAAATGGTAACATCCTCCACTATTGCTAGCTCTGTGAACCACTTTATCCCTTGCAATTTCCCTACACTAGGCCTCTATTTTTATCAATCATCTCTTTATCAAAATCTTCTAAAATTACCCAATTTTAGATCATTTATTTTAGGATGTCATTTTAAGGTGCTGATTTTGGTTTGTCATTTATCTCCTGTTAGACTCCTAACTGGTATAGTAATTGGGATCATGATCCCACAAAACAGACCCAAAATATGGTATTTTGAGATTGGGTTGCATACATAATTGAAGAGCACATAGAAAACCTCCAGTTGAAGGCAACTGAAACTTGAGTAATCCACAATATTGGTGGCAACAAAATTACTGAAATTATCTCTAGTAGTGCCATGGGATGAAATGCAAGTAGAGGGCAACTTGGGATATCAAGTGGCCTGTAACACTTAGTGTTATGATGATCACAGAGATTATGAAGTCACCTACTTTCCTCTTATAGCCCTAGAGAGCTAAAGGAATAGAGAAAATAAGAAATTAAAAGGCATGCAATTAAGAACACAGTGAGGAAAATCATAAAGCCTAATGGCAGCATAGAATAATTCCCTCATCTCCTGTATGTGGTCACAGAGCAGCATTACTGATAATCTAGGACCTAATTGTAAAAGGTGAAAAACAGCATTTCAATTTAGAGCTGAAGTCCACCAAATCTCTTATACACTGGTTGGAAAAATGTAAAACCCTGAGGCTGAGAACTTTGAACCCCTAAATCTGCTTGAATCAATTTTATTAGCAAAAGAGACTCCCTCCCCTGACAGGATTAAGGACCGAGATTCCCCTGCATAAAAGCTGTTCAGTGATGAAGGCTGGGACAATGCCTCACCAACTGATGTCAATTTGGCTAAGGGCCCCTACACAGCATCCTTTATTACCTTCAGGTCCATATTTAAGAGCTAAATTTCAATAGAGTCCAGACTGAGAAATATCTGATATTCTCTGGGATGAGATAGCCCATAAACAGAAAAATTTATAGAACCATGTCATTCTGTATCACCATAAGTCTGGATTTTATGAGAGTGGATTCTAAGGTCATTAAATGGCAGACAAATCAAAGCCACGATTAGCCCCAATTCATTGAGATGTGTTTATTCACCTAATGTTGGCTCAAATGTATAGGATTGGCATTAGTTAACTGCTAGGTGGTCTACAGTTAATGAGTTCAAAATGCCATAATTTTCCTGGTGTATTGTAGAGGACAATGAATGCACTAATCATATTTTTTATATTTTTGATGCTTTGACTTAGAGCCTTGCAGACCCAGGAACAAATTGTCCTTCCCAAGGTTAAGTAATTCCTAGAAACAACAAAAAATTTGCCTTCAAGCACACTTTTGATATGCAAACCAGCCAATACAGAGGACATACCCCCCTAACCACTTCCTTTATCAAACTCTTACACACCAAGCCAATATTCCCCCTGCCCAAAATCACCCCAGAGCTAGGTACCTGACAACTAGGAACCACCCCAATAACCCAGAGCCTCCAAGCCTAAGTTTACTCAGCATACCTACCCTACCTTGTCTATTTCTTCCCTCAAAAAATACATAAAGCCTCTGGCCACATTTCCCTTTGCTCCTCTGCCTCCTGACTAACCCAGGTGCTTTATCATATGACCCTACATGGTATGGCGTGTCCCATTCTCTTGGGAGCTGTGAAAAATAAAACTTCTTTCAAGGCAGTTTTCTCATGAGTTGTCTCATATCTGTCATCTTATCATACTTAATTAAAACAAAATCCCAGGTATATTTTAGAATAAAGACAGATGACTTAAGGAAAGGGGAGCAATGCAATAATCAATTTTATTCTCATCCACCCCCTAAACTATATCTGATTGGAAAATTCATAAGATACTTTTTTCTTATTATGAAAAATATTATTTTTAATATTAGGGACGAGGGAGTGCCAGTTTTCCTGAAGAGCTTTATGTAGTGGTCCTCTGTAGATTGGACAAGATGGTGCTGACTGCTACACTGGATGGTCCCTAACTTCAAAGAGAATGGAATGCTAGAGTGGTAAACCAAATAGTTGCACTAAACTCTCAGAGTAAAGATGCATGAAGTTGCCACAACAAAACATGGAGAACTGATCATCAGAATGTTTTGACTCATAGGGTTCTGCGGCAATAGTTAATTGATCACAAGTTTCCCAGAAATAAAATAGATAAGCAGCCCACTAAGATACAGTTTGGCACATAGAGGTCTGGTGGACAGAAATCTAATTTAAGCATCAGTAGTGAAGATCCATAACCTATATAGCACAATTTCCAGATCTAAGCCAGTTCATACAGCTGGGTCTATTCAACTAAGGGAAAGCTGGATACTTTATTGAAGAGGTGATGCAAATTACAGGTGTGTGTTTAAATGTAAAACTTTTAGTCAATAAACCAGTGCAGCCTTTGGAACTTTATGTGTAACTTTTAACTTAATAAATGCACTTTTTCCTCATTCCTATCAGCTTTAAGAAACAATCAGGAACACTTGTCCTACACGTGGCAAGGATAACGGTACATATTTACTATCTTGCCTCAGGGCTCTATCAACTTTCCTGTTTCCCATCATGTAGTTTGAAGTGAGCTCTATCTTAAAATCCACAGAACATCAAGTTGGCCAATCCCATCAATGGCATTATGCTAACTGGACCTATGGAAATTACTACTTTCTAGAGTGCAACTTGACAATAATATATACCAAAGCTAAAATACTGTAGGTATCTTGTGATCCAGTAATCCTAATTCTAGGTTTTTAATCTTTGAATTTTGGTTCATGTAATAATTGATCATATGCAATTAGATATGCAACCAAGAAGGTTTATTGTGTCATTGCTCCTAAATGTGACAAATTGAAAGAACCCAAATATCCTAAAACAGAAAATCGTTTAAACTACGGAATACTCATAGTGTGGAACGCTATACAGGCATGATAAAAGGATAGTATAAATATTTATTTATTAACCTGGTGAGGATTTCTCAATATATCACATGATATATATATATATATATATATATATATATATATATATATATATCATGATATATATATATATCATATATATCACATATAGTTTCTATACCGTGATAGTATTTTGTCATAAAATGCTTATTTTCTTAAAATCTGGAAAGATATATACTAAACTGTTAATAAACATCATATTCAGGTAGATTGTGGCTGATTTTACTACATCCCTGTTTTAGCTGAATTTTTTATAATAATTATATTTGACATTCTTAATTTAAAAAAAAAAACCTAATTCCAATTTGGAAAAACAAAAGGGTCTTTTTCCAGAATTTGAGTCAACATCTGAGAAAGGCTTGCATCAAAGCTGAGCATGCTGAACCTCTGGAGAATTTTACCAAGCTTTCCATAATCTCCCTGATAAAAGACTTAGGCCAACAGGTAGGGCTGCACTGCACCTGCACATACTAGGTGGATCCATGTGGGATGGTTGGAGGCCTGCAGGAGCAAAGATGGTGCAAGGCCACTGTGCGTCCTCCGGTTACAACCCCTAAGGTGTATGCATAGGCCAATGCACCCACAAGATGAACAGAACCAGGAGGTATTGGAAACTGTGAGTACAAGTGAGGAAAAAAATAGATGTGCGTCCATGATTTAATAACTCCTTGTTCCCAAAGAAATTAAATATAAAGTTATTTCAACCTTTGTACATGCCTCATTAAGATTAATGTGATCTTACTATGTACCAGGCACTGTACTAGACAATAGGTATAAAAAGAGGAACAAGATGGAAAGATGGGGGAAGGGATAAATTAGGAGTTTGGGTTTAACAGATATACAATACTATATATAAAATAGATAAACAACAAGGACCTACTGTATAGTCTGGGGAACTATATTCAATATCTTATAATAACCTATAGTGGAAGAGAATCTGAAAAAGAGTATGTATATAGATATATATCTGAATCACTTTGCTGTACACCTGAAACTAATACAGCATTGCAAATCAACTATACTTCAGTTAAAAAATAACATAGATAGAACTAGTTTCTGCCTCCATAAAGCTTGTATCCTAGTGGAGGACAGTCAGACAAAAGGAAAATTATGATGAACTCTAAGTGACATGAAGGGGAAAGTGAGACGTCTTTAAGAGGCATAAACAAACAACACTATGTTGCAATGTGTAGTCGGGGAAAGCATTCTAGAGAGAGGTAACATTTAGTAAGGCATCTGAAAAGTAAGAAGGAGTAACTTACTTTTGAAAGGAGAGAAGGTGTGGAATGGGATGTTAGAGAAGAAAAGGAGGTGAGTCTTCTTAGCAGAGGAAATCTGCAGTTATCTAGTCAAGGTCTTATTCTGCATTATGGACCTTTCTATAAGAACTTTTGCTTGAATATTTTAAGCCATAGTGAATTGTTTCTTCCCAAGGTAGTCAAATCCATTCTGGACAACTCTAGTTGTATGGAAGTTCTTTAAATAGAGCCCTCATGTTGCCTTTCTATTTATTTCATCCACTGATCTATTTCTTCACTTAGAAGTTGTACAGAATGAGTAAAATCACTCTTCTATATAATATCCCTTCCAACGTTTGAAGGCAGTTATCAGATCCTTTTCTGGCAACTCCTCCAACAGTTCTTTCCTCTTGCTTTTACATGATCTAATTTCAAATTCCTCAATATCCTAGTCATTCTTCCCTAGACACACTCTAAGATGCCAAGGTCCTTGGTAAATAAAAAAATAATAACAATCCATTCAACAAACATTTATTAATTATGTACTACATGACAGGCAGTTTTTTAGGCTCAAGTAAAAACATAGGGGGCTTCCCTGGTGGTGCAGTGGTTGAGAATCCGCCTGCCAATGCAGGGAACACGGGTTCGAGCCCTGGTCTGGGAAGATCCCACATGCCGCAGAGCAACTAAGCCCGTGAGCCACAACTACTGAGCCTGTGCGTCTGGAGCTTGTGCTCCGCAACAGGGGAGGCCGCGACAGTGAGAGGCCCGCGCACCGCGATGAAGAGTGGCCCCCACTCGCCGCAACTAGAGAAAGCCCTCGCACAGAAACGAAGGCCCAACACAGCCAAAAATAAATAAATAAGTTAATTTATTAAAAAGACAAAGAAAAAAAGACATTTATCAAAGTTAAAAAACAAACGTTAGACTAGGAGAAATATGGACATTAAAGAGGAAAAAGTTTAAAAAAAAAAACAAAAAAACATAGGGAATTAAATAGACAAGAGTCCCTTGACCTCATGAACCTTATATTCTAGTGAGTAAGAGAAAGGGAGAAGGAGAGAGAGAGACAGAGGCAGCGAGAGGTAGAGAGAGATTGAAATATATATCTATCTTAGGGTAGATTTGAAAAGCAAAATTCTCCGGTTAAACAGCAAGCATGTTTTTAAGTCTTTCAATACCTTTGCCAAATTGCCTTCCAAATTTTTTTCCCAACTGCATTCCCCATCAACAACGTATGTGATTTGTAATTTCTCACTACCTCAGCCTCCTACTTATCATTTTTAAATATTTCCAATTTTGTTGGGGAATAATTATATTACATTTTAATTTGAAACTTATATTACTAGCGAGCCTAAACATTTTTGCATTTTTGTGAACTGCTTCTTTATATCCTTTGCCCATTATTCTGAAAGTATTTTTCTTTAGGTCAAATACTTGTAAATGCTTTGCCATGTAATAGGGATATTAACCTTTTCTCACTCCTATATGTCAAAAATAGTTTACCATCAATTCATAATTTTCTTAAGGATATATTTTTTGTCAAAAAGTTATTTTTAAGCTTTAGTGTTTTAGTAGTCAAATCTATCCATCAATTTCTTCAAGCTTTCTGGATCTGACTTTGATATAGTTCTTGGAAAATTCTTTCCCTTTGGGTCATATAAATCTTCATCTATAATGATTTCTTGTCCTTCTATGAATTTTGAAACCTAATAATATTTAGGTATCTATAATTTATTTTGGTGAATGGAGTAAGCTAGGGATCTTTACTGTTTTCCCGTATAAAAAATCCAGTCATCTAAGTAACATTATACCCTCACTCATTTTTTTTTTAATTAATTTATTTATTTATGGCTGTGTTGGGTCTTCGTTTCTGTGCGAGGGCTTTCTCTAGTTGCGGCAAGTGGGGGCCACTCTTCATCGCGGTGCATGGGTCTCTCATTATCTTGGCCTCTAGTTTTGTGAAAAATAAACAGCTTAATACCTATAAAGAGTATAAACGAGCACCTGACACATGGTCAGAGCTCCAAAATCTTAGGTATCACTGAAAGGATGGTAAATATCTAGAAGTAATACTGCTGTAGCCAGGAGCATATGTTGCTGAATTGATGCCCCCGTCCCCCAAAAAAGAGTTGTACCAATTTACATCAACAGTGGGTAAATGTGTCTCTTTCCCAGTACCCTGGTCGGTATTAACTGGGATCAGTTCTTTGAATTCTTGTAAATCTGATAAGAATGTAAGTCTTATAATCATTTATTTTAGTCCACTTTTGCATATTTATAGATGTTTCCTTTTGTATGTGTGAATTGACTGCCTAAGTTACTTATTTTTCATTTACCACGTTTCTCGCCATTGGCTGTGTTCTTGTTTTCACTCTGTGAAAGTGGACTATTCCCTTGCACTTTCCTGTCACTGCAGGCTGAGGGAAATGATGAAAGGACAGCTAAAGCATGCCTTCAGACTACTTTCCTGCTGATAGAACAAGAGAGGTCCTCTGGCCCAGGCCAACTAGGCTTAGTGGCTAAACTCTAGTAGCAATTGAGTGTGCCCTGGCCAGACCTGTGAGCAAGAACCAATCAAGGCTGCAAGGCAGTGACTGGAACCAGCCAAGAATTCTAGGTCCTCGCCATCATCTCTTCTTCAGAAACACCAGTTACATCCAACAAATGTGTGGCACACATACCCAAGCAATGTGTACTGAAGAAATAAATTGAATTCACACATTGATTCAGCCAGTTATCTATTGATTGATTTATTGAGCTAGCTTTGGCCAACTGCAAACTGAAATGACAACTCCGTGTTTGGCATTATTCAAAAACAAAGGAAGGTGTAAATACACCACCTGCTCTCAGAGGAGATGATAGTAGCAACACAATGAAATACCCGGAATATGGGTCTCTCCATCACTTCCCATGATGGTGGCCATCATCAACTGTGGATCCCAGTTTTTGCATCAAACTAAACTTCAGGTCATGTGTGACGATCTTACTTTATGAGATGCTGCCAAGGCTCTCTCAAAATACATGAACTCTATGGGAAGAGTTATTCTGAGGAAAATAAAGAAAAAAATAGGACAGATTTTTGGCTCAGGGTCAGGTGACAATAAACGGCCAGATTTGAGAAAGTTCTGTGATGCTTCCTTTTCTCTTAATTTCTCACAAGGATTATCACCTATCATTTGACATTTCCTCTTGGGGGTTTCAAATACATTTCAGACCAACATGTCCAAAATCAGATCATTACCAGATCACACCCTGCCCCCAACCTTGGCTGCTGGCCTTTGTTTTTTACCTCAAGAGATGGTACCAGCATCCTGTCAGTCATGATACAGGCAAAACAGTAGTTATCTTGGACTCTCCCCTCCGTTAGCCCCACATCCACTTTATCACCAAACTCACTTCTTTTTTATTTATTGAAGTGTAGTTGATTTACCCTGTTATGTTAGTTTCATGTGTATGGCAAAGTGATTCAGTTTTATATATACATTCTTTTTCAGATTCCTTTCCATTATAGGTTATTACAAGATATTGAATGTGGTTTCCTGTGCTATACAGTAGGTCTTTATTGTTTATCTCTTTTATATATAGCAGCGTGCGTATTTTAATTCCAAACTCCTAATTTATCCCTTCTCCTTCCTTTCCCCTTTGGTAACCATAAGTTTTTTTTTTTCTATGTCTGTGCATCTATTTCTGTTTTGTAAATAAGTTTATCTGTATCAGTTTTTTAGATTCCACATATAAATGACATCATATGGTATTTGTCTTTGTCTGACTTACTTTACTTAGTATGATAATCTGTAGGTCCATCCATGTTGATGCAAATGGCATTATTTCATTCTTTTTAGTGGCTGAGTAATATTCCATTGTATATGTGTGCCACATCTTCTTTATCCATTCCTCTGTCGATGGACATTTAGGTTGCTTCCATGTCGTGGCTATTGTAAATAGTGCTGCAATGAACATTGGGGTGCAGGTATCTTTCTGAATTAGAGTTTTATCTTTTTGTCTTTTGGATATACGCCCAGGAGTAGGATTGCTGGATGATATGGTAGCTCTATTTTTAGTTATTTAAGGAACCTCCGTACCAAACTCACTTCTTGAATAACATTCAAATAGGATTCCCTTTCTCAGTCTCTACTGTGGTCACCATATCTTTCAAGGCAACCTCCTCTTCTACTTTTCTGCTTCCCTTATTTTTATAACATTCTATTTTTTATGCCTGCACCCATTCAGGCCTTTCTCTCATGTGTCTTCCACAAGAGTCAGAATTACCTTTTCAAACAAAATATTCATATCTAAGCCTGAAAGCATTGAAAGCTTCCCATTACTCTTAAGAGGGTGCTGGGGAGGAAGAAATTTTCCTCTACCCTTCTAGGTTCCTCTGGCTGGCACAGAATTAATTTGTCATGAGACAGATTAACAGGAGAAAAATCAAACAAAAATTTAATAACGTGTGTACATGGGAGAGACCCAGGAGAACTAAGCAACTTGCCAAAATGGCAGAAAACCTCACCTTAAATACCATCTTCAGCTAAAGACAGAAAAGGATGTTGGGGGTAGTGGTTTGGTATTTCAAAAGGGAGGAAGGTAATGCACGGGGAGATGGAAAAGCAAATGTTTGGTAAATAAACGTTTGCTGGGCCACGCAGAGACAATGGGACACAGGGTGGACTCTGGTCTCTAAGCCCTTCCTGGAATTTTCCTCCATCACATCTAGCTAATACACCTTGCAGATATCTCTGGTGATAGCTCTAGTCAGTGAACAGGCCCTCTATCTATATTCTTTTTTTTTTTTTTTTTTTTTCTCCTTTTGTCCCCTCAAGTCAAAATTTCCTTGCTTGACATTTACATTCTATTAAAATCTTAGCTCCACTACTTACAAAACTTAATTTTCCACTCTCCCTAGTCCAGGCCTTCCACTCCGTGGAAGTGTCTCGCTGTTCTTGCACACACTCCGTTCTCTGTGCTCCCTGACAGCCTTGTGAAGCATTTTAGAAACACTCCTGTCCGTATCAGACCTTTTTTCTGAATGCCTTCTGTATAAGAGTACAAATATTCTTTGTTTCAAGAATCATTGTTTTGTATTCCCATTGAGATTGAGGGTAGGGATTGTGTGCCCATTTACTTATTTATATTTAATCTTGTTACAAAGTAGAAGTGGATTTAAACAGAATTTTACATATATAGAGAGAGAGAGAGAGAGAGAGAGAGAGGAGACAAAATCCGTCTACATAAAAATGGTAATATAATAAAAAGAATCCAAGTATGACGCCAGTATAAATACTTGTCCATAGAATATTATTAATTTTATAATTAATATTATAAAATTATTGTCTCTGGGTGAACCATATTATTTGGAGTAAAAAAGAAAAGAAAAACCTGCTTCTCAGGAGGCAAACAGCTCTTCCAATACTCAGTGCAACATGAAATTCTCTTAGGGTTACTCATGGAAAGGACTCTATGTCATGTAACAAACAGCATCTTCCCTACATCCTTATACACAAAAAGAAGTTTGAGTTTTAAGTGTATATTTATTTCCTCTTGGTGCCCATATATTACTGGGTATATATATATATGGTGTTCAATGAATTACTGATTAATAGGTTCTTTTTTCTTTAAATCATCAGTTTTTTGTGACTGGCAGGTTGCTCAAAATTTTCACATTGTTCTATCTTCTAAAAACATTTGTTTTCTAAATTTTTTTCCCCTAAATTCAAGCTTTCTAAATTCGTGTCCCCGTCACTAGACTGCAGGTTACACAAATCATCTGGACTTATCTCTTGCCTATCTAGCAATAGAGATAAAGAATATTAACTGATGAACATCTAGTTCAACCATACCAATTTACAGATTAGAAATTGAGGGCCAGAAAGGACAAGGGACTTCATAACACCTGTGCTATGGACTGAATGTCACCCCACCACCCCAATTCATATGTTGAGCTATAATTCCCAGTGTGATGGTATTTGGAGGTGGTGTATTTGGAAAGTAATTAGGTTCTATATTCTTTCAGGAGTTAGGGCAAGGTCAAAGTTTCTTCCTGAATCTTTTTGACCTCAATTGTTTTCAGCCTGAAATAATCCACATGCCAAAGAGACATTTTGGGGTGGCAAATTTTGCTCCCCTGCAAGGGATTAGGACAAAACTTAGAATGGACTTCAAGGCCCTGTATCATCCATCACCCACACCTACCCATGGAACCATGCCCTGCATAACAGCCCCTCACTTGCTGCACTTTACCTTCCCTCAATCCATCATGCTCCCTGGTCCCCTCCCTCCAAAGGCTCTCTGCACCCATCCTAATTCTCTCTGATAGGCTTGGTGTCTCTCTTATTTATACTTGTCAAGGTTGCAATTTTTGTTATGTGTAATTACAGGATTGTCCATCTCCCCATGTCGACTGTAAGCTTCACTAAGGCAGGACTTACTATTTTTCCCCAGCTTTATTGAGATACACTTGACACACAATACTGTGTAAATTGAAGGTGTACAACGTGTTGATTGGATACACTTATATTTTGCAAAATGATTAGCATCATAGCGTTAGCTAACACCTCCATCACATCACATAATTACCATTTCTTTTTTGTGATGAGAACATTTAAGATCTACTCTCTCAGCAACTTTCAAGTATATAACACGTCATTAATAACTATAATCACTATGCTGTATATCAGATCCCTAGAAGGGAACATATTTTTTTGTTCACTGTTGCATACTCAGTGCCTAGCCCATAGTAGGTGCTCAGAAAGTGTTGCTAGAAAACAGAGAAATGAATAAATGAGGAAATCATAAAAAGGAGATAGCTCTAAAATGTGCTGCACCATTTCCTATTATTTTTAAAGTACAATATGCGCATATAACTGGAGTCTGTCTTTCTTTCTAGTACTTTCTTTATAAAATATGTAGGATTTATTGACCAATTTTTATTATTTTTTAAACTTTTATTCCATGTTAACACATAAGTATTATATGTTTCATCAAAAAGGAAAAGAATAAAAAAGAACATTAAAAATGTAAAACCCAGTCAAATCTAGTACTCAAAGATTATTAGTAGTATTTTGATATATGTTTTTCTATTTTCTATGTGTTTTTAAGCAAAACTAGAGATATACTAGTAAATTTTCTGTAACTTTTTTGTTTTTTCCACTTAATTTATCAGGAAAATCTTTCCATGTCAACAAAGAGTTTCTATATCGTATTTAGTGACTGCTTTGTATTATTTTACCTGGCTAGGTCGTAACTGGTTTTTAGAATATTAGAATATTTTTCTTTTGCCACAAAAAATTCTCTGCTAACAATCTTTGAAGTTAAATTCTTATGTTACAATTTTGTTAAATCCACATTTGTTAAGCGGAGTACAGGCTGCTGGATGGTGAACTGAGGTTCAAGAAAAGACCACAAGAGAACTTGAAACCAAGAAGATTATTACTCACAGGTCCTGGAGGAAGTACAGGGCACACCTAAAGGGTCACACAGGGAAATCGAGGCAGGGTGAAGGCAAAGAGAGAGGCAGGACCTGGGACAACTGCTTTTACTGGGATCCATGGATGAAGTGCCTCGGGGTTCTCAAACTAAGGCAGGATTCACGAATTCGAGCCAAAAAGAAAGTGGTTTGGGTAAGCTCCACAGGAGGTCTTACCTAAGGGGTGCTCCAGGGCAAGGCCCTGGGAGGTGAGGAAGACTGTAGATCACAGGAACTTACATTTGCTTGTGGCTCTCTGGGCTGTGATTTAGGGTACAAACTTGCAAAAGGGGGCTAGTGTCATTTTAAGGCCCCCACTGGCCACTTGGCCAAACAAAAGGGTTCCCGAGGCAGCAATGCCATGACATAGCTTAGCGAAAACTCCTGACACATTATGAGCACACAATGGTTTGGGGAATAAAGTCTTATATTTAGAAACACTGGGCCAAAGGGTGTACACATTTTAAAGCTTTTTCCATCCCCTGTCAAAGTGTCCATTAGAAAGTTTGTACCAGTTCACAACTCTGCCCAAGACAGCTGAGAATGCCTGCTTCTTTGCCCCTTTGGCAACACGGGCTGTCATTTGGTTTTTAAAGCTTTGCCAATTTGACAGATACATAGATATGGCTTTCAGGGTTAATTTGCATTTCTTTGATCACCTGTGGCAAACATCTCTTCCTCTGTTTATAGGCCATTTGCGATTCTTCTTTTGTGAATTAAATTGATTCTGTCCTTGATGATACAAGACTGGGGTTCAGAATGTGGAATATTTTCTGGTGAGGTCTCTGACGGTGGAGGGGATGTGCGGGTTTCTGTCTGCATCATTCTCAGTGGTTTAGCCACTGCTTTCAGACCTGCCGCTGTGTCTACTTATTCTAATCTCTCTTAATCCGGCATCAGGGATCACTTCCGGCTCCTGTCTTTACACATCTCTAGCAGTTGCACTGTACTTACCTTCTTCACATCTTACTTCTAATCTTCTCTGGGCTCAAATAAATAAATAAATAGACAGATTGGAAAGAAAAATAGAAAAATAATCAAACTGGCTAGGACTTTGCCAAATAAAATGTTAAATTAACTGGGAAATTCGCTCTGGACACTCATTTAGCGGCTCAGAGAACTCTGTGTTCTGCTTCTGGGCGTTGACTGTGCTACAGAGAACGGATATTCCCAGGTAAATCCATCTGAATGACTAAGAATCTTCTGCATGAGTACTGTATTTATTTTTGTCTTTTCAGTGTGAACTGCCTGAGCTCTTGAGCACCAGAAGACTCTGGGAAGTTTTGAGTCAACAGTTACTGGGAAGAAGGCCCAATAAGAGCCAAGAAGTCCTGGGAATCCCCCCAACAGCTTGTCCACAAGAACCATCTGGCCAAAACAGGGGAAGTGAAAATAACTCCTCTCTGCCTTCACCATGGGCCCAGATTAGCAAAGAAGAAAAAAAAAAAATTCTTCTAAGGAGGATTTACCACTAAATTTAGTCCCTGACTTTCAGACACCTTCCGTGCATAAATAGGCTAAAACAGATTATTCCGAGAGCTTCCGAAAAAGAAAGTCAGATAAACTGTAACAAATTTGAAAAGGAGCCAAAATAATTAATAGAAACAGTTTCACTGCTGTCTTGTTTCTCTTCCTAATTAATATTTATGCACGCACATTCCGGAGACGTTGCTGTTTGCTTAAGAATACACTGTTGCAATATTGTTGGCTACAGCTGTTTTTGCAGTAGAACTTCATTGAGCAGCCTGAAATTGACAGATGAATACCCTGGTAATTAAATTTCCTAAAGAGGAGGAGTTGTATCTCTCTTCCTAAAAAATAAAATGATTATGGTAACAACGATATAGGTAGAGAACTACCAAACATCCTAAAATGGCAAATGGAGTTTTGAGAATCAAAAGTGTGTGTTAAGTTTTTCTCTTCAAAGAGCTGTCACGGGGTGAAGAATTACCAGACTGTGAGGTCTTGTTCCTAGGGGAAGGGGCAGGTGTCTGTGGAAAGCCAAAGCCTTTGCAAAAGGAAGGAGGGTTTGTGTTGGTAGTAAATGCGGGATGTCTTTACAATGACTTTGTTGTGACGGCTCTACACTGATAAATCACAACCAGTGCAGCCTCTAATCCGGAAGTTTCATTCATACAAACCAACGAGTGCTGTGAGCTTGTCCCTGGAACAGGCCAGTTTGAAAACAGTGGCCAGGAATCCAGGAGAGTGGGGAGTTGCCTCCTAGAGTGCAGTACCCCTAATTACACCACAGTTAAGCTGCCCCTGAGCTCTTCAACACCACCTCCCGCCACCCGCATGCTGATCCGGTTGTGGTTTATACAGTGAGGGTCCTAGAGTCACCCTCGCCCTTCCCCAGCTTTTCCCTGGCAGGCTAGATTTGACCAAATTCCAGCATTTTTGTTATTCAGCATTTGTATAAAACATACTACCTTCCGAGGGCTTTGCAATCATTGATTAGCTATTAGCCAGCTTGTGATGGATGAGTGTGCAGTTCCTAAATTACACGCTGCACCAAATGAAGCATATATCTTTCCCAATCCCTCCCTCCTCCCGCCCTCCCCTCTCCATCTCTTTCCCTCTCTGTCTCTCTTTGTCTATCTGTCTGTCTCTCTCTCTCCCTTCCTCCCCAAGGAGGGATTGATTAGGTCCACACTAATCAATCCAGGCAGGACAGGATCTCGCTTCCGTGAGCAAGCTCTCCATCCCAGCGAAGCTGGGGCTCCCAGAGCTCTGACCACCTCCCTTCAGCTGCTCCCTGACCTGCACAGTCGAGTCCCTTTTCATCACCAGTCTGTCACTCACACGAAATCAGTAAATCATTTCTCTTGTCAGAACTTTCAGCTTGGCCTCCCCTGCCCTCCTAGACTCTGATAGTTGGGAACAAATAATGCTCTAACCACCTGTTTATTAATAAAACATTTGCCTCTCCTAACTCAAGCAGTAAGTAATTTGAAGTGACATTGCTGTTACGTTCACAGTTATTTTTCGGTACTGCTGAGAAATGCATATATTTATCTCTGTTTGGGGAAGCCCACATTTACACCCTCAGTTTTTCATTAAAGGCACACCGTCTCCCCTTTATAGTTTGCCTGCCTTGCTCAGCTGCCTGTTTGGGTTCGTGTAACGTCTATCGGTACCTGTCTCTAGGGAGACTAGAGGCAAGCCAAAGAGAGATACTGGGCATTTTGAAAGCCTGCCAAAGGCCCTGTGCCGTCTTTCACTCCATGTTTAAACAGGATTCTTTAACCGCATAAAGATGCCAAAACCTAGTCAAGGTATTATTTTGTTATGTACCCTGATGATCCATGATCTAATTTCACACTTTGTCTAAAAATTGGTTTAGTACCGATCGCAGTTTCTTGTACCACTACCCTGGGAGCTTACTGGCTCCAAGCCCATCCTCAAGTCTCAGCATTCAGATTGGTCTTCGCATTGTGTCAGCTAGCCCACCTTTGTTCAGTCATCTCCTCCAGGGTTCCCACTCTGCCCCCCTGTCCAGTGAAGCTTAATACCAGAAACAATTATTTTTCACCAAATTGTCAGACTTCAATTTTCCCCCTCTCATGCTAGATAACACCAAGTGTTTAATTCAGAGAAGCATTCCTGCAGTATTCCCACTGACTCCAATTAATGTGCATCCGTAAGGGGCTTATTTTCTGGCATCCTGACTAATTGCATATACCCAGTCTCCAGTCGAACCAGGTTTAAAAAAAAAAAAAAAACTTATAAGGAAAACTTCATCAATTCTTTCTTTTGAAATTTTTAGCTTACTTGAAATTTCTGAATATTCTTTTCCCAGAAGGATTCCAGACCAAAGGGATCACCCTTAAAGCAGAGATCAGTTGCATTCATAATATTCCCAATAATACATGCGTTAGCAAAGCTGTCAACTAATTAGCCAAGGTTGTGCGGCAAGAGCACATCATATTGCTTCAACTGCACACCGAATAAGCATCTCTGCTCCTCTGGGAAAACTGATTAACATTTATCCTCCAATTTAAGAGTCTAGAATGATGTTACAAACAATTACCCCTTGAATCAATCATTATTAGTCCATTTGTGTGCAGGGAAACGACCCCTGCAAATTCTGGTATGTTTGTTAGTATATTTATTCATTTGCTCAAAAATATTTATTGAGTGTTCACCATTTGTCAGGAATAGGTTAGATGCTGGAAATGTCACAAAATTTATGAAGCAAGCCTAGTCTGGAACAATAGGTTTATGGAAATAGAATCAAAAGGAGGAGTGGTAGGCAGAATAACGTCCCCCAGATGTTTATGTCCTAATCTCAGGAACTTGTTAATATGATATGTTACATGGCAAAGTGACTTGCAAATGTGGTTAAGACGCTTGAGATGCAGAGATTCTCCTAGGCCCAATCCTCTTAGATTGGGTCCCTAAAATCTGAGAACCTTTCCCAGCTGTGGAGAGAAAGAGATGTGGTAATGGAGGCAGTCAGTGAGATTCCATGTTGCTAGCTCTGAAGATGGAAAAAGAGGGCCACAAGTCAAGGAATGCAGGTGGGCTCTAGAAGCTGGAAAAGGCAAGGAAACCAATTCACCCAAAGAGCATCCAGAAAGAAAAGAAGCTCTATGGGTACCTTGATTTTAGCCCAGTAAGGACCATGTTGGATTTCTGACCTATAGTACTATAAGGTAGTCAAGTTTGTTCTTTTAAGCCACTAAGTTTGTGTAATTGGTTATAGCAGCTCTAGAAACTAATACAGGAATTTGTGTTCAAATACAACTGTGCCACTCATTAGCCATGTGATTTGGGCCCATTGCTTAACCTTCTCAGTGTCTCAGTTTCTTTATCTGTAAACTGAAGATAATAATACCTACTTTACAGGTTAGTGTTGGAAAAAACTGTAAAACAAAGCTGGTGAAGCCTCTGGCATTATGCCAGAAGGCAATAGGTATTCAGTGAATAGTTGCGGAACATGCTGTTGACACAAAACTCTGAAAGTCATCTTTACCAAACTATCCAAGGGTTAACATCACATCCTGCTAAGTAGACTAAGAACCCACCAGGTCCAAGGAAGCAGCAGAGATGTGGAGATACTACACAGATGGGAGAAGAGGACCCAACCATGAGTACAAAATTTCAACATCCTGCCTGATTAAATCCTGTTGTAGCTTTCCTCATTTTACAGAAGATCCTGGGGTGTTCTGTTGCTTGTGCCAGGAACACTACTATGAATCAGAGCTTACAGTTCATGTTCAGCTGCATCCCTGAGCACTTAAAGTGTGTGTCTAGCTACATTATGGTTGATGGTTTCTCTCCATTCACATTAATTCTGACCAACCACAGAGAGGCAATTAAGGAAGCATCCCAAACAGAGAATCCCATAGTAAAGAAAGAGCTCTGGATCTCTCAATAGCGAGTGAGGATCTCCCAACATCGGTGATCTGCTCACATAGCTAGAGAGAGATCTGGTGACATCAAAGTTTCCGCATGCCTCTCGACTATAGGCTTCCAAACGAGAGAGCTTTTGAGCAGGCAGAGATCTTAAAGGTCACTGGACTTAACCTCCCATGAAAAAGGAGGGAAGTTCATTGCTGATCAGAGGAGACTGCTGAGTCTCTAAAGGGGGCAAGAGGGTGGTAAAGTTTATCAGGGCCTTCTCTATGTGTAATTTGAAGATTAATAGCTTAAACCTCAGAAAGTTCAAAACTTCTTGAGTTGTTCCGAATGGTATTACTTATAAAGAATAAGAAGTAGGACATTAAAACAGAAGAAACATTAGAGATCACGCAGTGATCCCTGGTGATCCCTGAATGTTTAAGAGGATCAGACAAGATGACATTTAAGATAACTTCCAAAGCTAAAATCTTATGGTATCCTTAATATTCTTCAGCCTTTTGAGGTTCTGTACCTAGAAGAGAGCCAATAAAATCAGAGGTTTAACCTAGTGAGGTATTTTCTTAAGGAACAATGTGGAACTTTAGGTAGTCTTTGTAATTGTCTGTTGGTTTAATGTTAAATCCTAGAAGTAAAAGGTGGCTAACTTCCCAATGCTTTAGTGCATACAAGAATGCTAACACAAATGTTTATTTCAAGCTCTGTTGGAAAGAAAGGAAAATAATCCATATAAAGCAGTGCATCCTTGCTGGAGAAGTACCATCACAGAGACAAGAAGATAAGCTGATTAAAGGATAATGAACAATTTTTGCTTTTTTAAAGTGATAGTAATTATGCAGCTCAAATGCTTCAAGTGTGTACCTTCTCTTTAGATCAAATATCTTTACAAACTGTATTCTATGACCTTCACCAAAGAGCTGCTCTGAAATCTCCTCCCCCAACATGGCCACATGCTCCTCATGTAGACATAAAAATCCTGTCATTCCATTCCTTCAGTCTCTTCCTCCCACTCCAACCTGTTTTTTTTTTCAATTTCCCAATCTGGAAAATATTTATTTTTCCTAGTGGCAAGGATTACAAATCTTTATGCTCTTGCTTAAAATACTCCACTTCCAAGATTAACATACAATATATTAACTATATTTTTATAACTGAATCTGAATAATTTAATTTGTTCTGAATTCTTACTATAAATGTTAAAATGTTAATTTAAAACAGCTTATGAATAAATTCTATTTAGTCAATGTATAATTTAAGTTCCAAAAATAAGAGCTTCCACTGCCTTCCTTGCTGGTAATTAGACCCTTGTATATTCACAGTTTTGTCAGTGATTTCCAGGGCACCATCTCCAGAAAAATGTTTCTGTGTTCTCTCAACCCAGTTCTTCCCCTCCTGATGGGCCACCGTTGATTGCTTTTGCTGCCAGCAACCTCTGAGGGCTCACAGCTTCAATGTACACAGCTATCCTTGCTGGTTACCATAGCTGCGATCACCACTCTAGACTCAGGAGAGCCAATATAGCTATTACTTTCTTACAGAACATGCCCTTCTTTTCAATCTCTCACAAAATAAGAAAGATCATTCCATTACTCTTGATGAAGGTTAATAGATGGTCCAGGGATGATGGAAGGGCAACAAGCAAGGCACAGAATGATTTATAATAAACGGTAGGAGCCCAGACAACTCCCAATGTTCTTTAAGGGCCATCTCCCTGAGCCATCTTAGCTGTTTCCCTGGAACCAAGCGCAGTTTCCCATCCCCATTGCCAGAAAGGCTCAGGTCATCTCTATGGCTCTGTACCTACACCAAACTGTCTCTCAGACCCAGGGAAATGAAAAAAGCTTTTCTCTCATTTCATCACAAAACTTGTCTTTTATGTGTTTATTTCCCACACTAAAATTCACTTCCTTCTAGAATGATTTACACAGTTTAGTCCCTTGGAACCCCAAAGACAGTTACACAATAATCTCAAATCTGTACATTTACCAAGGTATTTGATATTATGCTCTAAATAACAAAGCCCAATTGGAGCCAGGCAGGGAGGTGCCCTAATATCAATCCAGGTTTTTTCATTTTCTCCTCATCACTGATCCAAAAACTTTGGGCCTCTGATGTCATACGTATCACATAGGGGCATCTTGATACATGAGTAGAATTCTAGATATGACATGAATTATCCCAAGTGTGTGACCAAAATCATGGTGGGCTTCACAGTTTGCAATCAATGAAAGTATTCCATTTAACAATATTAAGAGAAATGCCAAATGGTTTAAATTATTCTACTTATACAATTTCAGTCACATACAGGTTTTCATGCTAAAATTTTAAGGTAAAATTCAGATTCAGAAATTGTATGGATTATTAGACCAACACAAATGACCAAAGTACAAGATATACTTTTTTGGTCATAAGATTGAATATGTTGGCTTCTAAAATCCAGGAGATCTTTCAAGTCATTATTCAGTAGCATAGGTCAGAGGCAGAAGGGAGAAGTGGAAAGGCAGTTAATATTTGATGGCAGTCAAGGGTGAACATTTTTACATAGGCTACCTCATTTAATCATGACAAACACCCTAAAAGGTAGGTGATGTTATTCCCATTTAATGAGTAATAAAGATGAGATTCATAAAGAATAGGCAACTTGAGTGATGGCGTGCAGCTAGGAAGTAGAAACGTTGGGATTTTTATTCAGTTTCTCTCTGGCTACAGGGCCTGTGGTTTATCTTTAAAAACAGCTTAACAAAAACCTAGTAAGATGTGAACTTTGAATGAGATCTACAGCAGAGGGTAAAGAATTTAGACTTTTGCAAAACAAACCATTTTTGTTTTCCTTTGAGAAATGTCCATTGCCAAGTTAGCCAGAAAACTTTTGCTCCCAAGTCACTTGGTCAATATGGGATAGCCCGCTGGCTCCAACTACCTAAAGGGTGGTGTGGACTCTCTCCTCAAGACAAGATGAATTAATTACAAAAAAACAAAAAAAAAACCGTTTAATTGTTTGATAAATCAACTCTGGTGAAAAGAGAATCTATTACCTCCAGGCTTCCTGAAGTTAAGTGACTAGTGTTTATAAAGAATTACAAATACGATACACTTGCTAAGAGCTCCTATGTTGGCTCATAAATCCTGCAAGGTACATTATCTACGTGGGACATATGAGTGATATTTATGATTTGAATGTTACTAGTGAGGAATCTGTGATTTAGAGGGGCTACAGAGCTTGCAAGCAATGGAGCCAAGAATCAAATCCAGGTTTATCTGATGCCACGTTCGGCGCACTTTCCACTGTTTCTTACAGTATCAGAAATTTCAGCGCCATTTAAAACTTGATATGACTGTGAACAGGAGGTGTGTAAATGTGTATCTGAGAGAAGAATTTAGTTGTGCAGCTGAATGATCAGTGGGGCAGTGCTGAGTCAATGTACCATGAACAGATTTTTCCAGGAACACTTCAGGACACGAAGGTTTGCTGGTGTGTCAGTTGACAGACCCTAGGGTCATTTTTCTTCCAGGAATGGGGGAAAATACCAAAATGGGTAGTATGCTAAGAAACCAGAGGCAAAAGAATTATATTAAAATCAAAAAATTAAAATTAGTAACTCAAACTTCTGTGTTTTGATGCCCCTTTGCCAAGAGACTTATGGGGAAATATCCAAAGTATTCTAACATGAAACCATAAATACTAAATTCAAAAAGAGCAAAATTCTCTATAACTTTTCAAAAGGGGAACAGACCTAAAACAACAGTAACAACACAAATAGATGTACTGTGTTATGAAAGTCATATTGAAAACCAACTGCATAGTTAAGAATTGCTTGATTTAACATTTTAAAATAAACAGACATTTTTCTTTTTTCGGGCATTGCTCCTCCAGATCTGACTTAGAGGCTTAAATAGATGGATCCTTCAAATAACTTGTCAAAAGGAAGACCATTTTACAGTTGACTTAGAAACTGATTTAGATGTTTTAAAATGTCTTTAGTTATATCCTTGATCTAGTGGTTAAAGATAGAATAGAATATAAAAAGGAAGGAGAAATAAAGCAAAGTCTGTATGTGTATCCAATGCTTAACATTAAAGACAAATCAAAAGAAGAAATAAATATATATAATGAAGAAAAGAATTAAAGGGAAAGAGCAAGTGGGGATAAGGGAAGGATTATTTGATTCATACAGATTGGCAGTTTAAAAAGTTTAATACAACATTTCTCTTTTCCCTTTTATTTTTTTCCTTAACCTTTCGCCATGAACAAAACAAAATCAATGTTCCTGTTATAGGTGACAACACAGGCTGGCCATTTCCTGCTTGATCCTGAATTGTGCATGTGAAAATCTCTGTCACTTTGTGAAGATAGATTGTGTAATCTGGGAATAACAGAGAAAGAATCTGAATTTGGAAACAAAATTCTCATCAACTAAGAAAAAAATTGTCAGTCAGTCAGAAACGTGTTTGACTTCTGACTATGTGCTGTAGACCCACATCTCTGAACTAATAATGAATTCTCTACCTTGCAACTCAAGGCTCCCATATAACAAAGTGGCATATGCAGTGAATTTTAATAATGCTTATGTATATTCCTATCATCAAAAATAGTACTCAGGGGCTTCCCTGGTGGCACAGTGGTTAAGAATCTGCCTGCCACTGCAGGAGACATGGGTTCAAGCCCTAGTCCAGGAAGATCCCACATGCCACGGAGCAACGAAGCCCATGCACCACAACTACTGAGCCTGCGCTCTAGAGCCCGTGAGCCACAACTACTGAGTCCACATGCCACAACTACTGAAGCCCACGCGCCTAGAGCCCATGCACTGCAACAAAGAGTAGCCCCCACTCACCCCAACTAGAGAAAGCCCGCATGCAGCAATGAAGACCCAACACAGCCAAACATTAAAAAACAAATAAATTTATAGAAAAAAATAGTACTCAGTTGAGAAATGCAAATAAAAACTACAATGAGGTGCCACCTCACACTGGTCAGAATGGCTGTCATTAAAAAATCTACAAATTGGGGCTTCCCTGGTGGCGCAGTGGTTGAGAATCTGCCTGCTAACGCAGGGGACACGGGTTCGAGCCCTGGTCTGGGAGGATCCCGCATGCCGCAGAGCAACTAGACCCATGAGCCGCAACTACTGAGCCTGCGCGTCTGGAGCCTGTGCTCCGCAACAAGAGAGGCCGCGATGGTGAGAGGCCCGCGCACCGTGATGAAGAGTGGCCCCCACTTGCCGCAACTAGAGAAAGCCCTCGCACAGAAACGAAGACCCAACACAGCCAAAAATAAATAAATTAATTAATTAATTAATTAATTAATTTAAAAAAAATCTACAAATAATAAATGCTGGAGAGAATGAGGAGAAAAGGGAACCCTCCTACACTGTTGGTGGGAATGTAAATTGATACAGCCACTATGGAGAACAGTATGGAGGTTCCTTACGAAACTAAAAATAGAGCTATCATATGATCCAGCAATCCCACTCCTGGGTGCATACCTAGAGAAAACCATAATTCAAAAAGATACATGCACCCCAATGTTCATTGCAGCACTATTCACAATAGCCAAGACATGGAAGCAAACTAAGTGTCCATCAACAGATGAATAGATAAAGAAAATATGATACACACACACACACACACACACACACATCACACAATGGAATACTACTCAGCCATAAAAAAGAATGAAATAATGCCATTTGCAGCAACATAGATGGACCTAGAGGTTATCATACTAAGTGAAGTAAGTCAGAAAGAGAAAGACAAATACCATATGATATCACTTAAGAGAAAGACAAATACCATATGATATCACTTATGTGTGGGATCTAAAATATGACACAAATGAATTTATTTACAAAACAGAAATAGACTCAAAGACATAGAGAAGAGACTTGTGATTACCAAGGGGGTGGGGGGATGAGAGAAGGATGGAGTGGGAGTTTGGGATTAGCAGATGCAAACTATTATATATAGAATGGATAAAAAAACCAAGGTCCTACTATATAGTACAGGGAACTATATTCAGTATCCTGTGACAAACCATAATGGAAAAGAATATGAAAAAGAATATATATATATATATATATATATGTATATATAAAACTGAATGACTTGCCTGTACAGCAGAATTTAACACAACATTGTACATCAACTATATTTCAATAAAGTAAATTTTAAAAATAGTACTCATTTGAAAGATTCCTCCTTCCTGCTATGTTGGATAAACAGGTACCAGACTTAGACTTATCTCCCTGCCCTAAACAAACAAAAACAGGATGAAATATATAAGGCTACTACTTTCAGGCATTGGATAGTGGGCAACAGAGTAATGCAATTTTTTTTTTTTTTTGCTCCGTCAGGTCTTAGTTGCAACAGGTGGGCTCCCTAATTGCGGCACACAGGCTTCTCTCTAGTTGTGGCGTGCAGGCTCCAGGGCATGTAGGCTCTGTAGTTGTGGCGCCTGGGTTCCAGAACACGTGGGCTCTGTAGTTTGTGGCAAGCAGGTTGAGGCGTGAGCTCAGCAGTTGTGACGCATCGGCTTAGTTGCTCCGTGGCATGTGGGATCTTAGTTCCCCAACCAAGGGTCGAACCCACGTCCCCTGCATTGGAAGGCGGACTCATCACCACTGGGCCACCAGGGCAGTCCCAGTACTACAATTCTTGAGAGAGGGGAAACAAAACAGGTAAGCCCCGTGATTTATACTGTTCTCTGCCTGGATATATGTATATATAATTTTCCAACCACTGCACAGAGAATTAGAACCCAGGCACAGCTCAGTGGTCCCACTGAGCTGAGGAGGAAAAGGTCCAAGTGCAGGGCTCCAGAAGCACCTGGAAGTGTAGCACAGAACAGCAGAGAGGAAGAGGCAACAGAATACCATAGGTGAGTGTCTGAAGGAGGAGGTTTTCTTCAGATCCCTGGACAAGTCCTAGCCTGTGCATATTCAGTGTGAGATTCTATAACATCTATCAGAGTGACTGCTACTGCTACAAGGTTGATAGTGGTATGGAGATTTTTTAAAGAATAATATGAAATACTGGCCCACTGAGAGTGCAAAGCATTGTTAATATCCTAAGCACACAGCTGAAACCCCAGAATGGCGACACCTCAGGAGTTTCTTAAGAACCATGTCTTAGTTTACAGCTACTCTAGACATGTCCTTACAAACACTAAACAGAGCTTCAGTAAGATGAAGGAAACCTTCCAGTAATCAATTGCCTGTCAGAAAAAAACTCAATGTTCTTTTAAGGAAGACAATATAGCCCAAACTCTACAATATATACTCCACAATGTCCAGTTTGCAATAAAATAAAAAATTTCTATGCATTCAAAGATGCAGGAAAAATAGTATCCATGGTCAAGAAAAATATAAATCAAAGGGTAATGATCCAACATTAAAACTGGCAGACAATGACTTTAAAGCAGCTGTTAAACAGGTTGAAGGATTTAAACAAAAATAGGTCTTAATAAGTGACGTGATGGAAAATCTCCACCAAGAAACGGAAATTATCTTTTTAAGGTGAATAGAAATACTAACTCTGAAAATTGTAACCTCTGAAATTTTTAAATAGTCACTATTTGACATTAATAAAAGATTGGAAATAGCATTAGGAAAAGTCAATAAACTTTAAGACATCCATGGAAATCAACCTCTCTGAAAAGCAGAGAAATAGGGTAGAAAAAAAAATAGATTCTCATTGGCCTGTGGGAAGACATTAAGAAATTTAATATATGTGTACATAGAGTCCCATAATAAGAGGAGAGAGAAAATGGAGCAGAGAAAATATGTAAAGGAGTTGTGACCAAATTTTTCCCAAATTTGGTGAAAAATATCAATGTACAGATACCAAAAGTTTACCTAACTTCCAGTAGAGTACACAAAAATGAAACCAAACCTATTCACATCACAGTCATACTAACTGCTGAAAATCAAAGAGAAAGAGAAACATCTTAGAAGCCCCCAGAGGTAAATGGCACATTACATACAAAAGGAAAAAATAGTGACAATTCCTTCTTCATTAGAAACAGTGGAAGTCGGAACACAAAGAAATGTCCATATTTAAAGAACTGGAATTTGGGGAAGGGGAGAGGGAACAGAGGGGGAGATTTTCCACCCAGAATTATGTGTCTAGTGAACCCATTCCACAAAGCGAGGACAAAACAAATTTATTTTTAGATGAATGAAAGCTGAAGAAAGTGTTGCCAACATATATATATCATAAGAAATGGTAAAGGGATATGTTTTCAAGCTGAAAGAAAATGATACAGGATGGGAACTGATTATATAAAGGAAAGAAGAGCTCAGGAAAAAGTAATATGTGCCTAAATGAAAAAGAATTGTATTTTTGGAGAGAGACCTTCAAGATGGCAGAGGGGTAAGATGCGGAGATCACCTTTCTCCCCACAAATACATCAGAAATACAACTACCTGTGGAACAACTCCTACAGGACACCTACTGAACATGGGCAGAAGACCTCAGATTTCCCAAAAGGCAAGAAACTCCCCATGTTCCTGTGTAGGGCAAAAGAAAAAAGAAAAAACACAGACAAAAGAATAGGGACGGGACCTGCACCAGTGGGAGGGAGCTGAGAAGGAGGAAAAGTTTCCACACACTAGGAAGCCCCTTCACTGGTGGAGATGGGGGGTGGTGGGGGAGAAGCTTCGGAGCCACAGAGGAGAGCGCAGCCACAGGGGTGTGGAGGGCAAAGCAGAGAGATTCCTGCACAGAGGATCGGCACTGAGTAGCACTCACCAGCCCGAGAGGCTTGTCTGCTCACCCGCTGGGGCGGTTGAGGGCTGGGAGCTGAGATTTCAGCTTCGGAGGTCAGATCCCAGAGAGAGGACCGGGGTTGGCTGCGTGAACACAGCCTGAAGGGGGCTAGTGCACCACAGCTAGCCAGGAGGGAGTCCAGGAAAAAGTCTGGAACTGCTTAAGAGGCAAGAGACCATTGTTTCAGGGTGCGTGAGGAGAGGGGATTCAGGGCACCACCTAAACGAGCTCCAGAGGCGGGCGCGAGCCGCGGCTATCAGCGCGGACACCAGAGACGGTCATGGGATGCTAAGGCTGCGGCTGCAGCCACCAAGAAGCCTGTGTGCGAGCACAGGTCACTCTCCACATCTCCCCTCCCGGGAGCTTGTGCAGCCCGCCACTGCCAGGGTCCCGTGATCCAGGAACAACTTCCCCAGGAGAACACATGGCGTGCCTCAGGCTGGTGCAAAGTCATGCCAGCCTCTGCTGCCGCAGGCTAGCCCCGCATCCCGTACCCCTCCGTCCCCCTGGCCTAAGTGAGCCAGAGCCCCTTAATCAGCTGCTACTTTAACTCCGTCCTGTCTGGGCAGGGAACAGGCACCCTCAGGTGACCTACACAAAGAGGCAGGGCCAAATCCAAATCTGAACTCCAGAAGCTGTGCGAACAATGAAGAGAAAGGGAAATCTCTCCCAGCAGCCTCAGGAGCAGAAGATTAAATCTCCACAATCAACTTGATGTACCCTGCATCTCTGGAATACCTGAAAAGATAATAAATCATCCCAACACTGAGGCGGTGGACTTTGGGAGCAACTGTAGACTTGGGGTTTGCTTTCTGCATCTAATTTGTTTCTGGTCTTATGTTTATCTTAGTTTAGTATTTAGAGTTTATTATCACTGATAGATTCGTTTATTGATTTGGTTGCTCTCTTCCTTTTTTTTTATATATAGATATATATTTTATTTCCTTTCTCTCTTTTTGTGAGTGTCTATGTGTATGCTTCTTTGTGTGATTTTGTCTCTATAGCTTTGTTTTTACCATATGTCCTAGAGTTCTGTCTTTTTTTTTTAGTAGAGTTTTTAGCATTTGTTATCATTGGTGGATTTGTTTTCTGGTTTGCTTGCTCTCTTCTTTCTTTCTTTTTTCAGTATTACTTCTTAATTTTTTTTAATTTTTAATATATTTTTTATTTTAGTAACCTTATTTTTTTCTTTCCTTCTTTCTTTTTTTCTCCCTTTTATTCTGGGCCATGTGGCTGACAGGGTCATGGTGCTCTGGCCGGGTGTCAGACCTGTGCTTCTAAGGTGGGAGAGCTGAGTTCAGGATATTTGTCCACCAGAGACCTCCTGGCTCCATGTAATATCAAATGGCAAAAGCTCTCCCAGAGATCTCCATCTCAATGCTAAGACCCAGCTCCACTCAACCACAAGCAAGATACAGTGCTGGACACCCTATGCCAAACAACTAGCAAGACAGGAACACAACCCCACCCATTAGCAGAGAGGCCACCTAAAATCATAATAAGGTCACAGACACCCCAAAACACACCATGGGACGAGGTCCTGCCCACTAGAAAACAAGATCCAGCCTCATCCACCAGAACACAGGCACTAGTCCCCTCCACCAAGAAGTCTACACAAGCCACCGAACCAACCTCTAGCCACTGGGGGCAGACACCAAAATCAATGGGAACTATGAACCTGCAGCCTGCGAAAAGGAGACCTCAAGCACAGTAAGTTAAGCAAAATGAGAAGAAAGAGAAACACACAGCAGATGAAGCAGCAAGGCAAAAACCCACTAGACCAAACAAATGAAGAGGAAATAGGCAGTCTACCTGAAAAAGAATTAAGAGTAATGATAGTAAAGATGATCCAAAATCTTGGAAATAGATTGGAGAAAATACAAGAAAAGTTTAACAAGGACCTAGAAAAACAAAAGAGCAAATGAACAATGATGAATAACACAATAAATGGAATTAAAAATTCTCTAGAAGGAATCAATAGCAGAATAACTGAGGCAGAAGAATGGATAAGTGACCTGGCAGATAAAATAGTGGAAATAACTACCAGAAAGCAAATAAAGTAAAAAGAATGAAAAGAATTTAGGACAGTCTTAGAGACATCTGGGACGACATTAACTGCACCAACATTTGAATTATAGGGGTCCCAGAAGAAGAGAAAAAGAAAGAGACTCAGAAAATATATGAAGAGATTATAGTTCAAAACTTCCCTAATATGGGAAAGGAAATAGTTAATCAAATCCAGGAAACGCAGAGAGTCCCATACAGGATAAATCCAAGGTGAAACATGCCAAGACACATATGAAACAAATGATCAAAAATTGAATACAAAGAAAAATATTAAAAGCAGCAGGGGAAAAACAAAAAATAACATACAAGGGAATCCCCATAAGGTTAAGAGCTGATCTTTCAGCAGAAACTCTGCAAGCCAGAAGGGAGTGGCAGAACATATTTAAAGTGATGAAGGGGAAAACCCTACAACCAAGATTATTCTACCCAGCAAGGATCTCATTCAGATTTGACAGAAAAATTAAAAACTTCACAGACAAGCAAAAGCTAAGAGAATTCAACACCACCAAACCAGCTTTACAAGAAAAGGTAAAGGAACTTCTCAAGGCAGGAAACACAAGAGAAGGAAAAGACCTACAATAACAAACCCAAAACAATTAAGAAAATGGTAATAGGAACATACATATCAGTAATAACCTTAAATGTAAATGGATTAAATGCTCCAACTAAAAGACATAGACTGGTGGAATACATACAAAACAAGACCCATATATATGCTGTCTACAAGAGACCCACTTCAGACCTACAGACACATACAGACTGAAAGTGAGGGGATGGAAAAAGATATCCTGTGCAAATGGAAATCAAAAGGAAGCTGAAGTAGCAATTCTCACATCAGACAAAACAGACTTTAAAATAAAGACTATTACAAGAGACTAAGAAGGACACTACATAATGAGCAAGGGATCAATCCAAGAAGAAGATATAAAAATTGTAAATATTTATGCACCCAACATAGGAGCACCTCCATACATAAGGCAAATGCTAACAGCCATAAAAGGGGAAATCAACACTAACACAATCATAGTAGGGGACTTTAACACCCCACTTTCACCAATGGACAGATCATCCAAAATGAAAATAAACAAGGAAACACAATCTTTAAATGATACATTAAAAAAGATGGACTTAATTGATATTTAAAGGATATTCTATCCAAAAACAACAGAATACACTTTCTTCTCAAGTGCTCATGGAATATTCTCCAGGATAGATCATATCTTGGGTCACAAGTCAAGCCTTGGTAAATTTAAGAAAATTGAAATCATATCAAGTATATTTTCCGACCACAATGCTATAAGACTAGATATCAATTACAGAAAAAAATCTGTAAAAAACACAAAGACATGGATGCTAAACAATACAGTACTTAATAACCAAGAGATCACTGAACAAATCAAAGAGGAAATCAAAAAATACCTAGAAACAAATGACAATGAAAACACGACAACCCAAAACCTATGGGATGCAACAAACACAGTTCTAAGAAGGAAGTTTATAGCAATACAAGCCTACCTCAGGAAACAAGAAACATCTCAAATAAACAACCTAACCTTACACCTAAAGCAATTAGAGAAGGAAGAACAAAAAAACCCCAAAGTTAGCAGGAGGAAAGAAATCATAAAGATCAGATCAGAAATAAATGAAAAAGAAATGAAGGAAACAATAACAAAGATCAATAAAACTAAAAGCGGGTTCTTTGAGAAGATAAACAAAATTGATAAACCATTAGCCAGACTCATTAAGAAAAAAAGGGAGAAGACTCAGATCAACAGAATTAGAAATGAAAAAGAAATAAAAACTGACACTGCAGAAATACAAAGGATCATGAGAGATTACTACAAGCAACCATATGCCAATAAAATGGACAACCTGGAAGAAATGAACAAATTCTTAGAAGAGCACAACCTTCTGAGACTGAACCAGGAAGAAATAGAAAATATAAACAAACCCATCACAAGCACTGAAATTGAAACTATGATTAAAAATCTTCCAACAAACAAAAGCCCAGGACCACATGGCTTCACAGGCAAATTCTATCAAACATTTAGAGAAGAGCTAACACCTATCCTTCTCAAACTCTTCCAAATATAGCAGAGGGAGGAACATTCCCAAACTCAGTCTACGAGGCCAGCATCATCCTGATACCAAAATCAGACAAAGATGTCACAAAGAAAGAAAATTACAGGCTAATATCACTGATGAACATAGATGCAAAAATACTCAACAAAATACTAGCAAACAGAATCCAACAACACATTAAAACGATCATACGCCATGATCAAGTGGGGTTTATCCCAGGAATGCAAGGATGCTTCAATATACACAAATCAATCAATGTGATAAACCATATTAACAAACTGAAGGATAAAAACCATATGATCATCTCAATAGATGCAGAAATAGCTTCTGACAAAATGCAACACTGATTTATGATAAAAACCCTCCAGAAAGTAGGCATAGAGGGAACTTACCTCAACATAATAAAGGCCATATATGACAAACCCACAGCCAACATTATACTCAATGGTGAAAAACTGAAAGTATTTCCTCTGAGATCAGGAAAAAGAAAAGGATGTCCACTCTTGCCACTATTATTCAACATAGTTTTGGAAGTCCTAGCCATGGCAATCAGTGAAAAAAAAGAAATAAACGGAATCTAACTCGGAAAAGAAGTAAAACCGTCACTGTTTACAGATGACATGATACTGTAGGTAGAGAATCCTAAAGATTCTACCAGAAAACTACTAGAGCTAATCAATGAATTTGGTAAAGTAGCAGGATACAAAATTAATGCACAGAAATCTCTTGCATTCCTATACACTAAGGATGAAAAATCTGAAAGAGAAATTAAGGAAACACTCCCATTTACCATTGCAACAAAAAGAATAAAATACCTAGGAATACACCTACCTAAGGAGACAAAAGACCTGTATGCAGAAAACTATGACACTGATGAAAGAAATTAAAGATGATACAAACAGAGGGAGAGATATACCACGTTCTTTTTTTTTTTTTTTAAAGGATTTTTTTTTCTTATTTATTTATTTATTTATTTATTTATTTTTGGCTGTGTTGGGTCTTCGGTTCGTGCGAGGGCTTTCTCCAGTTGCGGCAAGCGGGGGCCACTCTTCATCGCGGTGCGGGGACCGCTCTTCATCGCGGTGCGCGGGCCTTTCTCTATCGCGGCCCCTCCCGTCGCGGGGCACAGGCTCCAGACGCGCAGGCTCAGCAATTGTGGCTCACGGGCCCAGCTGCTCCGTGGCATGTGGGATCTTCCCAGACCAGGGCTCGAACCCGTGTCCCCTGCATTAGCAGGCAGATTCTCAACCACTGCGCCACCAGGGAAGCCCTATACCACGTTCTTGAATTGGAAATGTCAACATTGTGAAGATGACTATAATACCGAAAGCAATCCACAGATTCAGTGCAATCCCTATGAAAGTACCAATGGCGTTTTTCACAGAACTAGAAAAAAAATTTTCACAATTTGTGTGGAAACACAAAAGACCCCAAACAGTCAAAACAATCTTGAGAGAGAAAAATGGAGCTGGAGGAATCAGGCTCCCGGACTTCAGACTATACTACAAAGCTACAGTAATCAAGACAGTAATATACTGGCACAAAAACAGAAATATAGATCAATGGAACAGGATAGAAAACCCAGAGATAAACCCATGCACATATGGTCACCTCATTTTTAATAAAGGAGGCAAGAATATACAGTGGAGACAAGACAGCCTCTTCAATAAGTGGTGCTGGGAAAACTGGACAACTACATGTAAAAGAATGAAATTAGAACACTCTCTAACATCATACACAAAAATAAACTCAAAATGGATTGAAGACCTAAATGTAAGGCCAGACACCATCAAACTCTTAGAGGAAAACATAGGCAGAACACTCTATGACATAAATCACAGCAAGATCCTTTTTGAACCACCTCCTCGAGAAATGGAAATAAGAACACAAATAAACAAATGGGACCTAATGAAACTTAAAAGCTTTTGCACAGCAAAGGAAACCATAAACAAGACCAAAAGACAACCCTCAGAATGGGAGAAAATATTTGCAAATGAAGCAACTGACAAAGGATTAATCTCCAAGATTTACAAGCAGCTCATGCAGCTCAATAACAAAAAAACGAACAACCCAATCCAAAAATGGGCAGAAGATCTAAATAGGCATTTCTCCAAAGAAGATATACAGATGGCCTACAGACACATGAAAGAATGCTCAACATCATTAATCATTAGAGAAATGCAAATCAAAACTACAATGAGATATCATCTCACACCGGTCAGAATGGCCATCATCAAAAAATCTAGAAACAATAAATGCTGGAGAGGGTGTGGAGGAAAGGGAACACTCTTGCACTGTTGGTGGGAATGTAAATTGATACAGCCACTATGGAGAACAGTATGGAGGTTCCTTAAAAAACTACAAATAGAACTACCATACGACCCAGCAATCCCACTACTGGGCATATACCCTGAGAAAACCATAGGTCAAAAAGAGTCATGTACCAAAATGTTCATTGCAGCTCTATTTACAATAGCCAGGACATGGAAGCAACCTAAATGTCCATCGACAGATGAGTGGTTTAAGAAGATGTGGCACATATATACAATGGAATATTACTCAGCCATAAAAAGAAATGAAATGGAGGTATTTGTAATGAGGTGGATGGAGTTAGAGTCTGTCATACAGAGTGAAGTAAGTCAGAAAGAGAAAAACAAATACAGTATGCTAACACATATATACGGAATCTAAGGGAAAAAAAAAAAAAAAAGGCCATGAAGAACCTAGTGGCAAGACGGGAATAAAGACACAGACCTACTAGAGAATGGACTTGAGGATATGGGGAGGGGGTGGGGTGAGATGTGACAGGGTAAGAGAGTGTCATGGACATATATACACTACCAAATGTAAAATAGATAACTAGTGGGAAGCAGCCGCACAGCACAGGGAGATCAGCTCGGTGCTTTGTGACCACCTAGAGGGGTGGGATGGGGAGGGTGGGAGGGAGGGAGATGCAAGAGGGAAGAGAAATGGGAACATATTGTATATGTATAACTGATTCACTTTGTTATAAAGCAGAAGCTAACACACTATTGTAAGGCAATTATACTTCAATAAAGATGTTTAAAAAAAAAAAAAACTACAATGAGGTATCACCTCACACCAGTCAGAATGGCTATCATCAAAAAATCTACAAACAATAAATGCTGGAGAGGGTGTGGAGAAAAGGGAACCCTCTTGCACTGTTGGTGGGACTGTAAATGGATACAGCCACTATGGAGAACAGTATGGATTTTCCTTACAAAACTAAAAATAGAACTACCATATGACCCAGCAATCCCACTACTGGGCATATACCCTGAGAAAACCATAATTCAAAAAGAGTCATGTACCACAATGTTCACTGCAGCTCTATTTACAATAGCCAGGACATGGAATCAAACTAAGTGTCCATCGACAGATGAATGGATAAAGAAGATGTGGCACATATATACAATGGAATATTACTCAGCCATAAAAAGAAATGAAATTGAGTTATTTGTAGTGAGGTGGATGGACCTAGAGTCTGTCATACAGAGTGAAGTCAGAAAGAGAGAAACAAATACCGTATGCTAACACATATATATGGAATCTAAAAAAAAAAAAAAAAACTTTCTGAAGAACTTAGGGGCAGGACAGGAATAAAGTCACAGACGTAGAGAATGGACTTGAGGACACAGGGAGGGGGAAACATAAGCTGGGACGAAGTGAGAGAGTGGCATGGACATATATACACTACCAAATGTAAAACTGATAGCTAGTGGGAAGCAGCCACATAGCACAGGGTGATCAGCTTGGTGATTTGTGACCACCTAGAGGGGCGGGATAGGTAGGATGGGGGGAAGATGCAAGAGGGAGTGGATATAGGGATATATGTATACGTATAGCTGATTCACTTTGTTATAAAGCAGAAACTAATACACCATTGTAAAACAATTGTACTCCAATAAAGATGTATAAAAAAAATAGTATTTTTCTTATTTTCATTTCTTTAAAGGGAAAATGAAGATATGAAGCAAAAATAATAGCATTGTAATATCCACCTATAATCTATAAATAATTACAATATATGGAAACCACAGCACGAAGAATGGAGCAAACGAAATTAAACTATTACAAGATTCACAACATTTATACATTTGTGAAATTTGATTTTTGAAGTGGTATGTAATATATTTCAATATAATTTCTAAGAAGACTGTAATAATTTAAGATTTCATATGGTAATCTCTAGAGAAACTAATTAAAATGAATTTAAAAACCTAGAAACAATCCAAATATCCTTTACTAGGTGAATAGATAAACTATATAGTTGAATACTAGTTAGAAACTTTTAAAATAAACTTCTGGTATACGAAACAACATGGATAAATTTCATAGACATTATTTTGACCCAAAGAAGCCAAACACAAATACTGTCAAGTCTAGGGTGATAGAAATCAGATCAGTGTTTGCTTGGGGCAGAAGGTATATTTCAAATCCAAAGGGACACATGTGAATAAGGTATGACATTGATAAGGGTTATGTTTTCATGGATTTATGCATTTGTAAAAACTGGCTAAACTGTGTACCTAAAATCCCTGCACTTCATTATAGGTAAATTGTATTTCAATAGAATTGCATTTAAATATCTCCTTTTTAAAAAACTAAGAGAATCACAAAGGAAAAATTACTCATAATACTATCACCCACAGGTCATGTTTTAAACTTTGATGTATGTATATATTTTGTACTATTTCTTTCCACAAACTCTTCACACTATAAAAAACATTCCATGGCCTTCTTTTCATTATAAACTTTAATGTTGGCAAAACATAGGCTACATATCAATAAGTGTTCTGTTCCAGCATTTAAAACATGATTACATAATGTAAATGTAGCTAGATTAAAGGTTTACATACATGTACAAAATTATTAACTATAGCAATAAATATCAAAAAGCCTTCTTTTATTTTCCATTGCAAATCTCTTTGTATTATTGAGCTCTTATCCCCACTGAGGATTAAACATTAAATTGGCCAAGTGAAAGTATCCCTGTCTTCCTGTTTAAAACACTCAGTAAAGGGTAATTCCTCCATCTCTCAGGGTTTCTCCCCACCTTTCTTGGATGCTCCTTCCCAAAATGATGTCTCAGTGAAATGATGGCCTTTTCACAGCATTATATGAGGGGCATCTGGGTCTCACGATATCATTTGGGTCCTTGCAGTATTCACTAAAGTACGGCTTAGCCTAACTAATCACTAGCTGCCCTTCACCAGTATCTCTTTGGTATGGCTGGTGTCATTTGGCCTTTTAGCAGTCATGCTGTGACCCACTGATGGTGGCTATGGACCTTGCCCTTAGCTCCACTCTCAACCACATTGTTATGCTCTTCTAGTCACGAATCCCAAATTCTTCAATTCCATTGGCCCTCTTAGCACTTCTGCATCTTGCTTAGAGAGCCTGGGAATTCTCAGCCATTAATTCCACACTGGAGTGTTCAAGACTGAAATTTCCTCAGTCCTACACACCTAGGCACCTCCCACAGCCACTGTTCATTTATCATTCTGATGGCTTGTTGAAAAAGGGCTGTGCTGAAATGGGAATGCTTCTGAGAAACTTGCATCCCCCCCAGACTATGCCTAGGGATTTAGGGTACCAGCCCTGATGTTCCTTGAATTCTCCAAATCTCAAATCTTTTTTTTTCTCCATGACGATTCAACTGTAAAAAGGAAGCCATAACATTTGGGTGCCCCTAATTTTTTTTTACCTTATCTTCTTCTCTCCCTTAGTTTTATTCTGCCCACTCACAATTTTACGAAGTTAATTTTCCCTTTAATAAGTAGCAAAAATATTTATATCACATCCTCCTCTTGGCTATTCTTTGGTTTTCTCTATAGTCAAGCCTCTAGGTATTGGCTTTTTTATATGTAAAATCCTATGTATCTGAGTTGAAAGTCTAACTACTAATTTTAAAATGGAATTGTTTGAAACTCAGAGCAATGATGTCTGATGTCTCTGTTTTCTTTCCAAGAGTCATAATCTCCAGCTGAAAGCCTAGTTGTAATGGAAGAAGGGCAGGGGCAGACACAACAAGAAAAGAAATTGCATTTGGTCCCATGTCAAACGGCATCTAGTTTCAATAGCATTTCACTGCATGCATGTGCCAAAATGTGTTTAACCTATCTCCCGCTGCTGGACACTTAGGTTGCTACTGTTTTTTCATTACTTTTCTTAAGTTCATAAAGGGAATTTTAAGAAGACTAGAGAACAGGGCTCATTAAGGGGAGATACAAAGATTTGGGTAGAAGAAAAAGCCCAGGTCACTACTCAGCCCCCTTTCTCCTCCAAATGACTTGCTGTCCTTACTGTTGGAGCTTGGTTTGCTACACAATCAAGAATTCACGGTAGAAATGTGTTCATCCAGAGTCCATCGTAACTGCCTTTAAGGAGTGCATCATTCCATGCGCCCGATGATGCATGTGCCTACTTCCTCAGACACAATGCCTGAAATACCTTGGCAGCTTTAGTCAGCAGTTTTCTACCTGGGGGTGGGGATGGGGTGAATACATCTGCTATCCATGATAATTCACAATTTGTAATAAACTAAATGTCATGCATGGAAGCAATAGGCATCTTTGACGGCATTTCAATCATTTACACTTCTTTTATTGAAAACCTAATTTCTACTGAACACTCGTTTCCTCTCATCCTCACACCTAATCCATCACCAAGTCCTACCATCTCTGTTTTCAAATCTTGTCCACTGCTTTTCATATACGGTTCCATGATGCTAATGTCAGCCACATCCATTTCTTCCTTGAACTTTTGCAAAACCCAGTGATAGCTTTTGCCTTACTCCCTACAACCCTTCACATAGCAGCCAATCATCTTTTAAAATGTAAGGTAGATGACACCCCTCTTATGCTTAAACCAGTGGTACTCTGAATAAAATCCAAACAGCTTACATTTGTAAGTCAGTAGGTGGTCTGGCTCCTGACTATCTTACTTCAGCTCACCTTCTCTTTGCACATACTGTCCCTAAGGACAATAGGGTTCCTTTCTGTTCCTTGAACAAGTCAGGCTCTTTCCTGCTCTTAGACTTTATACTTACTTTCCCCTCTGCCTAGAAACCTCTTTTCCACATTCTCAACATAGTAGATTCTTTCCTATCCTCAGGTCTCAAATCAAATATCACTTCCTCAGAGAGGCCTTTACTCACCAATCCAATCAAAGACCCTTCATGAAGTTCTCTATCTTCTCACCCTCACGTTGATCACCATCTGAAGTTGTTTTGGTTGGTTTTATTGTTTATTTATTGTTTTACATCTGTTTCCAGCAGAGGTTTGTATGGTCTCTAAGAAAATAAACTTTGACTTATTTACTCTTGCATCCCTAACACCTATCTAGAATCTGACTTACAAAGATACTTAATAAATATGTAAATGAATTAATAAATAAATGAATATAGGAGTCACTTTGTTGTGAATCTCAAACTGCCATGATTCTCACAGTAGATACCTTGACCAGTAGCATAGAGTTACCTGGGAACATATTAGGAATTTAATTCCTGTACCCTACCTCCCCCAGACCTACTAAATCAGTAATTCTGGTGTGGTCCAGCCATCTGTGTTTTAACAAGCCCTCCAGTCACAATTGACCTTGTTATCAATCATTCCCATTTGACAGATGAAGGAACTAAGAAAGGTTGAGCACTTTGTCCAAGTTAATAAGTGAGAGATCTATAGGTGCTGAGTCTGAAGTCCCAGACCTTAACCCCTGAACCATGCTTCCCATAAATCCCATGGGTCCAAGGAATTTAAATACCAATAGAATGAAGTTTTACCTTCAGGGTCAGTCCAGTGAGACAAATATTTGAATCAATAATTGTATAATTGTGTGAAAAAGCGGCTAATATTTGAGTTATGCATAAAGCTCAAAGGGAACATGGAGGCATGATACCAGCGCTCTGCCTGGAATGATGAGGGAAAGGTTCTAACGCAAGTTCCATTTCAGATGTGCCTTTCATAATAGGTGAGAATGAGCTAAAACAAAAAAGGAGTAGCATGGATGAATCCAGCTTCCTGGAAGTGGGGTTTGGGGTGAATGGGTGAGGGTGACAGGATACATTTGAAAGACTACAGAAGTAGCCGGGCCCTGAATGGTCCAATCTGCATTCGTCAGCAAGGACTGCCATACAAAATACCCTAGATTGGTGGCTAAAACAACAGAAATTTATTTTCTCACAGTTCTGGAAGCTGGAAGTCCAAGACTAGGGTACCAGCATGGTCAGGTTCTGGCTGGTGAGGGCTCTCTTCCTGGTTTGCCAATGTCCACCTTCTCATGTTGTACCGATATAGCCTTTCCTCAGTGCATGAGCATGCAGAGAGAGAGTGCTCTGGTGTCTTTCCCTTCTTATAAGTACAACAATTCTGTCAGAATAAGGTCCCACTCACTGAGGTACAGGACTTCAACATATGAATGTACGGGGGACACAATTAGGTCCATAACATTCTGCCCCTGACTGGTCCCCCAGGAATTTATGTCCCTATTGCATGCAAAATTCATTCATTCCATCCCTACTACTCACAAAGTTTTAACTCATTTCAGCATCAACTGTAAAGTCTTAAGTCCAAAGTCTTATCTAAATATGATCTAACTCAGGTATGGGTGAGACTGAAGGTACAATTCATCCTCAGGTATAGTTCTTCTCCATCTGTGAACTTGTGAAACCAGACAAGTTCTGTGCTTTCAAAACACAATGATGGGACAGGCATAGGATAGACATTCCCATTCCAAAAGGGAGAAAGAAGAAAGAAGAAAGGGGTGACAGGCTCCAAGCAAACCCAAAACCTAGCAAGGCAAATCCCACTAGATCTTAAGGTTTGAGAATAATCCTCTTTGGCTCAATGTTCCTCCTTCCAGGCTCACTGGGATGGCAGTATCACCCCCTGCAGCTCTCTGTGGTGGCTTTGCCTTCTGAAATTAAGATGGAAACACCCTTGCCACATGGGTCTGTGGTGGAAGTGGCAGCCCTGATGATCTCTGAATTAACTTTAGGGTCCTTCCTCCCTCTCCTTGGAGAATAGTCCGTGTTCACAGTGGAATAGGCGTATAGCCTGGTCCTGTACAATCCAAGAAGTCTGACAGCTTTCCTTCATTTTGTCCCACTTTCTCTGTAACCTTTAGTCCACACCAGCAGTTTCTCTGCTGGTATCATCTCATTTTTATCCCTGACTTCTGCTGAGAGGGCTGACTAACATTATGGGTAACCTCTTCATGGAGTAATTATCCAGCTACATCGTTGGTGTTCTCTCCAGAACAAGCTTCTTCATTTTTTCACAATCTGGATAAGCTGATAGTTTTGCAGATCTTTCCATTTTGGTTCTTTTTTGCTTAACAATTCTTTCTTCAATTCATCTCTCTCCTCTCACATTTTACTAAAGCAGTCAGGAGGAACCAAACTGCCCCTTCAACACTCTGCTTAGAAATTTCTTCAGCTAAATATTCGATTTCATGGCTTGCAAGTTCTACCTTCCACAAAATACTAGAACACAATTCAACCAAGTTCTTTACTACTTTGTAACAAGAACCATCTTTCCTCCAGTTCCTAATAACCTGTTCCTCATTTCTGTCTGAGGTCTCTCCAGCATGGCCTTTAACATCCACATTTATACCAACATTCTGTTCATGGCAATCTAGGCTTTTTCTTGCATACACTTCAGAACTCCTCCAGACTCTGCCCATCATCCAGCCACAAAGCCCTTTCTACATTTGTAGTTACAGCAGCACCCCACTTCTTGATACCAGAATCTGTATTAGTCTGCTAGGGCTGTCACAACGAAATATACCACAGACTGGGTGGCTTAAATAACTGAAATTTATTTCTTACAGTCTGGAAGCTGAGAAGTCTAGGATCAAAGTGTGGGTAAAGTAGGTTTCATTTGGAGCCAGCTCTGGTGTCTCTTCTTATAATCAGCCTTAATAGGTGAGAGTCCAACCCTCATGACCTCATTTGATTTTAATTATCTCCTGAAGATCCTATATCCAAATGCAGTCACACCGGGGGTTAGGACTCCGATATATGAATTCTGGGGTGCGGGGGACACAATTCGGTCCATAGCACCTTGCTACAGAGTTTGCCTTTTACCCTAAGGAATATAAGGAATTGTTGAAATTTTTTAATAAAAGCATATGACCAACAATTCTCTTTGTATTCTTTCCCACCAAGGGCCTAACATTTACATATTTTAAAGAGGGGTGCAGAATAATTTTTTAAAAATGATAAGTCAGCAATGCAACCAAAGGCACTTTTATCCAACCAGAGTGTGAAGTAAAGTTTGCCCAGTGGCACCTGTCAATGGTACCTTCAGTCACTGGATTCTGCTTTGGCTCCTCTATTAATTTTTTATTGTGCCCCGCTCCTAATTGGCATCTGTATGGTATTTGAGCCTTAAGCTTGAATTAAATATCATTTCACACAGACGCGTGCACACGCACACACACACACACACACAAACCCTGACAACTGATAATAAAGGGAAAGGAACCATTCTAAATTACCTGGCACTTGTGCAGTAAGGCAGACAGTGGAGATTGACTTTTCCAAGTGAGTTGGGAACAAGATTCAGAATTTTTGCCTTGTAGCCATGGAATGATATTTTGAAATATGTTTGCATAAAGAATTACATGTCATTTGCAAATAATATGACAGATACTTAAGTTTGTATGGATAGCAAAACCTTTAAGTGCTTATTCCTAGTTTTTAATATTCAGTCTATGTAAGAAGCATCTCATTATCATACATTTAATGCTCTCCAAATTAAAGAAATAGACTACTATATATAGGATGGATAAACAACAAGGTCCTAATGTATAGCACAGGGAACTGTATTCAATATCCTGTGATAAACCATAATGGAAAAGAATATGAAAAGAACATATATATAGGAGGAGCTTCAAGATGGCGGAAGAGTAAGACGCGGAGATCACCTTCCTCCCCACAAATACATCAGAAATACATCTACATGTGGAACAATGCCTACAGAACACCTACTGAACGCTGGCAGAAGACCTCAGACTTCCCCAAAGGCAAGAAACTCCCCACGTACCTGGGTAGGGCAAAAGGAAAAAGAGAAAACAGAGACAAAAGAATAGGGACGGGACCCGCGCCAGTGGGAGGGAGCTGTGAAGGAGGAAAGGTGTCCACACACTATAAGCCCCTTCGCTGGCGGAGACTGCGGGTGGCGGAGTGGGGAAGCTTCGGAGCCACGGAGGAGAGCGTAGCCACAGGGGTGTGGAGGGCAAGGCGGAGAGATTCCCACACAGAGGATCGGTGCTGAGTAGCACTCACCAGCCCGAGAGGCTTGTCTGCTCACCTGCTGGGGCGGGCGGGGCTGGGAGCTGAGGGTCGGGCTTCGGTCGGATCGCAGGTGGAGGACCGGGGTTGGCGGCTTGAACACAGCCTGAAGGGGCTAGTGCGCCACAGCTAGCCAGCAGGGAGTCTGGGAAAAAGTATGCAGCTGCTGAAGAGGCAAGAGACTTTTTCTTGCCTCTTTGTTTCCTGGTGCGCGAGGAGAGGGGATCCAGAGCGCCGCCTAAACGAGCTCCAGAGACAGGTGCAAGCTGCAGCTCTCAGCGCGGACCCCAGAGAAGGGCAGGAGACGCTAAGGCTGCTGCTGCCGCCACCAAGAAGCCTGTGTGCGAGCACAGGTCACTCACTATCCACACCTCCCCTCCCGGGAGCCTGTGCAGCCTGCCACGGCCAGGGTCCTGTGATCCAGGGACAACTTCCCCGGGAGAACGCACGGCGCGCCTCAGGCTGCTGCAACGTCATGACGCCTCTGACGCCACAGGCTCGCCCCACCTCCTCCGTACCACTCCCTCCCGCGGCCTGAGTGAGCCAGAGCCCCCGAAGCAGCTGCTCCTTTAACCCCGTCCTGTGTGAGCGAAGAACAGACACCCTCAGGCGACCTACACACAGAGGCGGGTCCAAATCCAAAGCTGAACCCCGGGAGCTGTACGAACAAAGAAGAGAAAGGGAAATTTCTCCCAGCAGCCTCAGAAGCAGCGGATTAAAGCTCCACAATTAACTTGATGTACCTGCATCTGTGGAATCCCTGAACAGACGACGAATCATCCCAAATTGAGGAGGTGGACTTTGGGAGCAACATATATTATTTTTTTCCCCTTTTTCTCTATTTATGAGTGTCTATGTATATGCTTCTGTGTGTGATTTTGTCTGTATAGCTTTGTTTTACCATTTGTCCTAGGGTTCTGTCTGTCCATTTTTTGGGTTTGTTTTTTTTTTTTTTTGTTACTTAAAAAAATTTTTTGTTCTTAATAATTATTTTTTATTTTAATAACTTTTTTATTTTATTTTATTTTATTTTATCTTCTTTCTTTCTTTCTTTCTTTTTTCTCCCTTTTATTCTGAGCTGTGTGGAGGACAGGCTCTTGGTGCTCCAGCCAGGTGTCAGAGCTGTGCCACTGAGATGGGAGAGCCAAATTCAGGACACGGGTCCACAAGAGACCTCTCAGCTCCACGTAATATCAAACGGCGAAAATCTCCCAGAGATCTGCAACTCAACGCCAAGACCCAGCTTCACTCAATGACCAGCAAGCTACAGTGCAGGACACCCTATGCCAAACAACTAGCAAGACAGGAACACAACCCCATCCATTAGCACAGAGGCTGCCTAAAATCATAATAAGGCAACAGACATCCCAAAACACACCACCAGACGTGGACGTGCCCACCAGAAAGACAAGATCCAGCCTCATCCACCAGAACACAGGCACTAGTCCCCTCCACCAGGAAGTCTACACAAGCCACTGAACCAACCTCTAGCCACTGGGGGCAGACACCAAAATCAATGGGAACTACGAACTGGCAGCCTGCAAAAAGGAGACCCCAAGCACAATCAGTTAAGCAAAATGAGAAGACAGAGAAACACACAGCAGATGAAGGAGCAAGGTAAAACCCCACCAGACCTAACAAATGCAGAGGAAATAGGCAGTCTACCTGAAAAAGAATTCAGAATAATGATAGTAAAGATGATCCAAAATCTTGGAAATAGAATGGAGAAAATACAAGAAACGTTTAACAAGGACCTAGAAGAACTAAAGAGCAAACAAACAGAGATGAACAGCACAATAAATGAAATTAAAATTTCTCTAGAAGGGATCAATAGCAGAATAACTGAGGCAGAAGGACAGATAAGTGACCTGGAAGATAAAATAGTGGAAATAACTACTGCAGAGCAGAATAAAGAAAAAAGAATGAAAAGAATTGAGGACAGTCTCAGACACATCTGGGACAACATTAAATGCACCAACATTCCAATTATAGGGGTCCCAGAAGAAGAAGAGAAAAAGAAAGAGACTGAGAAAATATTTGAAGAGATTAGAGTTGAAAACTTCCCTAATATGGGAAAGGAAATAGTTAATCAAGTCCTGGAAGCACAGAGAGTCCCATACAGGATAAATCTAAGGAGAAACACGCCAAGACACATATTAATCAAACTATCAAAAATTAAATACAAAGAGAACATATTAAAAGCAGCAAGGGAAAAACAACAAATAATACACAAGGGACTCCCCATAAGGTTAACAGCTGATCTTTCAGCAGAAACTCTGCAAGCCAGAAGGGAGTGGCAGGACATATTTAAAGTGATGAAAGAGAAAAACCTACAACCAAGATTACTCTACCCAGCCAGGATCTCATTCAGATTTGATGGAGAAATTCAAAGCTTTACAGACAAGCAAAAGCTGAGAGAATTCAACACCACCAAATCAGCTTTACAACAAATGCTAAAGGAACTTCTCTAGGCAGGAAACACAAGAGAAGGAAGAGACCTACAATAATAAACCCAAAACAATTAAGAAAATGGTAATAGGAACATACATATCTATAATTACCTTAAGTGTAAATGGATTAAATGCTCCAACCAAAAGACATAGACTGGCTGAATGGATACAAAAACAAGACCTGTATATATGCTGTCTACAAGAGACCCACTTCAGACCTAGGGACACATACAGACTGAAAGTGAGGGGATGGAAAAAGATATTCCATGCAAATGGAAATCAAAAGAAAGCTGGAGTAGCAATTCTCATATCAGACAAAATAGACTTTAAAAGAAAGACTATTACAAGAGACAAAGAAGGACACTACATATTGATCAAGGAATCAATCCAAGAGGAAGATATAACAATTGTAAATATTTATGCACCCAACATAGGAGAACCTCCATACATAAGGCAAATACTAACAGCCATAAAAGGGGAAATCGACAGTAACACAATCATAGTAGGGGACTTTAACACCCTACTTTCACCAATGGACAGATCATCAAAAATGAAAATAAATAAGGAAACACAAGCTTTAAATGACACCTTAAACAAGATGGACTTCTTAATTGAAATTTAAAGGACATTCTATCCAAAAACAACAGAATACACATTCTTCTCAAGTGCTCATGGAACATTTTCCAGGATAGATCATATCTTGGGTCACAAATCAAGCCTTCGTAAATTTAAGAAAATTGAAATCACGTCAAGTATCTTTTCTGACCACAACGCTATGAGACTAGATATCAATTACAGGAAAAATTCTGTAAGAAATACAAACACATGGAGGCTAAACAACACACTACTTAATAACCAAAAGATCACTGAAGAAATCAAAGAGTTCATCAAAAAATGCCTAGAAACAAATAACAATGAAGACACAACTACCAAAGAGCTATGGATGTAGCAAAAGCAGTTCTAAGAGGGAAGTTTATAGCTATACAAGCCTACCTTAGGAAACAAGAAACATCTCAAATAAACAACCTAACCTTACACCTAAAGCAATTAGAGAAAGAAGAACAAAAAAACCCCAAAGTTAGCAGAAGGAAAGAAATCAGAAAGATCAGATCAGAAATAAATGAAAAAGAAATGAAGGAAACGATAGCAAAGATCAATAAAACTAAAAGCTGGTTTTTGAGAAGATAAACAAAATTGATAAACCATTAGCCAGACTCATTAAGAAAAAAAGGGAGAAGACTCAGATCAACAGAATTAGAAATGAAAAAGAAATAACAATTTATTGTTAATTGCACTGCAGAAATACAAAGGATCATGAGAGATTACTGCAAGCAACTATATGCCAATAAAATGGACAATCTGGAAGAAATGGACAAATTCTTAGAAATGCACAACCTTCCGAGACTGAACCAGGAAGAAATAGGAAATATGAACAGACCAATCACAAGCACTGAAATTGAAACTGTGATTAAAAATCTTCCAACAAACAAAAGCCCAGGACCACATGGCTTCACAGGTGAATTCTATCAAACATTTAGAGAAGAGCTAACACCTATCCTTCTCAAACTCTTCCAAAATATAGCAGAGGGAGGAACACTCCCAAACTCATTCTACGAGGCCACCATCACTCTGACACCAAAACCAGACAAAGATGTCACAAAGAAAGAAAACTACAGGCCAATATCAGTGATGAACATAGATGCAAAAATCCTCAACAAAATACTAGCAAGCAGAATCCAACAGCACATTAAAAGGATCATACATTAGGGTCAAGTGGGGTTTATCCCAGGAATGCAAGGATTCTTCAATATACACAAATCAATCAACATGATACACCATATTAACAAATTGAAGGAGAAAAACCATATGATCATCTCAATAGATTCAGAGAAAGCTTTTGACAAAATTCAACACCGATTTATGATAAAAACCCTCGAGAAAGTAGGCATAGAGGGAACTTTTCTCAACATAATGAAGGCCATATATGACAAACCCACAGCCAACATCATCCTCAATGGTGAAAAAGTGAAACCATTTCCACTAAGATCAGGAACAAGTCAACGTTGCCCACTCTCACCACTATTATTCAACATAGTTTTGGAAGTTTTAGCCACAGCAATCAGAGAAGAAAAAGAAATAAAAGGAATCCAAATTGGAAAGGAGAAGTAAAGCTGTCACTCTTTGCAGATGACATGATACTAAACATACAGAACCCTAAAGGTGCTACCAGAAAACTACTAGAGCTAATCAATGAATTTGGTAAAGTAGCAGGATACAAAATTAATGCACAGAAATCTCTTGCATTCCTGTTCACTAATGATGAAAAATCTGAAGTGAAATTAAGAAAACACTCCCATTTACCATTGCAACAAAAAGAATAAAATATCTAGGAATAAACCTACCTAAGGAGACAAAAGACCTGTATGCAGAAAATTATAAGACCCTGATGAAAGAAATTAAAGATGATACAAATAGATGGAGAGATATACCATGTTCTTGGATTGGAAGAATCAACATTGTGAAAATGACTATACTACCCAAAGCAATCTACAGATTCAATGCAATCCCTATCAAACTACCACTGGCATTTTTCACAGAACTAGAACAAAAAATTTCACAATTTGTATGGAAACGCAAAAGACCCCAAATAGCCAAAACAATATTGAGAAAGAAAAACGGAGTTGGAGGAATCAGGCTCCCTGACTTCAGACTATACTACAAAGCCACAGTAATCAAGACAGCGTGGTATTGGCACAAAAACAGAAATATAGATCAATGGAACAGGATAGAAAGCCCAGAGATAAACCCATGCACATATGGTCACCTTATCTTTGATAAAGGAGGCAAGAATACACAGTGGAGAAAAGACAGCCTCTTCAATAAGTGGTGCTGTGAAAACTGGACAGCTACATGTAAAAGAATGAAATTAGAAAACTCCCTAACACCATACACAAAAATAAACTCAAAATGGATTAAAGACCTAAATGTAAGGCCAGACACCATCAAACTCTTAGAGGAAAACATAGGCAGAACACTCTGTGACATAAATCACAGCAAGATTCTTTTTGACCCACCTCCTAAAGAATTGGAAATAAAAACAAAAATAAGCAAATGGGACCTAATGAAACTTAAAAGCTTTTGCACAGCAAAGGAAAACACAAAGAAGACAAAAAGACAACCCTCAGAATGGGAGAAAATATTTACAAATGAAGCAACTGACAAAGGATTAATCTCCAAAACATACAAGCAACTCATGCAGCTCAATATCAAAAAAACAAACAACCCAATCCAAAAATGAGCAGAAGACCTAAATAGACATTTCTCCAAAGAAGATATACAGATTGCCAACAAACATATGAAAGAATGCTCAACATCATTAATCATTAGAGAAATGCAAATCAAAACTATAATGAGATATCATTTCACACCAGTCAGAATGACCATCATCAAAAAATCTACAAACAATAAATGCTGGAGAGGGTGTGGAGAAAAGGGAACCCTCTTGCACTGTTGGTGGGAATTTAAATTGATACAGCCACTATGGAGAAAATTATGGAGGTTCCTTAAAAAACTAAAAAGAGAACTACCGTATAACCCAGCAATCCCACTACTGGGCATATACCCTGAGAAAACCATATTTCAAAAAGAGACATGTACCACAATGTTCATTGCAGCACTATTTACAATAGCCAGGACATGGTAGCAACCAAAGTGTCCATCAATAGATGAATAGATATAGAAGATGTGGCACATATATACAATGGAATATTACTCACCCATAAAAAGGAACGAAACTGAGTTGTTTGTATTGAGGTGGATGGACCTAGAGACTGTCATACAGAGTGAAGTAAGTCAGAAAGAGAAAAACAAATACCATATGCTGACACATATATATGGAATCTAAAAAAAAAAAAAGAAAATGGTCAGAAGAACCCAGGGGCAATATGGGAATAAAGATGCAGACTGACTAGAGAATGGACTTGAGGATACAGGGAGGGGGAAGGGTAAGCTGGGACAAAGTGAGAGAGTGACATGGGCATATATACACTACCAAACGTAAAATAGATAGGTAGTGCAAAGCAGCCGCATAGCACAGGGAGATCAGCTCGGTGCTTTGTGACCACCTAGAGGGGTGGAATAGGGAGGGTGGGAGGGAGGGAGACGCAAGAGGGAAGAGATATGGGGACATATGTATATGTATAACTGATTCACTTTGTTATAAAGCAGAAGCTGACACAGTATTGTAAAGCAGTTATACTCTAATAAAGATGTCAAAAATATATATATATATATAACTGAATCAATTTGCTGTACAGCAAAAATTAACAACATTGTAAATCAACTGTACGTCAATAAATTTTTTTTTTAATTGAAGAAATATTCAGAAAATGGCTTGAAAAGAATTTGGAAAAACTCTATACCCACAAAGGTGTTTAATATCAGGCCTTTCTGTACTTAATGTCATCTTCATAGATCACAGATCTCTTTGGCGCACTGTGATTATCCATCCAGGGCGGGAAATAAGGACAGTACAAGTTAAAGAACAAAAAGGCCTGCCTTTGCTTTCCTGTCACAGCCTTTTCATCAGTCCTAAAACCTTATTTTTTTCTATCACCTTATTTTAACCTTTTTCTGTCTCCATAGGTTTCTGAGAATAAGAGCCACAATATTAGTAACATGAGTTAAAATTGAGTAAGCACTTGTGGTGTGTGAGACTTGGTGCTAAGCTCATTTAGTGTTTAACTCCAAGAAGTTGGTGCTAATATTATGGCATTTAAGTCAATCTGAGATACCATCTTAGATTAATGTTTGTGCCTCTATACTGGACCCAGCTGCATTCTTCATCAGTTTACTCAGTCTCACCAGCTTTCCAAGCGGGGGCTTCTTGTCCTGCTTCTAGGTCCAATGATATCTCCAGAAGTTCCCTGGATATAAAGACATGGCCACCAAGGCCTAGGAGGGCAGGAGGGCCAGAAAGTGGTCAGCCTTCCAACATTTGAACACCCAGCCTCGGCCTGACCTCCACCATGTTCACTGTGGTAGGGCCCTCCCCAGCTCCAGCACTCAGATCCAGTCTACCCAGATCTTTGCAGGGTCTCTCTGCCCCAGTGAGGAGGTCAGATAACATAACCCAGAAGTGAGGGCAATTAAACCAAACTCTGACCAATGAGAGACAGGAGACATTATGGAAGTTTTTCACCATTCCCCCACACACATCAAAACGTTCTGAGACACAGTAGTCCCATATGGCTTTTCCAGACACATCCTTTCTGACCTAGAACTGGCTGGATTTCTTGTGAAGCTGTGGCCAGCCTGATAATGCATCTCCTGAGTTTGCTTTGCTTCTCTCTGTTCCTGACTCACTTCCTTCTTTCTATCACTCTTTTGGACTGCAATCTTTACCTCTCACCCTTGCCCTCCCCACACAAAAGCATCAGTGTATAATCTTGGCTTCAGGCCCTGTTTTCTAGGATACTCCAGCTATTAGAGCTGGAAATGTGGACATGTCATTGGTTACAAAGTGTGTTCGGAGTTCAGAGATGTTACATGTGTGAATTCTTTTAGAGGTAATGCCAGGCACTGTTCTGAGCACCTTCCATACAATTCATTGTTTTACTCCTCACAGACTCCCTTTGAGGGAGATACCATTATTCCATTTTATAGGCGAGGCAACTAATGCTCAGAGAAGTTAGGTAACTTTCCCAAGATCACACAGCAAGTAATTGATGGAGCCAGATGGAAACATAGCTCTTTCTGATGCCAAAGCACAGGCTTTCAGGCTCTATACAACACTCTCCACACCTGCTTTTTTTCCTTCACAAAGCTACATTGGCCTATCTATGAGAGAGTGTCAGTGTCTAGTCACTGGGGTCCTCACTTATTTTAAAGATCTATTCAAAAAGTGCATTGATATTGAGCTCATCTTTCCCTTTGTGAAGTCCCATATCTTTGCAAAATCTTTTCTCACTACTTCAAACCTTTCCCTTCTTAAGCACTTTCTGTAATTACCACATACTGCCACATACTGTCATTTAAAAGAGAGAAGACATTTTTTATTGAAGTACAGTTGACATACAATATTGTGTTAGTTTCAGGTGTACAGCAAAGTGATTCAGTTATTTATTTACACATATATATTCTTTTTCAGATTCTTTTCCCTTATAGGTTATTATAAAATATTGAATGTAGCTCCCTGTGTTATACAGTAAATCCTGTTGTTTATATTAATATATAGTAGTGTGATCTGTTAATCCCAAACTCCTAATTTATCCCTCCCAGCTCCCTTCCCCTTTGGAAACCCTAAGAGAGAAGAGATTTAAAATTCATCAAGTGCTTACCTAGGTATCAGGTACTGTATGGGCATATAAACAATCATTAAATTAATTCTAACAAAAATCTTATTTGGCATACGCTCTTATTCCATTTACAGATGAAGAAACTGGATCTTGGAGTGGTTAATAACTTGCTAAGGTCAGAGTGTTAATACACACCAGTAATTTCCACCGGTCAGTACATCATTTTATCACTCTTTCTTTTTTCTTCCAGGGCATAAAAACTAGGTTTTATACTTTTCTGTATTCCATAGTGTCTAGTGTAACACTGTATATGTGAAAAACACACACTAAATAGAGTAATAAATAAGTGCACTATAAGTATGCCATAAAATACAGTAGTGAAGGGGGAAGAAAAGTTATTTTACTGTGATGGTAATTCTCCTACTCACATATTTTTCTGGGGATTTATTTCTTTTAATCATCTAAAACTTGACCTCTGTGGTCACTTTTCTTGAAAAAATAGAAATCCTTGGGAAGATTCAGTATGTAACTGCTTCATTATCTTTTACCCTCTTCTGGAAACTTTGCTCAGAATTCTTACACTTAGATATATCTGCCAGTCCTTCAGACTCTGGAGAACAATTTCTATATTTATTATTGCACATACATACACTAGAAGGGACCCAATAAAGAAACATTTGTAAGTAATTCATTATCAAAACCAGTCTATGGATGTCAGGGTACAGCTGACAAATGAATTACTTGCATTTTTAAAATCAGATCAGAATTTGGGCTCTCAACTTTTTAAATCCAGTCATTAATTCCTTAAGACAGGCAAGAACACTAGACCAACCATTTTCAGACCTTTGGTCTTGGCCACATACACAAAATCCTAAATCTACTTTAATCGCCAGCTGGCATTCAGATGTATGTGTGACGCTGGTGGGCTCACATTGAGTTTCTCCTACAGAAATTGATCTGTTGTTACCCAGAATAAGATTATTTCTTCACCTGTAATCAGTAGGGAAATGGAAATTACTTACTCCAGAAAAGATTAATCTACTTTTTTTTCTTCCATTTTTGTTAATCATCATGTCATTTCTATCACACTGAATGATATACATAGCTGTGGAATGAGATGTCCCAGAAATAAAATCTCACATTCTGCAGGCCGGTCTCCCGCCAAACTAGCAACTTTTCCAATACCACAGAAAAATCTGGGGGAGGTGGGCTGCATAAATTGGCAGAAAGGGAATAGTAGGATAAGAATAACAGCTTTTTTTCAGGTTACTAGATTTATATCTAGAATAATGTGGTACTTAAAGTTAGTCTCTTCAGCCAAAAATAGCATGAGCTTATTTTGCTTGCCCATTACAAGTCCAAATCTAATTTATCATCTGCTAATAAGACTCCAAGATCCTTTTCACCATCAGTGCTTTCCAGGTTTTTCTAACCCATTTAATATCTGTATTTCACATGATTTTGCCCCATACATATCAGGTTGCACTTACCAAAACTGAATCTCATTCTATCAGTTCCTACCCCTGTTACTGACTTTTTCAGGGTCTTTTGTATGACTTTCCCCAGTGCACTTCAGCACAAAGCCTCTGTCCATTTTGATACACTGCAATGTGCTTGATGAACAGTGACTCTGGATAATAGTATGTATAATAGTTATTCAGCCTCCATACAGGCACTGAAATAATTCAGGGCCCCGGACACCCATCACACAAACAGGAATCCATGCCAAGCTATTTCCTTCTGAAGGTATGCGTGGGTATGCACCCTGGAGTGAATTCTTTGCCATACCATGGGGATTATCAGGCACTGCAGTGCTCAGTAACAATCACTGACCTTGCAGACACAGTAAACTGAAAAAATAAAATGACTTTATTATAAATTCCCAAATCCTAAAATTAAATATTCTACAAGCCTTCCAATTCAGGTCTCAAGTATCAGCCAAAGTTCTAAGCTTGGGTACAAATAAGCATTAGCTTAAATATTTTTTTCCCAACTCAATCCAACTATTAATTATATAACCCAGATATAAACCAAATAATATAGTGATTACAATAAACTGTAAGTGTAACAGAATGATTCAGGCCTCTGAAAGGCTGATACTCTGTGAGTGCCCTAAACAAAGCAGTTGATGCTGAATCCGCCATTTGTACAAATGTATATGCCCACTGTGATTGAATTAATTTTCTAGTTGCTAATTTTGATATTAAGTACAGTACATTTCATGACTAGCAGGTACCTTGATGGAGGGAGAATAAAGACCATCATTTAGACAAAAAAAGAACACTACTGGGATTTGGAAATCTGGGATACATTCCCACCCCTGACAGGAACCTACTATCTTGCTGGTCAAGTTAACACTTCTCTGGACTATATTTTCACCAGTAACTACAGGGAGGGGATAGATCATCAAAGAAACAGACAATAGTGTGGCATTCTACAATGTATTTTCAATCTACTTCTTTCCACAATAACTCAGTAATACTGGATAATTCATTTTTCATATACATGACCCAATGAGAAGCAAAAGTAATTTCAGAAACGTAGGTCTATCATCCTTTTTTAAAAGCTTTTTGGCTTTCTTAAGTAATCATATTGTATAATGGTAAATAATATCAATCTTATAACCAGAGGGTAATGAGCCCTTGTTCCATAGAAATAAACCTTGAGTTTGAAATGTTTCCACTGGGGCAACTTTTCATGTAAAACCCTGACTAAGGTTGATCTTATGATGGGGGGGTGGGGGACATGTTAAACAGGAGCCAATATACTGTGTGTCTGGTTTATTTTAGTTAATGACAGCAAAAATCCTCTAACTATACTATCTGTGAATTAAGTAAAATGAAATCTATTGACCTATAAAATTCCTATTATACTCTACAGCTCTAATATATTATACTAACAATTATAACCCATCATGTTTCCAATTGAGCCATTGCATAGTCCCTTAATAGAATAACACTTAAAAACACAAAAGAATATTTGGTAGAGAGATACAAAAGCATCTTGCTGTTAGATCTTCAAAGTGACTCAATGGAAGGCAGATCAACTCGGATATGATCTGCTTGTGTGTCCAGGTTGTGTTTTACAGGAACAAATCTGTGGTTGGTGTTGGGACACTCCTTATTGCCAGTGGAGGATAGCGCTGGCCAGGGATGACTTTGGTGGAGAGGACTCTTGGGGATCTTCTTCTTCACTTGCCAGCATAGGGGGGAGGGCAGGATACTGACTACTCAGGACCTTCCTCCTAGGACCCTCTTGAGCATCTGATCTCTGATGGGAGGACATTGTGGGGGACAAGAGCCCATGCCAGCTACTCCTCCTTCACATGGGAGGGTTAAATCCAAGAAAGCTGCATAGCTTCCTGCTTGAAGATCACCGAGACCAGCTCTGTCTGGCTCTAGTGAGGACCAGCTGACCGAGGATGAAGTCGGTCAGGCTGGAGGGACTCTGGGGGGCAGCCCACCTGCTCATCTTCAGCAAGGTTCACCTAGAGGCTTGATCCCACTTTCTTCATTAGGAAGAGCTTACTCAAGACAGTTTAGGGTTTTCTGACACTTTATCCCCCTCTTTAAAAAATTTGCCCACTCCTTCCTGCCATTTTTCAGATTCTTCTGAAAGTACCTTATCTTCTCTGAAGATTGAAACTTTCTTCCAAAGCCTCGGTTAGTGCTGTGCAAACCAAGTCTCCATTCTTGTGATGGGTTTTTCAAGATATTTTGCTGCAGATAGGAAGTCCACTAAGGGAAAAGTCTCACCTGTAATGTTAGTCACAAGCCAAACCTGTTGTAAACATTAGATTTCTCTTCTTCCCATGATTTTCTAGGAGAATGTATTTTAAGACAAAGTAAAGAGGTTTAGTTTTCAGACTCTTTATTAATGGTCTTTCTGTTTGCTAGATCTGAGAGTTTTTTCCCAGTCTAACTCCTAGTACAGTTGACTTAAGGTCTCCAAATTCTCTTTGGAGAATGTTTATGGCTAAACATATCAAAAATTTGAGTTTTCCTTTAGAAGGACAGAGATTCCAGTGGCCAATCCCTTGTCTCTCCTTGCATAGCCATTTAAAGCTCTAAGCACAAACCCCCCACTCTGACTATAAAATCACCATCTTCCCCAGCATTCTTTGGAGACCTGAGCCTGGGCTAAGCTACCTTGGCAGCCCTGCTACCACCAGCTCAGGGTCTCCAGGATCAACATCACACTAAGCCTATCAGCCCTCAGTGGACCCTCCGTGGCTCCCAAAGCCACTGCAAATTCGTCTCAAATTGCCAGGATCCTGTGGCTACAACAGGTGACAGTGTATGGTAAATATTCTTTCTGGAACCTCCTTAGTGCCTGGCAACCAGAACAGACCTCAGTGGAGGTGAGCGAGGGGGTAAGAAAAACAAAAACAGTATCTCTCCTAGCTTCTTTGCATGACCCACAAAGACGGGGATCTTATCCCATCACCCTGGGGTATGGACCAGGTTCTGTGGGCCAAAGGGGATGGCCTGTGGCTCTGGCCATCCTAAGCGCATCCTGGCTGCTGCAAGAACAGAGGAGGTCAATTTCCATGCCTGTAATTAATCCAGGTCACTAGTTGGGAAGCTCCGTGGTGGAGCACTTGCAGGGCCCCAACACTGACCCCTGCTCTTCTTTCTCGTCAATAAACTTTTTCTTCTGCGACCTTGGAAACCTAACCTAGACTATGACGATCAGGGAAGATTCTACCTCTCAGTGCCTCCTTGGTTTGTGTCTGGCTTGCCTGGAGTTTGTTTGGGGAAAGGTGTGAAGGGGGTTATGAGGAGTCCTGCATGAGGTTTCAACTTGCTTTGCTAATTTCACCATTAAAAAATAAAGAAGAAATCATCCGAATTTTCAAGTCTGTTACCTTTTTCCTTTAATAGACTTTATTTTTTAGAACAGCTTCGGGTTCACAGAAGTATTGAGCAGACCGTACAGAGATTTCCCATATTCCCCCGTCCCCACACATATGTAGCCTCCCCCGTTATCAACATCCCCCCCAGAGTGGTACCTTTGCTACAGCTGATGAACCTAGATCGACAATTCATTATCACCCAGAGTCCATAGTCTACCTCAGGGTTCACTCCTGGCGGTGTCCATTCTGTGGGTTTGGACAAATGTATCATGACATGTAGTCACCATTATAGTGTCATACCAAGTCATTTCATTGCTCTCGGCTTCACTATTCATCCCTCCTTGGCCCCCAACCCTTGGCAACTACTGATATTTTTACTGTCTCCATAGTTTTGCCTTTTCCAGAATGGCATATAGCTGGAATCATACAGTATGTAGCCTTTTCAGATTAGTTCTATTGCTTAATAATATACATGTAAGTTTCTTCCGTGTCTTATCACGGCTTGATAGTTCATTTCTTTTTAGTGTGGAATAATATGCCATTGTCTGGATGTACCACAATTTATATTTATCTATTCACCTACTAAAGGACATCTTCATTGCTTCCAAGTTTTGACAATTACGAATAAAGCTGCTATAAACACCTGTGTGAAAGAGTTTGTGCGGGCATCATCTATTGCCCTTTTATAGCTGAGGAGTGGAAGGCTCAGAGATGCTAAGTGACCTGCCTAAGACCATCTGGGTCATACATAATAGGAGCAGAATCTGTACTGACATCTGACTCCCAGGCCTCTACTCCGTCAAATAACCAGCCACTATCAGCTGTAATCTCCTCTTAGCTGTGTGATAATGGGGAAAAGAACAACAGATACTTTATAATGCTTACCTGCTTGCTTCCTGCAGGGCTTATTCCAAAACTTAACAAGAAGAGCAAATTCTGAAATAATCCAAACACCAGTCCATAAGACTAGCCTAAAAATAGTACGGGGACCACGTGCAGCAGAAACTGCATTGATTCACATTTAGAGTTCCTGAATTGGAATTCCAGCTCTATCATATACTACTTTAACACATCCTGAACCCCTCAGTGTGCTCACCCATAAAATGGGAATATCGTGAAAAGCACCAGGCATGACTGGTCTTAAGTAGAATTTAACTTCATTCCATCATTCATTTTTAACCAGATACAATCTACACAAGATGAAATTTTATGGGCTAATAATAGATTTTAACAGCAGTTCTCATCCTTGGCCACACATTAGAATCACCAAGGGAGATTTTAAAAATTACTGATATCTGACACCAGAGATTCAGATTTAATTGATTTGGGGTGTGGCCTGGGCATTGGGCTTTTTAAAACTCCCCAGGTAAATCTAACGTGTAGCCAGTGTTGAGACTGTAATACGTTAAAGGCTGGTATGAATGAGCACTTATGGATGCTAGCTAAGCATGGCCACGTTGTTAAGCGTTTAGTCCTCTCAACTGTACATGGGAAGCACTATTATTTTATTTGTGAAGACACTGAGACTCACAGAGATAAATAATTTTCCAAAGTCCCACAGCTATAAAATGGGAAGGTAGAGATTTGAATTTGGGTCTCTGTCTTTGAAGTCCAAGCTGGTAGCCACTAGCTAATGCCAGGAAGGCACGAGTTCCACGGGTCATTTTTATTACAGTATATGGCATCATATGGCATGGCATCACATTCACACTGCAGTGTCAACAGTCATCCCACTTTGTTCCAAAAAGGAGCTAAGCCAGATAACAGAGATCAAAATCCCAGGCCAGCTGAAATTTGGCAGTGGCAAAATTCTCAGTTAATTCACTTGCAGAGACCCAAACAGAGCAGATTTCTTCCTAGTCTTCTCAGATTCTACTTGCTGATCACCTTTGCCCACCATCTCATTCCTCCTTCTACCACATTGCCAAATGGATCAACGGAAAATTACCATTTGGAGTCATTCAGTGTCACTCAAGATGTACTTGGCAGGAGGAATGAAATTGGTGGCAAATGAGATTGAATGACAGTTGCCTTGTCAGAGAGATCAGAACCAGGGGGCAATTGATAAATACCCAACCCTGGCAAGAGCTGAGGGTAGAAGGCACATTTCCTGACAGAGTGCGATAGGTCCTCTTATTTCCATCACCCGCCGTTAAGCATCTAACCCTCTCCTGGGTTCACTCTAGTTCCTGTTCATTGTCTAAAAGAGATACGGACAGGGAAACACTTTTTAAGGACGCAGACATATTCAGAAAAGCTTCTCTTTGAGGTTCTATCTGAATTTCTAACTGTGTCATTAGCCTCCATCATGAGACTAAATTAAAAACTTGCCAAGAGACAGAGAGCTCCATCAGAAACCTCGGAGCAGTCAGACAGGAGATTAAGCCCTGAGTTACTCAGGCTTCTCCCTCATTAACATGTGAATCCATCAATGGAGGGAGAAGGAAGAAGGGGATCCATCAGAGCACTGAATCCATCAGAAGACTGACGTTCTTTAGCAACTGTTATCAGGGAAGGGAGTGTGATTTAGTGAAACAGTCTTCATCTGTGTCATCAGGAGATGGTGGTGTGCATTCCAGCTGATGATCGGTTAGTCCTGTGGGCTCGGGCAAGTCACTTAAACTGCCTGAGCTTTAGCTTCCTCGTATAAATTGAGGATACAATAAATTCCTCACAGAGTTATTGGGAGGAGCAAATGGACTAATATACAAGAATGTACTTGCAGTGGCACATATATACAATGGAATATTACTCAGCCATAAAAAGGAACGAAACGGAGTTATTTGTAGTGAGGTGGATGGAGTTAGAGTCTGTCATACAGAGTGAAGTAAGTCAGAAAGAGAAAAACAAATACCGCATGTTAACACATATATATGGAATCTAAGGAAAAAAAAAAAACAGGTCATGAAGAACCTAGGGGCAAGATGGGAATAAAGACACAGACCTACTAGAGAATGGACTTGAGGATATGGGGAGCGGGAAGGGTAAGATGTGACAAAGAGAGAGAGTGGCATGGACATATATACACTAACAAACGTAAAATAGATAGCTAGTGGGAAGCAACCGCATAGCACAGGGAGATCAGCTCGGTGCTTTGTGAGCACCTAGAGGGGTGGGATAGGGAGGGTGGGAGGGAGGGAGATGTAAGAGGGAAGAGATATGGGAACATATGTATATGTATAACTGATTCACTTTGTTATAAAGCAGAAACTAACACACCATTGTAAAGCGATTATACTCCAATAAAGATGTTAAAAATACATAAAGATTTCAACGAGAAAATATATAAAAAAAAAAAAGAATGTACTTGTAAAGCAGTTGCCATCATGAAGATTAGCTGGCTGTCTCCTGTCGCTGGAGAGGATCATTACCTGTAGTTAAAAATCCCTGCTGCTAGTCATCCCAGAGCGGGCAACACAGGCATGCCCAACTGAGAAGCAGCCTGGACACAAATCAATGCTGACTATTTAAAGCACCTACCCCAGTGACTTTTGCTTTGGGGCTCTGTTTGAAAGCACTACATGTTTTCTCATACATATGCCGTGTCTCTCTGCGTCCAAAGTCCCGTGGGCTCTTCACTGTTACTCAGTTTCAGCCACTCCAGAGAATGGCTCTTTGACTCGCTCCCTGGGACTCCTGCAAAAATAAATCTTGCATATGCTACATACTTTTTTTAAATTTATATCATACATTTCCAAACATACCATCCAAAAATTGGTAAAAATCTATCCATCCATTTCTTACATACTGTGGCAATTGCCAAAGAAATAATAAAATTAAAGTCAATTAGGTAGACCTTCAGTTAATTTTAATAAACTTTAATTGATTCTTCTGTGGTAGACATTGTGATATGTGCTAGGAATATAACAAGACATAGTTTACATCCTCAGGGGCTCCCAATATAGTGGGGGACACACACAAGAGATAATTTTTACACCATGGTATATTCTAGATTGATGTTTGTCCAAGAAGCTACGGGATCACTCAGGTGGATGGAAAACATTAGGACAGTCGAGGAGCCAGCCAGTCAAGGAGGCAGCCAGAATTAATGTTTTTTTTTTTAATTTTTTATTTCTTTGGCCACACCATGCCACTTGAAGGATCTTAGTTCCCCGACCAGGGATCGAACGTGGGCCCCAGCAGTGAAAGTGCAGAGTCCTAACCACTGGACCACCAGGGAATTCCCTCTTTTTTAAAAAATTTCTGAATGAATAAGTTTTGACTGAAATATTTTTGAATCCTAGAGTGAATCTAGACACATAGTACAAAATACGGGTACATCTAGATTCTGGCGAAGTCATCCTCTTACACAATTTCATGCATTTCTTTGCAACTCCATATACTCATTAAATAAGTAATATTAAAGATCCATTAGGTGCCAAGCACTGTGCTAAGAATTGAAGATAAGGAGAAACACAACACTTTCCTTGCTCTTGAGGGGATTTCTGTCAAAGGGCAGAGTCAAACATGCAGTGTAATAACTGAAGTACAGTGCAATGAGTGAAATAATAGAGAAATGTACAAAGCACATAGGTGGCCCAGATTATTTTAAGAACAGGTTTACTTTGGTTGGTCAGGAAAGGCATCCCTAAGGAACAGATGTTTGATTGATTCTCAGAGGCCTGAGGTAGGATGGGGTAGAGGATGGGGCGGGGAGAACAGGAAATTGTAAGTGCAAGGAACAGAAACAACATCCCACGGTATCTCCCAGAAAATTAAAGCCCGCACTCCAACGGGGAATGTTCTGTCACTCACCTTCTATTTGTGTAGCACTTCCTGCTTCTCTCAGTGTGTGACAACAGATTCTTCCACAAAGTCTAGAAAAGCATGGCAAGCACTCCCACGTGTGAGATGGGGTCCCTGCTTTGACCTGAATAGTCACGTGCCATATGTAAGTCTCTTTCTCCTTCTTAAGCCTCAGTGTGGCTAATGACTTCTGAGACATCTCCAACTTCCAAAGCGTTAAAACAAAAAAAGTCATTCTTGAATAGATCAGAAAATGGAACCCAGAGATAACTAAGTGCACAGACAGCTCGTGACAGAAAGACTAGAATTCAAGCCTCCTGGCTCGTAAGCCAATAACATCTTCACCATCCTGAAGTGACCGAACTGAGGTATAAATATGATGCTGGATATTCTCTCTTCCCCCTCGACTATCCTGTTCCACTCTGCTCTCTCCGGGGAAGCTGATTTCTAAGGATTTATCAACTAGTCTCTTCTGATGCCAAGCTTCCAACTGGATTCAACGGCCATCATGGAAAATGGATCAGAAAATGAAGGGAGGCAGAGGCCAGGGTATTACATCCCTGGCTTCCTTCTGGTCAGACGGTTTCTCTGCCCGATGCCTCAGCACTTGCCTAGTGGCTCTCTCCTCTGGCTCCAGCTGGAGCTGCAGCTGCAGCTCTCTCCAAGTGCTGGCAGCCACTCCCTCCCCTGCCACTGCTGACCCAGTGATGCAAATGACTCCACATGACTGCTGGCACAAAGGTGCCTGCATTACTTTCTTGTGGCTGCCCCAATATTAGCACAAAATCAGGTGGCTTAAAACAACAGACATTTATTCTCTCGGTTTCAGAGGTCAGAGTCTGAAATCACAGTGCCAGCAGGGTTATACCCCAGAGGCTCTAGGGGAAAATCCAGTCCTTGCCTTTTTGAGCTTTTGATGGCTGTCCCCATTCCTTGGCTTATGGCCTCATCACTCCGACCTCCACCTCCATCTTCACATTGCCTCCTCCTCTTCTGTTATCTCCTTTCTGTGTTGTCTCTTTCTTACAGGGACACTTGAGAAGGCATTTAGGTCCCAACTGAATAATCCCAGATAATCTCCTCATCTCAATATCCTTAACATAATCACATCTGTTACCTTATAAGGTTATTGTCACTCCTGATATATGAGGCGATATTCACAGATCCAGAGATTGGGACGTGGACATATATTTTGGGGAGGTTACCATTCAACCCACTGCAGTACCTCACTATTCTGTGTTGGTTTTCCTTAACTCTGCCTGCCTTATTTAAAATAATGCCTTCATTGGACTTTCCTCAGTTCCTCTGCTTGTCTGTATCACCTTTTTGATCCAATCTAATACAAATGCCCTTTGGTTACCCTTGTAGCATACGTGAGGGTACAGGAAGCCACAAAACAAAAATAATACATCAATTTTACTTTATAGCAAATAATTTATAACATTACTTTTTGTTTGTAAGAAAGCATAGAAATAATATGGAGTAGAATTCAAAATTCACATGAATTTTATAGACATGTGATTTAAAGGAAGTTTATTACCCACTGAAGGTCATTTTAGATTCACTCCCTGATACTTTCATCCAGCCACTAGGACACATTGATTCCCTACTGCTGTAAGATGTAAGAGTTTTAGAACATTAACTACCCTACAATAGTTTTATTCTTTTTTTTTATTTTTAAATTTTTATTGGAGTGTAGTTGATTTACAATGTTGTGTTGGTTTCTGCTGTACAGCAAAGTGAATCAGTTATACATATACATATATCCATTTCTTTTTAGATTCTTTTCCCATATAGGTCATTGCAGAGTGTTACTGTGCTGTACAGTAGGTCCTAGTTATAAATAGTTATCTATTTTTTATATAATGGTGTGTATATGTCAATCCCAATTTGACTTCTGTTTTTAGTGATTAGCCTCTAGGCTTGAAGGATACTGTTCACGAAAAGCAGAGGTTTTGTGTTGCTTTGACCCTATTCCCCTGGGGGCTAGAACCCTCATTTCACCTCCTTCTCCAGTTTCCTAGATGTGCAGGGGTAAGATGATCAGGTAGTACAGTGACGTTATGTTGTTCCGGTTAATGAGATTTGCAGTTTTGGACCATGCCTACACCTTCATTAAAGGAACTCTAGATGAGTACTCATTTTAATATTCTAGTCAAAGCTCTGGTCTCCATGGACGGCTCTGGGTGACAAGTGAATGGCAAAAGTGAAGGAATTATAACTTAGCAGACGAGTGACACACAGATGGTATATCTTTGCAAAACCTGACAATTTAGGATTAACCTCCATGACAACAAAGCAGGACGAAAGAATCATGGACAACATGTTCGAAGACCCCCTCAGAAAGCCTAATGCCTAATTTCGTTATTCTTGACTCATCCCTTTTTATCATTTTCACAGGCAATTCATCAGAAAATTCCTGCTACATAAAAAATATATCCAGAATCCAGCTACTTCTCACCGACACCCTGAGAGGCAGCTGCCCTGGCTGATTACAGACCCTCCTAACAAAACTTCTGCTTCTGTCCTTCCTTTCTCTAGCCTATTGCCAGTGCAGTCTTCTTTTTAAAACATGAGTCATATCGTATTATTTTCCCGATGAAAATCTTCCAGTGGCTTTCTATATCAGTCCCTAGTAAATGGCAAAACTTTTTAAATGGCTTTCAAGGCTCTCAGCCAGTGTTTCTCGATGGGGGTGTAAAGCAATGAAGCCGTCCTTTTGTAAATTTCTCCAGGGTGTTTTTGCTGTCACCACGAGTGGCATTCTCCATCTAGTGAGCAGTGCAGGGCTACTGAATGTTTTGCAATGCATGGAAAACCCACACAGTAAGAGTTTCCTTGCCTCCTGCATGGCTTTCTGGTGTTTTTTCTGCACATTATACAACACTTAATTTGGAACTTTATCAAGAATCGTTCTTTTCACAAAGCCATGTCATCAATGGCAATGTCATTCATGATATTTGAGTCACCATTATATCACATCTGTATCAATCTACATTTTCATGTCATGGTTATTGATATTCTGACTCAAGGTGAAGCATCTGACCGCTTCATTATGTCTTCTGATGTAATCATACACTAGAGTTTACATATATTTTTAGAAATTTCTCACATATTTTACTCTTAGGGAATTACATAAGTTTTTTTGAAATTATGTGTATAAGTAGGTCATATTACTGACAAACTTAGTTACAGGAAAGTTATAGGAGGCATTGCAAAACATTTGCTATGGTATGGGCCATTGGGTCTGATAGGTGTACTTTATGTGATCTGGCCAGTGTCAACTCTGAGGTCACCAAGGTGCTATCACCTCCATCTCTACTTGGTCTCCTTGCCTAGCAATCCAAGCATGGTCTCACCTCAGCGCCTTTGCAGTAGCTTTTCCTTCTCCCTGAAATGCCCTCCCCTCAGATATCCACGTGGCTCTTCAACTGAGTTACTTCAGATCTCTGCACAAACTTCGCCTGAGCAGTACGAACTTCCCTGACCACTGTTTGTAAAAGAGTAACCCCTCACTTCTGGTGCTTTCTCCCTTACCCTATCTTACTTCTCCAATGCACTTATCGTCCAGCTGATAGCCTCTGTGTTTTATTTGTAAATGTATTTTCTTATTATCTGTCTCTGCCAGTTGGAATGCAAGCTACCAGACAGCAAGGCCTTTCATTCCATCAGTGCCCAGACACATGCCAGGCACATAATATGCACTCAGTATGTGTTTGTTGAGTAAATAAATGGCCATTCATTTTAATTTAAAATGTTAATTTAAAACAATTTTTTTTAAATTTTTAGTTCTTTTCTTGTTTGCTAAATGGTCTATTTTTTTTTTGCAGTATCCTCTTTTTGTTTCATGAATGCAATATATTTTCAGGACTCTTCAAAGATATTAATGGTAATTTTGGAACTTCCCTGGTGGTACAGTTGTTAAGAATCTACCTGCCAATGCAGGGGACGTGGGTTCGAGCCCTGGTCCAGGAAGATCCCACATGCCGCGGAGCAACTAAGCCTGTGCACCACAACTGCTGAGTCTGCGTTCTAGAGCCTGCGAGCCACAACTACTGAAGCCCACGTGCCACAACTACTGAAGCCCACGTGCCTAGAGCCCGTGCTCTGCAACAAGAGAAGCCACCGCTCACCACAACTAGAGAAAGCCCGCGCACAGCAACGAAGACCCAATGCAGCCAAAAAAAAATAAACAAATAAATTTATTTTAAAAAGATATTAATGGTAATTTTATTTGTTTTTAAATATTGTATTCTTCCTGCATTTCCTGTTACTCTAAATCTCCCTCTTATTATCTACTTATCCATATATCTAGTTATTTATTTACTATCTTAATCTCCTTGTGTCATGTTAGAAGCTTCCTCAAATGCCAATGACCCTTGCTAGTCTACATTTTTCTGGGTGCAACACAAAAATGCTGACTGGAGGTTCTGGGGATGGGGGTGAAGCAAGGCCTGTCAACTAGTGTTTGTCAGTGAGAAGTGATCAGGTGGCCAGCTGCTCTGCTCAGTGAGTGTGGACAAAAGTCAGTCCCTGCTAGGATTTTCTCCGTGGTGGTGCCAGTTTTCCAGGGATGGTCCCTCTCAACTCTTCCCTGAGAAGTATCAGCCCGGCTGCTAAGCTCTGGAATTGGATACTGCTCAACAAGAAGGCCTGTACTTCGTCCATCTATATGCTGTCCTAGGCCTCAGCTCCCCATTTCTCCATACCTGCCATTCCCTCTAGCCTCTCTGGTTCCATTCTACCAGAGTCACTAGCTTATTCTGGGTAGACAGTCAGCATCTAGGGATCTAATTGCTCCTTAAAAAGACTTCAAGCACGGGCTTCCCTGGTGGCGCGGTGGTTGAGAATCCGCCTGCCAATGCAGGGGACACGGGTTCGAGCCCTGGTCTGGGAAGATCCCACATGCCGCGGAGCAACTAGGCCCGTGAGCCACAACTACTGAGCCTGCGCGTCTGGAGCCTGTGCTCAACAACAAGAGAGGCCGCGATAGTGAGAGGCCCGCGCACCGCAATGAAGAATGGACCCCGCTTGCCGCAACTAGAGAAAGCCCGCGCACAGCAACGAAGACCCAACGCAGCCAATAAATAAATAAATAAATAAATAAAAATTAAAAAAAAAAAAGACTTTAAGCAAATCCTCTGTTTCCAGCAAGTCCCTCCTTAACCCTCCCCCACCACACACACACACACACACACACACGCACTTTATCCATAACTTATGCTTGGTGCTTCCAGTTCCAGGGCCTTATTGAAGTTAATGGGTTAAATCAGAATGTCTCCCATTGATGCCATAGTCTGGAGGCATTTAACTTTCATTTTGCTCTGTGCCATTAACTTACCATTCTTCCATTTGTCACAGAGTTTCATTGCAGATGGTATTTGTGTTTTGACTTTAGTTCTTCTTGTTTTGGGGGTGATTTATGAGTAGAGAAAAAAGTAGAAAGATTTTCATTCTACCATTTTGAAATCTTTTTTTTCTACAGTGATTTGTAACGGCACGAAAGGTTTTCTTGTTTATTTTAATTTTTATCTAAACATATCTCTATTTTCCTTGGTTTCTTCACTTGGTCTAATAAGTTTTTGCGTGTCTGACATATGTCAAGCAATGTCAAGGGTAGCAGCAGTAAGCCAGACGGACACAGGCTCTACTTTCATGTAACTTACGGCTACGCTTGTGAGGATGTTATGAAAGGAAGCATTCAGAATGCTGTGCAATCACACCCTACTTATGGTCACCTGGTCAAGAAGAGATAGAGCCCGATGATTTTTCTGTTTTAACTTTTATCTAATGCACAGCAACTCTTAATTGTCCTTATTCTATACTTCCATACTGATCTGTACAAACTTCTGCCGCTGCCCTTACAGTACTCTCTTGCAATTGTAGGTTTGTCCATCTCTCCTGTCACATAGGAGAGAACAGGCCACTTCTTATTCATGTCTGTGCCCCAGTGCCTAACACAGTGACACCGATATCAGTGGAATAAGTAAACACTTGTGGATTGCACTAACTATTTACCTTCACTTTAACTGTACAGGAGGACAGGGAAAATGGGAATGAAAGTCAAGAGTAGGTTTAACATACAGCAAGAACAAGCAAAAGTTAATATCTTCCACACGAGCTTACCATACACAAAACTGGTTGAACTAACACCAGCAATTAGGACTTCAGCCCCACCACCACATTATCTGATGGAAGTAAAGGAATAACATTAGCGCCAGAAAGAGAAGCTTCTTGGGGCCAATACAGATGTGGCCCTAAGGGCCAAACCCTGGGAGCAAAAGGAGACCGTGCTGACAGCTCCGCTCTGGCCAATACAGGGAATGTTCTGTGATTGGCAGCTGCAGATTTGGAGTTTATGTAAGTTTAAATCCTGGGTAACCATACACCCTTCATGAACTAGCTAGTGCCCTACACAGCTGTGACCCACCATGAAAAAGGAACATATTATCTTCAGTTTAAACGTGTAGGCTATATTAGTTTCAGTGGCTTTTTACAAAGTTTCCATCACCTAGCAATCATGGACACTTTATCCTCTCCTCGGGTCCATAACTGTCGTATTAAAACCAGTTATGAGTTTTAATATCTCAAGAAATCTCTATCAGCTCAATAAATGCTTGAGAGGAAACTCAAGGCTGACAGCATATTTATTTATTTCTAAGAACAGTTCAGACCAGAAGAGCAATCCATCAAGCTTTCTTCTGGAAAAGAGCTCAGCCTCTCATGCTACAAAGAAATGGATTTGTTTATTATTATATATTAAAAAATGCACTAAGCACTTACTATGTGCCAATTAATGTGTGGTGCATCACAGGGGATTCCTAGATAAACAGACAATGCCTCTGCATGTGGGAGCTTACAATCTGCAAGAAAATGAAAACAGAACAATCCTTAAGTTATACTGCGATAAGGAACTTTAAAAGGATGAACCAAGTTCTGTGAGGGAAGAGCAGAAGAAACGATTCCTATGGATTTGGTCGGAAGGGATGAAGGCTTCACCGGGATCCTCTGTGAGACATGTATAAAGAATGGCTAAAAGTTTGACTAACAGATATGAGGGGGGGATATATCTACTGAATCGATTTTAGTGTCTAGACACGATCTTAGTAACCGTAATTGCTAATTTTTATCGAAGAGATTTCACATGCCATACCCTGTGCTAAGGGCTTTACCCTATCTCATTCAACCCTCAAGCAGTCCTCTATGAAAAATACTTTGATTCATTGAACAAATGCCTTCTGAATACAGACCATGTGCCAAGTAGTCTCGTTATTGCTATTACTCGTGAAAAGGAAGTTGAGGCTTAAAGAATCAGTAGAGCTGGGATTTGAACCCACACGATCCAGAGTCTGCTAGCAGAGCACTATATAACCTCCCACAGTGAAGTGGTCTAGATTTGGCCTGTCCAGTATGAAAGCCAGTAAGCCACACGTAACTATTGAGCACTTAAAATCTGATTTGCCTGAATTGAAATGTACCACAAGTGTAAAATACGTACGAGATATTCAAGACTTCGAATTTTTAAGAGTGTGAGACATCCCTAATAGTTTCTTGTATCACCTACATATTACAATGATAATAATTTGGATGAATTGGCTTAAGTAAATATATTATTAAAGTTAATTTCATCTGTTTTTCTGTTTTTATTTTAATTAATGTGGCCACTAGAAAATGGTAAGTTACCAATGTGGCTAACATGATAGTTTTACTGGACTGCTCTGATTACAACAGAGACGAGTACAGAGATGCCTTCGGGTGCCTGCACTGCAGTCTAGTGGGGGAGATGGACTGTATCCAAAGCAGTATAATGCAAGGCATGTGGCAATTGCCAAAGGGGGACACACAGATACGCACTGTTATTTAAGAGTTCAGAGCAACCAGAAGCTTCTTCTGACTAGGATAATTGGATGTCTCTACTGGTTTGGTTACAAGTTAATTTTCACAAAATTCCAAATCTGAATATTTTCTCTAACCCATGGGCTATCATGAAAATACAAAGAGCCCAAAGAAAAACCTCTAATTATGACTTCTGATGGCTCAGTTACCTACATAGGGAGTGAGAAAAAAATGGATTAACAAACTTCATGGCAACCCCAGAACCTAATTAATTCAGAACTGCTCATAAGTAGCAGATTTCCTTCATCTAGTAAATATCTCATAAGTGCATACCTAATGCTGAGACTAAGCTATTGGATTATACTAATAGTTCATTTCCTGGGTCCCTTCTGCCTTCTCTACCCACACATTACGGAAGATAGCGTTAGGCAGAGAGAGAACTGACCAAACCATAAACAATTGGATGTAAGAGGGAAAAGCAAGAGTCCCAGAAAATCCACAAATTTGGTAAGTATCCTCTGAATAAAGAGAATTAATTATATCAACATAGCTCCATTGGGACACCACTGGTTTTTCATTTTGATTAATTTAAGGAATCTCAATCTAATTTATGAACCAGCAGGATGTTTTGAAAGATAAACAAAGCTGTCTGCAATTTGCGTTTCTCCTGACTTGGTCTGGCTCGAATTTCACATTTACCTCATTTTCTCCATTGTTATGGACTACTTTTTACAACTCAAACAACCAGATGTGCTTCAAACCGGGAGGCCAAATTCTTCTCCTGAGTATTCTCCTCCACAGGAATTCCTATAAAAAGTGTTGTAAAGAGTGAATCTTCCTGGCAGCATTTTGAAGGCGAGCTCTTTGCTCCAAACGGCATCAAGTTACCTGGAGACCTTTCAGAATTTATGGTTCCGGAGCTGTAACTTTCAAATGCAAATGTGATACAAGCAAGACTACCCGAGACATGAAAACATATTGAGATGTCACTGTAATTACAGAGGACACAGACCTGGCCAGTAAGCCAGGACTCTGTGCATGCAGTGGTGGTTTGCTTCAAGCCAGTTCCTCTCTCTCCTCAATTCCCAGAAGCTCAGCCAAAAACAGAGACAAACCGAAATGGTGTGAGCACCTTTCTGGAACTGCAAACACTGACAACGGATCTCATTGTGTGAGCCAGCCTTGAGTCTCTCCCAGACTCGATATACCAGACACCATATTGACTTCAATTCTTAAAACAGTGCTAATTAGAAATTATTCATGCCCATTTTAAAAATTAGGAAACTGAGCTACAGAGTGATGAGCAACTAGGGTCAAAACCAGAAGAGTTAAGTTACTTCCATAGGGGAACAAGGATTCAAAGACAGGCTTGAATCCGAACCCGTGTCCGTGCCCCCAACTCCATGACATATTTCCTACCACAGTCGTTTTATTTTAACACTGTACAAATGCATCCTCTCCATCATTCTGAAAAGTATTTGATATAATTGGGCAAATTAAGATGGAATTGTTAGCCATGTTTTCTCATCCATAGAATGGGTTGGTGGTAACAGTCCTATCATAAATCTGGTTGTTAAGTGATCATATGTGTTTCTTCCTACATATGTATTATTTTGCCTAATTACTTCCCATTTCATTCTGCAAAGTGTTTGAAATGGCTTGACAAGTTACCCAACTGCTCTAGGCCTGCATTTCTATCTATAAATGCGGCTAATAACACCAGCCATGTGCTGACACATGGAGCTACTGGTATGAAATAATGGATCTGAAAGCACCATATTTATTGCAAGGTTCTACACAAATATGACTTTTCAAGTGAGCATTGCAGCTGAAGAGTTTGAGAGTCAAGAATTTTGTTTTACTTCTTCTCTTGACTCATAAGAGCATATAGTGAGGCAAATAAAACACTCTATCCCCTTGTTTCTAACTTTCAGTTACCCACACACTTGTGATGTGCTTCTTTTAATTAATTCACCATGTTCCTACTGTTCACAGCTCCAAGAGTCCAGGGAAAAATGGCGGCAGACTTCATTTCAGAGCTTGCAATGCCACCTGGAAGAGCGTTTCTGGAAAGATGAGTGAATACTGAGTGGTCAGCTTTGGGGATACTTCCTAGCAATCGCCAAGGTAGTATTATCTGGACAGCTCAATTCTGTGACTAAGGAGAGTTAAGTAAAGCCTTCACAGGTAAATATTGAACCAGGCATTAAAACACCACCAGACACCATACATAAATAGCAGCTGCTGGAAAGAATGTGGAGACCTCATCACCTGGCAACAGCTCTGATTAAGGCTTCTTCAAGAGAAGAGGGTGGGAGAAGGAGGGAGAAGGAAAATCAAACATCCATGGTGTGTGGCCAGGCCTCCATGTCCTCACACATCAAACTTTCCTCAAAAAAATGCAAAAGGGATTACTCAGAGACTGTTAGAAAATAGAAAGATCAGGGAAAGGAATGGTGTGGTGCTTCTGGAACAGGAGGTGGTAATGGAGACAGTCTAGACTCTTTCCCACAATTCTGATCTCCCTAGAATTGTTTGATGGCCCAGAGATATCGCCTGGGGAATTTTCTGCTGACATGGCTCAGATTTTTATCGTGCAGAGTTTGTGCCAGTGTCACACATATAGGAGAGAAAGGAGGAAGCTGGCACTCATGGAGTACCAACCATGTTCTATGTCCTGTGCTAGGTGGTTCATTCCCAGGACCTCATTCTATTCTCACAAGAGCTCCACAATCACTCCCAATGTACAGAGCAGGAAACTAAGAGTCAGAATTATGCTCAGGTTATATAACTAGTAATTGATCAAATCAGGATTCAAACTCAGGTATCTGTTATTCCAGGCTCTTTCTACTCTACCACAATCCAACACTGCCTCAGCAGTAGTTACTCCTAATTGAACTTTCCCCATTTCTGCTCATCCACCATGAAGCCCATGATACTCCAACTAGACTGGCCAGTTCAAAGCCAATGAAGCCATGAACTCTGCTCCCTGAAGTTTTTCCTTAGTGCTATTCAGGTCTCTATCTATTCTAATTTTTTTGTCCCCAAGTAGAATTTTAAGTGGAAGTTCTTATACCTAAACTTTGTGTGGACACAGAGATTAGTGCATCAAAGGGTTACATAAAGCAAATGGTCCAAGTCCTCTAATTTTACAGATTAGAAAACTGAGTCCCTGAAGGGTTAAGCGTATTTGTTTAATATCACAGAGTTGGTAGTGAGGACAGTAACAGAGTCCAGGCCTGTGTCTGTCTCAGAATATCTTGAGATTGTGGGTCCTGTAATCTAAGAGCTATAAAAACAAATAGAAAAAAATATACATATATGTGTGTGTGTGTGTGTGTGTGTATATATATTCCAAGTGACCTGTATTTAAAACTTATCTTAGAACTTGCTTTGTGATCTTAAATATCTTATTCAACCCCTTGAAACTTTGGCTTCCTTATCTATAAAATGGAATTGTTAATCTCTACCTTAATGATTTTGAGAATTTAATGACACAAGATGGGTAAAACACCTGACACAACCTGGCACATAGTAGCTATGCAGTAAAAATTAAACTTTCCCCCATACTTTTTATAAATTTGAGAAAAGAATAGAAAGCAGTAACAGCGCTGTTGCAGTGTTTGTTTTGTTTTTTCAGCCCACTTAAATTCTAGAACTGTAGGTCAAACTTGAATGAAACAAAGACTCAAGATATTAGACCTGTAAACCAAAAAATACAACCCAGTGACTTCTGTAGCATAAAAACATCCACAGTTATCACATAATTTATCCAGGTTGTCCTCTGCCTATCAGCACTACGTTCCTGTACAATTAAAATTGTTCACTGCCATAACTGTGTCCATCTCATACTCACAAGGCCAAGTTCTCATGTGATCCAGTCAACATCACTCTTCTGGCATCAGCTTGGCCTCACACTCTGTCTCTTTTTTCTTGCAACAGATTGTACTCAATCCTATACCATATTCCCCAACTTCATAAAACAGGATATATGCTCTGTTGTAGCAAAAATTAATGTGCATTAATTAAAATGTGGCAGCACACCTATGAAAGCACCCTGGTACATGGCTATGAGTACCCTGCTACTGGGCTCAGTCTGTGACTGGACTCTAAATAGATCAGAAGTCTAAGTCTACAGATCTCTGCTCTCCCACCCTAAAATCCTGAAGTCTGTCTGAGCCCTAGGTACCCAGGCTACAATCTAGGAAATGCACCTCTTTCTCACTTCCTACTTCCCTTCAAAGTGAATAAGAATTTGTTGGATGATAAATCAGTACTCCAAGAATGAAGCCTTTTTTAGGATACATGTTAGAAATTAAGATTCAAGATTTGTTTTTTTTATTATATGGACTATGTCTCTAATTTAGTACTGTCTTCTTCAATCAGAATCACTGTATATGACTCACAGAAAGTGGCAGGTCACTTTCCATTCTAGGATATTAGTTCAAATCTGTCAGTGCTGATAATGGCAGACAATTGTCTCCATCTGTGTGTGCTGTCTGTTGGTTTTAATTGAGTGTATATTGAACAAATATTCACTGTCACTAAACTGACTCTGCTGGATCTTTCTGACATTTTCAGCTGAAGACCAAAAAAGAAGAAAGAAGAGAATGAGGGAGGGAGAGAAAGGAGGGAGAGAGGAAGGAAGGAAGGCAGGGAGGGAGAAAGAATCTCATGTGCCAAGACCCACAAAATGCTGGGTGTCATCAGGAAGGACAGCAGAAACAAAATGGAAAGCATGACCTCACACTTTATACAGGTGACTACAGGTCACTTCATAGGGACACAATTTGTTCTCTAGCTCTGCATCACCTGTGCCCACCTTCTTGGGGCCACTAGAGCCAATCCACAGAAGCTCCAGTCCAGGGAACTCAGCATCAAGACCAGTCACTGTGAATCCTCTAGTCTTACATCTTAGTTCTAACTATTGGGCTTCTTTATTTCCCCTATGGTGAAGCCTCACCCTTGTCTTCTAATTCTAAAATTTGCATTCATATCACTTTCCATGGTATGTCACTGCCCCTGTCTTGATTACCACCCAATATACTGTGTCCTTCTAGAACAAAACTGAATTATTATTATGAACTAAACCTTCACATTTTATTTTAATCCTCACCAAGTCCATTTATATAGGTGTAATTACCCCATATTATAGATAAGGAAACTGAGGCTTAGAGGGGTAATTGACCTAAGGTCACATGGTAGTAAGGAGGGAATGCATTTGACATAGTTTTTCACTCTAGAACTTAGTTTTTTTAAGCCATACACTAAATGCCTCCCTTATCCCTGCCATACAAGCGTCATAATCTAACAGTGTACGAAGATAAGAAAATGAATAAAACTGGAACATGACACAGGCGTGTGAACTGCGTTATGTTACCAAAGGAAGAAGCAATTCATTCTTCCTCAGAAAACTGTAGAAGGCTTTATTTTCATGATGAGTATTGGAAGAAATGTGAGGACGGGCTTTCAGGAAAATGGAAATGCACAAATGGCCAGTAGTAGCTTCTAGTTAGAATTAACATGTTTGATGGGAATGTGTCAATAGCAGAAGCTGAAAGGTTACTGGAGACCAATTAGAGAAGAATTTGAATGCAAACTAATAAGTTAGGACATTGCCCTGGAGCAAGGATACATTTCAATAAAAATTACCTTTGCCCACAGTTTGGAGAATGAATGAAAGCAGAAAAAAATCTAGCAGAGAGGATATAATAATTACAGTCCAGATGGAGATGACGGAGCCTTATCCGGGTCTGTTGTAGCAGGTGGAGGGGCAATTAGAAGGAAGGATTTAAAGTTATACAATTGGTGGGCAATTGGGTTATGAGGGTTGAGAGTAAAGGATCAGTTGAAGATTTGATTTAATTTTAGGCAATAGTTCCAGAAATCTTAGTGTCCTCAAACTAAGAGATACAAAGTGAAATTAGAACAATGTGAGAAAGTACTAAACCATATAGCACGCTTTTAAAATGTGTACGATCATGAGCAGGTAGTCTAAAAGAGTGCTTCTCAGATTTTAATGTGTATATAAATCACTTGGGAATTTTATTAAAATGTGGATTCTGGTTGAGTAGGTCTGTCGTGAGGCCCAGGAACCTGTATTTATAACAAATTCCTGGTGATGCTGACGCTGGTCCAAAAGACCACACTTTGAGTATCAAGATTATAAAATACGAAAAGGGACTTTCAAGACACTCTTACTCAGATGGCCATTATTTATTATTAAGTATAGATCAGTAAAGAAAACTGGCAATGGAAGTTTTTGGAGGGATGAGGGTGGGGAGGATAGAATATGCCTTATCTTTTGCAAGTGCTGCATGAAGGCCCAGCACGCTGTCCACAAAGCATCCTAGTGTTGCTTGAGGAGGCCACGTGGACCACGGATGTCTTGGCAGTTCTCCCTGGGAGGTCTTTTCAATGTGTGAGATGGAAAGAATGAGCCCCATGTAACTGCAGAGTTACCGCCGTCACAGCCAAGAACATTCACCTTCTATAGAGTAAAGGTTCCCCTGGCTTCTTCCTTTGCCAAGACTTAAGACAGGCTGGAGATGGAGATGAAAACATTTAGTAGTCAGCTCCCTTAAAGAATGTCGAAAATACACACCAGGGATCTTTGTCCAAGAGTAAATAATTATTGTTTGGCAAATGTTTAAAACAGTGGATGGGATTGTACATAAATCTTGTTCTCTCCTTACCGACGACTACTTCCCTGCTTTAACTTGTAGGTGTGTTGTTGCTTGTTTCTGTTTGAATCTCGTTTCATAATGAAAGTACTCAATACAATTACCTTTTAAGAAATGTGTGCTGGCTCTTGCAGCCACCTCCTGGAGCCTCCGGGACCCTCCAGCTCGCCGCCCCCGCCCCGCCTGCCCCGCCATGCCGTCGGAGAAAACCTTCAAACAGCGCCGAACCTTCGAACAAAGAGTAGAAGATGGCCTGCTTACCTGAGAGCAGCATATCCTACCAAAATCCCGGTAATAATAGAACAATACAAAGGTGAGAAGCAGCTTCCGGTCCTGGATAAAACAAAGTTCTTGGTGCCTGCATGTCAACACGAGTGAGTTCATCAAGATAATTAGAAGGCGCTTACAGCTCCACGCTAATCAAGCCTTCTTCCTGTTAGTGAATGGACATAGCATGGTTGAGTGTGTCCATGCTGATTTGTGAAGTGTATGAAAGTGAGAAGGATGAAGATGGATTCCTGTGTATGGTATACGCCTCTCAGGAGACTTTTGGAAGGAAATTTCCTGTGTAAGACTAAAAAAAAAAAAAAAAAAATGTGTCTGTTCTCGAATTTTTTAAACCCTTACCAAGGAATAAAAAAGGGATGTTACCAACTGAAAAAAAAAAAAGAAATGTGTGCTAACAACCACCCCTTAAATATATTGCAGTTTCTATAACATTAAAGACTCCAAGAATTGAAAGGAGTTTTAAAAGTCTGCTGAGACTACCAGTGATTCTACACGGATTTCCAACTAAGTGATCAGCTACCATCTACTTGAATACCTCCAGTGCCGGTCAGCTCACCACCACACAGAGGTTTCAGTATACTTGCTGACAGCTCTGTTGGAAAATTCTAACTTATGTTATGCCAGGCTGGCTTCATGACTCTTTAATTTATTAGTCCTAGTTCCACTCTGTAGTGTCACAGAGAAAAAATGTAACATCTTTTTCAAATAATAGTCCTCCCAATGTTGAGCTACTGTGGGCTCTGCTTTCCAGGTCAAAAATTCTTAGTTCTTTGGACTGTTCCTCATATAAAATAAATTCAAATCTCTTCTCCATCTGATTACCTGTACTCTAGAAGTACTCCAGCTTTCCTCTTAAATTGTGGTGTTCTCAATCAAAGGGAAAACTCAAAATGGAACTCAGTACAGTTTAGATTAAACTGTGCCTATTACATCCTTTATTTTAGTTATTTTTTCCACCTTAATGAACCCTACAATCACACTAATGAGGCAGAAAGAGAAAAAGAGTAAGAATCTTGTGGAAAAAAGGATCTGGGATCAGTCATCTTAGTCCCTACTCTTATTAGCTGTGTGAGCAAATTATTTCATCTCCCTGAGCTTAAAATTTCAATTTATAAAATGGCAAAAATTAACCTTAAAAATTAATGATGTACATAAAATTTACAGGCAAATGTATGCAAAGTCCCTGATAATGCTTGGCATATAATAGATATTCAATAAACTATAACCATTATAAATGTTAGTATTTTGGTGAGGCATGCCAATGGTTAATCTATATTTCATTTAGAATCACCTTAAAATCCTTAAGCACTTTTATGTCATATTTCACTAGTACAATTATTTTTATTGTGAAACCAGTGGCATAAATTTACCTTTACCTATTTACTTTTATTTCTTTCAAATGTCCACCTATTATTTCAGAGTCACTTGAATTCCTTATGGATAACATTTCAAGAATCAAATATTTTAACTACCCTTCTCAACTTTGAACCATATAAAATTCTGGTCAGCATGACATCATTTAAAATATCAAGGACCTCCCTGGTGGCACAGTAATTAAAAATCCACCTGCCAATGCAGGGGACACGGGTTTGAGCCCTGGTCCAGGAAGACCCCACATGCCGCAGAGCAATGAAGTCCGTGCGCCACTATTGAGCCTGCACTCTAGAGCCCATGAGCCACAACTACTGAGCCGGCACACCTAGAGACCATGCTCCGCAACAAGAGAAGCCACCGCAATGAGAAGCCCGCGCACCACAACAAAGAGTAGCCCCCACTCGCCACAACTAGAGAAAGCCCGCGTGTAGCAATGAAGACCCAATGCAGCCATAAATAAATAATAAATAAATAAATTTATAAAAAAATAAAAAATATCATATTTGAATCATATGTCCTTGTTTAAAATGTTTTCCAAAAATGTACGAACTTGTCTAAAAAAACAACATGACATTGTTTAAAGTGTAAAAAAAACAAACATAAACTAAACACACACACACACACACACACACACGCAAGGTTGAATGAAGGGTCCTATGTCTCTAGAAATATCACCATTCAAATAAACATTGACCCTCTGAATCTAGCCCTTGGACTTCCTATGAATTACTCTATTTATACTAAAGCATTCTCTAACTGTTCCACCTATTCACCTATTCAAAGATGTCATAGGCTGGGGTCTCCAACCACTGGGCCGCACAGCAGGAGGTGAGAAGCAGGCGAGCGGGTGAAGCTTCATCTGTATTTACAGCTGCTCCCCATTGCTCGCATTACCGCCTGAGCTTCACCTCCTGTCAGCATTACAGTGAGTTGTATAATTATTTCATTATATATTACAATGTAATAATAATAGAAATAAAGTGCACAATAAATGTAATGCACTTGAATCACCCCAAAACCATCCCCCCACCCCGGTGTGTGGAAAAATTGCCTTCCATGAAACTAGTCCCTGTTGCCAAAAAGGTTGGGGACCCCTGTCGTAGGGGACTCCAACATCATGTTGAAATTTAAACATGTACTGTATATACCTAACTCACCAAAGAAGGAAATGATTCTACCATGGATGATTTATTCTTGGTGAACCCATAAGTCTAATAATAACCATTGCTTCCTTTTCCAAATGCTTACAACATCTCCTTTCATTGAAATTTGTTAGTTTTTCATAATGATTTAACTTCTTAATCGTTAGCAAAATTCCCTCATTATCATAAGTAATATTCTCTATTTTGGAGAACACTTGGCCTGATACTAATATAGCTATTCCTACTTTCTTTTGACTCCTGTTTTCTTTTCATTAATTTACTTTTATCTGCAGATTCATATTTAATTGGATGGGTATTTTTTTTATCCAGTCTGATAATCTCTGCCTTAAATGTTATGTTTATACAATATATAGTTAAGGTAATTATCAATATGGTTGATTTCAATTTATAATACTGTTATTTGTTTTCCGTTATTGCATCTATTATTATCTATTTTCTGTTTTCTTTTGGATTAAGTGAATTTTTAAATTCCATTTCATCTGTACTATTAGTTTATTAGCCATACATCCCCTTTATTTTTTGAGCAGGAGTTCTAGGGTTTACACCCTAAACTTAACAAATATTCTGCCACTTCACATATAATGTAAAAATGTTCATTTTTTCCCCCTCCTGTTCTTTGTGTTATTCTTGACATATAATTTAGTTCTACTTTTGTCACAAACCCTATGATACATTACTATATTTGCATTAAACAGTGAATTTTTTTTAAAGAAATAAAAAGAAAAATCCCTAATACTTACCGTTTCTACTTCTTTTTATTTTTTTCTATAGATCTACGCTTCCATCTGATATTGTTTTCCATTGGTCTGAAGAACTTCCTTTAATATTTTTTATAATGCAGATCTGCCAGCAATAGATTCTCTCAGCCTTGTTTATCTGAAAAAGTTTACATTTTGCCTTCATTTTTGAAATACAGTTTCACTGGATATAGGTTTCTAGGTTGAATTTTTTTTCTTTAATCATTTTCAATATGTCTTTCTATTGTTTTCTGTCTTCCCTGATTTTGGATAAAATCTGAGGACATTTTTATCTTTTTTTCTCCTCTGTATAATTTGTCTTTGTTTGGTTTTCTGGAGTATACTCTGCTTGGAATTCATTGAAATTCATGGATTTGTGTATAAAATACTGTAAAAGTTCTCTTCAAATATGGAAAATTTTTAACTCTTTTTTCTAAAATTTTTACTGCTCCCCTTCTCTATAGATTTCAATTACATATTGGCAAAGTTAAATTCCTTGCTATGGTCCACCAGGTTACTGAGGTGCTCTTAAATTTTTTTCATTCATTTTTCTCTCTATGCTGCATTTTGTAGGTTTTCTATTACAGTGCTTTCTGGTTCAGCAATCTTTTCTTCAGTAGAATCTAATCTTCTGTTAAGTCCATCCAGTAAATTTTTATTTCACAAGTCAGGAAGACACAATGCTCTACCTGAATTCTCCCTCCCTACACAATGGCCTGTAAATTGCCTCTAGGCAGAAGGCCAAAGTAATCACAGGACACACCTCAGGTGTTCCCTTCTCTCAGTGGTCACAGCCTACATAGTCTCTTTCTGGTCCAATGTCTGAACATAACTGTTTCATGGATTTTGCCTAATGTGCTAGTTCTTCACAGTGGAATGGCAATTCCCAAATCAGTTTTTCCTTCATAGCCTGCAGCAAAAATCTCATCCTGTGTAATTCAGGGAAATGCTAAACTAGAGAATTTATATAGATACTTTAGATTTGTTTTTATATTTCTGAGCCATTACTTTACTTTCTAATCATTTATTAAGAGAATGATAACTAATTCATAGGAATTTTAAAAATGAGAAATCTCAACTGAAATTGGTATTTAATAGCCAGAAGACAAATTGCAGGCATATCATTTGAGAAGGAAAAATCTTAAATAAGTCAGAATATTTTAAGTACCATTGATACAGGACACACAATGAGTGATACCATATAGTGTTTAATTTATCATGAATTCTTACTTGTATACCAAAGAAATGGTTCTTGCCTATTTCCCCAATTAAAACATTAAAATCAGGCATCAAAAAGATCATCCAATATTAGAAGGAAAGTATATCACCTTTTCCAACCCTCAAATTTTATAGCATTGGAGAAGAGAGTCAGAGAAGTTAACTTTTTCATTCTCCTAAGGCAACATAGCTTATTATTGGAAGAGCTGATGTTACCTGATTCCCAGTTCCATGAGCCATACTCTTGCTGTTCCCTCCTCCGTCAGAATTCAGAGTGTACTGAAACATAATGTTGTAAAACTAATCTATATAAAGATAACAAATAGGATGTTATCTTTCCAAAAATTAGAATTATTTTTTCAATTATCCTCATGCTGTATTATCTTTAAATTGTTAATTAAGCAAATACTAGATTAAATTCTACTACATATCATCCTTTATAGCCAATTATTGCTTTTATAAAAATCAAACAGCCAAATTATGGTGCAAAGGAAGTGGGATCTTTAGCCTGTAGAGTATTATATTGAGTTAAAGTTTTAGAAAATAATTATTTGAGCCCACGGAGATTTATTTTTAATTACATTCTTTATCAAGAATCCTAAGTCCTTATAAAATATCTTATCCCTTCAAGAGGTCCCTTAAGGTTTTATTTTTACACTCGTACTTAGCAAGCATTTAAGCAAATAATTCATCTGACTAAGTTGTTGATACAGTTGAATTGAGTCTTTGGTAAGCTTGTGTTTGATTAAATAATGACCTGAATGATGTTCAAACAATTCAGAATTAGCTGTCTTAAAAGAAGTTTATAATTCCCTTTACTTATTATTAAACGCTGTATTACCTCACTTGCTTGAAATATGGACCTTGAATTCAAAGAGAGGAGGTGCGATAGTAAGTGAAAGCTAAAATGTGACCCCAAGTTTCTGAACCCCAAACAGCTTCCCATTGGCTTTATCAATGTTCCATTTCAGTGTCTTCCTCTGGTCCAGCATTAACCAAACTTATGTTGAAATACGTGTTTGAGAAAAAATACATTAGTTCAACTGAGTTACCAGTTGGAGAAAAAGAGTGTTAAACCCTGAGGAAATGAGTTTCCAGATATGTATTTTTTTTTCATTTTGTTTTATTTTTTTTTTAATCGGAGTACAGTTGCTTTACACTGCTGTGTCAATTTCTGCTGCACAGTAATGTGAATCAGCCATACGTATACATATATCCCCTCTTTTTTGGATTTCCTTCCCATTTAGGTCACCACAGGGCACTGAGTAGAGTTCCTTGTGTTATACAGTGGGTTCTCATTAGTTATGTATTTTATACATAGTAGTATATATATATGTCAATCCCAATCTCCTAATTCATCCCACTCCTCCTCCCCCTTGGTATCCATACGTTTGTTCTCTACATCGGTGTCTCTATTTCTGCCTTGCAAGTAAGATCATCTATACCATTTTTCTAGATTCCACATATATGCGTTAATAGACAGTATTTGCTTTTCTCTTTCTGACTTACTTCAAAAGATACATGCACCCCAATGTTCACTGCAGCACTATTTACAATAGCCAGGACATGGAAGCAACCTAAGTGTTCATCAACAGAGGAATGGATAAAGAAGATGTGGTACATATATACCATGGAATATTACTCAGGAATAAAAAGGAACAAAATTATGTCATTTGCAGAGATATGGATGGACCTAGAGACTGTCATAAAGAGTGAAGTAAGTCAGAAACAGATATGTATTTATACATTTTGGTCAGTAGATAATTATTGAGTACCTACTACACACTAGACATTATGCTAGGGAAGACATTAATGTACAGGCCATAGTGATAATTAGCAATCTGTATTATCCCGTCCATTTGTTTCTTTAGTTGTTGACTGCTTCCCCCACTCAACACCACCGGCAAACGCTGAAATGGAAACTCCATCAACCCTCCGTGTCTTGTTCATCATTGGATCACTAGCCACTTGACTGGTTCCTGCCGTAGGCACTCAATCAATATTTGTTGCTTGATTGAATGAATGACATTTCCCTACCCTCATGAGAGTCTGATGTTAGGGAGATGTTTGGGGAAATTGATAGCAAAGGACACGGTTCAAATGAAGGAAGAGCTGAAAATTTTCAGAATGTTTTTACTGTGCTCTATCAATATTTTATGCCTCTGAATTTTCTGGTTTTCAGATCAGCATTTTTAAAATATTTATTTATATATATTTAATGTTGTATATTTTAGTGATTTTTCAATTTCTATTTATTTCACCTTACTCTCATAGCAAAAATATGGCAAAACAGATATAGAAATCTTATAATGTAAGAACTGGACAGGGAAGGAAGGAGGAAGAATCTAGTGCTATTTGGATGGGGCAAGTCCCTTGGGCAATCTCTGCTCTTACTTTGGGTCTACCTTAAAGCCAGATTCACCAGTGGGCTCCTCCTCAAAAAAAAAAAAAAATCCAAATTCAAAAGAATTGGTGAATAATATAAATAGTAGACAGATTACTTGTGCAGAAGAATTCCAAATAACTTACACAGATGCTCCACCCTCAGAAAGGTAGAGCATAATTCCCAGTGAGCGGAGCGACCCATAGAGACTTCGTTCCAAAGAGCTCAGGAAGGAAAAAGTAAGGAAAGAAGAACTTTACAGAATAGAAACCTGGCAGACACCACCTGAGGTAGGTGATCACGTCAACACTGACAGAGATAAGTCATATGTGTAGTATGTACCCTTGATATGAAGTCATGAGAATGGCACTTTACTTGTGTGGTCTTCCTTGCAAAAACCCATACCCCCTCTCTAATCATGAAAAAACATTAGACAACTCCAAATAGAGGGACATTTTACAAAATACCTGACCAGTAGTGCCTCAAAACTGTCACGATCACTAAAAACAAGAAAAGTCAGAGAAAGTGTCACAGTCAAGAGGAGCGTAAGGAGACAGAATAAGGAAATGTAATGTGGTGTCCTACATAGAATCCTGGAAGAGAAAAAATGACATAAGGTACAAACTAAGGAAATCTGAGTAAAGTATGGTCTTTCGCTAATAATAATGCATCAAGATTGGTTCATTAATTGTGACAAACTTATCGTGCTACTGTAAGATATTAGGGGAAATTTCATGTTAAGGTATATGGGAACTCTGTACTGTGTTTCCAACTTTTCTGAAAATTTAAAGCTATTCTAAAATAAATTTTTTTCAAAGAAAGAAAGAAAAAGGAAGGGAGGGAGGGAGGGAGGAAGGAAGGAGGGAAAGGAGGAAGAAAGAAAGAAAGGGAGCCCTTATCTGAAGTTGCAGGCCTGGTCTTAAGATATTTCTGCCGGATCACTCTGCAGTAGAAAGAAGATAACCGTTTCTTTCTCTATCTTTCCAGCTCCCTGAGCAACTTCATCATCCCTGTAAATGACCCTCCAAATTCATCCTAGTCTCATCCTAGTATCTCTCTGCTGAACTTCAGAGATCTTCCCCCCTACTTCCCACTGGCCACCCACACATTGCCCTATCAGACAGGAAATGCCTGCTGGAAATACCCCCAGCCTCCTGTTCTCCTACTTCTACTCACTGAACCCAACCTTTGCCACCATGGTGAATTCCTATTCCTTGTCACGTCCTGTCATCCCAACTGATCAACTCCCTTCCTTACACTGCACCTCTCAAGAACTTGCTTGGGCCCCAAGACCCATGATTATCTGCATACACCCTAAATGCTCTTATGCCCTATGCATTCAGCAACCACTGCTTCCCCAGGCCCCCCGCTCAGCTGATCTTCCAGTCCTATTCCCAGAATGCTCAGCGCTGTCAGCAAAAAAATCAAAGTACTCAGTTGACTGGCTCCAGAATAACAATATCCCATCCCTGCTGGATTCTCATGGAGTCCACTGATCCCTTTTCTTTACCCTAAATGCCCTTGTACCAAGTGCTCTCACCAGCTTTCCTGGACCTTTTCCACCTGGTTGGAATCCCTAGCTTATACCCTCCCTCCTTCATTTCTTCAAATAGAAGTGCCTCCTGCCTGAGAAGATTGTGGCCACACACCTCTAAACTCTTCAGCTTCCTTTCCCTCCCCTGGCAGGAACGCCCCTCCTTACTTTCACCCTTCCTGCCTTCCTACCCTCACCCTGACAGCACATTCCCCTCTTTGCACTGTCTTCTCATCTTTCCCCAGAGAAAAAGTCAGAGGTCTTTACACCCCACCCCCAATCATTGTCTAAAATCCCTCTCATTTCCCCAGGGGACTTGTCTCCTTAATTCTCTTTCTCTCTCTTTCTCTCACGACTTTAGTGTCTTCCATTGTTCCACTCTACTTCTCTCTGGCTTTCAAATATTTCCCCATCCTACAAACAAGCTTTCTTAACTGTACTTCTGATTGCCAGACAATGACACTGCATTCATTAATCGCTTGTAAATGATTCTGTTTGATAGGCATTTTTTTTCCAAAATGTTAGGAGAGGCAAAGAAAAAAAATGATAATAAATTGCATCACTAGCAGTGAAAACATGGGCACAGCTATCTAGGTCACGTTCTATGGGTCTCTAATTCATCTGCCATTTCTCTGTGTTTCCAGAGCTTCCAGAGAGGGATTCTGTTACAGAGCTAACATTATCTTGTCTTTTATTGTACCAGGTTGTTGACTTGCCTAGAATTTTCTTGAGGGAAGAGTTCACATTTTATTTATCTCTGACATAGTGTTTTGTGAATAATAGGTATTAATCGTTACTGAAAGAAAAAGTGGTGAACTGGCTTTTTTCCAGGCTCACTATTAATGTTAGCTTTCTAAAAATAATTTTTAATATTCTATTCCTAAAAGGATTTGAAGTTGCTATTTTCCTCTTTAAGCACAAAAAAGTAAAAATGAGGAACACAGCCCGAGGACCTAGATGATATGGAAAATCACGCCTGCAATTCATTTGATATAGATTCTGCCTGCTGCCAAGAGGTCCTTGAGATCAGGGTCCCATTTTGATGTGTGTTTTGTACAGTGCCTAGGTCAATGGGAATTCATGGTGAATAAATATAGGGTGAAAGCAATGTGACTGATGGATACAGTGAAGAACGAGAGTCCTGGTATCTATTTTCAGCTCTAGAATTACATAGATAGCCTTTGGCCTCTAACATGAGGCTTTGAAAGTTAAATTCTTCAGCCTTGGTATCAGAAATAATACCTGCACACCTAGACAGTTTCAAAAAGGTTTTGCTTAATAAAATGGTCACAAAAGAAGAAAGTATTGCTCTTTACCGAGCAGAATAAATCAATAGCACAGCATTCCAGAGAGGTCTGCATTAATATGACAAAAACACATTCTATCCATTCTCCTAGGTTCTTTCCTTCCAAATAATTATATTTGTATTCCTCCTTAATTAGAGCTACTGGGTTTTCATAGTTGCTTAATTAAATTGGGGGAATTTCAACTCTGTGATGCCTTTAGGAAAGTGATTCCAATTATGGGGCCAATCTGTCAGCAAAGGTGAAGAGGCCAAAACATTTTAACAGCAAAGTTACAGAGAACAAAGGATGAATATAAGTAGGAGGCATACTTAATAATTAGCTTTGCTATTAGTTGAGTTTTGTAGAAATTGCTCACAGACTTTGACTTAAAAACCTTGGCTGCAAGGCATGGGCTTGTAATTCAGCCTCTAAGCTCAGATGGCTCAAGTAGCTATTTGTTCTCTTTTAGGGACAATACCCTACTGAGGGGTCAGTGTCGCCTCTGTTGTGACAGGTCACACATTCAGCGCCAGGAGAATCAAGGTCAGCTATGGCGAGAGAGAGCCCATGCTGTGGAGCTCCTGCATATTATCCATCTGTGTCACCCTACCCTGTCGTTGACCTATTGTGCAATTCTAAGTGGTTGAGGACAGAAACTGACTGGTATTACCTGGATGAGTCATCTACTCACCTGGCTTTTCAATGCTTCTTCTGTGATATATGCTCTCCGTATTAGTTATTGACTGTTGAATAACAAATTAGCTCCAAACTTAGCAATTTAAAACAATACATGTAGCAACTATACTCCAATAACAATTAATTTAAAAGAACATCCACCATTAAAAAAATGAAATAAAAAATAAAATTGCATCAGAAACAAGAACATACTTGGGAATAAACCTGACTAACAAGGTAAAAACAAACAAACACAAAAACATGTTTATTATTTCAGCTTTTGTGGGTTAGGTATCCAGACACTGATTTTATGGGTTCTCTGCTTCAAGTATCTCACAAAGCTGCAACAAGGTTTCTGCAAGGGCTAGAATCCATCTTATCTGAAGTCTCAGCTGGGGAAGGATCTGCTTCTGAACTCAGGGGGTTGTTGGCAGGGCTCAATTCTGCTCTACACTGAGGGCCTTAGTTCCCTGCTGGCTGTTGGTTAGAGACTGCCTTCAGTTTCTTGCCACATGGGTCTCCTAACTATGGTGGTTTGTTTCACCAAAGTCAGCAAGAGACATGATAGAGAGACAGAGGGAGGTGGGGGAAGAGAAACTGCCAGCAAGATGGGAGTAACTATCTTATGTAACAAAATCTAGAAGTGACATTGCATCTTCTTTGCTACAATATGTTGGCTAGTTATAGTAGCTAGGTCACCCCACAATAAAGAGGAGGGGATTACTCAGGGCATGGATAACAACAGACAAAGATCATTGGGACCATCTTAGCATATGCCTGTCACAGTCTCTGATGGGTATTATATGAGACACAGAGATCCACACATTTTATGCCCACTCCTCTAGGTCCATCCACTTCCTTCTTTCCCAGGCCTGCCTGACTTTTATCTTCCAAAATTGCTCCTTCCAGGCTTCAGATCAACAGCTGAGCCATTTGCCACTTCCCAGGAGTATGTATATCGTTATCCTTACCTCTGACCACCCTCCACAGAAAGTCAATGACCAGTTACCTCTTCAGATCTCTGACTACTAGAAAAATTTCCCTTCACTTTGTCTTTCACCTCTGCATTGGGGCAGAACACTCTCTTTTTAGCTCTTACTAACATATTAAGGTAACTTATTCATGAACCAGGCCCAAGTTTTGTTTTGGGCTTTTTGATTTTTGTTTGTTTTGTTTTAGTTTTAAAAGTACATTTATTGCTTACTCCTGATTGCAAATAACTTTAGCACCATTGGATCTACTAGGTCTCATGGTCCAAAAGGCAGAATTGCTCTTACCTTGTTGTAAAGCCATCTCTTGCTCTGGGTCTGACTCAAAACTGGTAGCCTTCTAAGAGTCACTTTATAAATAAGTTGGAACAATATTTTCAAGTATGGTATATGCTGTTTCTAAAATCAAAAAAATGCTCTAAACTTCTGTAATTTATCCCTAATGGTTAAATGTGTAGGACCAATAACTTTATCTTGAAAAGAAATGTCCTGACTTGCCCTAGACTACTTTACCAATGCACAAACCCCTGAAACGTTGTAAGTTTTATCTTCCACGCTCTGGTGCCTTACAGAGGGATTTGTACTGCTTGCCACTTCCTACTCATCAAGTCACATTAACTTGATGTCATCAATATAGAAGAGCAGCAGGATATTGGATTGGGAGGAACAGGAATGGTGAGTGCCAAAAAGATGTAGTTAGAGCATCAGAGATAGTCTAGTCCTAAGCTACTTTAACTGGGGAGAAGAGAAATATAAAAATCAAATAACAATAGAAGATTTTATGCAGTGTTTATCAACTTTATGGTAAGGGCAAAAAAAATGATGTAAGAGTTTAGAGAGAGGTAAAAGCATTGTAAGCAAGATGGTTTCTATAAGTCAACACCTAGACCCATTGCACATGGGCTAAACACGAATTAGTGTGTTTATTTTTCATGTATACTCTGTATACTGTCCAAAATGTGTCCAGATCAGTTGGAGGACTTGTTACCACACAGCCATTTAGGAATCCAAGCACATAGAGGCTTTGTCGTCTTGCATATGTGCTTTCCTGTTTCCTGGGTCACCTAGGACTTTGATATGCCATTAGTGGAAAAGGAAGCGTTTCATGTGTGCATTAACAGTTTTATTAACTTGGAAGCAGCACACATCCCTTTCTCGCATATTCTATCGGCAGGAACTCAGTCTCATAGCTATACCTAATTACAATCGAGATTGAGAAATGGATTCTAGCCACAGAACTGATTATATAGTTAACAGGACCATATTCAAAATGAAAAGTTGGGGATCCTTTTTGAAAAAGCAGGAAAAAAGTGCTGTTAAAGATACCAAAATATATAAAGCTTTTACTTTTCTTCTGTGGTCTCTCTCTCTCTCAATTTGTCATAGTGTGTTTTAATTTGATATTGAGTGTCTTTCTAAGGAAAGAATAAAAATTTTAGATTATTAGCATGAATTTTGCCATTCATCTTTGTATTGCACAATGCCAGCTTTATATGCAAGTATGAGTATTTAATCCATATGTGGAATCACTGAAATTCACAATTTGTTTTTGGTAGCTTGCACACGTGTGCACATATGCATGTTTTGTTCTTACCATAACAGTGGAAACAGTGCACAAAATGAATTCAGCTCTTTTTATTTCACTTCTTGGTACATTCTGCCAACACTCTCTACCTTCAGCTTTCTGATGAGTAAGGAAGAACTGCAAGGAAAAGGAACTATGGGTTACCCCATCTTTCCCTTTTTCTCTATGTCATCTTTTTCAGAGTAAGTGGTTGGCTAACATAAGGAAGTAAGAAAGGATACGATAGTGTTTCTTGGTTGTTTGTGTTTCTTAGACCATCGTTGGCTTCTGTTTTCAAAACAAGCTCAGGTTCAAAGGGTCTCTCAAGGTGGTCTCTCAAGGTTGTCAGTGACTTCTTTATTCATACATGTAACATATTGGCCTTGCACTCACCTTGAGTCTCACTGCACTTCCACACATGGTGGGTGCACCAGAATTCTGTGCTCATGAGACGTTGCAAAAACCGTATGCAAATGGGACAGCAGAGAACAGGAGACATGCATATTATGTGTAGTTCCCCTGCTTGTACACATGCTCTATTTTCCCATTGGACTTGACTTACAAAACACAAGATCAAAAATAAAATTATTAAGAATTGTTAAGACAGCGACAGCAGAGCGTTAACTGAGCACAGGGTCCTCTGAGCACGGTGTCTGATGCAACTTCACAGGCTGCACACTCATGAAGCCAGCTCTGTCTAAGTGTGTACCCAGAAAGAAATAAAGAAGAATTTGGTTTTATGAAAGGAAAGTTTTGTGAAAGAGTTAATGCTTAAGAATATCTAGGTGTGAAAACAGTATGGTTTCTGTAGTTTAACTACTTACCATTTTGTGTTCGTTATATGCCTAACATATGCCAGGTAGCAGACCTTTGTAGGAATTATCTCTAACTACACAATTATTCTGAAAGGGATATTAGTATCACTCCCAACTTGCAGTTGAGAAATTAAGGCTCATAGAGATTAAATGCTTCCCCAGGGCCACTAAAGTAATGTCTATTTCACTCCAAAACTCTTATTCTTTATGCTGATATAGAATGCTGATATAGAATCTATATGCTCCATATAGATTACCAGTAACCAAATTAAATCATTTTTTTAAAAATACCTTTTTTACTATCTACAACATATTTTTTTCCTAATCTGTATGTACCTGGCCCAAGACAACCTCAGTGAAGCTTGTGGAAGGAACCTTTGGGATAATCAACCCAGCTTCAGTCATGAAACATGACTACTTTCTATAACATCACTAAGTGGATATCTGTCCACTGTTCGACTGTTCCAAGTGTCATTTATTCCATTTGCAGTAAGTCCTCAGCAAAGCAAATCTCAATCAAATCAAGTGCAATAAAAATATTAGGCTGAACATTTTCATAGCACAAAGAACTGTTGCATGATAAAATTAGACTAAATAAATATATTTAGGAAATATTTAGGCAATATTATTGTTTGTGGGCATGAAACATTTGTCTTCCATTCATTATTACATATATACAATCTAATAATTTCCCAATGAGAAAATATCCTGACTAGCAGACAGCTGGGGGACAGGTGAATGAGGCTGCAAAGACTTCAGTCTCTGGTATGTCCTGTCTTGCATTTTGATGAGCTGGTGGGAGACAGTGTGAGCAATAGGAAGAGAACAGAGTGTGGAGCTTAAAAACATCTGGATTCAAATCTCAGTTACACAACTGGTTCCAGGTCTCACCAGCTATACGAAGTTAAAGTAGAAACTTAAGCTCTCTGAGTCTCTGTTTGCCTCGTCTGGAAACTGAGAATAATGATAACTACTTCACAGAATTGTTAAGAGAATCAGAGGAATCAGATAAGCTGATATAGGTAAATTTCTTCATCAATAACAAGGTGCTATGCAAATAGAGATATCATTATGCCCTCCAGTACTTAAAGGACATGAATGAATGTAAAATAAATTAAAGATGAGAGAGAAACTGACTAAAAGCAGAGCAAGGTATAAGAGGAATGAAGAAAAAGGTGAATGAGAAAGGGAAAAAAACAAACACTGGGAGAGGAGAAAGTCTGTTCTGCCCTCTGCATTTATTCAGAATAACTTCTTTATATCCAACATTGTGTGACATGTTTTCAGAAATTTTTAAAAGTAATAATAAAGCAGTAGAAAATACGATCCCGACTTGAGCAAGTGCTTCCTATTACAGTTTAGAAGCAGAAGACCAGGCCTTATCATTTACTTGACTTGTTCTGTGATTTTGGTGGAAGACATGGCCAATTTGAGCCTCATTTCATCTGTAAAATGGGAATGATAAATCTCTCTCTTCCCAGATTGTTGATGAGAACTGACTGAGAAAGCATATGTGAAAATATACTGTGAGCGTGTGAGCTATTGGTGTGGTTCTATTCATCAGCACAGATGACAGGATAGGATCACAATTATTGATACACTTGGAACTCATCATTTCTGTTTGACAAATATGGCCGTAAACCGGAAACAGGACAGTCAAACATAATTAAAGGCTAAATGACTGCTCTGTAATGAGAAACAAGTTTTTCTTTTTAAACTCCAACAGCCTCAAGTGTTGCAGTACGCCTTAAGGAGACTGACATAGGAATACAATTCAGGGAGAGAAAGAGTGGCTTCAATGGTAGCTTTACCTCTCCTTACATTCCCTTTGGATCTAATTCTTGGATCTCAGTTTCCCCCCATGAACGGGTGATAATTGCAAATTCACAGTATGTGGACTTGGGTTGGTTGGTTGATTTGTTTGTCGTGTTTGTGTGTTTGCTGCATAGCAAGCTCCCTTTCTCTGGAAAGAGCACCATATTTCCTTTGATAGAATGGGCTCTTGAACTCCATGCAGTTTTGGTGGGTCCTAAATAAAGATATTATTTCTTTCTTGAAGGGAAGAATAGGGGTTAATGATTCAAGCTTGGCCAATACGACCTTGAGCATAAGACAAAGGACTTGAAAAGATGACTGGAGCTGACTGGTCCACAGTGTTGTCTGATGAGACTGAGGTTAACTCTTGCTACTTGATTTCCCAAGAGCTCTCTTGTTTCCAAACCCTTCCCACAGTGGCTCCTCAAATGTCCCTTCGGTTCTGTGAATCAACTCAGACACTTTCATTAAGCAACCTCTTGGTTTAAATTAGCCAAAATGGGTTTCTGTTGCCAGAAACCAAAACCTAACAAACACCCCAAAACAACCAAAAACAGAAAATACAATGATACCGCAACCTTGCAGTACTGAGAGGGAATAATTTCAGGCAACTCTAAGACTTGTGGGAACAAGTGTTGTTCAGATGTACTTTTCCATTGTGTAGTTAACACAGGACAAAATGTGTAAGTGAATCCACCCATCCTTACAAGGCACAAACCCTAGCTGTCAGTCAGTCTCACATAAGAAAGAGGAAATTTTGGTGGCATTTAGACCAGCCACAGATAGAAATGTTGATGTAGTCCAATTTATTTTTCGTTGTTTTATTGCCAGTGCTTTTGATGTCATATCCAAGGAATCACTGCCAAGTCCAACGTAATGAAGTTTTGCCCCTGTTCCTTTCTAAGAGTTTTGTAGTTTTAGGTCTTACATTTAGGTCTTTGATTCATTTTGAGTTAATTTTTGTATGTGACGTAAGGTCACAAATAGAAATTTAAACATTATTATTACTCAAGAAATCCTGGCATCACTGAGTGGAATTTTAACAAAGGTAGGTTATTGAGTCAGGATCCCTGAGTAGGAGGGAATATTGGCAATTCAGGTAGTGCTTCAGGCCCAGAGTAAGGAAAACTGTGGGTTTGGAAAAGTGTGGTTTCGGTACCTTCCCTCATCCTTTAAAACAGCCTTCTCTGCCCTTCCAGCACTCAAGGCCTATCCTCCCCCATATCTTTCAAGATCTTACTCTCTTCAGAATTCATCCAAACCATCACCAGAGTATGTGCTGGGAAGAGAGCTGGCCTTTGTGGACCACATGCTGTGTGCCAGAAACTTTCCTGTGTTATCTCATTTCATAGCACCTGAAAAAATTGGCTCATATCTGCTCAAGAAAAGACTCTATCTGTATTCATATGAGGAATTCAAAGACTCAAAACTTTTCAGATCCATTTATTCCTTCATTCATTTTTTCATTTATTCTTTTTTAAAAAATTTTATTGGAGTATAGTTGATTTACAGTGTTTTGTTAGTTTCAGGTGTACAGCAAAGTGATTCCATTATGCTTATACATATATTCATTCTTTTTCAGATTCTCTTCCCATATAGGTTATTACAGAATATTGAATAGAGTTCCCTGTGCTATACAGTTGACACTTGTTGGTTATTTTATATATAGTAGTCAACACTATATAGTAGTGTGTATGTTAACGCCATTTGCAGCAACATGGATGGACCTAGAGATTATCATACTAAGTGAAGTAAGTCAGACAGAGAAACACAAATATCATGTGATATCACTCATATGTGGAATTTAATTTTTAAAAATGATATAAATGAACTTATTTACAAAACAGATTTAGAAAACAAACTTATGGTTAGCAAAGGGGAAACACGGAAGGGAGGGATAAATTAGGAGCTTGGGATTAACATACACACACTGTTCATTTATTCTTATTTTTTCACAAGTAACTACTGATTAAAAATAAAAGTAAATACATAAATAAATAACTCTTGAGCACCAACTATGCAGCCCACACCATGCTTAGATCTAGAAATACAGCTATTAACAAGCCCACAAAGAGCTGACTCTCTACTGTGAAGGTAAAGATAATGCAAGGGAGTCATTAAATGATTCCAAAGAAATCATTGAAAATGGTGGGTTCCCAACTTGATATTTGGGAGCAAGCAAATCTTTGGCCAGGAAATCTTGGACTCAAACCTCATAGGATCCAATTCATGAGGTCAGTCCACCTTCTGTTGAGATCATTTATAACAGACATAATCAGATTTGAAACCATAGTATTTGGAATTTTGATCAGATTGAAGACTAGATGGTATAAGAATTAGCAGGAGGAGTGACACCACATTATCTCCTGTGGCATCTAGTGACAATTAGATCTAGTGACTAGAGGAGTATCTCATTCTCACCCATCAACAGATGACTGCCCATTAAAATCCAATAAAAAAATATGGAAGTCCATTTCTTTGTTAACTCCAAACAGCTACAGTTGCTACTTGCATAGATGGCTAATAAATTGTCAATTTTCTACAACTATGCTACCCTTACTATCCAGACACTTTTCAGTTGCAACCTCAGGCATTATAAGAACATGTCTTTATCCCCCTATTTTAAAGCAGATGTAAATTTACAAAGTAGGTTGCATAAGGTTTCATGAATATTTTTGTCTGAGATGGAGGATGAAAATTGCCCTTCATAGAGGTTTTAATTTTTTTTTAATTGGGATTTGTGTTTGTTCTTGTTCCTCTGCTTTTTGTTTTTTGGGCTTTTTGTTTGTTTTTTGATTGTGTGTGTGTGTGTGTTTGGTGGGGTTTTGATTTTGGTTTTGGTTTTGATTTGCTGAGGGTCAGGGTTTTTTCTCAGAAATCTCACAGTCCAACTCCAGGAGTTGGTGTCCTTCAGGATTTCTCAACTGTCAACTTAGAAAGGACAAAAAATTAAAACTGAAGCAGATGACTCATTTGCATCAGAAAATGAGCTACACACTAAGCCTAACTGCTCTGTAACTCCACTGAGCAGGGGAAGGTAAAAGGCCTGTGATGAAAGGTTTCTCAGAGACAATGAAAAGGTATCTAAAGTGGATCAACAGGACAAACGCACCCAGACCTCGTGTTTTCTGACACGAACAGACACTTTAGCAGCACAATAGCTTGTATTCACAAGATGTCTGGCTATTGAAAGCTTTCTTTAGACTTTTTGAAATATTTCTCTAATGAGAAATTAAAGCTAAAAGAGTGATAGTATCAGAGAGACTTTTTTCCCCTACTTTCTTTTGACTGAGAAACAAAATCCCTGAATACTCTTTTGTGACTGGACTTATTGACCATCTCTGGAAGCTTGGAGGAATGACTCTATGTGGCTATTTAGAAGACTCAGTTCAGTTGGGAAAGGTTGGGACCTGTCAGCTAACCCATCCTCCCATGGGGAGAGTTAGAAAGAAAGAAGAGAGTGAGCAACGATACGCAGCACTTAGGAAGTGCTATTCACCTGGGTTCAGAGGTCACTTTACCTTGACAATATCCTAGTTTCATTTCTTGAGCAACTGTATTCTGCTAGGCACCTGATGAAGCATTGACCCAACTGAGATTTCAGCTCCTAAATTATAGAAAGGAGACAGAAAGCAAAGGCAGATGAGACATGCAAATTCAATCCACCTAATCATGTAGGAACCCTGGGTAAGCATGGAGAGCCAGGCTTTTCTCTGCTTCCTGAAGAAGCAAGAAGCATCAGTGACCCAGTGTGGAAATACAGCGATTCAAAATTCAAATTACATTTCTTCCAACTAGGTAAGCTGGCTCCCATGCAGCAGCCTGATTGGTGGAAATCTACCACATTAAAACTCCAATTCATGGATGTTCTCAGAATACATTCTTGTCTCTGAATCAATGGTATGACCTAGTGTCTGGGGCCTACTTGGTGACCGGCAGAGATCCTGACTGACTCATTAGTCATTGTATCCCCAGGCTTGGCACTGTGCCTGAAACATAGTAGACTCTGAATAAATATGTGATGAATGAAGGAAAGAAAAAAGAAAAATAAAAAAAATTAAACCCAAAATTATTATCAACATGTGCTGTGTGTCACTTATTTCTATTTAATTAAGATTCTGGTTGTTTCTTTCTGTTCTGACTTTCCATTTTGTCTAATCTGATAGACTGGAAGTTCTGATGTTAGGAGTTTTTACTCTATTTGGATTTTTAGATTAACGCTCAGGGCAGACATCATGTGTGTAATTTTTGTCCTTCCTGCTGTTAGTCTCCAACAAAACATGGGCCTTCTCTTTATTCCTCTATCCACGTTATCTCCTCTGCCCCAAGGATGTGGACAGACCCATGCTCCCAGGGGGAAGGATCTTCTATAGGAGCATAGCAATCAGCCTCTATTGGGCAAACACCTCAATGGGTCAAACTAGTATCAGAACACAAGGGATGCTCTAGTCACCTCTTCTTCCCTTGCTTCTGCACCCTGAGGACTCTCTCACTCTTTGAACCCAAGGGAAGTAAGGCAAGGACCAGAGCCTGCTTCCCCTCTTTCTCATTCCATGTCCCCTACCCTTCTCCCTGCTCCACCTTTTCATACTGTCTTTACCTTTTTCTCGTTCTTCCTCCTGGCCAGATGAGTGTATCTGTCTTCCTGTCCTCAGACACTCCTCTCCTCCCAGGAGGTGAGGAAGCATAGCCCCTAATTTGTTCAGCCCATTATAGAAAGGTCCAGGCTACCTGTGATGGAAGGATGGACTATCTAATACATGGGTTCATGGTCAACCAGTACAGGAGAGTGATGAATAGCATGGACCATGGTATCAGACTGCCTGAGTCTGAATCCCAGATCTTTATATATTAGCAGGAAGACTTTGAACACATTACTTCTCTCTGTTAGTTTCACCATCTGTAAAATGGAAATAACTATAATACCTATCCCAGAGCATTGTTGTGATTATTAAAAGATCATAGATAGATAGATGATTGGTAGTTAGAGAGAGATGATAGATAGATAGATAGATAGATGATAGATAATTTTAAAAATTCAAAAAAAAAGAACAATCCTTAACATGTGGAAGCTGGTCAGACACTCACAGCCAGGCCATACTATTCTCCTGTTGGAGATAAAAAATCTCACAGAATACCAACCTCGGACAAAGTTACTCTGAGACAATGACAAAGTAAGACAAAGCAAAGCCACTTCATAATTTTGTCTGAGAACAGACAAAAACAAGGTCACTGTGCTGCCTATAAAATGCTAAACACCACCCCCCTTGGCTAGAATGAGAACTGCTACTTCTTTACAACTTGATTCTGGCTCTAATCTCCCCTCCCTGTAGATAAGATTTAATGAGATACTCCATCATAAAATTGTCCCTGCTTTTTGACAGCATCCAATTTAAAAGAAATTCCTGCTTCCTTAGACCTTCCCCCCAAATCCCTCAATTAGATCCTAAATCCTTTATTAAGTACTTTCTAACACCCTATTATTGAGGCACCCCACAGTTCCCTTCTCCTGTTCTCATGTGTTCTCCCTCTAGGTAACTAGTAATAAAGTCAATTTGTTCAACTTCTGGGTTCACATGGTTTTTCGCTGAAGGGCACTGATGATAGCGAGATTAGAGGGAGATGAGAGAAAGAGAGAACGAGAGAGAGAAGAATAGCACATACTGGCACATAGTAAGCAACTGAAAAGTCTTTCCTATCATTATCATTATACATACCTTGGGAGTATTAAGCACAGGACAGGGAAATCATGTGAGACATAAGAACTGAGAAGGAGACCCGGAAGGTCAGGCCTATCAGTCAAATAAGAAGAATAAAGTATATGTCTAGGACAGAAAGTCAGTCCAGAGATAATGAGATAACCGGTGCCAAAGAGCTCATAGGGATTTGAGGTCAGGGAACAAGGCGTATTAAAATCGTTAACACAATGCCTGGCACATAGGAAACAGGCAAAAATGTAGCTATTTTTTTCATCATCTTCATCAGATGCTCAGGAAGCCACCTGCCAATAAGATGATGTCTGCTCTATTTACACAGTGCAAGTCCATGACGAACAAGAACACTCCTCCTACTCTGAAAGAGCACACGACAAAGTACTCAGAGGCTCTACTTTCCAAAAGCTCTTGGCATTCTTGTCTGTAACAGGAATGCACAAATATGTTTTTGCACAGCCATCATAACACCATCATTTGGCACTCGGTGCTACGGCCCCGTGACAGTCATTTGCAGTGTAAATTCGACTCACATCCCAGCAATTTTGCCATCCCTCTTACTGTGAAGTCACCTTGCAGGTTTCCTCTATGACGCTGTGATTATTTTTCAACTTTATTGCTAAGCTGATTTGTTTGCCATTTGCTTATTGATGAATTTTGCTGTTAACCAGAAATATGTGTTCAGTAGCTAGTAGCAAGCCCCGGGAACATTGACAGGACAAACCTTACTAGCTGGCAGGAAGAACAGGGAAAACTAACATGGATCCAGCTCTCATGGTTCATTCTGCAACCTGTGTTCCAGGAATTTATCAATTTATCCCACTGATAAGAATAGCGTGCTCACAACAAAGTCATGGAGAGCGAAAAACAGCGTATCTGTGTCCATTATTTATTCATGTCCAAGTCACATGGATGAAAAACACTAACCGTTAAGACCAGAAGAGCAATCTTTTATGACGATTGTGCCATTGCTTTCTTTATGTTCCCCCCGTGCCGTGCTACATGCAGCAAACAAAGGGGAGTTTTCTAATTAGTTCTTAGTGATTCCTCCTCCAGAGCATAGGTGTGGGTATCACAGCATGTAGTGTAAGACTTCTGACGTCCACCTTGTTGGAACCAAATATGTGCACAGTGCAACTCAGTCCAAACAAGTTGCCAGGTTTTTAAAATTTATGTATCATTCTAATGTGACATAACCATATTGAAGAAATGTTTAAAATAGAAAAATATTAAAATTTCTATTGTTTCACATCTCTCCAAAAAATACTCACTGTCTTTTTTTAATGCCCAGGGTTTATTTTACACATATACACAAACAAAAACATGTATATGTGTTTATGTATGTGCTGTTGTCTGCATGTTGTTACCGAATGCAAGTTTGTGAGGCCAAACAATACTGAAACATCAGAGTCTGGAGCAGAGAAAGGTTTACTGCAGCACCATGCAAGGAGTTGGGTAGCTTATGCCCCCCAAAATCCCACACTCCCCAAAGGAGTGAAAAAACATTTTTAAAGGCAAGGTGACAGAGGGGCGTGGTTGGTTGTTTCGAACTTCTTGGTGTCAGAATCCTTTGTTCTTGCAGCTGTTCATGTAGGTCAGGTCACGATGTTCCTGTAAACCTTCAATAAGACAAATGCTATTGTCTGTTCTGCAACTTTTCTCTCTATATGAATGCAAAAGTGTTATACCCTTAAAAGTCAGAGCCTTGAGAATGGGTTATCCTGTATATTTTAGGCTATAGGCAACATTCTTAAGTCAAAGCAAAAGCAATAGAATACAAAGATTAAAGTGAAAGAAACGGATCTAATATGGAGTCAGATTTTTTCTTCCCTATTACATTTTTATACACACAATTTTAAGAAAAAATATTTCTCCATCTAGCATATTCTGGTCATATCTTCCAAGTGTTTGACTGGAGACATGGGGAATACCCTTATTCTACCCACATTTTTTTAAAAATTTTGCTCTTTCTTCTTATGTTTATTCTTCTTATTGTATAAATAATGTAATAGGATTTTACTATGCCCCTTTAATATTACATTATGTCCCCCAAACACATCATTTTATTTTTTAAAAAGTACGTATCATTCTCACATCACTTATATATACTCTTTCTCAAAATGCATTTTTTAACAACATTGGGGGAAAAATCATTCACGTAATTTTCTACACAGCAGTGGCAATTTCAATACTGAAACTTTGCACTTCTGTGTGCCACTGTTTAAAGGCAGCAAGTGTTGACTAACTCTCTGCATGGGTAGGCCCTCCCAAGAGCTCAGAGCTCCTGTGACAAACACATGGAGAATCACTTGTATCAGTAAGATAGAGATCGCAGTGAGAGCTAACACACAAAGAACAGGGGAGAGTGCAAGGAAAAAGGTATAACCAAAGAATAATTTCTCAGAAAGAAATCCATCCACCCAAAGGAGCACTGTAGATTGTTACACAGGTTCCCATGGCTGGAAAGGATTAGAAAAGTTTCTGTATAATGAGGGAGCAATTAGATTGAGTTTAAAGCAACCTTGTTATTTATGATGGAGCAAGGTCAACGTGATTAAGTCTCTTCCATTATTTATAAGTTTGTACGTAATTACTATAAATTCTAGATGTTTCATATGTTATAATAGAACTCATGGTAATGTTATTTTAGGTTCTCTTGATGCATGCATCTGTTTCCCCCCAAATTTCAGTCATTAAACCAAAAATGCACACAGTATGCTCTGATATTAATCAAGAGAAAAAGCAAAATAATTTTTGACACACTGAAATTTTTTTTAAAAGAGCGTAGGATCATGAAAAGCCTAGTCATTTTCTTTCCCTAGCCCTGCGTAAGGAAAACAATTTTAAAAAGCAGTTTTTATCACATTCTTGGCTTGAATCTTTTTTTGAAATGTCTCTTTTGGTGGCCACTTATAATTAAACACACAACTCCTATGATTAATGTCAATGTTTGTGGTTAAATGAGTCAATTGTTAAATCAGCTATAGCTCTGAAATGTAGGAATGAACAATGAGGGAGTGTTCTCCTCTAAATTTGCATTACTAACATTTGCACTTTGATGGGGGAGTTAGCTTATAGCATCTGTTTCAGACACATGAAAATTCAATTAAACTATCAGCTATCAGAATTACCGTGAAGCAAATATCAACATAGGAAACCATGACCTAATTATATTATGAATTTTAAACCACAGATAAAAGCTACATTCCAAGTTAATCACATTGACTGACTCATTTTCCAGAAAGCTAACAAATACTTTAAAAATCAGATAGTTTCTGGAAATATAAGCAAAGGAGAATCTTCTCTTATTTATTACTTGTTTGTGTCTGATCCTTCTAAAATACAATTTAATGATAACACAAAATATAAGTTTTAATAAAAGAAGGTAAGACTTAGAATGAGACAGAAGCTTACTTTGGAAGATAAGGCAGAAGTTTCTACAATTCTGTGCTAAGAAATAAGCAGGAAGTTGAATCAAAAATTTCATAGCCTTGGAACCCTATTCCCACTTGCTCTCTGATGACCAAGGAGAGGAGATGTGCTATGTGAGTGGAAGGACAGAGCCAGGTCAGAGAAACAGTAGGTTCTGCCATGAGGGACTCTACCCAGGCAGAGTTAAAGGTAGACAGCCTGTGGGAAGACACACTGCCCTATGGGGAGCTTCTCCCATTGGAACTGAGCAGGAGCCTGTGTGACTCCTGGGCACAAAGCCTTTCTATGTCCCCTATTTCTTGATTATAGGAAATAGGCTTCATTCAGCCTCCTTGACCTTCCCTGAGTTCCAATGGAGAGGTTCAAACAGTTGCTAATCAGGGAAGGGAGGGGATACAGAGACAAGGGAAGAATGGTCAAGAAATAATAGTGCAGCCTTGGGGCAGGGTCCTGGTTCCCCCTCAAGGGACACACACAATAATATCTTTGAGCTGTTTTGCAGATACTGAAACCCTCACCAAGTGGGAGAAGTTAACTGTATGCTGCCCACAGGCACATAGACCCCAGACCAGTTGAAACCAGAAGGTTAAAGATGCTGATACCCACTTACCCCACCACCAACCAATCCAAAGAACAACCATGAGCTGATCACACCCTCTTTGAACCATTACTATAAAACTTTCCACTACCCCCTCCAGGTCAGGACACACAGCTTTGAGGGCATTAGCCCGCTGTGGCCCCCTTTGCCTGGCAAAGCAATAAAGCTATTCTTTTCTACTTCACCCAAAACTCTGTCTCCAAGATTTAATTTGGTGTCAGGGTACAGAGGCTGGATTCAGCTTCAAAGAATGTTAAAAAGAGGTCATCTGTCACTCTTCCTATTTAAATTAAACATGCAGTCATGGTCACAGAGGCAGGGAGCAACCCCGGGAGGTGGAAGCATACTGTCAAGATAGAGTACCAGAAGCAGGCTGCCATCTTACAGAATATGCCAAGAAGAATCTCACCTCCCAAGTCTCAGGCGTAGTGTCCTCTCATCCTGCCTGACGCATAGAACTTACGGATTCTATCTTCTTTACTGACTGACGCTCAAAATCGATTAGCCTCTTATGAAACAAATGACCAAAATAGTTAACTGAGGACAAAATGTTTCATGAAGTGACAAGTCTTAACCAGACATGAGTCTCGTTCAGTATTAATCCAGGAATAAGATGACAAGTCTCACTGCTGTACACATTTCATCCTACACACCCAGTATTCCAGCCACACTGCACATGTTACCTTTACTCCAACGAATATGTTCACTGCCACCTCCAAGCCTCTGTTCTGTTCATGCTGGCTGCGGGTCACTGCCACATGTGCCACTGTGTCTCTTGTCCAGCTGGTCGACTCCTAGTCTTGCTTGAATATTTAGTTCAAAGGTCTAACAGCAGTTTGTTACCGCCCTTTATGTCTCCATAGCATTTCCACAAACAAACTCTATCACAGTTTTTAGCATATTGTATTCCGACTTACATGTGCATCACTGGGCTGTTTTGCTTATGAACTTGATGACAAAAAAGACCTAGATACAAAGATGAATCGGTCACTGTAATAAGGTTCTCAACAGAGGTATCTTTAACTGCTCTGGTCTTTAATTAGAGTAGGGGTACCTGGGGGAAGGAAAAGGACTTACTTCTATTTCCTTGCTGAGAGCCTCTTCTTGAGAATGAGTAGACCAAGCTGCCATTCTAGCATGGAATGGGAGTGAGTCACAAGATAGGCCACTAAACGAACTAGACACACATGGGGGAGAGACCACAGTTAATACTCACAGAGGCATTCATGGGTTTAATGTACTTCCAAGGACCCTATGCAGTAGAAATGGGGACTGCAGACTAATTCCAGGCCATTCGCTATGGGCAGCTACTTAGCGCTATAACAGATACCTAAAACACTAATCTAAGGATGAAATCCTCACCCTGGGTCAAATAGAATCTTCAAACTTTGTGATCATGGCACAAAGAACTGGCTAATTAAAAAGTGTGCCTGTTTCAGAACAGCTACAACAGCTAATGAAAACTCAGAGTATTTTTCCATTCCTATACTGGTCCATAATGTCCTCTCTAAGCTCAATAAGCAAAGAGGAGCCTTTTATTTAATGTGCAAGACGTTAAAAGAGCTGAACTTGCACAGAACAAAGCGGTTAGATACCAGATTTCAATGGAAATAGACTAGGGAAACCAAGAGACCTACAATCTTCATGAAGACACTTGATATATTTCTGCGGATATGTTCATGGCAAATGCAGTTTAAAATAAAATCCTTCTAACCAGCAAGCTTGTAGGTGCGTTGTAGTATTCTTAGCAATCATTAAAACCCATAGGCTTCCTCACTGCTGCTCACATAGATTGTATTTTTGTTACTAGGGAATTTTTTTCATTGAAAAAAAGAGCGACTCTAGTTCCATGGAACATTTAATATGTAAAAACTCCGAAAAGGATCATTAAGAATTGGGTCAAAAATACTTTTAAATATATGCTACATGGATTATAGAAAGTGGTATACACTCTCAGTCTAAAATTTCTTTTTTCCCAATCTCTTTTCAACCCACTCCACTCAGGATCTTGCTCTGTCCTCCCTTATTCTTTTCAAAGTCACCAATGACTTCCACATTGATAACATAATGGTCAATTCTCAGCCTTCATCTTGTGGTTCTACCAACAGTATTAAGCACAGATGATCACTTGCTCCTCCTAGATATACTGTCTTCACTTGGATTCCTGGATACCACTCTCTCCTGGTGTTCCTTCTCCTTCGCTTGTCCCCCCTTCTCATTCTCCCTTGCTGGTTCCTCCTCTTCCCTTACCCTTAATATTGGAGTGTTCCAAGCTCCATCCTTGTTCCTCTCCCCTTCTCTATCTACACTCCCTCCTTTAGTGATCTTACCTAGTCTCAGAGCTGTAAGTATCATGTGCATGCCTATGAGTCTCAAACATGTACAAAACTGTACTCAAGGCACAGATTTCTTTCCCAAAATCCAGATTCATCTATCCCCTGCCTACTCAACATTGCCGTTTGCATGACTGAAGCTGAATTTCTTAACATAACTGAACATGACTGAAGCTGAATTTCTGATCTTCTCCCCAAAATCTATTTTATCTTCAGCCTTCTTTCTCCCTGTGGTTAGCAATGCCATCTGTCCATTTGCTCAGGCCAGAACTTACAGACATCTTTGACTAATTTTTTCTCTGACACCCACATCCAATTAATCAGCCAATCCTTTTGGCTCTAACTTTAAAATATTAAACCAGAGAATCAACCATTCTAGAAATATTTATGGACAAAAAGCACAGTTCAAGCTACTGAAATATAATTTAAGCATCACTTCATGCTCATCCTCACATGGATTTCTGTACCATGTCATAAACCTATTAAGCAATCTGCATATGCCATCTGAAATTATGTTTTTGACTTTCTTCTCTGAACATATTCAACAAAAGAAAATTAAGTTTTGGTTTAATCTCTGCTTTATTTTTTTCTAAATATCTTTCTTCACAGATGCTAATGTCTCACAGCTAGTTCATTATTAGAAAGTGACTATTTTTTTCCCAGAAGAGCATAATACTATTCATTTGGCACTCCAGAGAGCCTATTAATACAATTTAAGGTATATGAGGTTAATCAAGGACATACCATTTTTAGCTTAGTGTGCCTGCATGGTACTTAGTAAGAAAGAAATCATTCTTTTGTTACCATCTCTTAACATTTACATATTTCTCCCTTCTCCCTTTCTTGTTTCCTGTTTCCTCTGTATGTTATAAAGTGCATTTTACATCAGATAGGGGTACAAAATTGAAAACAGTGCATAGTAAAACATTTGCCTCCATGTTCTATAGAAAAAGAACAAAAGAACCTAGCAGCATCCTTTCATCTACTGCATTTTTTAATACATTCAACAAACATATATAATATTCCAGGCACTTTGCTAGATCATTGTGATTCCACAGTGATCAAGACAGATGTAGCTTCTGTCCCTCAGTACAACTTACAGTCTAGGGACAGTTACAGACAAATAAATTGGCTATTATGCTACAATTTTAAACCTGCTGAGATAGGTGAGGAACAGAGGATCATAAGAACACTAAATTCAGGATGTCAGCAAAGACCTCTCAAAGAAACCGACTTGCAAGTTATGATCTGAAGGATGAGTAGGAAGAACCAGCTTGTCAGGGAGGAGAGACTAGTGTTTTACAGAGAAAGAACGTCATAGGCAAAGAGGTGAAAGAACATCTGAAAAGCCCTAAAAGCTCAAAGTGTTCGAAGAGGAAAGGAATATTGAGGAAATGAAGCTGAAGAAGTAAACTGGAGCCAGTTCTAAGAGATGGCCAAGAACCTGCAGTTTATTGTAAGGGCAACAGAGGAACTGTCTAAGCCATAGACTGAATGGCTTAAACAACAAACGTTTATTTCTTATAGTTCTAGAGGCTGGGAACAGATTTGCTGTTGGGCGAGGACCCACTTCCTGTTTCGTAGATGATCATCTTCTCTCTGTAACTTCACGTGGCAGAAGGGGTGACGGAGCTCTCTGGGGTCCCTTTGACAAGGGCACTAATCCCATTCCTGAAGGCTCCACCCTCATGCCCTCATCACTGCCCAGAGACCCCAGCTCCAAATACCATCACATCGGAGTTAGGACTTCAACATACAAGGGGAGGTGGGGGACAAAAAAATTCAGTCTATGGCAAAAACCTTAATCTTGAAAGTGACAATCAAATATGTGTTTCAGAAAGATCATTCTTGTTGTGTTGTGAAAAAGACACTAACAGAGGGGCAAGATCAGAAGTAGGAAAACAGTTAGGCAACAGTTGACATAATCTTGGAGAGCAATGAGAGTGATCTGAACTAAAAGAATGAGAACAGGAATAGAGAGCAGACAATTTTATTTGGATGATTGCCAAATAAAGTTTTGTCTACACAGAGGATTTTACATTCTAACACACTCACTCCATAGTACTTGTTGATCATCTATTATCAAAGAATTCAAACCATCATCTGAAAACCAAGAACCAAAGAAATTCATTTAATTAATTAAGGTCACACAGATAATTACTGACATAACTGAGTCTAATATAGCTATTCCAGTCCAGCATTAATTATAGTTCAATGTTTTACATAAAAGAATGTTCCGGTTATCTCAATAAAATGAATTCAGATCCATGTTACAAAAGTAAGGTTATGAACTACAGTGTTTAAAATGAGCTTAATTCTGATCCTTAAAATTCACATTGTGGAAATGTAATTTGGTTGAGAGCCTTCCCTCAAATAGTTTAGGTCCCTTTGAATTAGTCTGTACATACAATTGCCTCTCTAACCAAGAGCCTAATACTGTTTGCCAGAGACTGTCTCCAGCCGTGCCAGTCAATTGTTAGGGCCATTGGCAGAAAACTTTACCATATACATTAACCCGCAGCCTTTGAATGGAAGATTACTGGAAATAATGACTAGGAGTATCAAAATCATGAATAAAATATGGGAATCAGGATTGCAAGTTATAAAGTTCTCTTATCAAGTCTGCAGACCAAATGTGCTCTCCAAGGCGGTTCTCCCACCTTGGGTGACATAGATGAATGATGATGCTGATTAAAAAAAGGAGAGAAGAGCAGATTAGCACCTGAGGGTCAATTCTGTTGGTGTTGTTATCAGTTGGATCCAAATAAAATGTGTTAATTTTTCTGTGTTTTCTCAGAGTTTAGCTATGAAAATGGAGGTGTCCCTTGGAGTAGAAGATAAGAAAAAGTGAAGATAAAATAAGTCCTTTCAAGAGATATAAGAAGTATGGCAAGAACAAAAGGAGAATATTTTGATTAAAATCAAATTCTTCTTAGGACTAAGATATATTCTTAGTTTGCTCAGAGAGAGTGAGGCAAAGAAAATACAAGGGGCTTTGTTGGGATTATATGTGGTGGATGGAGGAAAAAGTGAAGTATTGACCTATAAAAAAGGGGGAGGTGTTGGTGTAGAGTCTCAACATATAGACTATATGTTGAGACTCCTGGGTTGAATTATCTAGGCAAGCCTTAATGAAGTCATAAATATTTTTGAGAGGTTCTGACAAATCTCTTCAAATTTAGTCATGATTTAAACACAGAGAAGCTAGCAATTTCAAAAAGGCTCCAAGACTTACTGAAAAATTTCAAAGTAAATAGACACTGACCCTTGCCAAGTACCGCACGGGGGTTTCATAAACCAGACGCCTTGCTTCAGATCCACCTGAGCTTCAGAGTAACTCAGATGGTCTGTGGCACTGTGGCACTTCATCAGGTATCTGAGTTGATTCGTATTTGCAGAAGAAGCAAAAATTCACTGATTCTTTACTTATTTTGCAAAATGGGATTATTCATCTTTGAATTGGAATCTTTGTACTTAGTAAAGAAAGGAAGCAGGCAGGTAAAATAATCACGTGCGTAAGATGCATAAGATAACGAGGAAGAATTTTTCTATTTCTTCAGGGAACTAAGTGCTTGAAAGCACTTTAAAAGCACCCATTGTATGTGAACATAAGAATATCAAAGTGGTCACTTTCAACTCAAAGAGGACTGCTCAGTCATACTCCTCATTAGATTCTTGACAATAGACAGTAAAAGAACACTTGCTCCTTCTGCCACCTACCTCAAAGGTTATAGATTAAGAAAAACATGTCCTAGCTCCTCTTTTTAAATCAGTAAGAATTTATTTCGGCCCTTTGAGAGTCTTATTATCATCTGTAGCTTATCAGTTAGCTGTCTCATTTATCTTTACAGCAACCCTAAGAAATAGGGATTACTTATTCCCAGGCTAAGAAACCAGATAGCTTCATCCGGGAATTAATTCATCCAACAAATTTTTATTTGTCTGGTTTGCTGGAGGTCATGCAATGAATAATTGGTGGCACTGGAATTGTTGCCAGATCTGCTTTTAGAAGCTTTGGAGTCAGACAGATTTGTGTTAGAATCGCCATGGTTTACTGACTCTGTGAATTGGGCAAATTTCCTAAATTCGTTGAAACTCAGCTTAATCATCTGTAAAATGGGTCTAATAATATCCCCCCCACCCCCACCTGGTGAGAAAATATATGAAAGTTGTTCTAGCAGCGGCCTTCAGGAGGAATTCTATGTGCCTTTCCCTTATTGCATCCCAAAAGGAAGGAGACCCACCCACGGTAGTTAAATCAAGTTTTACAGCGTGTTTTGTTTTGTTTTTTTGGCACTGAGTCCTTAAATGCAGTCACTTTGTAACAGCAGGACCCTGTGGGTACCTCTGTCAAGTTTATGATTAACCTCCTTCTCTGAACCATTATTCCTTTTCTTATTCAAAACTTGTTCTCCTCAAGATTGAGGAGTATCAAGGAAAAGGGAGGAATTGTAACTGAGCAGGACCCTCTGGGGGTCTTCCCAGGACAGATCCTTCCCCCATATCCTCGGCTTTAACTCCTCTCTGAAATACCAAGATAACAGTATTTGATGCACATTTCCTGAGTTCTTTTACAGATGTGAAAACCCCCCACCAAATGGAAAATGTTAACTATTTGATGACCATGAGCACATAGCCCCAGGCCTCCTGGAGTTTAAGGACTGATGATGTTAACCCCTGTGACCCTCCCTCACCATCAGCCAATCAGAGAATTGTGCACTAGCTTATCACATACCCTGCGACACCTCCCCTCCCTCACCTGGCCTTTAAAAATGCTTTGCCAAAACCCTTTGGGGACCTCGGGGGCTTTTTGGGCCTGAGTCACCTGTTTCCTTGCGTGGCCCTGCAATAAACCTTTCTCTGCTCCAAACTCTGACATTTTGGTTTGTTTTGCCTCACTCTGCATCGGGCATAAGAAGTTGTGCTAACAACTTAGTAGAATTAAATGATCTTTGTTCCGAGTTTGACCTCATTCTCTTCTTTAGTTTTTCCATTGTATCTGAGTGGAAAGAATAGCCAGGGTTTATTAGCTTTTGTTCTTATTCATTCTCTCTCTCTCTCTCTCTCTCTCTCTCTTTCCTCAGCAAGGCTGAGGGAATGGGCCTGGGCCAGTTCAGCTCTGCACTTCAGGGAAAACACCTCTCTCGATCTGTCTCTAACTGCACTTGGTGTCTCTAATTTGTTTTGGATGGCCTCTTCTCCCACTAAGAAGAAAAAAAGTTCTTCTTTGGGCTTGGAAAAAGTAGCAAGAATAGGTCTTACTGTTTTCTTTCTGAAAAAATTTAATCCTAAAGAGCCTAGAAAAAAGCAGTCCTCCTTATGCTCCAGCTTAACTTACTGAACCAAAGTCCTGATTAATAAAGGGTAGTGTGCCCTGCTAGACTTCTCTGTAAGTAGACCTCCCCCAGAGACTTCACACCAAGGAAACAAAGCTGGACCAAGGCTGAAGTCATGTAATCTTTAGCGTTTGGCCTAAGACAACCATAATAATTTCTTCGTATTATTTTAATACCTGTTATCACTATTAATCAACGATTTCTCCCCTATTTTTTATTTCTATGAGATGGAGGAAAACTCAATAGTTTAGCTTATGATTTTAGTGACTGCTGTCAGTTATAGGATCACTGTTGCATAAAATCAAATTAATTTTAAATCCCTGTTTCTTATTATCGAATAATATGCTATGTAGAACATACCAAGGAAGATTTTCTTTGTATAATTTTATGTCACTGGAAATAATAATCTTGTACTTTTATACTACGTATTCAGACTTTTCACTAATTTACACAGACCTTTCCCCTTGTTAATCAAAAATAGTGTTGCATTGACCCTCGGGCTTGTCTTTGACCTATACTCATTTTCATCTCAGCCTCAGTTTTTTTACCCCTCAAATAGGAATAATGGAACAATGCTTATTTCCTGGCACTTGGAATTCACTAAATTTAAAAACTCTGTGTTTGAATAAGATGCTTTACAGGAAGGGTTTAATGTGACTGAATGAAGCATGAAGAAACGGTCACACAGACCTCAAGTAAACAAAATAATGTAGACATTTCAGTTCCAATAACCTTCTCATTAAGGAAACTCTGCTGACACAGGCAGAGCTCCAGTTGTGGCAAACCTGATTTTATACTCAAGTATGAGCCTTATGGGTTTTCCGAGAAAGCTGCAGGATGTCACAGTATCACTCTTAGCTGCGTAATCAAATGGCTATAACCCAAGACAGTCAAGCAGTTTAAAATGACATTCTTAACACAAAGTCTTTCTAAATTATTATTTTTTTAAAAGATAACAGCTCTGGAAATGAAAGAGACTCAGGAGATAAGATCTAATCTGATGGTGAAGAGATTCAAATGCCATCATAAAGATTAAGTCATTGAGGTGCTAGGCATATAGCAGTGGGGTTCCGAGATTTAGACATCGTTTAATTTAACAAGCATTTAGGAAGTGCCTACACCATGGCAGGCCAGAACTGAGCTAGAGATACAAGAACAAATTCTCTGTGACTCCGGCCCTCCAGGATTCCCGGTCTGGTGGACAGAGTTAAATGCGCACAGTACATTGGGATAAGGATAACCATTACCTCTCTACTCACGAGGGTGGAGAATAACCTGGGCCCCCCTTAGGAGGATTTTTGTACCACGAGTCAAATATTTCCAAACATGCTTTCCTGGGTAGCAAAAGAACTGATGTGAAACTAAGTAATTACTTGAGGTGTGGGGAATAAACATTTACTTCGTTTATCTCATTTTATCCTGCCAGCTGACCTCAGAGGCAGAGTTTGCTACCCTCTTTTTTTTTCTTTAATTAATTTTTTATTAGAGTATAGTTGCTTTACAGTGTTGTGTTAGTTTCTGCTGTACAGCAATGTGAGTCAGCTATACGTATACATATATCCCCTCTTTTTTGGATTTCCTTCCCATTTAGGTCACCAGAGAACACTGAGTAGAGTTCCCTGTGCTATACAGTAAGTTCTCATTAGTTATCCATTTTATAGATAGTAGTGTATATATATCAATCCCAATCTCCCAATTCATCCCACCTCCCCTCAGAGGCAGAGTTTGCTACCCTCTTTTCCAGAAGAAGTAATGCCTGTGACTAAGGGATTGTCCTTCATCGCCGGCTACATGTGACGGGCCCAAGATGCATACTCAGATATGTCTGATTTCTGTCCCACCACGTGGCCCAATAAGGGTGTAAATATCAAACTGTGTCTGAACAGTGTCTAAGTTTCTGGGAAGGGGAGCTCCGATGCCTGCTTCAGAGGATAGACATGGTCAGGTGATCAAATTGGCTGCAGCAGAAAAGACAGCCAAGTGGCTTTGAGTGACCCAGTCACTTAATAGATGACCCTGCAATATGAGGTATATGAAAGAGGTTGGCTGATAGCACATGGACCATGTGTACTGATTTGTTATCCCTCCTTGCCCAGAGTGTTGTAACACACTAGAGTAACTCTAATTATACGATGAATTGGAGCAATAACAATCACTGTATGCCTAAGATTATCATCACATGAGTCAGGACAGATAAAAATGCCGTGAAGCATTGTATCTCAATGGATAGATCCGAACACAAATCCTGGGTTTGTGTCTACTTCACTGGTAGGTGTGTGCTGAGCACCTAACACAGTGTTTTCACACACAGTGTCTTCGTACAGTAGTGTCTCAATGCTTGTTAAACAAATGAATGAATGATTAAACAAGTAAATGAATGACGGCAGCATACAAACTCCATATACCTCAACGCAAATTACAAGGCAAGTCTTTCTCAGTCTGATGATCTGAGGCCAGAGGGTGGGTCTGAGAGTAAGTCCTGGACTCCAATGGAGAAGCTCCTATTTACCTCCTAGGGACACCCAGAGTCTTGTGGGTGAATTCCGTGTCTTATTGTAATTCTCCCAAGGCTCAGCTGCAGCACTTGTTCAAGGGCAGCCTTGATGCTTTCCTCAGAATTTAAATGCCCAGTGGAATACGCTCTGCAAGCTCGTCTAGGTTTTATTACAAGGAGTCTCCACTTTCTCTCAACGAACGTGTAGACTACAGATCAGCGTAGATGAATCAACGATGTAGTGCGTTAGTGCAGTGATTCAGAACCTCCATCAGCACATATTGTCTCTCCAGCCTCGTCAGTTTCTAAGAATCAACTTAATTATCACGGTGAAGAAGCACAGGACTCATCATGGGACCCACCCGATGTGAAAGATGATGCGGGACGCAGTCAGGGGGGCTGACATGCAGGGTCTGTGTGTGTGGGGAGAGATGTGTGTGGGCATTGAGGAATGTGCGTTAGTCTCTATGTGGTTAAGAGAGGTAAAATATAAATATAAAAATAAACCTTGGTGACCAACAGACTTAAATTCAAATCTTACCTCTCACATTTACTTTGTCATATAACCTTGGGCATGTTACTTCACTTCTCTGGGTTTAAGTGACTTATCAGTGAAACAGAACAATTGCATGTCCCTTCATGGGTTATGGAAAGATTTAATTGAACGAACTATGCAAATCTAATGGCAAGGTACTTGGCCTATACCCGGCACCTCACAAACATTAGTGTCTTTTGTCTTTTTCCCTTCTGAAGGGGGAAGCATCCCTTGCTAGTACGCTTCTTAATTTGGGAGTCTTCTCCCCACTCATCCAGAGCCACTTTTGTCATTACTGAGTCCTTACGGACAACATTAACAATCCAAACAACCAGGGAGACTCCTCTGGTTAACTGCTAGAAACATCACCATCCTGTCTTGATTGTTTCAGAGATACTGACAAAGCCCTTACCGTAAAGCAATGCCATTATCATTTAGATTGTCAAATACCTTTGCGTGAAACTGGTCATGACAGTGTGGCTTCCATGTATGGAGTACCAACCACAGAGGCAGAATTTCAGAGTAATTGGGAATGTGGATTTTGAAGTCAGAACCCCTATAAAATTTCACTCCACTACCTTCTAATTGTATATGACACTGAGAAATTTATTTTACCTCTTTAAGCTTTGGTTGGAATATCTATAATATGGGAATAATGACAATATCCATTTTGCAGGGTGGTTGTGAAGATTAAATGAGATGTTTATGTAAGACAGCAGTTAGAGTAATAACTGGCCCATAGTAAGTGACCAATTTTTTGCTAATTTTTATTGTCATGTAGCTGATGTTATGAACACTTTCTAATTGAATCCTTTCGCCCCAGTGCAAGTTGAGGCAGCTGAAATTCAGAGAGGATAAGGAACTGTCCTAGATTCCCACACTGTCTTAATTTCTTTGTGGATTGTGCCCACCCTCCTAAGGAATTTCTTCAAAACTACCTAGAGGTGGGAGGTCCCTGCAGAGGGGGAAGGGAGCTAGACTAGGAGCTGTGAGAGAAAGTTTAAGCAGTGGTTACTCCACTTATCAGCTACATAAAGGGGCAATTCACTTCACCACTCTGTAAATGAGAAAGATTGACAAGGTGTTTGCTAGGGTCACTCCTGGGTCTGACACACGGATTCCATGTGACAAGCTCGGAGGCTTAAAGCCACGTGTGCATCTCGTGGGACCTCAGTGGGTCTAATTGATAGTGATGACATTACTGGGATCATCACCCCGCTGCCTTCACTTTTCCATTCGCAAGGATGGCCCTGTTATCCCTCTTCCCACGGGGAGCGGAATGAGGTTCTCTTTATAATTCAACTTCCTCGTCTGGAAAAGCATATTCCCAAATACCAATCATGTTTCCATATGTACAAAGAACAATTCACTTCCTCTTTTTGCTTCCTTTGATGTGTCATCTCCAGTCTGGAGTTGTCACAAGATAGACTTTCCCGGATATTTTCAGGCCGTTAAAAATGATCACAAGAGTCACGGAGGTAAATATTGAAATCGTAAATATATTTTGAAATTTTTGTTTGTTTTCTTCTTATTTTTTATTGAAGTTTAGTTGATTTAGAATGTTGTGTTAACTTCTGCTGTACAGCAAAGTGATTCACTTATACATATATATATATACGTTCTTTTTCATATTCTTTTCCATTATATTTTATCACAGGATATTGAATATAGTTCCCTGTGCTATACAGTAGGACCTTGCTGTTGATCCATTCTATATATAATAGTTTGCGTCTGCTAACTCCAAACTCCCAATCTATCTCTCCTTCACCGCCCCCCTTGGCAACCACAAGCCTGCTCTCTATGTCTGTGAGGTTGTTTCTGTTTCATGGATAGGTTCGTTTGTGATAAGTATCATATTGAACCCTAATTCTAAGGGCAGACTTCGGTTGCATTGATTCAGGGGAGGGGTTCCCACTTTTACACTGAGATAACATGTAAAGATGATATTAGATAAATTCTGTTTAAATTAAAATGCTGGTAGTCTCATCACACAGTCACATCTATATTTATTGCCTAGAAGTATCTTATATGTATTGATCTCTTATTATGTGTCAGGCACTGGACTAAGACCTTTATAGGACCTATCTCATTTAATCTTTAGAGCACCCTGAAGATACTAGAACCATAATTAACTCCATTTTACAAATGGGTAAACTGAGGCTTATGGTGGTTAGGAAAAAAACCCTCCAAAATCACAGAGATAAGCTGGACCAAGTTTTGAATTCAGACTTGTCAGACTCTAAAGGCAAGGTCTGCATGGCTAAACTATTCTGCCTTCATTTGTAGTCGTTCATATTTTTATAAAGTTTCAACAGTAGTGGACACCACCTTCTGCTACTTTTGTTTAACATTTTTGTAAACATTTTCTGGAACCACTTGAAATAGTATTACAAATAAAATTAATCAATAGAAACATTGCCAGGCACTGTGCTAGTGCATTACCATCACTCTTTTATTTGACCTTTAAAATAATCGTGTAATTCCTATAAGGAATTACAAACATCTCCATTTTATACACAAAGGAGCAAGTTCAGGCAAGTTAAACAACTTGCCATGGTCATAGAGCTGAGACCTGGCAGAGCCACAGTTTAATCTCAGATCTGCCTGAATGCAGAGTTCAAGCTCTTAACTAAAACAATACACTGATGAACATCCTGATAAAACTGAAACAGTCTCAGTTTTCTCAAAGACAAAAAGAAGTAGCAGGACTCCCTTTAGAAGTAGTATTTCTTTCCATTTCTATCTGTCAATATTCAGGGACTCTTGAGCTTTCAATAAAATCTCAGGACCTTTGCAAAACTACAGATGAAATTATAAGCAGCTCTGGTTGTGCTGAAAGGGACTTGTGATGAAACCACCCACAGCACTGCTCCAAACAAGTCCACCAATGACCATCCACATGGAAGCCCCTGGAAGGTGGTCCCTTTAGTTTGGACCCTCAATGACGTTATTTATCTCTAGGCCAGCAGCTGACCCATGGATATCCATGCAGTCTTTTCATATTTACCAGTTCTCTCCATCGGCAGAGAAGGCCTTCCAATCCTTTTCTCTAGCAGTTTGACAGAAGAAAAAAAGTCAACAGAGATATCCCCTCACAACTGTCAGAATGGCTAACATCAAAATCCACAAATAACAAATGTTGACAAGGATGTGGAGAAAAGGGAACCCTTGTACACTATTGGCATGAATGTAAATTGGTGCAACCACTGTGGAAAACAGTATTGCAGTTTCTCAAAAAACTAAGAGTAGAGCTACCATATGACCCAGCAATTCCACTCCTGGGTATATATCTGAAAAAATTGAAAACACTAATTCAAAAAGATACATGCACCCCAGTGTTCATGGCAACACTACTTACAATAGCAAGATATGGAAGCAACCTAAGTGTCCATCAACAGATGAATGGATAAAGAAGGAATGGTATATATATACAATGGAATACTACTCAGCCATAAAAAAGAATGAAATAATGCCATTTGCAGCAACATGGATGGACTTGGAGGGCATTATGCTAAGTGAAATAAATCAGAAAGAGAAAGATAAATACTGTATTATGTCACTTATATGTGGAATCTAAAAAATAAAACTAGTGAATATAACAAAGAAGAAGCTGACTCACAGATGTAGAGAACCAACTAGTGGATTTAAAAAAAAAAAGTCAGTGCCCATTGGTGAACTCTTGAGTTCCACAGACAATTTTGTGAAAGAAATTGTAAGGGAAACTCATGAAGTCATACAAGTGGTCTTCAATATCTGCCATACCACTTCCTAGGCATGTCACTTCATCCTTTGACCATCAGGTTTGTCATCTATAAATCTGGGCAATAATGCCCCTCTAAAGACTCTGTAGGGGTTAATTGAGATAACCTACACAAGACAGCTGGACGAGTCTTTGCCCATAATACACAAAGAACACAAATTCTAGGCCCTTTTGCAATACCCACCCTTCCTTATGGACACACACCGATGAAATCAGAAGACACTGTAGTCCAAAAGACCACAAAATCTTGCTCAGAGCCTTGAATGCTACTGAGCTATCCAGTGGTGCTATCCATTCTATACAATGTTATTGCAAGAAGCATGGCCACATTCTTTGTAAAATCAGCAGTTTAGAGTCTCTTGTCCAGCTCCTATTAATTTTCTTGTGCAGATGATAAAACTTAATGGAAGAAAGCTCAGTAGAGCTAAGGCTTCAGACAGCAAAAGCCAAAAGGCAAACTCCCTCTCAGCTGAATTCCCTTACACACAGATTATGCTTAAACACTGGTCATTACACAGGCCTAGATAAGATTTCCAGATGTGCACATTTGGGAGACCAAGCCTGTGTGTGAGAATATGGAAGTGAATTGTGTTTTCACTGATGATGAATAGTCTCTTCTCCCGTGGGACAATTTTCAGGGAAGATAGGGACGAGCATGTCTGGTCTCCACAGGGCTAATCCCCATTTTTTAGGCACATGCGAGGCTCCTATCCTGGCTAAGGCAAGACCCTCATCTATCAATGAAGGGAAATCTGTGCTCTTTAATACTTGAAGTTACTTCTGAAGCTTGGAGTGCAGTCCTCATTGCTGAGACGCTAGAATTCGGCATCAGACCCTAATGTTCCCTCTTCTTGTGCAGACTCTGAATCATTCGAGGAAAAAAACAATAACCTTTATCTCCTCTGCTACTTTTTATCCCACTAATAAAACTGGAATTGTAATAGTGATACCTGTGTCTAATTATAGCCAGGGCGAGGATTATGTAGCACAGTTCAGCCAGGACAGTAATAGCACTTTTCAAAATACAGTCCAGCCATCCTCTCAAGCTTCTTCCATTCTCACAAGCCAACTCCTGAATGCCAAAATTATTTTAACAGGCGCAGCGCATGGTGCATTAATAAATGATCAAAGGGTGTGCGTTTGCTAATGTCCCTTTGGCCTCGATAAAGAAACTGGCAAATATTCCATTAACCACAACCCATGATGTCATTTTTTAAACTTGAAATATATTTTCCCCATCTCATGCTGGAGGTGGCTCACCAGGATTGCTTAGTGTATGCACTTGAAAACTGAATCCTTAAAGAAAAAGGATGAGATGGATTATTTATGAACATGCGTAAATTATGTAGTGATTTCATTGAGATTTCTGGGACTTGTATGAAGTAGAATGTCCCCTGCGGTGGCCACGTCTCATTTAATCCATCTGTTTCATCTTTTCCTCCACTTCAGAGACTTCCCATATTTTAAGGTTCACTTTGAAACAATAGCTCATTTTGAAATGTAATTTAGAAATATATTTACTACGTATTTCTGTGTACCACAAAATATTGCTTATTAAAAAGAAAGAAACCCACAGGACACACACAAGCAGAAATGAAATTATACTTAAGAGTCATCATTCATTCATAAGATGGGTAGGGCAGTAAAAATACAAAAAAAATTACAATACTGAAGAAAAATGAGAAAAATTAAAAACCAATAACCATGAAAACTCTATGTGGCATCATTCTCCTCTGTGCTTTAATACACTCTCTTATCTTCTGCAAAAGTTGGAGGCAAGTATTATTAGTTCCATTTTACAGGTAAAACCTTGAGGAACATAAAATTACATGCCTTAGCAATCCTACATAAATGAATCACTTACAAATCAGCACCAGGAATCTGCAAGGAAGTATTATTTTCCTCTCAGCTACAGAACTGGAATATATGAATCACTGTGGGCTCTATTTGGTCAGTGTTCCAAGAGACACATCCATATAAACAAGAGAACATTCTAAAACATATTTGTATGGTTAAACTTTATTCTTATATATGTATATAAGTACTCTACCGCACAAAGAATATCTAAATAGATGATACAGCAAAGATATGTGCATTAAATTTGTATTGCAATTTTTAGAAACAATTTTAATGTTTAATAGTAAAGAAATATATCCATACAATAAAAATACTTCATTGAAAAAAAAAGCAGAAATTTAAAAAAAGCATTACAGGCAAATCTTCATTGACCCAGAAAAAATGTTTTTCTTATATTGCTAAGATAAAAATAAAACAGACCTCAAAACTGTTCTTAAATTGTGGCATTTTTGTAGAGAAAAACTATGGAAAATCTTGATAGATAACACACCAAAATTTAACATTTTTGTTATTTTTGTGGTAGAATTATAGCTATTTTTTGTTTTCTTTCTCTATAAATTCCCATGCTTTCTAATATTACCATATTGAACTTTCCTATAGTTGTAATTAGGGAAAAAATGCAAACCACTTTTTTCAGGTAAAATAAAAAATATTTCATAAATAATCCACAACCAATAGTACTTATTAGAATCCAATAAGGATTCTGGGTACTCTGTTCCAGAACCAGTCCAACTTTGCACATGGTTAAATATGTATTTTTATACTCCAAAAACGATCTATTAAAAAAATAGATAAACAATAAGATCCTACCATATAGCACAGGGAACTATACTTGATATCTTGTAATAAACCATAATAGAAAAAGAACATGAGAAAGAATATATATATATATATATATATATATATATATATATATATATAACTAAATCACTTTGCTATACAAAAATATTGTAAAATAGGGAAGAAGGAGGAACACTACCAAACTCATTCTATGAGGCCACCATCACCCTGATACCAAAACCAGACAAAGATGTCAGAAAAAAAGAAAATTACAGGCCAATATCACTGATGAGCATAGATGCAAAAATCCTCAACAAAATACTAGCAAACTGAATCCAATAACACATTAAAAGGATCATACACCATGATCAAGTGGGGTTTATCCCAGGAATGCAAGGATTCTTCCATATACACAAATCAATGTGATACACCATACTAAAAAACTGAAGGAGGAAAACCATATGATCATCTCAATAGATGCAGAAAAAGCTTTTGACAATATTCAACACCCATTTATGATAAAAACTCTCCAGAAAGTGGGCATAGAGGGAACCTATCTCAACAAAATAAAAGCCATATATGACAAACCCACAGCCAACATCATTCTCAATGGTGAAAACAGATAGCATTTCCTCTAAGATCAGGAACAAGACAAAGGTGCACATGCTCACCACGATTATTCAACATAGTTTTGTAATTTTTAGCCACAGCAGTCAGAGAAGAAAAAGAAATAAAAGGAATCCAAACTGGAAAAGAAGTAAATCTTTCACTGTTTGAAGATGACATGATACTACACATAGAAAATCCTAAAGATGCCACCAGAAAACTACTAGAGCTAATCAATGAATTTGGTAAAATAGAAGGATACAAAATTAATGCACAGAAATCTCTCTCATTCCTATACACTAACAATGAAAAATCAGAAAGAGAAATTAAGGAAACACCCCCATTTACCATTGCAAGAAAAAGAATAAAATAACTAGGAATAAATCTACCTAAGGAAACAAAAGACCTGTATGTAGAAAACTATAAGACACTGATGAAAGAAATCAAAGATGATACAAACAGATGGAGAGATATACCATGTTCTTGGACTGGAAGAATCAACAATGTGAAAATGACTATACTACCTAAATCAATCTACAGATTCAATACAATCCCTATCAAACTACCACTGGCATTTTTCACAGACCTAGAACAAATTTTATAATTTCTATGGAAACACAATAGACCCAGAATTGCCAAAGAAATCTTGAGAAAGAAAAACGGAGCTGGAGGAATCAGGCTCCCTGACTTCAGAATATACTACAAAGCTACAGAAATCAAGACAATATGGTACTGGCACAAAAACACAAATATAGATCAATGGAACAGGATAGAAAGCCCAGAGATAAACCCACACACATATGGTCACCTTGTCTTTGACAAAGGAGGCAAGAATATACAATGGAGAAAAGACAGCCTCTTCAATAAGTGGTGCTGGGAAAACTGGACAACCACATGTAAAAGAATGAAATTAGAACACTCCCTAACACCATACACAAAAATAAACTCAAAATGGATTAAAGACCTAAATATAAGGCCAGACACCATAAAACTCTTAGAGGAAAACATAGGCAGAACATTCTATGACATAAATCCCAGCAAGATCCTTTTTGACCCACCTCCTAAAGTAATGAAAATAAAAACAAAAATAAACAAATGGGACTCAATGAAACTTAACAGTTTTTGCACAGCAAAGAAAGCCATAAACAAGACAAAAAGGCAAACTCAGAATGGGAGAAAATATTTGCAAATGAAGCAACTGACAAAGGATTAATCTCCAAAATATACAAGCAGCTCATGCTGCTCAATATCAAAGAAACAAACAACCCCATTCAAAAATGGGCAGAAGACCTAAATAGACATTTCTCCAAAGAAAACATACAAATTGCCAACAAACTCATAAAAAGATTCTCAACATCACTAATCATTAGAGAAATGCAAATCAAAACTACAATGAGGTATCACCTCACACCAGTCAGCATTGTCATCATCAAAAAATCTACAGACAATAAATGCTGGAGAGGGTGTGGAGAAAAGGGAACCCTCCTGCACTGTTGGTGGGAATGTAAATTGATACAGCCACTATGGAGAACAGTATGGAGGTTCCTTAAAAAACTAAAAATAGAACTACCATAGGACCCAGCAATCCCACTACTGGGTATATACCCTGAGAAAACCATAATTCAAAAAGAGACATGTACCACAATATTCACTGCAGCACTATTTACAGTAGCCAGGATATGGAAACAACCTAAATGTCCATTGACAGATGAATGGATAAAGAAGATGTGGCACATATATACAATGGAATATTACTCAGCCATAAGAAGGAATGAAATTGAGTTATTTGTAGTGAGGTGGGTGGACTTAGAGACTGTCATACAGAGTGAAGTAAGTCAGAAAGAAAAATAAATACCATATGCTAACGCACATGTATGGAATCTAAAAAACGGGACTGATGAACCTAGGGGCAGGACTGGAATAAAGACGCAGACATAGAGAGCGGACTTGAGGACACAGTGAGGGAAGGGGAAGCTGGGACGAAGTGAGAGAGTAGCACTGACATATATACACTACCAAATGTAAAATGGATGGCTAGTGAGAAGCTGCTGCATAGCACACCTAGATTAGCTCGATGCTTTGTGACAACCTAGAGGGGTGGGATAGGGAGGGTGGGAGGGAGGCTCAAGAGGGAGGGGATATGGGGATATATGTATACATATAGCTGATCCCCTTGTACAGCAGAAATTAGCACAACATTGTAAAGCAATTATACTCCAATAAAGATACTTTAAAAATCAAAAAATATATATTGTAAATCAACTATACTTTAATAAAAAATTAAAAAGAAAAAAAAATGGAAAGGTCAGCATTTGAAAAAAACCTCCTCCTTATTTTCAAAATACACATAGAATCTAAAACAAAGAAAATTTAATGGGGATTTATCTGTGGTTCTATAACTTAAGTTGGGTTCTGAAACATACGAAGAGACACAGCACAAGGTTTTGAGGTTGTTATCATTCAATGTTTAAACTGAATCAACAGTTTAGTTTAATTCAACCAATATTCATTGAGTATGCAGTATATGCCAGGCACTTTGCTGAGTGAAATGAAGCTAAAGGTGAATAATGCATAGTCATTGAAACTCACAGTCCAGTGTAGAAGGCTGTGTGTGATACAAGAAAACGTAGGACACTTTGCTAAATCAGAGAATAAACATCCAAATCATTCTAAGGAGTGAGAGACAATGAAGATTCTTGAAGGACATGATGCTTCAAGAAGCAACAGAAAATGGAGCAGGTAAAGAAAGAAAGGAAGATGGCTCTAGGCATAGGGAACTGCACGAGAGAGAATTTTTAAAATTCTCAACTATCTGAGCCTGCTAGAACAAAATTCATGATGCAGGGAGTGGTGGGAGTGAAGGCTAGACAAGTAGGCAGAGGTCAGATCTTGTAGTTATTTGGTTATGGAGGAGAAGGAGAGGCTTGGGGAAGATGGTGAAACTTGTGATGACTTTCAATATTCTGGCTAGAGTTTGTGGTTCAATGATATCACTAGCGGAGACAAGAATAACAATAGTAATAATTGCACACATTTCTTGAGATGTAAATATTTGCCAGGTGCTGTTCTAGACATGATCACATATCGACCCAACCAGCACAAGAAGCCTACAGGCTAGAGAGGGACACTGAGAAGTTAGGAGACAGTGAATGCAGGAAGGTGAAGAGGCGGGGGTCAGAGGAGCAGACAGTGAAATCAGTTTTAAACGTGTTGAATTCAGGGTAAATATGGAGCCTCCAGATGGATTCATCAACAGGAAGAAGCTGGAGTCTTGAGCTAAGAGGAGAAATCAGGGGCAAAGATGTAGACCTGAGAATAATTTGTATATAAGAATTCTTTAAAAACCATGCTCAAGTTGTTGCTAATTCAGGCAAAATAGGCAGTGTGAAGAAAGGTGGGTTATAAACAGAGCCTGGGGCCGGAGCGTCAACATTAGAGGGAAGCAGAGGAGTATTTTTGAAGGACATTGTGGAGGAAGAGTCAGGGAGTTGGGGGAAAGAAGGTACCGCAAAAGCCAAGACAAAAAATGTTCTAGATCAGTACAAAATGCCAATGCTGGCAAGAGGTCCAATGAGATAAGGACCAAAATATGCCTATTATGTTTGACAACATGAAGTCATTGTTGACTGCACTGTCAGTTCAGTAAGAATGGAAACCACACTGTTGGTGACTGAGGATTCAAAGGGAAAGGAGGAAGTGAAACTAACAAGTGTGTAGAGACTCACACTTCTAAGATGCTTGCTTAAGGAACAGGGAGTGAGATAAACCAGTAGAGATAGGTTAGTAGTAGCTGGGTTAAAGACACAGTGAGCAAGGTTTTGCTGGTTTATTTTGCCAGACAGGCAGAAAGCTGAAGAGGTTCTTGTTGGAGAGAAGGAGCCAGTTTAGATGCATAGAGTGGAGGCTGAAATGAGGAAATCATTTTTCAGTAGACTTAATTTTTCAGTTTCAGGTTCACAGCAATATTGAGCAGAAGTATAGAAATTTCCCATATACTATCCGCCCCCCCACATATGCAAAGCCTCCCTCACCATCAAAATCCCAAACCAGAGTAGTTCATTTATTGTAATTGATGAACCTACACTGACACATCATTGTCACCCAAAGTCCATAGTTTACACTGGGGTTCACTCTTGGTGTTGTACGTTCTACAGGTTTTGACCAATGTATAATGACATGTATCCATCATCATAGTATCTTATACGGTAGTTAAAAATCCTCTGTGCCTGCCTATTCATCACACCTTCCCCTAAAACCCCAAGCAACCGCTGATCCTTTTACTGTCTTTATAGTTTTCTCTTTTCCAGAATGTCCTATAATTGGAATCATAGAGTATGTAGCCTTTGCAGTTTTGTTCTTTTGCTTAGGAACATGCATTTAAGTTTCTTCTATATTTTTTCATGGCTTGATAACTCAACTTTTTTAGTGATGAATAATATTCCATTATCTGAATGTACCAGAGCTTAATTATCCAGGTTGCTTCCAAGTTTGGGCAATTATGAGTAAAGCTGCTCTTGACATTCATGTGCAGATTTTTGTGTGAACACAAGTTTTTAACTCACTTGAGTCAAGGAGTGCTATTGCTGGATCATATGGTAAGAGTATGTTGACTTTTGTAGGAAACTGTCAAACTGTCTTCTAAAGTGGATATACCATTTTGCATTTCCACCAGCAATAAATGAGAGTTTCTGGGAAATTAACTTTAGTACAATTCAGTGGCATTCATTCTATTCACAATGTTGTACAACCATCACCAACCACTATTTATTTCCAATTTTTTCATCAACCCAAACAGAAACTCTGTACTCATTAAGCAATAACTTCCCATTTCCTCTTCCCCCAGCCCCTGGTAAATTCTGATTTACTTTCCCTTTTTATGAATTTGCTTATTCTAGATATTTTATTATTTATGCTAAATAAACATTATTTAGCATAATGTTTTCAAACTTATCCATGCTGCAGCATGTATTACAACTTCATTCATTTTTATGGCTGAATAATATTCCATTATATGTACATACTGCATTTACTTTGTCCATTCATCTGCTGATGGACACTTGGGTTGTTTCCACCTTCTAGGTATTATGAATAATGCTGCAATGAACATTCCTGTGCAAGTATGTTTGAGTCCCAGTTTTTAGTTCTTTTGAGTATATACCTGGGAGTGGAATTGCTTAGCCACCTGGTAATTCTACATTTAACATTTTGAGGATCCGCCAAATGTTCTCCTTTGAGGCTGCAACATTTTACATTCCCACAAGGTGACAGAATTTTGAAATACAAGCAGGAATTATGCAGGTGAAGACTGAATGGGAGGACATTTGTTATAGATATAGATTTCAGTGTAAAGCCACAAAGACAAAAGAGGGTATGAGAAATTCTCAGAAACACATAGAGTTCAAAATAGACAGTCACCACCAGGCATCATTTAAGTAATGGCTGTAGAAAACAGCAACAAGCATTCATGAACAGTGTTCTAACTAATGAGCTTAAGTTGTTTCCTCAAAGTGATAAGATATTTTGAAGAATGTGTGCTTTAGAAATATTATTTTGTCAATTTTGTAGAGAATAGGCTGTATCAGAAGGTAGACCTTTGTGAATACTTAATGCAGTAATCCAGAGTTGGTTGCTGAAGCTTGATCTAGAGTGCTAAAGATGACCTAAGGTGGAAATGAGCAAAAATAGACAAATGGGACCTAATCAAACTTATTAGCTTTTGCACAGAAAAGGAAACCATAAACCAAATGAAAAGACAACCTACGGAATGGGAGAATATATTTGCAAATGATGCAACCGAGAAAGACTCAATTTCCAAAATATACAAACAGCTCATATAGCTCAATAACAAATAACCAAACAACCCAATCAAAAAATGGGCAGAAAACCTAAAAAGACATTTCTCCAAAGAAGATATATAGATGGTCAACATCAAAAAGTCTACAAGTAATAAATGCTGGTATTGTAAAGCAATTATACTCCAATAAAGATGTAAAAAAAAAAAAGGCTGGAGAGGGTGTGGAGAAAAGGGAGGGCCTTTTCCATGAAGAAATGTGGTAAAAGGCAGATTGCCTGAGGTTGAAGAATAAGTAAGCATGAAAGAAAAGGCAACTTAGAAGTCAAGGGAAAAATAAAAGCCAAGAGATAGAGAAATAGTGCTATAACGTGAAGGAAGGATTTTCTTATGCTTTTGTTTTATACTCATGGAAGGACATGAGTATTTTTTAGATCAAGAGAAAAGCAGTGACAGAGCTTGAAGAAACAGGAGCGATGGATAACTGATGAATTGAGTCTCTGGGGGAAAAAAAAGTGCCAGAGCACAGATAGTGGGATTAGCCCCCACCTCTCAGAGCCCCTGCTCATCTACCGAGATGAGAATGAGTTAAAGAAAGGGGAGGTGGCACATAAGACTCTTCCCCCATTTTACAAGTTAATCACCTCTACGTACTACAAGGATTATGCTATGCTTACCAGACCCCGTGGGCTTAAAGATTACTCTAAAATGAAAAGAGACCTTAGCGTTCTATTTTTTAAAGGCTTTAACATGTTTAAATAAATTTGTTAAACTACTTCTCCATCACAGCATACTATTTTAATTGCTAATAGTCTAAGGAAAAAATCAAGAAGTCAACAAGTCAACCTATCGACTGTCTCATGAACCCTGCTTATCTTTATAAAACAGACACTTTCTGAGGCCAAAACAATAACTAAAATCATAAATATGTATTGCTACAGCGAGTCAAACAGTTGGAAAATGCAAATTCATTAAGAATATTTTAATCATCTCATTACTTCTGTGGCGTGGTTGTAGATAAATAAATTTAATTGTCCTACAGTTTAAGTAAAACATTTGAAAAGACAAGTTGTTTTTCTGTGTCTTCTTCCTCCAAGGCAAAATCAGAACTTGACTGAAACTGAGGTACTTCCTATGGGATAAACCTTTTGACACGGAAATAACATAGGGAAAGGCATATGGATCTGGTGGCATTTTGGTTTAATTATTGAGACCACTGTAAATAACAAAACAATAAGTGCTGTAAATAACAAAACAAGTCTAATTCCAGGTTGCTGTAGACAGAGAAATGAAAAACCTCATCCACAGATGATACCTCTAATACAAGATGATGAAAGTGGCCTCCTCAGAATTCACAATTAAACGAGTTAATGAAGACTCACTTACGGAAGACTCACAGGCCTCCAGGAAAGGGGTGGAAAATATACCCATTCCTCCAAATTGCATCAGCAATCAAGGAAATGGATGGAAGCACATATACATCACCCCTCTCTCCGTCTCTCCTCTCCCTCCTCGCTGCCCGACTCTAGGCTGATTATCAGTCTTGCTCTCCAGCCTCTGCCACAGGAAAAAGGAGCAGCTTTCCAAAATAACATATGAATATTCACGCTAGAGATTCATTGTTTAGCATTGCAAGGTGCCGCGTTATGTTGCACCATTGGCCTCCGATCTGGTGCGACGAGATGTATATTCAGAGCTGGTAGTCAGCAGCAGTGCTGGGAACAAGACCTTGCTTCACATTCACCAGAGGAACAAGCTAGACTCCTCTCTTTGGTGGACCCAAAAGTGTCACTGCACATATCAGCAGAACTCTCAGTCCGTGCCGAGCAAGGCATTCATTCATAGGAGGTGAGAGGTTAATATTTCATTGTGCACTTTGCAAACCCCGATGAAGGCTGTTTGCTCCCATTTACGTAAAAAAAAAAAAAAAGCCATTCTTCTCAGCAGCCCAAGGACTGTATAACAAATATGCATATTTTAAATTTACTTCTTATAGGCTTAGAGAATAAATTCTATGTATATTGAGAACATATTTGGTCATCCTAATGATCATGCCTATTATTAATAAGCCAAAAGAAACAAAAAGCTAACTTAACTTCTGACTAGACTATGGAGAGTTGTTTTGCATGGAAAAACATGTTCAAGAATTAAGGATCACTGCTTCCTAGGGCAAAAAAATGAAAGATGGTGAAGTAGGATTTTAGCTTCAAATGGTGGGAAAAAAAAGAGTGCATGTGTCAGGTGAGGAGCAAAGGAAGGATTTTTATTCCATAGCTAAAGTCACTGCAGTGTCCTAAGGTAAAGACGGCAGCTCTGCCCTAGGAAGATTTCAGGCCCAACTTTAGTAGACGGCTGGGCCCCCTTGCCCATCCTCTCCCAGGACTATCTCACCTTCACTCCTATCATCAGAGGACACTCACTGGTCAGCCTTAGACAACCTGGCCAGCAAGCGTTCATCACTCCTGGCACAGGTCAGAGTCACCATCAAGTCCATCATTTTTTAGAAAAGCTAGAGAAAACCTAGACAGTGCCTAACACTTGTTCATTCATTCAATCAGCCAGTCAGCAGACAATTAGTCTGAAAATATTTACCAAATACTCATGTGCTGAGAAGTGGTGAGAAAAATGGACACAACTGCCTCCCTGATAGGACTTAGAGTTTAGTGGGGTCCACAGGAACTAAACTAATAAATAATCCAGGGGCTTTGAGTGTTGGCTTTGGGCACTCTGCTTTAATCTGGGATGGAGTGGATGCAGGAGTGTCAGTGGATGTAGCTCTGAAAGCACTAAATTTGAACTGCAGTCTCAACAATGAACAGGAGTGAACTAGGATGAGTGTCCCGGGCAGGCGAAAGAAAGTATGGAAAATCCTTGAGACAAGAAGGCATGGGATGTCAAAGATCTGACCCAATGACTGGAGAGCAGAAGGGCAAAAAGGGATCCGGACCAGACACTCAGTAAATATTTCTAATGAACAAATAATGGATGAGTGAACACACCAATGAACAGGTGTCTGGTGCCTTAACCATCCAGCATTCCAGCCATTCATTCACACAAGGATACTCAATAAAATCCCACTTGTTCTTTCCTTTCCCCTTCTCCTGGTTTACCATTTTAAAATTCAAGTTTAACAAAAGTGAAACAATGAAAGGAAAAACAACCCCAGAGCCATCCTCTCCAATATCTTCAAACTGAGATCCAAACTTTCTTGAATTGCCCTCATCACAGTACAGGAGAAAAAGGCACCAGAGCCTTTGTTAGGGGGTTTTATATGCTTTGTCTTGTTTAGTCCATACAACAACCCTATAAGGTAGCTATTATTAGTTCCATTTTTGAAGATAAGGATCAGAAAGATTTCACTACCTCTCCAGTGTCCTGAAACCTGGATCCTACCTAAGCGCATGCTCTAAATTTTCAACCACTGGATCTCAGCCAAGGACAATTTTGCCCCAGGGAAATATTTGGCAGTATCTGGAGACACTTGTAGATATCACAGTTGGAGGGGTACTATTGACTTTAGCGAGTAGAGGCCAGAGATACTGATGAACATCCTACAATGCTTAGGACAGCAACTCACAACACAGATTTATCAGGCCCAAAATACCAATAGCTGAAATTGAAAAACTCTGCTTTACATCATTCTGCCTTTGAAAGATATATATTCTTTTGCATATCTATTGAAGCACTTATCAGTGCCTGTGGGGAACTGTGAAACCATTGAATGGTAGTGCTGATGTCTTACTCTCTCCAGGAATAAATATAGTACATAGCACAAAGTAGACACTCACTTATCATATGTTCTTATTGTGATTGAAATTAGGTAGTGCAAATGTGATCAAGAGAATCAGAGACTTCCCAGTGGAGGAAGAATACGGGCAATAATTTCAAGGTTGAGTGGCGTGCAGTAGCCCAGGGCCTTGTCTCACTCGCTGGCTGAGGCCCCTTCTCAGTATAATCTGACTGCCTATAAATGTTACGGGGGCACTCTGCCAAGACAGAAGGAAGAGAGCCAAATGGTGAGATTTAATACCCTCAAATTTGATGGACTTTTTAACAAATGCAATTCTAGGACAACATGGTCTCCAGGGCAGAATAAACTTCTTCATCTATACTGGAGATTAAAAAGACATTATGGGGGCTTCCCTGGTGGCACAGGGGTTAAGAATCCACCTGCCCATGCAGGGGACACGGGTTCTAGCCCTGCTCCAGGAAGATCCCACGTGCCGCGGAGCAACTAAGCCCGTGCGCCACAACTACTGAGCTCACACTCTAGAGCCCACGAGCCACAACTACTGAGCCCGTGTGCCACAACTACTGAAGCCCGAGCACCTAGAGCCCATGTGCCACAACTACTGAGCCTGTGTGCCACAACTACTGAAGCCCACACGCCCAGAGCCCGTGCTCCACAACGAGAAACCACCGCAATGAGAAGCCCGTGCACCGCAAGAAAGAGTAGCCCCCTCTCATTGCAGCTAGAGAAAAGCCCGCACGCAGCAACGAAGACCCAACACAGCCAAAAATAAATAAATAAAATAAATAAATTTACTTTAAAAAAAGACATTATGTTTATATGTGTAAAATGGTGCAGCCAGTTCGAAAAACAGTTTGTCAGTTTCTCAAAGGTTAAACATAGAGTTATCATGTGACCCAGTAATTCCACTCCTAGGTATATATATCCAAGAGAATTGAAAACTTATGTCCACACAAAAACTCATACATATATGTCCATAGCAGCTCTACTCAAATAGCCAAAAAGTAGAGAAAAAAAAAGATTTCTATCAACTTATGAATGGATTTTTAAAATATCGTACATCCACACAGTGAAATATTTTTAACCGTATAAAGAGAAAATGTACTATATATGCTACAACGTTCATGAACCTTGAAAACATTATGCTAATTGAAAAAAGCCAGACACAAAAGGCCATGTATTGCATGACTCCATTTATATGAAATGTCCAGAATAGGTAAATCCATAAAGACAGAAAGTAGATTCATGTTTGCTAGGGGCTTGGGGCAGTTAAAATGAGGAATGACTGAAAATGGGTATGTGTTTCTTTTGGGGGTGATGAAAATGTTCTAAAATTAGATAGTGCTGATGGTTGCACAACTTTGTAAATATACCAAAACCCAAGGAATTGTACACCTTAAAAGGGTGAATTTTGTTGTATGTGAATTATATCTCATTAAAGCTATTATTTTTAAAAAGATATTTAAAGTGTTTTACTTTCTTCAGTGATGGAATCCACTAACTTTATTATTCATTATTTATTACATCGTTCTTGGTCCTGTATCTTAAAAGTATTGTTGTTTATCTTTGAATAGGTAGTTGAGTGATTACAAATTCATTTAGAGATTTCACTGTTTCTGAAGGTGACTTTGCCTGACCCTTAGGATTGCAGATTCTTCAGGACTTCTCTCACTGCTGTTTATAGAAAAGTATAAAAAGTATTCATTTGCTTTCCTCAAGAGTTCACATCTTCAGTGATATTACCCATTATGAGCAGGACTGGGGATGTCACAAGATCAGATTAGATCGAACAGAAAGCTAAAAAGGGAGTATCTTATGTTATTTGATCAAACATCATTACATTTTGCTTGCAATTTTTGGCCTACAATGAGAGTACCTTTGCCTACAATGAGACTGCCTGTTTTATTTTCTTGGGACATCAATGCTCAAATCCTTTCAGGATTACCAGGAAGACTGTATTTTGAGAAAAAGCACTCTACTCTCAATTTCAAACCAACTCTAATCTTTTGATGTTTCTTAGTTTTCATTAACTACATCGGTGAAGAGAGCTTTAAAGATTAAAATTTAAAGGACACTAGGATCCTTCCAAACTTCACTCTTTCTCCGGAACCAGAGCGCTCCTTTCATCCCCCACCTCACATCCTTGTCAGCTGAAACCTGCCAGGAAGGGAAGTTAAAAGAAATAGACTCTTTTCCCCAAGGTCCTTATCTGGGCCCAGAATGTTCAGTCCTTTCAGCCATAGAGAATATAAGTGGATTTGGAGATTTCCATAGCCAAGATAATGACCACAGGTAGACATCATGGGCAATGGATTTTGCAGCCCCTTGGGCAGCTCCATGATACCATCTGGAGCTCTGGCATCCTTATCACACCTGTGGGCTCAACGATGTCTGGAGATGTAGGGGCTCATGGGATTTGTGGTCATCTTTTCATGAAAATACAGAATCTCAGAGTGGAGAGAAACTAATCATGAAGTTTCCTTGTCTCTCCTCCAAAAGTGGTTACCATTTGCATGCCACTGTTAATGAGACGCTCACTATATGGAAAATAATGACTTGAATTTTAGTCCCTATTTCAGGATTAATGCAACCAAAATACAGAGCATGTCTTGGTCTAGATTTTAATGGTAGTTTTCTCTCTTACCAACTGTGTCATTAACGTTACTATTGTTATTATTCCCCATTCTCCCTTCCCATCATTATCCCCATTCTCGCTCTCCGCAAAACATCATGGACCAGATAGAAAAGACAGAAGTGCTGTGTTTTAGACTCTCTTCTCACCTCAAGTGCAGAATAATAGATCAGAGCAGCTGATTAGCAAGCACTAAAGAGTACCACACATCCTTAAGAGAACCAAGCAGGGAACTTGCTCGCATCTAAAATGTATCCAAGAAAGAGAAGGCACCAAGCTGTGACTGCCTGGTAGTTTGAGTGCCGCTATTCAGAAGCCAGAATGCAATCTAGCCATTGACCTTGAGAAGCAGGCCTTAAGTGGGTACGCAGCAGAGGATGCTTGAGCACACAGAGCAGACCCGAACTATGACATCAACACGTCATAACTACTGTGTTTCAAGATTTCATACAGATTTTAGAAGATGGAGTCTATTTCTTTAATTACGTATTCTAATAAATATATAACCAGTCCTAAAGTGGTTGAGTGGAGGGAAAGAGAAATCAATCTCATTTTTCCTGAGAAACTATAATATTCCAGGCCCAGTGCCAGACACATAGCTATTCAGTCCTCACAAAGGCAACAACTGAACCTAGAGTGTGGAACTGAAGCCTGGGCATTGAGCCCAAACGCAAGAATCTGCTTAGTTACAGAAGTACTCTCCAGTGCTATCTTCACTCAAGGGACCAGTCAGGCTAACTGGTGTCAGTCACCCCATGGTTCCCTCAAGGTTTCTGGTTTTAAAGCCCATTGCAAACAAAATGACTTATGTAAGCAACCTAACAAGATCCCTAATTCTGAGATGAAGAAATCCAAGAGGAGTTCCTTCTACTTGCTTGTAACACTGAAATGAAGCACAGAACCCCAAATGAGCCACTTCTTGAATCCGGCAAAATAAGTACCATGTTGAGAGCCATTCTTCTGTCCCTGGGACACTCTGTGCTCACTACGCCATTCAGTTAACATTTATTGAGTCCTAGTACGTGACAGGCACTATGATACAAATGGGTCATTTAACGATAAATAAAAATTAGTCTGTGTCTTAAGGAATTCATACTCTTTGAAGCAAGGTAGGAACATACAGCTAGCTGTGTGTGTTGAGATGTCACTGAGTGCTGTAATAGAATGTAAACGAGATGCTGTAAGGATGGATGAGAGTAATTCTATTGAAGCGATCCAGAAAGGCTTCACAGATCTGGCCACTAAAAAGGTCAAAGATTTTAAAGCAGTTTAGGAAACTCCATGTAGAGAAGATAGCGTAAGAAAGGCACAAAAGTACACAGCATGTTTGGGAAATCATATGGATAACTTGATTTTAAAGTGCATGTCATGCTAAAATGTTTAGACTTGATTCATCAGGGAATGAAAAGCCAACAAAGTTCTTGAGCAGTGTCTTAACATGATCAATATTATATTCAAAGAAGGGTAATTACCTGGGACAATCAGGGAGGGCTTAACAGAAGAGGTGACATTTCAGCTGGGTCTTGAATACTATTTCAGGAAATAAGAATTCTAATGGAAGGAAAGGTGAAGACCTTTCCCTCAAAGATGTTTAAAGACACAAAGGCAGCAGAGCCCAGGGAACATTTGCACAACATCCTAGAATCTGGTTTATCCAGAAACTAGACAGTACAAATAATAAAATGGTTAGAAACAGATCATGATACACTGTGAATACAAAAGCAAAGTGTTTATTTAGAGTTTCTCAAGAGATGCTGAAAAGCTACCAAATTTTTGCTTGGATTTTGTTGAGTAAAGTTTTGCTTAATGCGATTGAAACTGACAGCCAGAGATAGGAGAGTTTAGAGAAATACAAAAGAAAAGAGGAGCTCAATGGAATGTTATAATAAAAATAGCTAACTTTTCTTGAGCACATAATTATTTTTATGTGCATTATTTCATTCGATATTCACCTATGAGCTCAAAACATTTTATCTGAGTTGACGAAACTGAGCATTTGAAAGATTAAATAATTTTTACTACAGCCAGCTCACAACCAGAAAATAGCAGAGCTGAGACACAATCCCATTCCCTCTGAAACTGTATCTCTAGGACTTAGGATAGCTCCTGACACCTGGTAAGAATATAATGAAAAACGCTTGAACTACTTTTGTTGAATCATCTTAACTCTGTGGCCTAAACTCAATATTATCTATTCAAAAAATATTTTCCTGATATTTTCAGATCAAAATGGATATATTTTTCTGCATCCCAAGTTCTATGGATTATATTCATTTAGAAGTATTCCCTACTCCAAGTTTTGGGGGGAAGCCAGGAAATGCATCTCATTTATCTTGGTAGTTCTCACAAGATGTCCAGCAAAGCATCTACCACAGAGAAGAGGCTTGATAAATATGGGATGAATGAATGGACAAATAAATGAGTTCTATTTTCTAAGCAGTCTTTTCTCCATTTCAGCACAGGTAAATTTCAATAACTTTTCATGAAACACCCAAGCCATGTAACTGACTCGGAGTTCTCAATCAGATAATTTTTTCCATTTTCTTTTCTGATGAGAATCTTTATTGGCTGTGACTTAATTTAATCATAGCATTCATATTCTCTTTAGAGAAGCCGAGGGGCTCTAAGGTGGTGGGTTCTGTTTAATTAAATTCCATCAAATAATAATGATCTTTAATTTCCTAAAATCTGGATCACTGAGCATATGAGAGGCACTATTTAGTGCACTTTTATGTTCTTATAATAATGTCCTTATTTCTGTGTTAACAGAAACATGGATGGACTAGGTGTCCTCACTGTGACATTTAGTGGACCTGGAACATCCCCTGACTTAAAAATAACTCTCACAATAACTCTCACACCAGCCTGCCCTCCTCTCTAAAATTCCACCATCAATATTTTATTCCTTTGTGTTTACAAGGGATCCCTTTTAAAATGCAAATAATTCATATCAACGAAAGGGAAACATTGAGTGATTCATTGCATCTGTTCTATATGCAGGGAAAAAGCAAACCAACATTTATTGAGCGACAGCTACACACTAGGCATTGTACTAGGCATTTTACACTCATTATTTAATTGAATGTTCACAACTCTGTAAAGTATTTCTTTATTTACAAATGAGAAACCCCAAAACTCAAAGGAGATAAGTAATTGGACAAAATCAAAGAGGAAACAGCAGAGTTGGGACTTAGGCTTTAGTTTCTCTGATTCAGTTGCTCTTTCTACTTTTTTATGTAGAAAATGGAGTTGTGAGAGTAGACGGAGTACATAATGCTGGAATACAAGAATTACATTGCACACATAAATGTGTGTCAGGGGTGGTGATGGGAGAGTCTAAACTGCCAGTGGGCAGTTGAGGAAACTAATAGGATTCTACGAGAATGGGGAGTGACTATAGGACTCATTGGCCATAGACTGCTCTAGTGTAGCTGATTTTATAGGATGGCTAATGGATAGTTAATTTTTACACATGCAAAAAATCATAAATTGGAAAAATACATATAGTAAGGTACTATTTTCTTTCCATTTAACTTCTGTTTTTGAAACCGTATAGGGACTTCCCTGGTGGTCCAGTGGTTAAGACTTCCACTGCAGGGGGCACAGGTTCCATCCCTGATCAGGGAACTAAGATCCCACATGGTCCTGCATGCCGAGCAGTGAAAGAATGAAAGAAAGAAAGAAAGAAAGAAAGAAAGAAAGAAAGAAAGAAAGAAAGAAAGAAAGAAAGAAAGGAAGGGAGGAAGAAAGAAAGAAACCTTATACTGAGAGATTTTCCAAAAATTTTAACATGTTTGTGCATCACCCATGCTGAAGTAAGTGTCTGTGGGAAAAAACTTTAGAGATCTACAGTGTGGATTGTGAAAGACACAATTGAAAACCCTCCAGCCATATGAAAAACTCACCATGCTTTTGACCTGACTCAGAGTCATGGACCTCTTAACCTGTTTCTGAAAGATGTATGACATTTGGTCTGAGTCTTACAGATCAAACATGCCCCCAGAAAAAACTGGCCTGAGTAAAACTCACACACTGTTATATAGCTCTGTATTCAACTTTATTAGAGCGATGAGTTAAATCAGTCTGCATTTCTGCCAATTGCAATTTCTTGGCGGCTTCTCACCTTAAATTTTAGAAAAAGTCACTTTGGGAAAACCTGTGATTTTATGTTTTTCAGTGTAAATTAATTCTTCACTCTTAATTTTTATGCTCACCGTAACTGTTGTAGGAGATCGGGGGAGGGAGGGATTGTCAAGAAACTAGTGAAATCAGCAAATTTAAAAGAAAAGGAGAGCCTAGATAAAACAGAGTATAATTTCATCCTTGACTTACATTTTACATCTGAACAGATTGCCTCAACCCAAGCCCTCCTACAACCTACCGCACTGAGTGGGAGAGGGCTCTGCTGAAACACGTCCATCTTTTGGTGGCAAATACACTGTGAGTTGTTGCTTATAGAGACACCACGGGATCGATATAACGGCATGCCAGTGTACTGTATTATTGTTAACATGCTGCTGGCTAGAATTCAGGTTTCCATTTAATTGTGCTCTTATTTAAAATGTCTGCTGCACCTGCAGCTGACTCGATCAGCGTTAGTTATTTGCCTGGTGTCATGTACATTTATGAACAATGAAAACTTCAGAAAAAATGTCAGCCGAGATGCATAGATCATAAATCACAAGATGATAATATCTCACGTGGAAAAAACGGCTCTAAGAAAACAGCCCCGGTGATGTAAATATTGAGTTTACCAGCAATGTCATTTCCCTATGGAGGTCGGACAATAGGCCGTTTCTTAAATGGCAAAAGGGATGAGCTCTCTTCTTTATCTTTATTCACATTTCCTTTTATTTCATTCCTGGGAAAGAGAAATGCCAGAGGAGAAGCTTAAAACAGATTAGAGTGTGAGTACTGTATATAGGCTATTACATCATAACTGTCTTTGAAAACTCTCAAACAGCTGACCTGTTTATATTACAAGACAGGGTCAATTTCCATTCTAGCGACTCTTTTGATGTTTGTGAATACTAATGCTCTCCCCAGAATGCTGGCTTTAGGATAGCAGCAATTGAACCATTCAGCCTTCTCTGATGCAATCTTTCTGCAGCTAGACAGGATTCTATACATGGATTTCATTGAGCCACACAGCTTGGCATGATCAAAAGCTTTGCCGGAGCTGTCAGTGAATGATGTTTCAAATAATAGAGTCACGTTAATGCCTACAGTTTCTACTCTAGTCACTGCGGTTGTGTGTATGAGTGCATATGTGTCTGGATGTATGTAACACAAAGCCACAGTTTTGCTTCCACTGGAACTCAGAAAGATTAAACATTGAAATGAAATAATAGGGTCATTTTCATGGCAAATGTCTGAGAAAACAAGAAAGAACTTTACATCCACATGAAATACTAAGGAAACTTGAGGCTTTGGTATCAGCAAGACATAGTCAACCACTTCCATTTCCACATCTTTCCAGCTACAGGAACTCAAGCAATTTATTTGACCTAGAGGCTTCTGCTACCTTGTTTCTAAAATGTGGATGACATGATCAATCTCACAAGGTTATAAGCCAGAAAAAATTTACATATAACAACAACAACAACAATAATAGTTAACACTTCTTAGGAAATTATTATGTACCAGGCACTCAACATTTGATGTGCATCATGTCAAACCAATCTTCACAATAGCCTTATGAAGTATGCACCTTAGTTATTCCATTCTGTGTATAAAGAATCTGAGACTTAGAAACAAGATTTTTAGAAATGAGTAAAAGGTCTTTAATACATACCAATTACCCTTGAGACAAAATGAATGAGCAAGTCATAGTTTTCTGCTTAAATGGATTCAAACCATTGTATTTTTTTTTCTCTAACATCTTTATTGGAGTATAATTGCTTTACAATGGTGGGTTAGTTTCTGCTTTATAACAAAGTGAATCAGCTTTACATATACATATATCCCCATAACTCTTCCCTCTTGCGTCTCCCTCCCACCCTCCCTATCCCACCCCTCTAGGTCGTCACAAAGCACCGAGCTGATCTCCCTGTGATATGCGGCTGCTTCCCACTAGCTAGCTATTTTACATTTGGTAGTGTATATATGTCCATGCCACTCTCTCACTTCATCCCAGCTTACCCTTCCCCCTCCCCGTGTCCTCAAGTCCATTCTCTACATCTGCGTCTTTATTCCTGTCCTGCCCCTAGGTTCTTCAGAACGTTTTTCTTTTTTTTAAAGATTCCATATATATGTGTTAGCATATGTTATTTGTTTTTCTCTTTCTGACTTACTTCACCCTGTATGACAGACTCTATATTTTTCATGGAAAGACAGTTCCTATCAACATCTTCTCTTTGAATGTTAACAATAGAAGAGACCTTAAATTTGGGGCAGTCCAACACCGCACACCCCAGAGCAGGAATTCAGACATCAGCATCACGGGTCACCACCTTTAGCGCAAGGAGCCCCACGTCACTAACCAGCCTGTTCCGTGCTTGGACAACACTCCTTGTTACAAAGGATTTTCACCTGCTTTCCTTTAGAGTCTACCCATGGGCCCTCTGGAGGTAAACATCTACCCTTCAAATATTGGAAAACCTTTTTCTTATTTCCTCTGAGCCTTCATCAGGCTGATCACCATGAACTCCTCAACTGTGACTTTTACAACAGCGTCTTCACGATCCTAAAATTTGCTCTGGTTTGTCAATATCCCGCTGAAACTATGGTAACCAAATTCTAGTCTCAATATAAACTGCATTCTCTGTGCACTTTAATTTTAAACTAGTTTGTAGAGTAGTTAGTTTAGAGATTTAGAAAGGCAAGATCATCAACTCCCTTTGTCTGCCACGATCTACTTAGAAAATCAAATTCCAGATTTTCTTCCCTCCCTAACTCAACCTTCTATTGAAGACTTCACTGCTACTTCTTCCACTTGCACTAGAGAAGCTTCGCTATTCAGACGGAGGCAAATTATGAATTATTTAAATTTTATTTAAATACCTTTCAGGAGTTTAATCTGTTTCAGCCAGCTGGGCACCAAATTCTTGATAGCTTCAGTTATGTGCTGGCAGGTGAATCAGACACAGAGTCTTCCAATGGAAGTACTGATTCTAAAAGCTTAATCACTGAAATTATAATGTGCTCCCTTTAGGGCAGAAAGGGGATTTGAATTAAAGACATTTCTTCCTGCAAAGTAAGGGATTCTTTTTTTATAGCAATGGTCCCAGGGTTCAACTGATTAAAATTTTATAGTATTTTTTTCCTCCACTTTGATACAGTGAAAGAATACTCCAGCTCTATTGTTATCTGGCCATATTACTTTGGACACCTCTGTGTGTCAATTCCTCATCTGTGAAATGGGTCTAATATTTATATAACCAAGCACGTCCTGATGACTAAACAAAATGTATATGAGAACACAAACGTTTTAGTCTAATACCACTGGAAAGGAGGAGCTGTGAGGTGGGAGAAAGAGGTGGCAAAATGAAGAAGAAGAAATTAATACTCAGGAAAGGGAAAAGCAGTTCTTTCTTTGGGAAAAGTCATGAAGTTCATTTCTTACTTAACAATGAATTATATGTGTAGAGTTGTTTTGTCTTCACCTGCTTGTCTCATTGAACCTCAAAACAGTTCATGTGATGGATTTAAGTCAAGCGCCATTGCTACCACACTTGACACATGAGGAAAGAGGGATTGAGGGGGGCTGGGTATCAAACCTCTAAGATCACTCAACACAATGAGACAAAGTTGGACTAAGGAGGCTTTCTGGCTCCAGAAAGAGTCAACGCTGCAGAGCAGAGAGAGCAAGACCTGTCCACCGACCTGGTCCACCACTTACCAGCTGTGTGTTCTAAGTTACTTGCTAACCTTGTTTAGTTTCCATGAAATACCGATAAGTGCTACCTTTTCCAGTCAGGGTACTCCAGAGAAATACGACCAACAAGATAATATAACAGAGTGTGTGTGTGTGTGTGTGTGTGTGTGTGTGTGTGTGTGTACTGAGAGGGAGAGATAGAGAAAGATTTATTTTAATGAATTGGCTCGTATAGTTGTGGAGTCTTGCAAGTCTTAAACCCACAGGGCAGTTCAGAGGGCTGGAAACTCAGACAGAATTTTTATATTACACTCTTTTTATTTATTTATATTAACCATTTTTAAAAATTGAAGTATAGTTAATTTACCATGTTATGTTAGTTTCAGGTGTACAGCAAAGTGATTCAGTTATATGTATATATATACATACACATACACACACACACACACATATATATTTTTTTCAGATTCTTTTCCATTACAGGTTATTACAGGATATTGAATATAGTTCCCTGTGCTATACAGTAGTTTATATTACACTCTTGAGGCAGCAGTTTATATTACACAATTGCTTCATCGCCAGTGTTGCCAAAATATTGGCTGTCTGTGCACCGATGCCGAAAAGAAATACGGAGACAGAGTTTTGGAGGAAGAGAAAGAGTAGCTTTAGTTCTTTGCCAGGCAAAGAGGGAGCACAGCAGGCTAGAACCTCAAAAACTGTGCTGCCCCTCCCCGGGGAATAGGAAGAGTTCTTATAGTCAGGGCTCATAGTCTGGGGTAGGTGATACGGCTCAAGGAAGTACAGCTGGCGTCAGGCAACTTGGTAACTGGGGCTGGTCTTTTCCCAGCTTATTGGCTCATGATCTTTCTGAAATGAAGAATGCTACAAGGGAGTGTTACAGGGGAGTGTGGAGGAAAAGAATGCCACGTGCAGGATATATTCCACATAGAGTCAGAGAGTAATTATGGAATTAGCTTTGTGAAGGACAAGTCTAGTTACAGGCACTACAGATTAGTAACAGTTAAAGTAATGCTAAAATTGCTTAACACTTTCAGGCTTGTGTGTGCTATTTCTAAGGTTATTCACTTGTTCCTTATTTACTTGTTCACTAATAGGTAAGAAAAACCTCATTATTATTATTTTTGTTGTAACACCAGGAAACCTTACTTTTGCTCTTAAAATGTTCAACTGATTGCATGAGATCCACTCACATTATCGAGGATAATCTCCTTTACTTAAAGTCAACTGACCTTCACAGTGACATCTAGACTAGTATTTGACCAAACAACTAGGCAACATATCCCAGCCAAATTGACACATAGTGTATCACACTACCTCACAGAGCTTTTGTAAGCTTTAAAAGAAAAACTATGCATCTGCCTCAAAGTGGTGAGCTCTAGAGATCAGCGCAGGACAATCTGGAAATCAAAATAGTGCTTAACGTAGGCGTGGGCTATTGGAACAGAATTCCCAAAAGAAGACATGCTTCAACACGTTTGTTCACCTCTTCCCACTGTCCAGTCAGGAATGAATCCAGGTGTATGAGACCTGAAGATTCTATAATTTGGATGTCCTTCTTTAATAAAAAAAAAAAGCATTCAAAATTAGGTATAATTTTATTTTTAATTTCAAGATACATTATTAAAAGAAAAAAACAAGTCACAACGCTAAGCTTCTGGCCCATTCTGCCAATGCACAAGCTACAAAGACTTGCTCACATAGACGTCTCAAAACTAGCAGTAATTAAGTATTTACCCCCAAACCCTAATGCTTTTAATAAAAAGCATTCAAAATTAAGTATTTTTTTCATTTCTCTATAATGAGAAAAATATCACAATCATTAAAAATTTAAAGCAAGTGAGAAATTACACACAATTTGATCAACATGGAAGCTTACCTTGTTTGTTGTCTTATATTTACTTATTAAAGAATGGAGAAAAATCAAATTGAAATTTAATGAAATATGAAAGGAAAGCAAACAAGATAAGCACTGAAATCAATAGAAACTATTTGACATGGAGAGAAAAACTGTAAAAATAATTTTGCCACATCATACCCAAGGCAATAATTTATGAAGGGGATAAGATGAATTTTGAATAGCATTAATAAATAGACATCAGGGTTATTTGATAATCCAGTTAATGAAGAGGAGTGGATCATAAAAACACTGGCAAAAGTGTTTAATTTCTTGCTGATTTGATGCTTAAATAATAAAACTATCATGTTATTTTCCTGGATTTTGTAATGCTTGAGCTATCTGTCAACTTTTAATCATTGACATTTAAATTGTATACACTGAATTATTGAGAGTCCTCCTGATTGGAGAAGACTTCTCTTTTGACCAAGTGTCAGTGAGAATGGAATCCTCAGTTTACAATTTCATTTACAATTAAATCCTCAGTTTAAAATCCTTCAGATTTTGAAGAATTTTCCACAGACCAGCTCCTGGCTCCGTGCATATTAAACCTTGCTTCTCTCTCACTACCCATGAACTTCCAGAAGTGGGTGCTGGCTATACGGGGTGTGCTCTTCTCACAAGACAACTCCTAGTTCCAAACTTTTGTTTCATGACATTGATTGGGTCAACACAGTGGGCAGCAGGAATATTCCTGGAAACCATTCCCACACCAGGGCAACTAGCAATAACTTAAATGGAAGCCATGTTCATATGACCCACTAAAGTCAAACCAAAAGTATCCTCAATTTAAACTCCTCTTAGAAGATACCGTAAGTGTCATGGCGCCTCCAACACCACCCGACAGGAGGGGAAGAACAATGGAGGAGAAGCCAGAGCAGAAAGAAACATGGGTTGTGTGGACGAAAAATGTCTCCTGCCGTATCAATAAACAAAGGATGCTGCAGCCGTCAAGCCATTAGCCACTATAGCCTCTCCCAGTGGTGAGTCCTGAGGGGACTCAGGACAGGAAACAGCAGGATACTGGCCCTAGATAGTTAAGGTGCATATCAAAGGAATGATTTCAATGAGCTCAGACTCTTGCATCTTCCCATACATAGAAAAGCACTGAATTCATTCACTTGAGGTGTCTGGTTCTCTTTAATTAACAGTAACATTTTGATGTTCAACTACCTGGTTTTTGTTGCAAAAACTCCTGCATATCCTGGTTCCTCCCTAATCTCTTCAGAGCAGTCCCTCAGAGCTATCCAAGAGGCTGTCTTCCAGGCTTAAATACCTCAGAAAGCCCTCAACTTTAAGGTTGTGCATCTTTTTTTCAGTCGACAGTTTCAAAGGCTTTCAGTTAAAATATCTTACTTTGGCAAATTATACTGTATACATACATATAAATGTGTGTATATATATAGTTTTCCCCAAAGGGAGAAGAATAGCTTTGTAAAAGTGTATGGCATCTCTGTATCGCGTGGTTCTTCTTTATATACTTGTAAGACCCCCCTCCCAATTGGGCTCTAAGTGTCATGAAATCAGGGACAGTTTTGCTTTCTTCGTACTCCTTGCAACTAGATCAGTTTGGGCAATGAGTGGGCACTCAATAAATAAGTTATTTATTAACAAAATGATTAAGGTTAAAGATTTTACACAAAATGAAAGCGAACACTTTTAAGACAACTGCCACAATAGCCTTGTATCAAAGCACTCGGGGCTCTACAGATGTTGTAGGTTTTATAGCTGCAAACAAATTTTCCCAAGACTTAGCAGCTTGAAGCAACAGTAATCACTTATTTTCACTCATGGTTTCCATAGGCTGGGAATCTGTGCAGATCAGCTGCATGATTCTATTCTCTCGTGAGGTTGCAGTCAGAGATGGTGTCTGGGACTGGGGTCATCTCAAAGGCTTCTTATCTTATGTGTCTGGTGCCTGATCTGGAAGATTCCAATTGCTGGGGCTGAAACAGCTGCAGCAACTCAGACATCTCTCTCTCTCTCTCTGGTCTTTCCACATCATGTCTCCAGCAGGCAGCTTCTGGGGAGCTAGACTTCTAATGTTAGATCAGGCTCTCAAGATGCATGTGCCAAGAGGGAGAGCCAGGGGGAGATGTTTTGCATTTTATGACCCAGTCTTGAAAAAAATGCAGCGTCACTTCCACTGTATCCTATTGGGTGAGGCAGTTATGAAGTCATCCCCCACCAACCAAGTTTTAAGGGATGGGAACATAGACTTCACCTTCTTATGGAGGAGTATCAATGTCACACTGCAGGTAGATCATCTGGGATAAGACATACATTAGTGTGGTCATCTTATTATAGGAGATAGAGGTTTCTAAACTTATAAGCATTTAAAAAATATTATATCAATGCAATGTTTATGCTGCTGCTAATAGCTACTAGCTACTGTTCTTTATGTGCCAGACCACTAGGTGCCCCTGGTAAGGAAATAAGGCATTACACGTGAACACCTGCAATGGCTTTGCCTTCAGAATGACATTGGTAGATGATGTTGTGTCTCAGAGTATCTAATACATTTGGGGTCTTGTGGTTTTAAAAGTGCCTTCTAGAGTTCCACAGAGCAACCCATCTCCCTGTTGCCATGACTATTCAATTCAGGGTGGATGAAATTTAATAATTAATATTAGTATACAACCCACCTATAGACTGTATATTTGTGTCTCCCCCAAATTCATATGTTGAGATCCAACCCCCAATGTGATGGTGAGGCCATTGGGAGGTGATTAATTCATGAGGCTGAGCTCTTATTAATGGGATTAATGCCCATTTAGAGACCCCAGAGAGCTCCCTTTCCTCTCCTGCTGTGTGAGCAAACAAGAAGACAGCCATCATCTATGAACCAGGAAATGGGACCTTACCAAACAATGAATCTACTGGAGCCTTGATCTTGGACTTCTCAGCCTACAAAACTGTGAACAGGTAACAGAACTGTGAATAAGTAACTGCCTATTCCGTTACCAATAGGAATAGCAGCCAGAACTAAGACAAGCCCTGTACCCTATTTCAGCCTCTGAGGACATAACAGGCACGTTTTATGGACTTCCTCAGACCCCTGAACTGCTGACTGCTTTGTCCTCACTGGGCAGCAAAGGCAGCTGTGCAGATCTGGGCGGTTCTGCCTCCACAAGCTGACTAGCCTCTTTCCTATAGTTGCTAACTCTTCTCACCACTTCTACTTCCAGACTCTGGTATAACTGCCATGCAACAGGATATGGAATCTGACTTTCTGAGCAGCTGCCGAAGTTAATTCCCTGCGGGATAAATTGTGACCAGTTGCAGACAGTATATGCGGATAAATTCCCTCTCCCTTCCTCTCACTGATGGCCAGTGTGGAAGCACAGTATTGTTTGTCTGGAGACATCCTGCGAGGCCAAACTGGTACACTTGCCAGGTGACTGGCTGTGTCTGTGCAGATCATGCCAGAGTGGCTGGCATACTACTGCATCGTGTTACCTATTTTAATTTCCCTTTCTTACCTGTTACACTTCCTTTTTCACTCTCAGTGCCCCAGGATGGCATTTCCCAAGTAAAACACCAGCAATTAATCCTTTATTCAAGCTCTGTATTTTAGAGAACTGAGGCTAAAGTCAAAATCATTCATATCATTATCATTGTCTTCATTTTAAACATGAGAAAACTAAGATTCATAGTTTTCCAACCTCTCTCAGCTTCGTGAAAAACTTAGGATTAGAAATAAGGATTTTTCTTTCTCAGATACAATGCACACATTTTTTTTTCCTTCTCCACCACGCTATTTTCTCAAGAAGTATAGGATGTAGGAAAGTGTAGGAAACAGGGTTGTAGTCGTAACATCACCGGTGGATTAAATAAACATTGAAAGTTAAGTAATATAATAATATTAAAAATTATTAAATAATAATAGCTAATATTTGTTGAGTTCTTCCTACGTGCCAGGCTCTGTTCAAAGTAATTTATATGTAATTTCTTTAATTGCATAAATTCCCTTATAATTTAATAGTATCATCATCACTACTTTATAGATGAGGGAACCGAGCCACAGAAGGTTTATGGCCAAAGGTTCCAAAGGTACTAAGTGGTGAAGTCTTTGCCTATTTCCTTGTCTCTGTTTTTTTTTTTTTAATTTTTATTGAAGTGTAGTTGCTTTACAATGTTGTATTAGTTTCTGCTGTACAGCAAAGTGAATCAGTTATACATATACATATATCCACTCTTTTTAGATTCCCTTCCCATTTAGGTCACCACAGAGCCCGGAGTAGAGTTCCCTGTGCTATACAGTAGGTTCTCATTAGTTATCTATTATATACACAGTAGTGTATATAAGTCAATCCCAACCTCCCAGTTTATCCCACCCCCTGTTCCTCCCTTGGTATCCATAAGTTTGTTTTCTACATCTGTGACTCTATTTCTGCTTTGCAAATAAGTTCATCTGTATCATTTTTCTAGATTCCACATATAAACGATATTATATATTTGTCTTTCTCTTTCTGACTACTTCACTCTGTATGACAGTTTCTAGGTCCATCCATGTTGCTGCAAATGGCATTATTTCATACCTTTTTTATGGCTGAGTAATATTCCATTGTATATATGTACCACATCTTCTTTATCCATTCCTCTGTCGATGTCTATTTAGGTTGCTTCCATGTCCTGGCTATTGTAAATAGTGCTGCAATAAACATTGGGGTGCATGCATCCTTTCGAATTATGGTTTTCTCCCTTGTCTCTTAAATGTAGACGTAACTCCTCCCATGACTACCTCACAGCATTCTCATAAAGACTGATAATGACACAAAATGCTCAGAAAAGTGCAAGTATGAAGTATCTTTAATATTATATCTGTCTTTTTGATAAATGGAGAGAAAACCAAGCCAATCCATATGCAGCATTAGAAAGTATATTCTAAAACATAAGCCTCAGACAAAGACAGGCTCTAGCAATTAGAGCCACATCCCCAAGTAGGCCAGAAGTCGATGCTCGTGGTGAGAAAAGGCCCACTGCCCTCCCTCCAGCCTTCGGATCTCTCACATGTGGACAGCAGAGCACGTGGGCCTTCTGTTCCTTCTCTGAGTTCAGCTTACCTATTTCCTGCCAATTTCCACTTATTCTAAAGATTACATTATATCAATAAAGGTCATTTAAAGGGAATCACAAATCACCCTCAATCCCATCACCCCAGGAAATTAGCTATTTTCATAGGTCTGGCTTCCCTTTCAGTCTTTGTGCATGAATACTTTTTACATAGTAAATACAGGGCAGGAAAAAAGATAGTTTTATTTTACTTAATATTATAGATAAATTGTTAAACATATTTCTCAAGAATCACTGTTTCCAAGATTGAACAGTTATTAGAAGAATTTCATCATTAAATATAGTCAATTTTCACTATAAATTTAGCAAGAGATAAAATCAAGGCAGTGGTTAATCCTTTTACCAATCCTTTTCCTAACTCCCCCTAATCTGACCTCACCATTATCCTATTTTACCAACTTTGCAAGTTGATTACTGCATTATCATCCTCACCCTAATTTCTATGAGAGCAGGAACGATATCTGCCTTGCTTTGTCTTGTTCATCTGTGCTTCAACAAATCAACTGAAAGTGTCTGATACTCAAAAGATCACTTCCCTAAATCTCCAAAACCACTCAAAATCTCATTACACCATGTTTCACATGGAATTTCTATTGGAAATTGGAACACTATTAGGTGTATCACCCAAGAGCACACAGCGCAATGCTCAGTACATATTAAAAATAAACACTATGGGCTGATTATATATGAAAAGAAATTAACTTGAATCACTGCTTAATTGTATCTCCAAGCCCATGATCTGGCTTTGGTGGCAGTTAGCTATAGTATTCCTCCTAAAAATTGAAAATGTAACATTCTAATAACATGTAAATCATTAAGCTCTCTGAGAGCAGAGACTGTTTCTTTACTTAAATCTACTTTATCCTATATTAGAACCTCTCCTGCTTTTTCTAGTTTATTTTTTAATCATAGTTTGCATGGTGTGACTTTTTCCATTCTTTCACTTTCAATCTACCAATGTTGTTATATTTGAAGTGAATTTCTTGTAGACACCATATTGTCAGATCTTGTTTTTTGTCCACCTTGGCAATTTTTATCTTGTATTTTAATTAATTTCGACCATTTATGGTCATTATTGATATAGCATTGTTTAAGTCTGCCGTTCTATGTTGGTTTGTTTGTTTCTTCTGTTTCCTCTGTTCCCCATTCCTCTTTCTTTTTTCTACCTTCTTATGGGTTATTTGAACATTTTTTCATTCCATTTTGATTTATTTTTAGTGTTTTTGGGTATATAACTTTGTATAGTTTCCTTAGTGGTTGTTCTAGGTATTTCAATACACATACATAATTTTTTGTGGTCTGTGATAGTGGTATCAATGTTTTACCACTTCAAGTAAAGTGTAGAAATCTATTTCCATATGTCTCTTTACACTTCCTGCTTTTAAAATTAATTGTCTTAAGTATTTCCTCTACTTACATTAAAAACCACAACAGATGTTTATAATTTTTGCCTCAGTCATCAAATATTATTTAAGAAACTCTCATGAGAAGTAGGATGATCTATTATATTTTTGTCTATTTGTACCCATATGATGTTTTTTTTTCTTTCTGAAATTCCAAGCCTTCTTCTGCTATCATTTTCTTTCTGTTTAGAGAATTTTCTTTAACCATTCTTCAAAGAGGGGTTTTCTAGCAAATAATTCTCTTTGTTTTTCTTCATCTGAAAAATGTCTTTTTCCCCCCTTAATTCCTGAAGGATATTTTCACTGAATATAGAATTCAGGCATGAGAGTTCTTTTCTATCAGTCCTCCAAGAATGGTGCACCCCTTCCTTCTGGCCACCATGGCTCCGGATAAGAAATCTACTGTCATTCTAACTGGTGTTCCCCTAAAAAGTAATGCATTGTTTCTCTCTGATTGCTTTCATTTCTTTCTTTAGCTACAGAAGCTTAATTTTGATGTACCTTTAAAAGTTTTTGTGTTTTGACAAACTGGGGAAGTTTTTGGTCATTATTTCTTTAAATACTTCTTTAGTACCATCCTTTCCTCTCCTTCTGGCTCTCCAGTGATATGAATGTTAGCAGTTTTGTTATTGTCTCACATGTCCCTGAGACTGTCCTTTTTTTTTTTTTTTTAACATCTTTATTGGGTTATAATTGCTTTAAAATGTTGTGTTAGTTTCTGCTGTATAACAAAGTGAATCAGCTATATGTATACATATATCCTCATATCCCCTCCCTCTTGAGCCTCCCTCCCACTCTCCCTATCCCACTCCTCTAGGTGGTCACAAAGCACCGAGCTGGTCTCACTGTGCTATGCAGCTGCTTCCCACTAGCTATCTATTTTACATTTGGTAGTGTATATATGTCAGTGCTACTCTCTCACTTCGTCCCAGCTTACCCTTCCCCCTCCCTGTGTCAGTCTATTTGCTCTCATATTCAGAATGGGTAAATTCTATTGATCTATCTTCAAGTTCACTGATTCTATCCCTTTCATCTCCATTCTACTTTTTGAGCCCATCTAGTGAGTTTTTTTTTTTTTACTTCAATTATTATACATTTCAATTCAATAATTTACATTTGGTTCTTTTTTATAACATTCATTTCTTTGCTGAGATTTTATATTTTTTATTCTGCTCCAAGATCATCATTGAATCATTTTTATGAGAGCTACTTTAAAATCCTTGTCAGATAATTTTGTCTTCTGATTCATATTGGTATGGTTTCTGTCATCATTCATGCTGTGATTTCCCTGATTCTTGGTATAATAAGTGATTTCCTGAACATATTAGATATTATGAAACTCTGGATCTTATTTAATCTTTTTCTTTTTTAGTATCTTGTCCTTCTCTTGAGGTGTAGCATGAGGGCCAGGAGGCCCACAATACCATCCAGCGATAGAGAAGCATTGACTAACACTGCCCCATTTCACGTTGGAGGAGAAGACATTCAGCTCCCCTTTCTGATCCACTGACTCCTTTCCTTTAAAAATGAGGCACCAAAGGTCACACTGCCTTGTTGTCTCCAAGTAGGAGTAAAGATTATGTCCTGAATCTGGTCACGCAGCCACCAAGTACAGGATAAGCAGAGGGCTGACTCATAACACTTTGTTGCTGAAGAATGGGAGTGGAGGCTTAGGTCCCCAGTGAGCCCGACTGACATGGGGTGGGGAATGGGGAAGAATAAAGTGTTTACTACTCTCAACTTGTACCACCTTGTCAGCCTCATTGATGCCAGTCAGGGGTGGAGGCTTAGCTCACCAATGGACAGCCATGACACTAGCATGGTGGGGAATTCAAGTACTGCCAGGTTCTTCTGGGTGAGAGATCGAAGACCAGCTTCCCACTCAGCCCACCAATATTATCTGGTGGGGATGTTGCAGTGCTGCCACCAGCTTCTGCCAAACAGGGAATGGAAAAGTAGGTCTCTGCTCCACCCAGCTGACTTCAGCCAGTAGGGAATTGGTACACAGCGTCAGCTTCCATGGGATAAGGGCTAGGAGGTAGAATGAAAGGTCAGCTCCTTGCTGGCCAGCTGAAATGGGGGGAAGTGTGATATAGGATTTTTCTGTTGGCGTTTGCCTAGACTAAAGTAGATATTGCCACAAGGTTTTCTGTTGTTAGGACACTCTTTCCCTAGTCCTTTGGCTAAAAGGAATAGGACATTCTTGGAGAATTTTATCTGTGCCTGTTGGTGGTTCTGGGATGGAGGCTCCTGCAAAACCCTTTTGGGGATATATTGGAGGCAATAAGGAAACCTAGGAAACTCATCACTATGCTGTTCCTCAAGCCCCAATGTCCCTATGCAGGTCACCTTCTTCTTTCCATCTTTCAGAGTCTTTCTGGCCTTGTTTGTTGTTTTATCACCAGGATTTTTTAAGTCATAAGAGGGAGGACTTGGGAGGACTAGGGCTACTCCATCTTGACAGAACCCAGGAGACTACTCATTGTTCTGCAAGTTTTCCTGCATGCTATAAAAGTGTGTGGCACAGAGTAGACATTTCAATACTATCCAAGGCAATCTACAGAGTTAGTGCAATCTATAAAAATACCAATGGCATTTTTCACAGAACTAGAACAAATAGTCCTAAAATTTGTATGGAGACACAAAAGCCTCAGAATAGCCAAAGTAAACCTTAGAAGAACAAAGCTGAAGGTATCATATTCCTTGATTTCAAACTAAACTAGGAAGCTACAATAATCAAAGCAATATTGTACTGGCACAAAAACAGACGCATAGATCAATGAAACAGAATAGAGTCCAGAAGTAAACCCAAGCTTGTAGGATCAATTAATCTACAACAAAAAAGGCAAGAATATACAATGGGGAAAAGACAGACTCACACAAAAAAATGGACAGCTACACACAAAAGAATGAAACTGGACCACTTTCTCACACCAGATACAAAAATAAATTCAGGATGGATAAATGTAATACCTTAAACAGTAAAACTTCTAGAAGAAAACATAGGCAGTCCCCTCTTTGACATTGGTTTTAGCAATATTTTTTGGATATGCCTCCTCAGTCAAGGGAAACAAAAGCAAAAATAAACAAATGGGACTACATCAAACTAAAAAGTTTTTGCACAGAGAAGGAAACGATCAACAAGACAAAAAGACAGTCTGCTGAATGAAGAAGAAAAATCCAGTAAAGTGCTAATCCAAAATATACAAAGAATTCATACAACTCAATAGCATAAAAACAAAGAACCTGATTAAAAACTGGGCAGAGGATCTTAATAGACATTTTTTCCATAGAAGACAAAGAGATAGCCAGCAGGGTCCTGAAAAGACACTCAACATTACTAGTCATCAGGGAAATGCAAATCAAAACCATAATGAGGTATCACCTCTCACCTGTCAGAATGGCTATCATGAAAAAGACAAAAAAATAACAAGTGTTGGCAAGGATGTGGTAAAAAAGGGAACCCTTGTGCACTGTTGGTGGGATAGTAAATTGGTGCAGCCACTTTGGAAAATAGTAGAGAGTTTCCTCAAAACATTAATAATAGAATTACCCTACATTCCAGCAAGTTCACTTCTGGGTTTTTACCTGAAGAAATTAAAACATTAATTAGAAAAAAATCTGTGGACCTCTATGTTCAATGCAGTATCATTCACAATAGCCAAGATATGGAAACAACCTAAGTGTCTAAGTGTCTATCAATAGATGAATGGACAAAGAAGAGGTGGCATACACACACACACACACACACACACACACACACACACACACACACACACAATGGAATACTACACAGCCATAAAAAAGGATTAAATCTCGCCTTTTGTTACAATATGGATGAGTGTAGAGTGTATCATGCTAAGCAAAATAAGTCAGAAAAAAAAATACAGTATGATTTCACTTATATGTGGAATCTAAAAAACAAACAAACAAAAAAAGAAATGAAATGAAAACAGACTCATGGATACAGAGAACAAATGGGTGACTGCAAGAGGGGAGGGGAGAATGGGGCTTTGGGTAAAATAGGTGAAAGGAATTAAGAGGTACAAACTTCCAATTAGAAAATGAATAAGTAACAGGGATGTAGCATACAGTATAAGTAATATTGTCAATAATACTGTAATAACTTTGTATGGGACAGATGGTTACTAGACTTATCATGGCAATCATTTCATAATGTATTTAAATGTTGAATCACTATGTTATATGCCTGAAACTAACATAATATTGTATATCAACTATATTTCAATTTTTTATAAAGTGTATTAACTCCGTGAAGTTATACTTTATATTTGTTGAATACCATAATGAATAAGAATTGTCAACCCCAATCAGAATTAATCTCAAAATGTAATAATATTTTGGTATTTTTCATGGTCTCTTTTCTACTAAACACTGTATAAAGTTATTTTGATGTGTGCCTGTCTGACGTTCTGAATATACACACTTTGGGCAAAGGTGTGTTGTTTTTTTTAATTTTATTTATTTCTTCATTCCCACTTGCTTGTATAATGAGGATATCAAATGACACAGAAAAGTTCTCAGTAAACGACTGAGGATTTGATAAGTAATCTTTAAATCTTCCATTTTCCCTCATGCTAAAAGATCTGGAGTATTCAGAGACTGAGTATTTTAGTCAGAAGATAAAATGTTTTCAGTTCCTTCCTGCTCCTCCCACCCCAATTCACCATATCTCTACATCTATTTCCTGTTTATCTCCTTAAAAGAAGGTTGGGCTATGTGTTTTCTAAAGCTATGCTTTCCAATACAGTAGACTCTGGTCACAAACGTCTATTTAAATTTAAACTAGTTAACATTAAATAAAAATCCAACACCTCCTTCCCACTTGCCACATTTCTGGTGCCCTCTAGCCACACGTGGCCAGTGGCCACTATAGTGGACGGCACAGATAAAGAACATTTCCATCTTCACAGAAAGTGTTCTTGGACAGTGCTTCTTGAAAGACCTCCTTCTGCCTCCACCTCTTAAGGCAACAACTTCCTCTGGAGTCTGATTCAAGCTTCCCCCCACATATATCTATATTTTAAAATGCACAAACAGGACAGCTGTAATTTTTTAGGATAATCTGGAGGCAGGCACAGGGCTGGTCAGAAATGTCTGGGGGACTGTTGTTGAAGGCACAGACTGATGAAAGTTTCCAGGGTATGTCTATGCTCCACATGAGAATCAGCTCTCTAGGACCTGTGTTACTGGAGCAATTACATGTCCAGGTGAGATGATTTGCATTCTGATGGGGTTGAGGAGTCAGGTCAAAGAACAGTGCATCTCTCCATTCTCCTCCTAGAATAAGAGGGATTTTGTGTGTGAATCATTTATATACTCCCAATAAATATTCATGGAAGATAATATACGTGTATGGATGTGTGTATATATTTATTCCATGCGTACAGTTAAAATTCATCTGCATTAGAGTCGAAAGACCTAATGTTTGCCATCCTAGAACAGCTGTTATGCAACTAGAAATCCCTTTGAAGAAAGGAGAGCAGAGAGGTTGCCTCTGCTGAGGCAGAGCAGGGAGGGGTGGGCAGCTTGTGAGCAATATGCCTTTTCTCCAGTCATTTTTTTCCATCCTGTTACTGCTGATGTAACGACTCATTGCTGTGACATTGTGAGTCTGGCTGATAACTCCATCAGGGGGGTCTCTCTGATTGTCGGCTTGCTCCCTCCCACCCATTCCCATTATGGGAACCACACTACTTCTTTTCATCTACTCATTTAAATATTACTGTAATGAAAAAAAAAATCTTTGTTGAAATGGATTGTTTTCAACGTGCTTTTATCTGTCTCCAATTGAAACCTTGCTTCATTATTATTAATGTATTGAATGCTTACTGTAGGCTAGGTTCACTATATCCATTAGCTTATTTGATCATAACAATACCCTATGAGGGCAGTATCAGTAATAGACCCACTTTAGAGATGAGGATATTGAAGCTGAAATAAGTTAAGATCTTTCTCAAGATCACACAGCAGGTAAGTTTTAAGAATCTGATTCACCATGGAATGCATCATTTCAAAGAAGCTGGAGAAGCAGGTGAATTAGGGTGGAGAGAAGAGGATCTGCTATTGTACATCTTAGTGATTTATGTTTGCAATAGAATTGCCACTGTCTAGGGACTCTTGCCTAATGTGGAAAGGCCACCGCTGCCTTAAACTTGACACTCAGTAGTGTGCACTCCTGCTGTGTTATTTCCCTGTGGACATGTTCATTTTCCAACCACAGTGTTCCTTCTCTGCTCTAAAGCTGGGAATGCATAGTAGCAGAGCAGGACACTACAATTTTAGATTGGTGAATTCCCTGTGCACGACCCTTAATTTCCTCAGCTTTCATTTTCACATCCATAGAAAGAGGTACTGACAGATACCCAGACAGAGCAACCGAGAACAGGACCGTCTCTGGTTTCAGATAAGATTATTCACAAAGACAAAAGCCTGAAACATTTAACAAATGCAAGTGCAAGCAGCCAGTTCAGCCTACCAGGGGCAGGGAAAATAGATTGCAGTGTCAACTTAATCAATGGTTCATCGCTGTACTTTTTCAGTGCTTGAACCTTATTAGGATTGAGGCTGCACTGCTCCGCTGAAAATCAATCCAGAATATTTCAAACAGCGCAAAATGCTGAAATACAATTGCAAATAATTTGACGAGTCTTCCAACTGCCTTGGGAAAATCCATGCAGAGCTAAGTGGGGCTGGTACATGGCTGTGCTTCTGGCTGGAGCTCAGGGTCAAAAAAAGAGGATAAGGAAGAGAGTGGAGTGCATGGTAGAGTTTCAAATCCAGGGAAAATTGACTGAACTCGTGTCTGAGGTCAGTTTTGAAGACGCAGTGACTGAACACATCAGTATGAGAATTAGGCTCTCTTGATACAGAAACTAACTTCAGGCTAAGGTTGAAATAACAAGGGTCTATACAAGAATGATTGAGTTTCTCCTTGGGACCTGACCTAGCATTTAGAAATGGCTTCAGGGATGACATGGATTACGAAGACAAAGGGAAAGATGAGAAGGGACACTGAGAGATGAGTTGACATATAGAAGAGGTGAAATAAAGTCTTAAAGAACCTAACCAGGCAACGGCAGACCTGTGTCTGGCCTCAGTTAAGTTGTGGATGAATATATGACAGGATGATTCTCAAGGCAGACATTAGAAAAAGAGTTTTTAAACTTTTAAAATATAGGGAATCCCCAAATGGTTAATAGGCTCATGGGTATTTTTAAAAAAGAAGAAATGCTTGCATTTTAGTTGAGAATGTAGACCTACAAATCAGTGAGATATTTGTTAAATCCTGGCTCTACCATTAGTATAGGACCTGGTATGAGGTATTCAATCTCCTTGACTCTCAATTTGACAGCTTTAACAATGCTAACATTTCCCATCTCTTAGGCTTATTGAGAAGGTAAGATGAAATAATTAAATATCTAGCAGCTTGATTGGTATGTAATTCATGGTCCAAAAGGTAGAAGTTGATTCTATTATTGCAAGGAAGGGAAAAATACGATTTTGGACTAGGTCATTGTTATGGGTTGAAATGTGTCCCCCACCACCACCCAAATATATGTCAAAGTCCTAACCCCTGATATCTGTGAATGTGTTCTTATTTAGAAATAGTCTTTGCAGAGGTGATCAAGTTAACATGAGATCACTAGGGTGGACCCTAATCCAATATAACTGGAGTCCTTATAAGAAGAGAAGAAACACAGAGATAGACATGCACAAGGAGAAAATGATATAGAGACACACAGAGAGAGGATGACCATGAGGAGTTGGAGGCACAGGTTGGAGTTTTGAAGTCCCTGGGGCTGCCAAAAGCTGGAAGAGGCAAGAAGGATCATCCCATAGAGGATACAGAGGGAGCATAATTCAGCTAACACCTTGATTTCAAACTTCTGGACTTTAGAATTGTGAGAAAATAAGTTTCTCTTATTTTAAGCCACCTACTTTATGGTACTTTGTTATAGCAGCTGCAAGAAACAAATACAGTCATGATTCTTACCCAAGTAGAGTCTCTCCATTTAACTAGCGTTCTGTTAACTTTCAGTCTTAACCAACTAGAGATGCTTTGGTTCACTAGGAAATCTCACAAAAATCCAGAAAGGCTACAAAGTTTTGAATGTTGTAATTTTGTGAAGACTTTGTGATTTTCAGTATGGTTATAATGTAAAAAAAAAAAATATTGTTTAGTATTTTGTATTAGTCATCTCAGGCTACCAAAACAAAATATCACAAATTGGGTGGCTTAAAAAACAGAAACTTATTTTCTCCAAGTTCTGGAGACTGGAAGTTTGAGATTATGGTCAGATCCTGGTGAACACTCTCTGACTTGCAGGTGTCTGCCTTCTTGTCGTGTGTTCACATGGCTTTTTCTCAGTGCCATGAGAGGGAGAGAGAGAGAGAGAGAGAGATCTGGTCTCTTCTTATAAAGACACTAATCCCATCAGACCAGAGCCCCACCCTCATGACCTCATCTCACCCTAATTGCCTTCCAAAGGCCCCATCTCTAAACATCATCACATTGGGGATTAGGGTTTCAATGTATGAATTGGGTAGAAAGGCATAAACAGTCAGTCCATAACATATGTATTAAACCAATAAGCTACATATTATTCACTTTCTCCTTCAAGTATATATTGATATCAGGTTAATGCAGTTCAAATAACTTTTGGAAGGTGAGGGAAGGGGACAGGATGTGCCCAGTGATTAGTAAGACATGGTCTCTGTCCTCAAGTATCTTGCAGACTAATGGAAGAGATAGATTCTTAATACAACATTACAATGTAATATGGTAGGCATATTGCTGGAGGTGAGTCTGAGGCAGCAGGTGAGGTTCAGGGATATCTTCCTGTAGGAGACCCCAAAGTCAGGGGAAGGGACTACATCTCATTCCTTTTCATCCATAAGAGTGACTAGCAAATTTCAACAGCTGTGGTGTGTATTTAATAAATTCTTGTTGAAGAAATGAATGAATGGGTGAAGAATATTGTCATTAACAAGAACACCCAAATTCCTTATCATGGTCAAGGATTCTCTGTGTTAGAATATCATTATAAAATTCTAAAATGTAAGTTGAGGTATTATACAAGAAAAAACATTGAACTAGGAATCTAAAGAAAGGGTTCTAGTCCTAACTGCCTTTAAGTATTCCTAGGACCTTGGGTAAGAGACAGAGGAAGATGACTTCTAAGATTTAAGGGGGTTTGTCCAGCCCCTGTCAGCTCTAAAACTATGATTCTGGGATTCCCTCCTTGGATTTCATCTAAGGAACATTATTAATAACATGTGGAGTGCTAAAAGGAACTCATTACACTCTGTAAGGTGGTAACCCCTGAAAAAGGCCCAAAAATCCAAATAATAGCCATGAAATGAACATGTGTTGAACTGAAGGAATAAGTAGTATAATGTAGCAGTTCTAGTGGATTTTATTCATTCATTCAAAAGCATTTATTCAACTACTACTAAATGTCAGGCTAGGGACGAGTTAATGATACATTCATGTATATCTCAAGAAGTGTATACATACACATATTTATATAAATCTTTAAACACTAAAAGCTATTTCTTCCAAGTAACTTTCTAAAAGGCTTTTTAACTTTTCAACTTGAGAACTCTGTTGCCATAATCTCATGTTAGCAATGCTCTGTGGAAAGGAATTCCCCCTAATGCTTTAAGTGCTTGGCTCTTATATCTGAACCATGTGGTTATTGCACTTGACAAAAGCCAAAAATAGCTTTATAAAATGCAGCCTCCTGACTCCCCTTAGAATTTGAAAAATATTAATAAAGTTTATACTTCACTTCCAGTTTGGGGGGGGGGGGAGTAAGTATATTTTGTAATTCTTTCCAAATTCAAGTCCACCTCTATATCATTCCAGGTTCCTTTCCCAGCCTTTCCTACATCCTAAAGAGATAAAGGAGTTTCATTTTATAAAGGAGGTATCGGTCCAAGCCTTGCCTCCTCTCTGCCCTAGCCTTAGCTTCCAAAGAATCATAGACCATTAGTGACTGAATTACGATAGGGCTGATTTAATCCAACTCCTTTATTTTGTGGAAAAAGAAGCAGGCCTAGAGGATGGAAGTGGTTACCCAAGGTCATTCAGCTAACTGCTAGTGAGGGTGAGACTGTCACTCAATTCTCCTGACTTTAAGTTCATAATCTCTCCACTAACCCATACAGCCCAATTTCTCTGTTTCTCTTTTTTCCTTCACTTACATTTGCTCACAGATGTAGACATTCTGAGATCTCCATCATGTACCCAACTGGCTCATATCTGTTTATATCAGGGGCCAGCAAACTTTTTCTATAAAGGGTCAGATAGCAAATCTGGCTTTAAGGTCCATATGGTCTCTGTGGCAATGCCACAACTCTAATTGTAGTGTAAAAGCAGCCATAGGCAATATGTAAATGAATAATCGTGCCTGTGTTCCAATAAAACTTTATTTACAAAATCAGGCAGTGGAATGGATTTGGCCAGTGGGCTGGAGTTTGCCAAACCCTGGTTTAGATCTGCCTTCACTATTCCTGATGCCAGGAGCTCTCTTCCTCTGATTGACAGGGTTGTGAATGAAAGATACCATCTTTCTTCCCTTATTGTAACTACAAGAGCTTGTGAATTGTATACATTTATTCAACAGAAATCTATTGCATACCCACTTTATGGAAAAAGAACAAGGGGTTAAATAAGCTGTAACAATAATAATAATAATAGAGTATGATATTTTTTGAGCACTTACTATACCCCAGTTACCAAGCAAAGCACTTTTATGTATATGCTTCTCATTATCCTTACAAAACCTTATTTTACAGCTAAGGAAAGTAAGGCCAAGCAGGAGTAGGAAACTCATTCAAGCTAGAAAGTTCTAGAAGTGAGATTTGAATCCAGATCAGCATGGTTCTTATCACTGCCACCTACTGGGTTCCTGGGACCGTGGGTCTGGTCTCATGTTATAGAGGAAGCGTAGCTCTAATCCTGGGTCCAGCTGTCTTCCATTAATACCAGGGATCCCTCCATCTGTTCCTCCCCCTCTGCTCTCTTGTTTGACAATAATTTGTGTTCACATACATAGCTGTGAATGATGTGAGTTATTGAATAAAAAGAACAACAGGAAATTACACTGAGAGATTAGTCTAGGTTTCCAAGGAAGGTTAAAAGCCAACCTAAAGACAGAGAGATGATAGATGATAGATAGATAGATAGATAGATAGATAGATAGATAGATAGATAGATAGATGATAGATGATAGATAGATAGATAGATAGATAGATAGATAGATAGATAGATAGATGATAGATAGATGATAGATAGATAGATAACTATAGATCTCAGTCTTTCTGTCTTTTGATGTGTGTGATTGGCTCACGCTGATCAGTAAGATTTTGGAGCCCTGAGGTTGAGGGCTGACTCTTCAGCTACTTAGCTGAGAGAACTTGGGCCAACACCTCACACTGTAGTCCTTACATTCCCCTCTAATAAAATAAGAGTTTTATTTAACACTCACTAAGATACCTTCTGGCTCGGATAGTCTAGTTAATGCGTCTGCAAGAAAGGTAAAGTGCCACACGAGCATCCCTCCTAGGGTTTAAGAGTCCTTTAAAGAACTACCTCTGATCTGTAAGGTTCATGTGAAAGATGTTTCTGGGGACCAAATTTTAATTCGGAGCACCTGACTCTGATGGAAAGACGGTGTGAACACACATATGCACGTGTTTGCCCAACACTATAATGTGATGGTTAAAGAGTCCAGGCTTGGGTGTCAAACAACCCTGGAACCCCATCTTGATTTTACCAACATTTTTGTTAATCACATGGTCCACAACAAAGAGAGGGTTAAAGTGGACTGGACCACAGATCTTCTCTAGCTAAGATATAAGAAGGGAGAGAAAAATAACTGAGGACATCAGGGGCTCCATGGAGTAATAAATTTAAACACTGATAACTATGGGAAGATGTCAGATCCAAATAAATTTTAAAAAGTAAGGCAGCGAATAAGAAGGCAGTGAGCTCCCTGTCCGTGGAAGGATTCAAATAGCAGCCGGACAGTAACATTTTAAAAATTATAAAAAAAAAATTCAGGTACCAGGTAAGAGTATGGCCAGAAAGTCTCCAAGAGTCCTTCTGATTCTGAAATTCTGTGACCCTAAGGAATGTGAAAGGGATTTGTTTGCTTATCTTCTGTCAAGTGTAAAAGGAGCCCAAAGATCCTTTGGGTTAAGCTCCTCCTCTCTTAGAGTATCACCAAGAGCACTTAGCATAGCCTTTCAGCATTCCCAAAGGGCATGTTCTTCCTTCCGTAGAGCCTAGATAGCCACTCAAGTCATGTATTTGCTCAGCATGTGTGCAGTGACCTTGAATTCACTGGTTTTTTCAGGTAGGATAGACTGCCTGAGAGCTGCCCGGGTGGAAACATGGAGTTTCTACCTCAATGTTTCCTTACCTTCGTGATCACAATCTCCAAAACCTTGCAAGGACATCTGGAGTCTTCTTCTGAGTAATCAGAACCTTCAGTGGAATAAACTGCCCCTAGAAGGTATGGGCCCTTGACATGGAAGCGTAGAAGTTGGATTAAATGTTCTTTCATTCATTTAACAAACCACACTATTGCACTTTCTACATGACAGGCACAGTGCAAACCCCTGGAAATAGAGGAGCTACCTGTAATTTGCCTTTCTACCCTTAGTTCCCAACATTGGTGTTGTAATAATACCTTGTATCTGGATCTCCATGAAGGCAATGCCATAACTGAGAGGTCATTCCTGAATGTGACAGGGAGAAGCATTGCTACTGGAGCCAAGTGTGATGCTGTGAAATGCGATGCAGTGTCAGCAGTAAAAGCCCATGAGCTGATGTCCCCTCCACCAGGTACATCTCTGTTTCTGACTTCTTTTAGCTGCTTTGAGAGGCTTAGCAATAAATTGCCCAAGAACATCCGTGACCAGACGTTTGGCATGTCTTCATTACAGCCAATCATGTAAATTCTATTTTTGAGCTTGCTCATTCCTCTCTGCAGATCAGCCAACTAGGCATCCGCTCAGAATCCTATAGGAAAGCTCTGGTGCTCACCTCCAATTATCATATCCTCTGACTTCCATCTCAGATTTCCCTTTACATGATTCTTAACAGATTGGAGCTGGAAAGGCAATCATAATAAACACACCAAATAACTGTGGCATATATTGTCTGTTGATCCTCAGGACCATCCTTACATTTTTAAGCTTCCCTCTACTGCAAGAACTGAAAGCCTAGGACCTATTACTTTTAATGTGATTCTTCCTCTAAGATTTATACTTAACCAATGAGGTACTTGCACAAGATTTATAAAACATAAAAGAAAAAGAAAGTCACTCTTTTCAGCTATACGCAGACATATGGGCATTGAGACGTAGAGCATTTTTCCAGAAACTTCCTAGCAAACACCTGATAGTCAACCCCTTCCATGAGGCTGGCAGCTGAGACCACAGGCAGTGGCTTCTCTGTGATTCCTAAACATGAGTGTGTTCTGAAATTTAGCAGCAGCCTTCCAAATCTTCCTGCCCCAAGTCCTTCCAAGTTGTGAAAGTCTATCTCTCACTGCATCAACTTTCTTCCTGCTAGAAATTCCTAAAGTGGTTTTCGTTTCCCTGACAGATCTGCATGGCAGATTATAATAACTAACTCACAAAAATAACTCCCATTATTGAATGATACTATTTGTTGGGCACCCTTCTGGATGCTCTATGAGTATTTTCTTATTTATTCTTCATAAACTGTTAGTCCCATTTATTAGGTGAGGAAATTGGGAGCAGAGATGTTAAGTAACATTCACAAGATCATATAGAAACTGAGTGGAAAAGCTAAGGGGAGGCCAAGGGTTTCTGAAATCTAAGCAGAGCCCATAGGGATGAGCCATCCCTTGGAAAAGGTACCTGGAGGAAGTCCAGGAAGGCAGGTAGGACACAGGATCCAGAAAAATATGGTGTAGCGATAGGATGGTCCAGGAAGTGGTACAAAGGCCAGTTTCAGAGGAGGTGAAATGGGAGATTCAGGTAGACAAGCACACAGCATCAGTGGGGTCTTGTGTCATGCAGTAAGACATCACAGCTGAAATAAGATTCAGGGCCAGGACTATAGATCCTAGCAGGGCTCATCTAAACTATGACAAGTCTCAGTCTTGCGGGAACTTAAGTACCAGGCAAGATAGCAAAGCAGGAACTCAAGTATGGTTAGTAAGGCTGGGATACAGTTACTTGAAGTGGTCAGAGCAGAACAATTCTTCATGGAAAGTAAGAAACCCTCAAAATGTGAAATGTGATGACATGCCTTAGCAACTTCTTAACTAGTCTCCTTAAGCCATCCTAGAATTAAAGCAGATTGTTCTCAGGGACTAGTAAGGAAATGAGTTTAGAGGTGGGTGTCAAGAGGCCTCAATTTTGGAGTTTGTAATAGTGAAAAGACAGATTTATACAATTTATCGTTACCATATCATGCTTTATTTTTCCCCTTATATTTTAGCACAAAGATTTCCCATTCTTTTGTACAAAGAACCATGGGTACAAAACGAGTGAAAGCTATAGGGTGTGTTAGGTAGTGTCCCCTAAAAATGTATTCAAGTGATTTATTCAAGAAGCATTTTCAAGGTAAGGGAGTGAGTGACAGGGGATAAGGCAAGGGGGAGAAAACTGAATAGTCTCATCTAGATGTTTCATCATTCTGATGTCACAGGGAAACTCTGCAGAACAAACTGCGCGACAGAGTTAGTCCCACCTTCAGGCAAGTGGGCTGGCTGACCTTTTATACCACTATGCCAGTGAGTCTTTTGTCCCAAAGCAGGGAAGGAGAGATAGCCTCCAAGGAGAGGCGATCCTTTGGCAATTCTCCAAAAAAGAGAAGAGCTATGAACTATTCTCAGGCAACAATGAGTGTACTGGTTGATTTTTAAAAACCTAGGCAAGGCATGAACTAAACTCAGGCTTTTTCTTCCATCATCACCTGATCCTGTGCAACTCCCACCATGTTGGTCTAGGTGTGAGCTACGGAAAAGGTGACAGTATAAGAAGTGACATTTGGGTCCGGACCTCCTGCCCTCTAGTTTACTTGATCCCACTGGGCCTTCTCAAGCCTGATCCTAGATGCACCACTTCTATTTAGTGACAAATTGCTGCTGGAATTCTCATCCTTACGACTTGGTGGGTTTGACAGAATAATACATCACTTGATCTAGAGTTCTGCTCACATGGTCAATTGATAACACGTAGTCAGAGGATCAATTTCAATCAGGACCCAGAAGCACATCAGGAGAAATTTTAGAATGTTATATAGTGCTCTGTGGTAGATGGCAGGACCTTGTTCCAGAACCACGAGATTCTGCTCTATGACTCTCCTATTGGGTCCTGCCAGAGACTCCACATGACTCTCAACTTTATCCCCAACCAAAGCTAGAAGTCTTCTGCATCACCTGATAAATGGGTTGTAACAGAATTCCCATGTGTGGAACAGATTGGCTCCAAAATCCAAAGAGTGCTATCAAGTGCTATACTTCTTTCTTACTGGCAGAAGGAGCAAGGTGAAATAATTTTGTCCTGCCCTTTGAAAGAGACGTCCTGGCATATCCCAGACCACTGGGGCCCTAAAATCTCCAATGTGGCAGGCCTTGAACCTTTGTAAGATTTATCACCCGTCTTCTGTAGTGCATGTATCTTTCTAAGGCATCCAAACTACTTGCCATTTAATGTTTATCAGGTCAATTTTGTAGACTAATGTGACGTTCTGAATTGTCCAGACAGTCGAGGCCCCTTTGGAATATATTATGACAGAGAACATAAGAGTTCACAGAGCTGTCACTAAACCGTGACTGTGTATTGTTACTTGTCTCTTGCGAATGTGAACTGCTCTTGGTCCTACTCCTTGATGAATATGGAGAATTAATTAATTAATAGCATCGTACCATGTATGTAAGTCTGTACAGGTTTTTTTTTCATTTTTTAAATTGAAGTATAGTTGATTTACAATTTTGTGTTAATTTTTGCTGTACAGCAAAGTGACTCAGGTATAGATATATATTCTTTTCTATTATGGTTTATCCCAGGACATTGAATATAGTTCCCTGTGCTATACATAGGACCTTGTTGTTTATTCATTCTATATATAATAGTTTGCATCTACTACCCCAAACTCCCAGTCCATCCTCCCCCACCCCCCCCACCTTGGCAACCACAAGTCTGTTCTCTATGTCTGTGAGTCTGTTTCTGCTTCGTAGATAGGTTCATTTGCGTCATATTTTAGATGCCACATATAAGTGATATCATACGGTATTTGTCTTTCTCTTTCTGACTTACTTCACTTAGTATGATCATCTCTAGTTGCATCCATGTTGCCGCTCATGGCATTATTTCATTCTTTTTTATGGCTGAGTAGTACTCTGTGTTAATCGGCTCTAGGAAAGCTACCACATCAGTATATAGTTGTCATTGGCACTAATATTTGGTTATGTTTGGGTGATCCACTGGCAACCACCATGATCCACTTGGATTTTGCAAGGTCCAGACTGATGGAGCAAACAGGGATATGATTAGGGACCACCAATTCTGAGGGTGACATTACTAGCTGGCATTACAAAATGTGTTCTTATTTTCATTTACTTGAGGGGCAGTTTGGGGAGCTTCAATTTGGCCTGTTTTACAACAGTTCTCATTGTGCAGAACAAGAAACCAATGTAAGGGTTTCTGCCACGTATGTCTATTACAATTACACTTTTGGGAACCAGGATCACAACCCTTGTAATAACCCATCCCTTTGCTACGTGTATCTTTTGACTCTGACTGTGGTGAAAGGAAGTTCAAATTTGGGAAGAAAATTACAAAGAGAAGAAGGAGGAATCTCCTCAAAGGACAGAAAGTTCCTACCATGTAGATAACACATTTCTCTGGAATCCAATAAACCTCAACTTCGTGTCAACAGCTCAGGGACAGAGGAGAAGGTACAAAGTCCCTGTTACGGATTCAGCGGTGAGTATGGGCCTGACCTGCAGGGCGTGCCCCGATGTCATTTTTATTATGGCAGCATTGATTCACTCTATTGGATAGACTCATGGAAGGGATTTTTATGGTTTACCTAAACCATCCCCTCATTTTACCAATTAACAAGCTGAAGCCCAGAGCAGAGAAGTGTCATGTCTGAGAGTGACAGAGGTGGATGTAGCCTCAGATAATACTGTATAGAAATTCTCGAACCAGTTTGCCTGCGGCCAAATCCTGACTCTGTTGCTTGCTTGTTGACCTGAAGCAAGACAGATAACCTCACAGTTTACTCACATGTAAAACGGGAAGAATGTTATTGTGAACATGATGTGCTGGTCCTTGGAATTGCCTAGGACAGGGCTGATATATGATGACGGCTCAGGTAATATGAACTCTACTACTGTCATCTAAACAAAAGTCACCTGACTCCAAATCTGGTGTTTCGTTTAATTTCAAAGTCTGAATCTTTCACCTACTAGATGGGGCACTTTGGACACGTGACTTCATCTCTCTATGGGCTCATTTTCTTATCTGGAAGGTAAAGACGGTACCTACCTCATAGAATTGTGCGAGGAGAAAACAAAATAATGAGTGTAAAACACCTCACATTTAACATCATCCCATCTTCCACAACACTTTCCCTAAAGGCCTGTGGTTTAGAACTTCATATTGTAAGAGAGGAGGGTCAATTGGTAGAGAACTCACCGAAAATTAATGAAATGATTTTTATACTGTGTATGCACTTTATCTGTGGCATCTTCATTATCTTTCATCCAAAACTGTCTACTATTAGCCCCATTTTACATATGAGGAAAAGAGAGTCAGGGAACTTATCAAGTCTGCAGTACTAATACAGGTTAGAGCCAGGAGTTCTACCAAGGTGTCTGGTAGGAGAGCTCTTGCCATTCTGCTCCTCTATATTCAGGCAGTGGGGAGCTAAAGACGAAGGAAGAGGAAAGGGATCATTTATTGGGTGCGCCTATGTCCAGGCTTTACCTGTGTTAACACATTTAGGAAAACATGACTTTCTGCGAGCCTGGAAACTATCTCGACGAAGAGAGTGCAGTGTCTCATAGTCATGTTTTTCAGTTCACCACTGTTTGATTTTTTTTTTTTTTAATACTAAGGTAAACCACACTGGTGAAGGGGCTCCTAAGTCTGTTCATACAGATGTTCACTCAGACACCATTCCTCAAACAATCGCATTAAGTGAACTTCAAGTTGAGGAATAAACAGCCAAAATCAACTGTGATGGTTGATTCCGTATGGGTTATCTGCACAAATATTAAAATGCCTTCCATGAATTTAGAACTACTTGTAACCCAGTAAAGAGTGATGTCCAGGATTTACTGGCCGTCAGTCCAGAAGCCATGAGCTGGAAACATCAGAATCCACACAGATCTGGCTGTGGACAATTTGGGCATCGAAAGTCAAATTATCTGAGTGGTGGAAATGTTGCAAACGTAGCCATGCCTTGAAGAAATCACAGTTGTTATAACTGCAATGATTAGACTGACGTGCTCCTAGTGAGCTCTATTCACATCTGTGTCTATAGATCGTCAACACAGCATTTTAAAAAGTAAAAAAAAAAAGAATTATACCCAGATCATTGGTGATTATTTTAGCTACACACAACCACGTAACTGACATTACCAGATTTAGAGTTAGTACTCCCATGTTATTTTTCCAAAGGACATTTGAATTTCTTATTTTATCCTCACAACTTTGGGAAGTGGGCTTCAATTACTGCTCCCAATTTATAGACGAGGAAGCGAGAATGCAAAGGAATTCCCCAAGGTTACACAGCTGAAAATTCAGACATACTTAAAGTAGTCCTGAGCGTTTTTACCTAAAAGTTAGCGACTATGTTAAGAGACTAGATATTAATGTTTAAAGATCAGTTTGCTCATCTGTAAAATGGGGAAGTAAGAGAACCTAAACCATAATATTGTAAGAATTAAATGAGATCATTAATGTACATCACATAGAATAGTGCTTGGTGCATTGTAAGGACTCACTAAATTTTAAACATATTATTAATATTTCGTAACATAACAGTGGACTGAAAAAACACCAAGGTTCAAACCCAACCTAATACTTTCCAACTGCATGAGTTTGGGTAAGTGTCTAAATATGAAATGCTAAGGGAGATTAGGTTATTCTTGCCCTATCAGCCTCACAGGGTGCGTGACATGATGTAAGTGGAAATGCTTCGAAATTTGCAAAGTGCTGTGAAAATATCAGAAGTTATTATGTTGATGTCATACAAACCCTTCAGGCAGCAGAAATAATACTAGTTAACATAACATTGACTCCTTGCATGCCTGCCAGACACAGTTTGCTTAGTGCTTTACATGCTGAACCCATGCCATTCTCACTGTTGTCAGGGACAGGGATTAATATCCCCATCCTATGGATGAATATGCCAAGGCTTAAAGCAATGAGGTAATTTACCCAAAGTCACTCAACTAATAAGTGATGGATAGAATAGAACCCAAAAGGAAATCCAGGTTTTGAGCTTAAGCTCTTAAGCACTTTACTATAATGATGAGCTAGTAAACTTTATAATGGTGAAGAAAGGGCCAAAAATAAAATAGCATACATTTTTTAAAGCAAGGCTCATTTATTGCATATGAATGAAACTGAGAAGATGGGCTTTGCCCAGCCCTGAATGCATTATCAGAAATAATAAACTACACTGAGCTAACAGTTTGTCATCTGCACATATGGACACTGCTTCCATCTTGGGGTTTTACTGGGAAATCCCAAACTGATTTCTAATCTCTTTTTTTTTTTTGACTTTTGAAAATTCTTTACTAAACCACATTGAATTGATTTGCAATTATGCATTTTAAAATTGTGTGCATTAATATCTTGATAAAAATTATTTCAGACAGTAGTTGAGCATTTTTCCAGAGGACTTGGGACAAAATCTGTAATTCAGGTCCGCTACTAGCAATTTAGGTAAAATACTGTTATCTATTTTCTCTAATATTATAATAGCCTCCTAACTGGTATCCTCACTTCCTCTCTTACAACTCTATCTCCTCCCCTTGTTTCCCCAATCATTCTTCCAACTTTATGCAAATATTATGTCATATCCATACAAAAAAAAAAAAAACCTTATCTTTAAACACCTTCATTCCCTTTGTCCTTAAGATAAAGTCTAAGAAGCCCAAGTGATATGACTTATTGTACAGCATTGTCAAGTGCCATTCTATCCCTTTGTGTTTTATACTTCGTCTGTACTAGATATCTTTTAATTCCTTGAATTCTCTGGGTTCTCTTTTACCTTAGTCCAGGCGTGTTTTGTTCTTCTTTTTTCCACAGCAAAATTATACTCATCCTTCAGATCGGAGCTTGAGCATTACTCCATCAAAAAAGACTAAACTGTATTTCTCTAAAATCTAGTAATTCTCTTCCATAACATCACTGTACTTTAAAAATCTGTCCCTTGTGCTAAAGAGTATAAGCATCTTCTGATTTCTAATCTAATCTACCTAAGTATTTGTATTTCTTGAATGAAACCAGAACCCACCACTAGGGGGAAAAAAAGCGACAAGAAGAAACCACTGAAAGACAGTGATCCCTCCCCACCCTGGGGTAGTCTAGGGAAGGAAATTAAAACGCCACTTCAATGGAAAAAATTTTTTGAACTTTTAATCCTGAGTATTTCAATCTGTTCTTCTGGAACTTGGCAGTATTACAAATTTATTGGCATCTTTTTCAAGGAAAATACTGTGGAAAGTCCTATTGGATTTATTTTTACATACCCATGCCCCTACTGACTCTATTTAGGAGACGCCAATCCTGAGAGAGATTTACTTTTTTGGAACTTAAAAACAAATCAGAATAAGTTTTCCTCCTTTTTCCAAAAAAAAAAAAAAAAAAAAAAGTTTTTCAATGCATGTTAATAAGGCTCAAATTGTCTCCCTGTGTGTCTTCCCTCAATGTATCCGTTTTTAATTGTCTTCGATCTTGGCATCTTGATGCCACAGAAAGGAACTGTGGTTCTGTTCTGCCAGTCTCTCCCACCCCCTTCCTTGTCTGCTCCCTGAAATAGGCTTAGCAGCCATCTGCACCTCCGGGTAGAGGCAGGCTGAATGTCATCCCTCCTGCGGGGTTCCACAGAGGAGAGCTCCAGAAGACATGCTGGTCTCACACCCAAACTGCCATGCCCTTGCCTCGCTGTCTTTCCCTATTAATATTTCAGCACGTGGGCTGCATGGGCTTGGGAAGCCCTTTTGTCTCACTAGGGAGCAGATGACAAGCTTCATAAGGAGTCTTTTCCCCGCAGACATTTGAGAACTAGTATTTAGATCTAAAGAGCCCAGTCTCCATCGCCTGTCATTTGGTAGGCTAGAGCGACTAGTTGTTCAAGCAAAACTTTCAGAAAGGCAGAGAAGCCAGGTACAAGTTGGGTTGAGTGCTGAGTAGAAGGGAAGAATAAAGATGCTAAAGAAAGAGGCTAAAGGAGAAAAGGTTGAGAAAGAAGGAAGCAGTTGAGGGAGGAATAAAGAAAGAAGAAAAGAATGTAGGTCCTATGCTTAGTATTGAGGTGGCAATGACAGGTAAAAGTACAGTAGGAGGGAGGATCTAGAAGGAGAGGGATGGAAGGAGGAAGAAAGAAATAAAGAGATCTGTAATGCCTAATATGCACCAAGCACGTGCTTGGGGCTTTGATATCCACTCTCTCATCTGGTCTTTGCCACGATCCTATATGGTAGGTGTCAGGAAAGTTAAGCTCAGAGTGATTTTCAAAGTTGCCTAAATTTCAGAGCTAATAGCAGAATCCAAACCCCACTGGCCATTACGTCATCAAGCAAATATTTGTTGGATCCCTTCTAAGGCGTGCCATGTGTGGTACCATTTGTCCAAGTAAGCGATGCATAGTCTCTGCTCTCTGAAACCCCACAAGAAATGATAACAGATTTTTTGACAACAGATGGGAGTCTGGCCCCAGGGTGACTGGACAGGGCTGACAATCTGGAAAAGTCTATACAATACAAAACAGTCTAGAGTTTCCGAATCACATTAGGAGCTAGAATTCCTTCTAGCTTGGCTGGAATGGCTCTCAACTCTTTAGACTGCTGTTGAGGGAAGTTGCTTGGATGTAGGGTTCTTGTATTACTCAGCTTTCCCTCAAACTGAAGAGATGTTCCTGAGGTGAATGCTTCTGACCTACAGAAGGGTCTGCCTTGAAAAGACCTCAGACAGACGTCAGAAAGATGGTGGGCTAGGAGGTCCCAATGCTTGTCTCCCTTACAAAAACAAAAAAAAATGAAAATAACTCTGGGAAAGCTCTAAACTACAATAAAGAAGCAGCAGAAATCCAGCTGAGCTCAAAAATTGAAGATGGCTGCATAGGAAAGGATAGGAAGGATTTTACCTGCTTCACCCCACCCCTAGTCTAGAGCAGCTCGGCACCAAGAGGGATTCCCTCAGAGAGGTTTCACCCCACAGGGAAATGGAGAGTAGGAGAAGCAAAGTGATCTTCATCACACCGTGGACATTTGTCGCCTTTGCTACTGAGGACCCCACAAACACTGAACCGAGCAGATGGAGCTGCCCAAAGTGTCCACCACTGCATCTCCTCCCTGGGGCTGGAGTTACAGCCCTGGGAAAGTGAGTAGGAGGCTCACAAATAAACAGTAAAAAAAAAAGAAAAAAAAAAAAAGAAGGAAAAGAGAAGGAAAGGGAGATGGGGGAGATGAGAAGAGTACCTTCTAAGAGATGGTTCTCCTCTCCTGAAAGACGTTTCACTGGAGCCCTGGTATATTCCCTTTTGGGAACCTGTTTCTATCATAAAGCATGGAATTTCATTCCAAATATATTTACTGAGCACCTACTACATGCTTGTCATGAATCCTCAGAGTTGTATAGTATGATTTGCAAGCAGGGGATGGAAGTGTGGGCCTTTTGCACTAAACTGTGTGGTTTCCTTAATGGGCATAAACTTATCATATACCGTCCAAAAAGCAAAACTTGCAAGTATTGAAGGGCTTTCGTCTTGCCTTCAGTATTCATTCAACGATGACCTTACTCAACTTCAAGCCCTGAGTATTTACCTGGAGTTCAGCAGAAAGCAGGTTGTTTCTTGATTTCCTGTCTCTGACCTGAAATAAAGATTTTGCAATTCAAACTCTGATGACAATTTAGTTGTTGGCGTGAGTGAGACAATGGATTCCTCCTCTCCTACTGCTCTATCGATGGAAGAAGAATACAGCTAACACCCACAGCTTGTAGGAATACAGCAAGAGGATTATGCAAGCCAATTTCATATACCAACCCCCCCCTCCCCCCAGCTCTAAACACACATTCAATCCCCAGCATTGTCCATTCTGCTTGGTGCTGAGATTACAGAGATGAATAAGACACATCTCCTGCCTTTGAAAGGCTGGACAAAATCCAAAGATAATAGAGAAACATGTAGTAACAGCAAACATCAATCTACAATTATGTGAATCCATCCTCATTTCTCTTCTATCCTAAAAGAATTGCTTATTAGTGTTTACACTAAGCAATATTGTGACATAAAGAATCCTTATTCTCACTTTGTGATACCTCCTTCCTTCTCCATAGGCAGGACTGTTAATGGATTTTAAAACCTTATTTCCTTAAGCAAACTCTTCAAACTGACAATGCAAGAGCGGTCATAAGCCCCAGAACAGTCCTAGCCTATCTTAAGACTCAACTCCATAAATATACCTGGTTTCTAGGTCACCTCAGATTCAAAGTGTTTTCTGAGCATGTGCAGAGCCCTCTCTTTTTGTCAGTTTCTGGATACAGTTAGCCTCAAGGTAGCCTTGCATGACCGGGTGTTTCATTGCAGTGAGGTGTGTGGACATAATTAGAAGAAAGGATGAGTCTCACTGCCTAGTTAGTAGAATTCTGTAGCGGAGAAACTTGAGCCAGCACTGTTCAAAACTAGAATGTGAAGGTTCCTTCATCCCACAAACATCATGGGGTTCTGTTACTAACACTGCAACGTGCCAAGGGCTGCCCCCACTTCAGAACTCAGGAACACATAGCACTGATGTGCAGAGTGTTGGCAACTGTTCAAGTTTCCCAGGGCTGCTGTTAACAAACTACCTCAAACAAACTGGGCAGCTTAAACAACAGAAATTGATTGTCTGAAAGTTCCGGAGACCAGAAGTCTAAAATCAAGACGTTGGCAGGCTTGGTTCCTTCTGACGGTTGTGAGGGAAAATCTGGTCCATGACTCTCTCCTGGCTTCCGGTAGCCTCAAGCATTCCTTTGTTTGAAGATGGCATTCTCCTTGAGTCTTTACCTTGTTTTCCCTCTACACATGTCTATTTCTCTGTCTAAATTTCCTCCTTTTTAATCCATCATCATTGGATTGGGACTCACCCTGATGATTTCATCTTAACTTGATCATCTGCAAAGACCCTTTTCCAAATAAGATCAAGTTCACAGGTATCAGGGGTTAGGACTTCAACATCTTTTGGAGAGACAATTCTACCTGTAGCAGCCACTGAGAGCTTGCAGCTAAATGCTCTCCTGAGATTGTCCTCAGCTGAAGAAAGCCACCTCTCCCAAGTTATGACCCCTCCCTGTATCATATCAACCTACATCCCATGATTGATCAGTGAAGGGAGTATAAAGGCCCCAGATCCCTTACCCCAGCTCAGAACAACTTAGCAGTTATCCTAAATCCAAAACTCCCTGTAGTGTTGGCAAAGATCTCTGCCTAGGCCTTCTTCCTTCACTTCCCCTGTAGGCATTAAACTGGAAAACACACCCTTATAAAGTTCCCTCATGCAAATAGCTAAATCAGAGTCGACTCATACCACTTGTAGCAGTGCCCCTCTGAGCCTGCACTGGGACAGATGCTGGAGAATCAAAGGTAACAAGATATGTCCCTACCCTCCAAGATTTTCCTCAATATCAGAAAATGTTATAAGGTATAGAAAGAAAGGTTTACCTCAAACACAACCTGCCTTTGGGACCTTCACTTTCTATTTTATGATTTGTCCCCCTTTACCTGCTCCACCCCCAAATCTCAACCAATGATCATATTCTTCTTCTCCTCATGAATTGAGCTTATAACAGGAAAAATAAAGAGGAGAGATGATTGTTTATTAGGTAGTACTGTGAGCTAGACATTTTGCATATGTGATCATATTTAATTCTCTCAACAACGCTATTGCCTTTACACTACCAATGGAGAAACTGGAATTCTCATAGAACCAGTAAGGGTTCAGCTCATCTGGTCATAGCAAATCCAACAAGGAGGGGAACACAGGGGCTTCTGCTTTCAAAGACTATGCTCTTTCTACCACACCACTGGTTTCCAGATTTACATTATACAGTCCAGTAAATTAAGAACAAACAAAAAAATTGGCAAACAGAAATAGAGATAGCAACTTTGGATACTGTCAAAAACGTTAAACGTAAAAACTTCAGTCTACCAAGACGACCATTTTATAATAAAAGGGATATTTCAACACAGAACATTTTGCAAAATCAAATCTCAAAATAGAGGACCAGCACTTATGATTGAATGTATTTAGCTTTATGGAAAATACGCCACTTTGCCCTTCATTTTTTTTTTCATTTTGCCAAAGATTTGTGAAAATTTTGTCAAGGACTGGTACCAATCTTGAAAAAAAAGCTTGGCAATCACTTCTAATAGATCTGGATTTTATTCACACTAAAATAAATGACCTCTCTAGGTTATTCAGCAAAATGTTTTGAGGATTTCAGAAGATGTATCTAAGCTAGCTTTGATGTGATCAAACATAACTGAGAACTACATGGGAATGTTACATTTGAAGAAACAAAGTGAAAGCAAACGGAAATCATATTTTAAATCTTGGCTATTTTTCCCCCAGGTCTCAGATCTCTCTCAGAACTCAAGAGCTGGCAAGGGGCCAGTTTCCAATCAGAATATTTTGCTCTGGTCCTATCCATTCGCATTTGAATGTTGAAGTTATATTCAACGATTTTTATTCTGCCATCAGTTACCTCTGGCAGGGGACAAGAGTTCAAATTCATATGTTAGTAACTAATGCTTGTAAAATGCCAGCTCAGGGTTTGAAATGGATGCATTCTATAACGTTTGTTGCACATGCGCTCTCAGTATTGGGGGGAAGTATAATGAACTAGTATATTCAGTAGTGGCAACAAATTCGTCTTGTGCAGAAATACTGGCTTACATTTGCAACCGTCCTTCATCCAGAGGGCTCTCACAGCACCTCATAGATGCGGTAAAGATCAGCCACTCACTCGTGAAATTCAGATGCCTCAGGGGCAAACCCCCTCGTGTCTGAGGTTTTAGCAGTGCAGAGAGCACACTGCAGCATTACATGAGATGAAGCTCTAATTCCCCAAGTATTACAGATTTAGAACTGACATGAGGGATTTCATTTGAAGAACAGAGGTATTTTAAGAAGGCTGAGTGCAATTTTGAAGTGGCAATCATTCCTTACAGGCAGCTTGTCATAGTGGCGAGAATGAAACTTCAGGAGTTCATCAGTTAAGTCTGAATTCCAGCTCCACTGCTTACCCAGCTGGGTAATCGCAAATACAGCCTGGTTTCTCTTTGTGAAAGTGGGGATGATAATGATGCCTCCCCACAAGCTTGCTGTAAAAATTGAACAAAAGATTGCACCCAATAAATGATAGTGGCTGGTATTTTTTATCTGTAAAGTGAAGGTGTAATGACTCTCAAAGTGTTGTGAGAATAGAAGTAATAATAAGGAACGTTTAGTGAGGAGTTACTATGTGCCGGGGAATGTGCTCACGGCTTTATCTCATTGAATCTTAACAATAAACGTATCATTTTACAGATGAAGAAACTGAGTCACTGAGAGAGAAAGTAACTTGTCCAAGGTCGCTATGCAGTTAATAAGGGACAGACAGTATCCAAATTTGTAGTGTTTAAGTGTATAGTCGGGACCAAAAAATTGCATTTAGTTGATCTCTTTAGAGAATGACTTAGAAAGCCCATCTCATCTCCCTACACCTATTTACATCGCTGGCAAATTATTCTGAATGGACACAAAGTCAAGTACACGCTCTCTCTTAATTTGCCCTTTCCCAGAATAACTCCTTCAATTCCATTCAATGCACTAAACCATTGTGGAGCTCCTGCAGAGTGCAAAGACTGTTCTAGGCACTGCAGGCATACAAATATTTTCAAGATGCAGGTCCAGTCCTGCCCTATAACAAGGTCACAATCACAGTTAATTATCAAACGGGTGAGACTGTGATAAGTTTGAGTATCTGCAAAACGTTATGGACTCAAACGAAAAAGTAATTAATTCTGCTTGGGAGGAAGGGGAAATCTGCAGAGTGGAAGGGGCACTGGAGTGAACCTCAGAGACAGTACCGTCTCTAAGCCAACCTTGGCAGGTGTCATTCTTTTGGGCTCAGCCTTGCCCTCTTCTAAAATGCAAACACTGGAAAAGGAAGGTATCACATCTCTTACATGGTCATTTTTAAGATCATTTTCAGCAGTGTCTGACAGGCCCTGGGAATGTCAGCACACTGGCTTGTCAGAGAAAAGAGACAGTAGGATGGAAAGGAAACAGGAAGTAGCACGTGGATGAGAGGCTTGGAGGATAACCTTTCAACTAGGTGAACAACATTCAAGACTATTAACGCGGCGCAAGTTGGCTGCTTTATCGGCAGGAGCACAAAGCCCTTCCCAAAAGCAATGGGCAGAAATGTCACAGCCAGGAGTGTATTTTAGATACGAGACAGGACATTTCCAAACAGCATGTAAGTTCTCAATTCGACTCAGTTTACTGGAGATCAACTGGAGTCTTTTGATTTCTGCACAGGGTGCAAGAGATGGGGTGATGGATTGTTTGGTGTCTTCTCAGTTCTTCTTCGCTTCTTATGCATAAAAGCTGTTTTCTAAGAAATTCACTTCGATTCCAAAGGGTGACCAACATATCCAGGGGAAAGAAGATAGCTTTTTATTTAAAAATCTGCCTGAAGCAGTCATGATGTCATAGAAAATATATGAGTTTGGCAGCCAAACAGATGTGGGTATCTGTTTCCTACAGACTTCCCAAATTAGCAGCTGTCTGACCTCTAGCAAGCTAAATTTTTCAAGCCCCAGTTTCTCATCTGTAGAATGGGAATTATATTATCCACCTAGGGTTGACATAAAATAACATGCAGCTCTAGAAGGTAAGTTACATGAGGGCAAGGATTCGTTTTTTTTTTTTTCATTGCTGCATTTCCTGTGCCAAGACCATTGCTAGCATTTATTGAATGAATAGATGAGTGAGTCCATGAACAATAATACTGGTTCAAAGCTTACTATGTGCTAGGTATTATTCTAGTAATAAGATGATACCTATAAAGCATGAAGTATGCTAAATAAGTGTTGTTTCTCTTTATGATATCTCACACAAGAACAGTGAATACGGGGAAAGAGAATCAGTCCAAGCATTGCTAACCGGCTCTACCATCTCACTGAGGTTCTGAGTTGACCTGAAGGAGACTCTCTTTTCCTGATTGCTGCCATTTGATTTCACCAGCTGCTGTCCCTTTATCAACAGCCAAAAATTTTTAGATCTTCCTGACTCAAGCCTTACGAAGCTTGCAAATCAAAGGCAGCCTTACTCAAAGCAAATGCTAAACATCTTTTCCATAAAAGGCTCACCCTGAAATAGCACTGATTTTCTGCCAGTGCTTATTTGGAACAGACACATATTTTAAGCTCCTCAGGTATGCCTTTAAGTCTCCAGTGTCCATAAAAGCATTCGGCAGTGTTCTGCACACAATAGTGTGTAGTGTTTATTAAGTGAGTCAGAGAAGACAGAGGAAGAGGAGCAAAATTTGGAGAATGAAAGGAAGAGGAAGAGAGGATCAAATAGGAAAGGCAGGCAGAAAGCATCTTCCGTCCGTCTGCTCTACTTAAGCACTCCTCGAGGCAGTGGTTTTTGAACATTGGTGCCCAAAAGAGTCACTTAGGGAACTTGTTAAAAATGCAGATTCCTGCCCCCTCTCCCAAAAATTCTAATTCAGTAGAGCCCTCAGAAGTTGCATGTTAACAAATCTCCCCAGCTACTTCTGATGCAAGTAGCCTTGTGATGCTATTTTCAGAAACACTGCCCTAGGGAAGACAGGAGAGAGACTGGTACAAGGAAGGCGAGCCGTTCAGGAAGAGACTAGCCATGGGCTGAATTCAAGAACATCAGGAATAAGGAAGGGAGTAGCTATTCTCTTTGAAAACACCACTGCAAAATAGAGAGCTAAAAATATTGCTATTATTACCATGATACACTCTTGCTAAACATGCCAAATAGCTCCCCACTGTCAGATAATTTTAGCAAGGCACTCCATAATCTGGCTCCCACTTACTTTACCAGCTTGATCTCTTTCCTCATGCATTTACCCTTCATTCCAAGCAGAAGGAACTATGCATCAACCCAAGTATGCAATAAATATCATTTCCACATCTATGGTGGAATATAAGAAAGTGTCAAATCATTTCCACCACTTGGAGTGATCTAACACAGAATTTCTTCAAATCCCAGGATTGAGGGCACCCCCAGATTTCTGGCTTGCTCCTGCAAGCCTGCCTTCTTAGCCCTCCCAAGCTTGGTGTCCCTGCGCCTCCAAGCCAGACCCTCAAAACTTCCTGGCAAGTCTGTGAGTTCCTAAAATTCTTCAAATAAATTCGCTTTTGCTCAAGTCGAGAGCATTACTGTTGATTTGGATCAAAGAACACTAACGCGTAAGCATTCTTCCCTTTAACCTTTACTTTCCCTACCTTTCACTGAGCACTTTCCATATACTGCCTTATCCCATTAATTTTTCATCCACTTTTGAATTTCTCCACAACTAAGTGCAAGCTCTTTGGCTACAGAGACTGTCTTATAATTCTTCATGTGCCCCTCTAAAGGCCTAGGGTAGTGTCTTGAATAAAACAGCTGTGGTTTGGTTAGGTAATTGGCTACCCCCAGAGGTTGAAAGTCACCTTTCTGGCCTCAGCATAAAGTGTTCCTAACACCTTGACATCAAACTCTTTCTGGAATTTTCCAAATCATTAGCAATTCTTTGCCAAACCAATCTATGTGATGGACAGGGAACCTTCCTGTCTGTAACGTTTCCCTGGTGCTGGTGTTTAACAAAGATTGTAGCCCTGCGAACATCTGTTTAAAAACAAAAACAAAATTCCTCTAGGATAACTTGATGTCTGAAATTCATCAAGAAATATCTTGGACTCCAGAATGCATCAGATCACTAGTGAGTCCCACACTGTAATTACAGAATGAGATTCTAACATTTTCCCTCTGTTTAGGAGGTAAAGGGTGGGCTTTGAGCCATACACCCTCCCAGCAGCTCGCCAGCCTCTGTTCCCTTGCCCCTTTCTGTCTAGTTTTCCAAAATATCTACTCTTCTGTACCAAGTCTACTTTCCATGAGTGAAAGAACATTGCTAAATCAAATGAATCTGCTGTGAATGCTGCCTTTCTATTTTCCACATAGAAAACACACAAAAAAACCATGCCATACAGTGAAAATATTGTTAATTTGCCCTTTGCAATGTCATATTACTTTAAAAGTAATTTATATGTAATTTCATATATACTTAAAACGTACCTATTCTTTAAAGTAAACTGATATTTGGGGAGGAAGTGATAAAAGTACTTGAATATAAGCAATTGACTGGGGATCCTGCCTACAAAATTAAAGCTCACAACATTTCTTCTCAGTAACTCAAGGATACACCAAGCAGGTACACAGAGATCGTTCGTGTACTCAGCCTTGGAAAATGCTATCAACCAATTTTTAGTATTTTTCAGCGTAAGAATGATCTTTCCTCCCGCTTCTACTCACTTTGTCCTTTAGTCCCAGGGAAACAAAAAGAATAGGGGTGTACATGCAAATACTGATAACCTTCAGGATTGCACTTAATTTTTTGACAGGAAAATTTGTGCTCATGCCTGAAGCAGTCTCAGGGATATTTTCTGCTTTTGGGTGACATTTCTTCTATGATGATAACCTCAGAGAATTCAGCCTGCAGTTACATGAAGCATAAACAAATTATCTTCCAAAGATCTTAATGCTAAAACTCAGACAGTGAGTGACACAATTTAGACTTCCTATGAAGTCTGTCTCCATCAAGAATTCCTCAGACAACAAAGCACTACATTTAGAGCTCTTATTCTCTCCAATACAATTGAAAGTGTCACAGGCACAAGAAAGCCAAAGTTTTTTCTCTCCAATACAATTGAAAGTGTCACAGGCACAAGAAAGCCAAAGTTTTTTTTAACTCTAAGAAAACAATGTGACAATGTCTTGCCTTAGACTTCTTCAGCTGAATCCCTCACTGCTTATTACTATTATTATTGATAATAAGCATTTCTGTGCCACTAAAATATTCACAGGACTGCATACAGTTATTCTCTCTCCAAGCTGCTCTTTAACCCCTGCATGAGGCAAACCAGTTATATACTGATTTTATTAACAGTAAAACAAAGATCTCAAGTAAATAAGTAACCGGCTCCTTCTGAAATTCTTTTACTTAACAGAAACCAGCATGTATCATTTTTATCACACATCACATTCTGAAACACTATGTAGATAAAATCACCAAAAATGCCTACCAATTATGGGGCTCATGATTATTCTGCAAATCCTCAAAGGTAGTCCTGTGAGTCTGCAACTTTGTTTTCTTTGCAATTTGATCAAAGGAAACATATTAACCTTGCACTCAGCCTTAATTTAACCTGCTCCAAGCAACTGCCAGAAATCTTCCTTGGAAATGCTGGTTCTTGTTCTAAGAATTATGATATCTGAAGTCATGTGTGACAGAAACCTTGTTTTACTAAGAGCGAGGGAGCATTCTAGCTGTAAAACCAACTGTCTTGCCAATGCATCACCAAAATACAGCCACCAGCAACAGACGGCAGGTCAGCAATACATAACGTGCAATTGTCAAACTAGGATACTGGTCAATCGCATATTCCTAATGAAGCCCCCAGTGCTAAGAGCAGAACTACTGAGTTATTTTTCCCTCTTTCATATATCAGCTCTTAGTTCCTTAAACAAGAAAGAGGAAAAGAAGGGAAGTAAGCTTTGTTTTGGATCTCTCCTGCAAAGATGGTGAGCTCCTTCCTCCAGCAAGACTGTGTTAAGCATCTAAGAGAGTCTATGGCTTCCAGACAGTGATAAATAATTGATAGATAATTAAAATTAAGATGAAAAGGTCAATGAATCCCTTCTCTGACCGGCATTTGGCTGATGTAAATGAGATAGGCATTTATTTTTTTTGCCCTGTAAGTGCTTATTTCTAGTTGGAATCACAGAAAGGCTACTGTACCAAATTGAGCTATTTGCAGACAATCTGTTTCTGTTGACTCTAATTTATCTGTCTGTTTCAAACAATGTAAGCAATGTATCAAGCATATATTTTTAAAAAGGGGGAAAGGGGCTTATTATTTGAAGTTGGGACAAAAAGGGGAGTTGTACCACCTCCATGGTCGCCATGTTTCTAGTCCTATTCCCAGCATAGAAGATCAGGACCACCCATGGCCACACTGCTCACTGCACACCTCCAAGGAACCCTCCAATGGTCAGCAAAGGGAATGGCCCTTCCTGGAAGCTTGGCACCTGGTAACCCTATAAACCCTCCCTATCAAGCATGAGACCCTCAGGGTAGAAACAGCTTCAAGCAGATACAGTCGTGATGACTCCTTCCGGACTAGAGTTCGGCTGTGCTGTCTGGCTTTTCCCGCCCTGGAGGGAAATGGAGATGTAGTGTTGGGTCTCAAGGGACCATTTGAATGAATGGGATGACAATTGTGGATGTCAGTCCCAAGCCCTGAGAAGGGCTTAGAGCCTCTTAGAGTGCTCAGGGACAACCTCCTTCCCACCTCCTGACTTAGCTTCCCACCTCCTGACTTAGCTCCCCCAAGGCTATTACCTCAAACATGGGTGATTTCTTTCCCCTTCCTGTTGTCTCCTCTGAAACCAAGGGCAAAGGGTTAGCGTCTTACTACTACTGACTTCATTGCTCTGTCTTAGCTAGAGAACTATAGTAACTAAAACATTTTTTCTGCCGGGGTCATGCCGACCAATATGAATAAATCTGTGGGACTATTTTTTGTTCTATTTATTTTAAATCAAGATACATTCACTATCGAAACCCTAAATATAGTCTTTATGACTTCTGTTACTCTTTGTTTCCAAGGGAAGATCATAAGAATACTTTATAAGAAAATTCCCAATATACAGACTGATACCTACATTGCTTTTTGTCATCCACCAAGTTTAAATACTTTCAAACAGAACTTTAAAGATACCTAAGAAAATGTTTAGATAACACTATCCAGGAAATATTTGTTTACTCAAAAATAATGAACACTTTTGTAAGTGCCAGGGAAATAACATTGAACAAGATGGACACAGCCACTGCCCTCAAAGAGCTAATAGTCTATCCCCAGGATCTTGAAAGAAGTAAAAGATTTTGCCAACCCGAATTCTTTCTACAAGGAAAACCCATCTCAACCAGTGTTAACCCCATCGTAGGAGGTCAGCTGATGATGAAGAATAATCAGTCCTTTGTGAAACGGACTCAGTACTCTAGAAATGCTACTATTTGAATGTGGCCCAACATTTTTCCTTCTTACAAAAGTGACACTTTGTCTCAGCACGTTAGCTGCAAGGTGCACACAGGTACCCTCCTGAAAGGGTAGACATGCACCGCTCAGCGTGCTGAGGATGCAGGGAATGACATTTATTTTGCTTGTTCTTTCACGGTGGCATTAGAACCCCACAGACAAGGAGAAACAAAGAAGTCTGGGTTGCACTGTGGACAGACATAAACCTGAAAGTCATGACCAGTTGATCATCCATCTCCTACATTAATCCCAGGACTCGAAGTTACTTAAGTAAAAACTTGGGGCCTCAGTTTGTATTTCAGTGCAGGACCTCAACAGTCTTAGGACCCAGATGTTTGAGACTCAGATGTCTATTATCTTAAAGTTATTGCTCAATAAGTTACAACCTTATGTATTGGAAATTTCTTAAACCTTCCAATAGGGCTCCAGGAGCTGAAATTGGTTGAGGTCCAGCTGTTCAGTTAAAATTACCTAGGGTGGACCTCTTTCTCTGGCCCAATACTCTAGGCTTCAATAGCACTTATAGTCTCATCTATCATTCCCTCTTGCACTGCAGGAAACAGTTGGGGTTTATCAAACCCCATACCATTCCCAACCCCAGGAATACACACACACACACACACTCTTTTCTTCATATGGAAAAATTTTAATTATCTTCAAATGCTCAGACTAAATATCAATTTTTCTGTGTCAATGCCCTAGGTAGGGCTCCCATAGCACACTGTTCATAATCCGATTTTGAAATTTAATACACTACATTGTAAGATATGTATTTATATTTATTGCATTATAAAATATATATAGTAATGTTCCCCAATGGATTCCTCAAGGATGGGGATTGAAACCTCTTTATATTTTATCCACAAAACCTCACAGGGTGCTTAGAACACAGTAAGTGCTTAATAAATACTGAATGAATAAAAACTTTGTTGAATGGAACAAACTTACCCCGTTCTAGATTATTCCATAACCCCACCACCACAAGGGTTACCTGTCAGGACAACTGTTCTCAAGTAAAGCACTTTGGATCTAAAGTGAATCCTTGGACGCTCAGAACTTCTGGCCCTCTGTGAGGTATAGGAATGTTAGCAGAAGCCATTTGTTTTTTTGAATTACAGCTGAAATATATATAAATATTAATAAATATTCCAAGAAGCTCTGGAGCTTTGGGGAAAACTATATGGATTTCAAGGAAAAGAAATATTCCATCTCTGGCACAACCTCAAGTACCAAGAGCTGACTCTTCTTAATGAAGTATTAACGAAATGTCAGCACAGGCCAGAACACTGTTGATTTGCATACTTCTTGGTTAATAGCATGAAAATAGGCTTGCATGTATGTTAAATCCTGTTTATGTTATAGAGCTAAAGTTCCTGTTAAGATTATTGATTCTTTTTTGGAGACTCTTCATACAGAGTAGTCTAGTAAATTAAAAGAGGATTCATTTGATTACTCTGGAATGGTTACAATTCTAATTTTCAAACAGGACATCTTTCTTTGTTGTACGCAGAAAACAACAGAACGGGAGGCCTGGAATTTTACAGACAACCCCTCATTCCTAAAAATTTGAGGGTCTATACTAGAGGAAAATTTAATAACCACTGGGCCCAAGGTCATTGAACCCAAGCATTCACTCTTGACCAAAGAAGTATCAGAAGTAAAGTATAGTGCCAAGGACCACATTGCATTACTATTTTTTGGAATATAGAGTAATTACCTTCTAAAATATGCTGCATCAGCAAAGTAGCTTAAGTATAAATATGGAAATATTATATACATAAGTTTAATATATGAATATTTATACAGTCCATAAATCAATATTGCATTATAATGTATTCATTTAATATTGATAAAATGTTATATAAATATATTAATATTTATTTATTGTAGATAAAATTACATATTATACATATATAAATATGTATAATATATAAATATTTAATATATACATATATAAAACAACGTACAATGATGTTCTTTCGGTGATTTCAAACTGTTTACTGATGGCATATGCAAATTCATATCTGCATTTTATTTCTCACCTGTTAGTATTACACCCATGTGTTCAGCTGGAACTTCAAACTTATCTACTCAACAGCCACAAAACTGCACTTATCACCCTCTTCGTCCTCCTCCTATAGCCCTCTCCCTGTTCACGTCAACATCTACCCACTGAACCAGCAAAAGTCATCCATACCTCTACCTTTCTCTCTCATCCCCACATAACAATGAATTACTAAATAATTCCAACTTGACCTCCTAAATATTTCCCAGAAGACATCCTTTTGTTCCATTCCTACAATTACTTCCATGGTTTAAACACTCATCATTTCTCTTCTGGACCACTTGCACACCTCCTTACCTTCATTATTTTCTCTCTAGAATCCATCCTCCAACCAGTTACCACCGTGGTTTATCTAATATCCAAATATGTTTCCGTGGTTTAAAACCCTTCAGTGACTCCCCATGACTTATACTGTAGGTTCAAGCTCCTAACATAGTAATAAAGAAGTGACCCTGCTTACCTTTCAATCTCGTCCAATAACTCCATGTCTTGCTTCTTACATTCCAAAACACCTAAGTATTTCTACTGCTTTACATAGAGCATGATGATTTTTATCTGTTTGCTTTGTTTGGGGATTGTTTTCAAATATCTGGGGCCTTTATCTGTATTCCTCACCTTAGTCTTCAAGAGTTCAAGCCTAAGCTCAGACATCACCTTCTCTACTCTCTCATCTCTCAAGATACAGTAAGTTTCCCTTCCATGTACTCTTTCATACTTAAAGTAAAAAGTGTTATTATTCTTGCTGCTTTATTCTTGCTTTATTATTTGCTTTCTTATTTTATTCTGGTTTTGTCTGTTCCTTACTAGATAATGCACTCCATGAAGTCTTGAACTAATTTTTTTTATTTTATTTTATATTGGAGTATAGTTGATTAACAATGTTGTGTTAGTTTCAGGTGTACAGCAAAGTGATTCAGTTATTCATATACATGTATCTGTTCTTTTTCAAATTCTTTTCCCATTTAGGTTATTACAGAGTATTAAGCAGAGTTCCCTGTGCTATACAGTAGGTCCTTGTTGGTTACCTATTTTAAATATAGCAGTGTGTACATGTCAATCCCAAACTCCCAATTTATCTCTCCTCCACCACCTTTCCCCTCTGGTAACCATAAATTCATTCTCTAAGTCTGTGAGTCTGTTTCTGTTTTGTAAATAAGTTCGTTTGTATCATTTTTAAAGATTGCACATATAAGTGATACTATATGATATTTGTCTTTCTCTGTCGGACTTACTTCACTTAGTATGAAAATCTCCAGGTCCATCCATGTTGCTGCAAATGGTATTGTTTCATTCTTTTTAACGGCTGAGTAATATTCCGTTGCATATATAGGCACCACTATTTTTTTTAATCCTCCAAACCTAACATTTTGCCTAGAAAATAGTTGTTGAAGGGATGAATGAAGACATTATTGTTCACTTTAATTTCTCTTAAGAAACAAATGTATTCAATTCTCAGGAATAAGTTTGTGAGCTAAAGTTCTCTGACCTGATCTTGCTTCATTCTTTTCTGCACTGTTCACTTATTTTTACCAATTCCCATAATGAAAACCTTTCCCTCCCTTTTCTTTATGTTTTTTAAAACTAACTCCAGAAATTAACAATTTCAGGAGGGTCTCTGTTATCTCTATTTCTATAGCTCTATACATGGTTGTTTTTAATTATCTACTGGATATGTCTGTTCAGTGCAAGAACCTAAGACCCAGTTCTCCAACACATACAGAGTGAAACTGCCTGCTTTAATTTTCTGTCTCTGCTTAGTTATGGAAGGAAAAGGACCAAAAACACATTCTTGGTCCTTCCTGATATAACTTCCAAATTTAATACTTGAGAAATCTTCCCCACTGAGCAGAAATAATTACCTATACATTACTTCTTCTATTACTTTAATGTATGAGGAGTTAAATCACAACAATGAACAGGATATAATCATGGTTCAATGAATCTGTATATTTGTGAAGAAATAAGACAAGAAACTGGACAATTATAATTCAGTTATGAAAAATGTTATAACTCTCACCAGAAAGTTATTTTTTTGAGCAGAGATCCCAAGGGCAGGCAGCTGAAATGCAGGAGACCTGCCTATCTCCCCACCCTGGAAGCAGCACCCCTACCACTCAAATGCTGTGTTCTATTTTGCCCAATATAGGGAATGCCCACGGGTACCCTGGCAGTGCTCTACAGGTATGTTTTAGCTCTTCAACCACAAAGCAAAATAAGCTAGGTGCTGGCACTTCCTTAACAGGATTGCCTGTTAAGAGTGTACTTAGTTCTTGACATAGAATTTTAGGTGATGTAAATGGGAGGCACCCCCTCAAATTCCTACATGTGCCTGTTTAGAAGGGTGTCAACTCAGTACCTAGCTCAGAATAATGCCTCCCCTATCTAAGAATTATGAAAGTGGTGACAACTGAGCCATGTCTCAGAAAAGAGCAAGCTAGCCTTCTTAAGCATGTTTAGTGACTAGTGTTGACAGTTAACAAAACCCTGAAACCCTGAAGCTGGAGCTTGGAAGCCACTGATGGGGTTGGAAAACTTAACAAACATTTTTTCATGTGTTTATGTATTTATTTATTTGATAGACACTTATGGAGAGACCACTGTGTGTCAAGAAATGTGCTAGGAGATGGGGAGACAATCATTAATAAGACATAATTCTTACCCTCAAAAGGCTTACCATTTAGAAATTCAAGTAAACTGTGATGATAATAGAATGTTCTATGTGCACAGAATACCATGGAAACTAGGAGATGCAGTCAACCCAGGCCTAAGGGATCATGGAAAACTTCTCAGTCAAGGCAATCTAATTTCTACACTGAATCTTGAAGGAATTAGAAAAGGATTTAGAGACCCTACCTTGCATGTGCCTTGAATAATTCAGACCTTCATTGCACATCTCTGTGCATTCATTCTGTGCTGCAGGGGTCCTGCCTATCCTCTCCTGAGATAATCGGAGATGTGTTGCAAAGGCACGGTGCAGAGCTAGATGTAGTTAGCTCATGTGTGTGACTCAATCTTGCCAGAAGAACACCAGTCCCGGTTGAAGTGTTTACAGAGTAGATAAAAATAGGCAAATGATTCATTTACTTAGGCTTACTAATGAAGATATTCTTCACAAAAAGCATAAACCTATTCTCTAAACCTCTGAGGCACAAAAGGTTTTGTTTCAGCCCTGGAAATCTGCGTCTACTTGTGCCTGATTGAGTGAACCTGGAACAACGAAGAATAAAATTCCTTCTCAATAACTTTACTGATTGGCTCTGGAATGGAGAGTTGTTGGAATGGCGATAATTCATGTTTTGCTCTAGGAAGGTTTTCATATTATTTTTATTTGATTTATTTGTTTTTAATCACAGCTTAAAAATCAGACATGCACATTTAAAAATACCTCACTAAACAGCTATCATTGTTCCCAGCACAAAATCTTATGTAACCTGTTGAGACAATATATTTATGAACATATTCTTTTTTGTGATCCACCCTTGAATTGGGACTAAACATTAATCAAAAATTTTCAAAAGTGATTCATATCAAAGTATTTTCTTGGATTACCCCCAAAGGGATGGAATGGGGGTAAGAACTAGCTCCATGTTTCACTTTGAACATTTCAGAACTTGGACTTTCTTTTTTGTAATGAAAAAAAACAATAAAGATGGAGGCAAAAACTGCCAAATTTTAATTCTGTGATGAGACTCAAGAGACTATGATATATTTCCCATGCCTGGCAAATTTCCTCTTACAAAAGACAGATAACAATAAAGAAATACTTCATTAACTAGGAATCCAGGTGCAACATTGGATAGAATTAAGCTCATGTATTATTGCCATAATCCCCCTTTGCTGTGGATGTCAGAGGTGTAGCATATGGAAATTTCAGCATCATCAGTAAAAGAATCTTACAAATAATTGAGCAGGTAGTGTACAAAGAACAGTTTAATCTCTCAAACAAATGCTACCTGCATTGACATAATTCCACTTGTGTGTCAAATATGTGAATGAAGTGGCTGCCTTTAAACTTCCAAAGCACATTCTGTCCTCCAAGTCTTGGAATTACCATCTCTTGAAAGAGGAATCATAAAAATACATGCAACTATTTGTAAGAGCCACAGAAATGGACTTTCTGAAAAATTGGGTCCACTCTACATGACTGGGCCAAAGCTCTTGAAAACATATATTGACACCAGGGCAACCAGCTAAGTATGAAAACATCTCATCTGTGGAAACACACATCCCAAGCAGAATTTTAGGACATGAAACGAGATTATTGAGAATTTGACCTAAAATGGATTGAACCAGAAGGAATGGCAGAAGCAATAAGCTAAAGTAGAATCAGGATCGGATTGTTTCCATAGCTTTAGGCAGTGCCTACGACTGTAAACCACTCTGGCCCAGGGAATCAGAGAAGGAAAGTTCTAGTAACACCTATGCTGCTGACTGCAGCCTTCGGAAAACACTTATCTTTTGGAATATGAAGATGATACTTACTTACTTGTCCTTTGTGCATTGTAAGGCACAGAACTTGAGGAATGCAAGCCCTTGGGAAAAGTCAGAACTCTTCTGTAAGGATAAGAGCAAATTTAACCTACAAGCACTCCCACTTCCCAAACCTCTACTCAAATGGGTTGGTCCTCTGACTTGGCAAAAATATAAGTAAAGCTCTTAACGTTCATAACATAATGATAACACTGCCTTCCTCATGTCTGGTGTGTAAAGCATGCAACTTGCACATTAGCCAAGAGTGTAGAATAGCCATGTCATCAGTTGTTGCTCAATCAGGAATTGTCTGTGAGCCAGCACCCACCAGGGGCTGGCTTAAGGCATCTGATATTTGAAAAAGACAGTGTAATGGGCATGCTACATACCCTTTCTCCTAAACTCTCCAAGCCTACTGCATTTTAAGTTAGATCATCAAGAAGCAATGGACTTGGACCAAATTATCTAAGTTCTCCATAGAACTACCTTCACTGATTGATGACACAAGGTTTTGCGCTGAGCCATTATAGAAGGTCGATAGGAAAGCTGTCTCATCAGTATTTCTGTTGTTTTTGTAAAGCTGGAGCCAAGCTGTGTCCACTATGTTTGCAAATATCAGTTTTTAAAAGGCCCGCAGAAATTCACCTCATTTAACATAATTCCAAGGAAAGTTTTGTTTCTTGTCTGTAAAAGTATGCTTTCTTTTGTCTGGAGAGAACTTTAGGTAACTAATGAGGCTTCCTTTTAGATGTCAGGAAATTCAGAGCTAAATTCACACATACCTTAGAAATTAACTCACTTTCGGTTTATAGCACTATCTATTTTTGGTTGTGTGTTTTTGTTTTTTTTTTTTTTTAATATAGTACTTGTATTTTCATTGTATAGATCTTTTTTTTTTAATATTTATTTATTTATTTATTTATTTATTTATTTATGGCTGTGTTGGGTCTTCGTTTCTGTGCGAGGGCTTTCTCTAGTTGTGGCAAGTGGGGGCCACTCTTCATCGCGGTGCGCGGGCCTCTCACTATCGTGGCCTCTCTTGTTGCGGAGCACAGGCTCCAGATGCGCAGGCTCAGTAATTGTGGCTCACGGGCCTAGTTGCTCCGTGGCATGTGGGATCCTCCCAGACCAGGGCTCGAACCCGTGTCCCCTGCATTGGCAGGCGGATTCTCAACCACTGCGCCACCAGGGAAGCCCCTGGTTGTGTTTTTTTAAGATAGTGTTTCTTCTGTTTCAGTCATGAACTATCCATTTTACATGCTATTTATCTTGGAAGCTGCTTTTTATCTTTTTTAAATTTGGGAGGCATACAGCTGAAGGTAAGTATAAAAGTAACCAGAATTCTCTAAACATTTACTCTGTGTCGGGTAGTTCACATTTACAACCTTAGGTGTTATTCAATAACACCATATTCTGTTTTGAAGTCGAGGTTCAGGTGTGTCAAATAACATCATCAATGTTACAAAACTAGTAAGAATCAAGGTCAGTGTTGGAACCCAGATTTTTTTTCTAGTTTTGTCCAAAGCACATTCTCGTATTTGTGACTCTACTATATATCTATTTAACAACATTAATTATATATATATAATTCATATATATTTATTTTTATAACAAGCTTATTTTAATACCTATTCCCTTTTGCTGTATTGTTGTGAGGATAAAATAAAATTAAAAACATGAAAGTACTTTGAATTTTAAAGTGATGTACAAATGTGAAGTGTTTTATTATCTGCTACCCCTTCATGTTGATCATTGTCAGGTTTGAATTACTATATTAAAATCTAATGGTTCCTGTCCTGCCCCTAGGTTCTTCAGAACCTTTTGTTTTTTTTTAGATTCCAGCTGCATAACACAGGGAGATCAGCTCAGTGCTTTGTGACAACCTAGAGGGGTGGGATAGGGAGGGTGGGAGGGAGACGCAAGAGGGAGGAGATATGGGGATATATGTGTATGTATAGCTGATTCACTTTGTTATGAAGCAGAGTCTAACACACCATTGTAAAGCAATTATACTCTAATAAAGATGTTAAAAAAAAAAGTTCCGTAAAGATAAAAAAGAATATATTACTCAACTTGCACCAGAGGTAAGAAGAATACTGTGTATTTAACAAAAAAAAATATATAAAAAATCTAATGGCTCTATGTGAGTATGTAATTCTGAATCTTGAGTGCCCCACTATTCACTTATTAGTACTCAGCAAAGATTTTTAATCAACTGGAAAGCTGAAAAGGGTTTTGGTAAACGTCCTTCAGATGTAAAATATTCTACTGAAGTTCATCAACAAATGACCTTCTAAATTAAACTTCAGCTCATAAAATTCCCATTCTGGTAAAGAAATTATTCTTATGCCATATATGTATAGCACCTTCCTGCAAGCTGTATGAAACCATCCATTTGAAAATCCTACAGTGGGCCGCTGACCTGCAAACAGCTATTTCAGAGAAGAGAGAGAAACTCTACCTCTCCTATGTCCTGAGAAACCTCCTCAGACTTTAAGAAATGATCCATTGTCTCTCCTCGCAGACAAGAATAGTCCCTTCACTGCTCACCCCGGTCCAAATCCTCAGCCAATATTAAAGTGCAACCTCAGCACACTTGATCCTATTTCATTAATAAGTTTCTCACTTTCTTCGCATTCCCTTCTTTATCCTTCCAGAAAATGACTTTGGCTATTTCAACTCTTGATACTAATTATATTTTTCATTTTGTGTGTTAGCCCTACTACTTCCTTTATTTTCTCAGTAAGAAAAAAAAAATTTAAACATATTGCATTAGAAACCATGAATATTTTTCTAAGCATCAACTGCAAGTAATTGCACAAGGAAGATTACTATCATGGAAAGGTCTCAGTGCTGCTTCATTATTATAAAGGTAGAAAACTCAGGAGATTGCAGGACTGGGCGCTATTTAAACAAAGCTTCATTCTTTCTCTAGGACATTTAACAAACTGTAGACAAAATGTTTTCTCTTTCTTATTTTTAATATAATGAATTGCAACAATATCTTCACCTCATTCTTACCCATACTTTATCATCACTGGTGGATGGGGTGAGCATTTTTATATTCCCAGAGGTCTTTGGACATTGGTTACATCATGCATCATATGGTGATAAGTGCCTTGGAAGCCTCTGGTGCTCTAAGAAAATATTATAAATGAAATAATAATAACCTGTGACCCTAGGGTGGAACTAGGGTGACAAAGACCGTTCTGGGCAATCACTGTCACTCCATTAGAGAAGCAGTAGAAAGAAAAGTTGGGGTTACAGAGATGATGAGCACCTTCCCTTTCTGAGAGGAGCGTCACAGATCCAAAAGACCAACTGGGAGGGAACTGATTATTGAGCACCATCGGCACATAAGTCTGGGACACTTCACGGCTCCCTTAGAGCCAATGGAAACACAGAAAAAATAGCAGGAAAATTAAGAAACATGTGAGAATACTGTCAGTTTCTCTTGTCAAGAAGCAGAGCCTGAGGAAGAGATTTGGATGCAGTCTGTAAGGGAGGGAAGGAAGCAGAATAGAAAAGGAGAGAGAACCAAGCAAGGACATGGGTGTCACATGGAGTCTGGGGTTGGTCTCATATGTTGGGAATAAGTGAAACTCTAGAACAGGTTCAGCAGCTTCATCAGCTCTCTCGCAATTTCTCAGCTCTGCCATTGTAGCATATAAGCAGCCATAGGCAATAAAATAAATGAGCCTGGCTTTGTTCCAATAAAACTTTATTTACAAAAACAACCTGTGGGCCAGATTTGGCCCAGGGGCCATGGTTTGCTGACTCCTTCTCTAGAGTGTAAATCACATCACAGAGTTGCTGCCTTCTCCCCACTTCAGAGGCAAGGAGTTTGGCCTTTTGTCCCCTGTATCAGTCAGGCAGTCAGCCGCTGTGGAGCTGGGTGGTGGTGGTGCCTTACCTCCGAGACCAAGCGGTTTCCATCAGCTAGTACAGAAGTTCTCAAACTTCACTGTGAATCAGTCATGTGGAATTCCATGAAACACAGATTATTGGGTACCACCCCTGGAAAGTCTGATTCCGTAGATCTGGGGTGGGGTCTGAGAATTTGCATTTTTAGTACGTTTCCAGGTGAAATTAATGCTGCCTTTTGGGAACCACTCTTTGAGATCACTGAGTTCAGACAGCTCTCTGGAAGTGGGGCAGCAGTGAGCTCTTTGCAGCCAACACTCAAGGCAGCTAGATGTTCTGGCCTTTTAAGGGGTATCTCAGCAGGTCATCAACAACACCCAATACAATACTTCAATGTTTGCAGCATGGAAAGATACAGATATTTTAAAATATACCTTTGGATGAGGAAATGTTTACTCATGCCATCTTTTCAATGAGGCTACTCATTCTTGAACTGTCTTTTCCTGTCTTCTTCTGATCCAGCTATTTCATAACACTGAATTACATCCTTCTGAGTATCTATATTTATTTACATGTGTTATCTGCCACGTGTTTATTGATGCACTCATTGGTATTGGTTGGATACTAATTTTTGTTAAAATCTAGAATCCTTGGGAGCACAGACCATGTTTTCTCCTAACTTTACAACTATAAATGTAAGAGTATTCTATGCACTTTGTAGCTGCTTTGAATCAATATTTCCCTGTAGAAAATAAAACTTATAGCATATAGAAAATTTGGGTTTCTTTATTTAGTTCCTCCCATAACTTCTCTCTTGTTCTTTATGTATATTTCTGTTAGCATAAAGTATATTCCCAGACAATTGACATCACCAGCATAACACTGAATCTCTCACTAAATTTGTCCTCATACATATTATGGCCCAAGTATTAATGCCTTCCCATGAGCACTCTAATTCTGGACAAAGAGTCATTACAAGGAACCCAAAGCAGAAAGAATAATCCTAATTTGTGCCTTATGAAGCAAGTTCTCTGAGTCACCTACAGTTTGAGGGAAAAAAACAAAAACAAAAACAAAACACTGTTTATCTAAATCTCGATTTTATCTTTCTTAATATCCTTAAAGACTAAGCAGAGAAATATGGCTTGGAGTTGTGACTAGTTAACTACTTAAACCAGTTTCTAGGATGAAATTAAGTCTACCTAAAAGATAATGGTTGGTAGAGTTATTTCAACCTCAAGTGTTTGCAATACTTCAAGTTGTAATAACCTCAAGTTAGTAATACACACACGTGCACATGCTCCCACACATGCCCCCTACTCCCCAACACACACACACACAGTAGGCCAAGGAGTAAATACTTAGCTTGCTGGCTCGGTTAGCCAGAGTTGGAGATGGGGGATTAAGTGGCTGAATAAGATGAGGGCTATTATAGTCTATAGATCAACACAATGCAAGCTACAGTAGCAAGTCCAAGCCAAAATATTTTGGGAAACACTGAGTCAAAAATCAAGAAAATGAAGTAATAAGGTTAAGATGAAAGCAAGAGCTGGATCATAAACCACATGATCCAAATAGAAAAACAGAAGAAATTAGAACTCAAAAGATCATAAGCAAAGGAAGGGTAGACATAGGTGATGACCAAAAACAAAAAAACAAACAAAAAAAAAGGACAAATATAAGTGATGCGTGCAGTTTTCTTTAATGTTCAGAAGGTGTGGTGGCATAAATTAAAAATCAAAAGCATTATTTTGTAAGGTTAAACATTAGCATACATACCTTATAATCCAACAGCTCCCCTTATAGATATACGAGCTAGAGAAACTTACAAAAGTGGACCAACAGATATAACTAAGAGTGTTCGAAGCGATGTTGTTTATAAAAATAAATTACCCGAAACAACCCAAATGCCTATTTACAGGAGAATGGATAAATTGTAATATATACACATACTAGAATATTATGCATCGGGGGAATAAATGAACTACAGCTATATGCAATAACATAAATCTTGAAAATTAATGCTGAGTGAAGAAAATAATCCTTATAAACCCCATTTCCACTTAAGCTATAGAAAGCTGAGAGAGAATGTTGCTCCCAGCCTAATAACAACAGCAAAAACAATATACAAAATAATATAATATACAAAATATAGTATACAAAATTATAACTTATCTTGAACCCATCAGGGAGCTGAGGTCATAAGGCAGCCGTAAGAACTGAATTTCAAAACCAGACAAGCCAGCAATTATACTCCAATAAAGTTGTAAAAAAAAAAAAAGAAAAAGACAAGCCCCTCTAAAGAGAGACATGAACATTATTTTACCTTTACCAGAGATCAAGAGAAATAGGAGGCCACTCCAGAAGAAGGTAAGACATCAGCTAAACTTGTAACAAATTCCTAAAGGCCACATGTGGGCTAGCGTGTAAGTTTAGAATAACTAGGAGCCCCAGACCCAGGATAGTTCTTATTCACACACCAGCTCTTCTCCATGGGGCTCCAAGAATGCTCTCAAGAAAGATTAGGGGCAGGACAGGAGACCAGCTAGATGTCCCTTCAGTGGTGTATGCAGGTGGAGAATACCTTCTGCTTAGATTCAGACACAAAGACATCATCCACTTCCCTGGACCTATCTCTCACCAAAAACAAAAGCCACTTGGGAAGAATACAAAATCCTCTATGCATCCAGGGTCACTGAGGAAGAGATAATAGCAAAACCCATCAGCCTCTGGAGGAAGAGTATGACACTCCCCTTCCTGCCACCAGAAATCTTCTTAGGGAATGATAGGAACAAAGATGTCTTCCCCAGGAGAGACAAAGGAAAATCTTTAAGTCCCAGTGTTCTGAACCAACACAAAGCAGAAATCTGCTGCCCTAGGGGAGGGTCAGGAAACTCTTCTTCCCAATACCTGCCACAGATACAAGGCAGAGTTTGGCTGACACAGGTGGAACTGACAGAAACACTGAGAATGCCCTATCCCCAAGGCCCAGGTGCACAGGGGCTGGCTAAAATTGAGATGATTTTTTTTCTTATTTTTTTCTTGGTTATCTTGTTCCATTTATTTTAGTTTATTTTATTTTTTAAATTTTTATTGAAGTATTGTTGATTTACAATAGCTTGTAAGGTGTATAGCACAGTGACTCAGCTATATATATATATATATATATATATATATATATATATATATATATAAAGATTTTTCAGAATCTTTTCCCTTATAGGTTATTATATAATATTGAGTTTAGTTCCTGTGCTATACAGTAGGCCCTTGTTAGTTATCAATTTTATACAAAGTAGTGTGTATATGTGGTATATATATATACATGTACACACATACACACACACATACACACACTCAATGGAATATTACTCAGCCATAAAAAAGAATGGAATAATGCCATTTGCAGCAACATGGATGGACCTAGAGATTTTCATACTAAGTTAAGTAAGCCAGACAGAGAAAGACAAATATCATATGATATCGCTTATATGTGGAATCCAAAAGAAAAAAAGAAAAAGAAAAAAAGACACAAATGAAGTAACTTCCAAAACAGAGAGAGATTCACAGACAAAGAAAACAAACTTATGGTTACTGAAGGGGAAAGGGGGGTGGGATTTTTTTCTTATTTTTAATAATATTAAAAGAAAATATGTTGTCTAAAGCATAAGTAGTAACAATGTATTACAAGGTTTATAACATATGAGAAGTAAAATGACAACAATAGTACAAAGGATGGGAGGGAAGGAATGGAAGAATTCTGTTACAAGGTTCACACAACCTGTATGAAGTAATGTAATATAATGTGAAGATAGACTATAATAAGTTAAAGACATATATTGTAAACCTTAGAGCAATCACCCAAAAATTGTAAAGGAAATTTAACTAGAAAAAAACAAATGGAGATGAAAGAGAATCCTAAATATATTCTATTAATCCAAAAGAAGTCAAGAAAAACCAAAAAAGGAACAAAAACAGATAAAATAGAGAGCAAGATGGTATATTTAAATCAAACCATACCAATAATTATATAAAATGTAAATTGTCTGAATGCTGTTGTTTTAAAAATTATAATTTTCAGACACTTAACTACATGATAGCATTTTTACAAGCCTTAAAAAATGAGCAAAACTAAAAAATATGCTTGTTAAAGATGTACATCTACATATGTATGTAACTATTTAAAATATGAATGATAAAATTCACAATAGAGGTTATCTCTAGAAAAGATGGGGAGCATAGGGGTCCAGTGATTTTGTGAAATTCCGGTTCTTGAGTTAGGTGTTAAGTACACAATGCATTACTATGTTTTGATACATATGCGTTACTTATATTTTGTCATAAGTGTCAATTAAAATACTTTGAAAAGAAGATTATATAAATAACTAAATATAGAAAAGGACCTCAAAGTAAACTAGATGGATTTTCAAAAAGCAAAGGGAGAAAGGACATCTAGAACTATACTGAAGTGAGAGATTCCATAAAAGTTTAGTTCAACAAAAATATCTTGAATATATATTCCATGTGCTGAGCTTTACAGTGGATATAAAATTATAGATAAGACATCATTCCCTACTCTGTATAGCTTATAGCATAGTGGAGGAGTTCACTAGCAAATCTCTATCTGAAAATAATATGTTGTTTAAAATAACCGGAAGGTAAGGACACAAAGAGGGAATCAGTGGAGGTATTGAAGGAGCAAGATTGGCCATGTGTTGATAACTTTTGAAGTTTTGTGATGGGAGTGAGGTGTTCATTATACTATTTTTCCACATCTATAGATGCTTTAAATTTCTCCTAACAAAAAGTGGGTTTGTTTTGTTATGTTTACAAAAATTATCCGGTTCAGTACTTTTAAATAAAAACTAAGAGGAGGAATTGGTGAACTTTCTGATCAACGGTGAAAAAAAATAGATGACACTTTCATGATTCCAAAGTTCTTCACAGGCTAGAACAATGGGCTAAATAAAATTATATGTAGTAGGGCTTCCCTGGTGGCGCAGTGGTTGAGAATCTGCCTGCTAATGCGGGGGACGCGGGTTCGAGCCCTGGTCTGGGAGGATCCCGCATGCCGCGGAGTGGCTGGGCCCGTGAGCCACAATTGCTGAGCCTGCGCGTCTGGAGCCTGTGCCCCGCGACGGGAGGGGCCGCGATAGAGAAAGGCCCGCGCACCGCGATGAAGAGCGGTCCCCGCACCGCGATGAGGAGTGGCCCCCGCTTGCCGCAGCTGGAGAAAGCCCTCGCACGAACCGAAGACCCAACACAGCCAAAAATAAATAAATAAATAAATAAAATCAAGTAAAACTTTAAAAAAAAAAAAAAGAAAAATTATATGTAGTAGAGATGCAAGAAAAAAATAAGGTATACACATTGGAAAGACATACAACCGTCTCTACTTGCAAATGACATGATTGTATAGGCATGATATAGAAAATTTCAGACCTTTTAAAAAGCTATTAAAACTAATTAGTGAGTATTAAAGTTGAAGAATACAATGTCAATATAAAAATTTAATAATATTTCTATATACTAGTAGTGAATAATCAGAAGTTTAAATTTTTTGAAGTACCATTTTCAATAGGACCAAAAAATGAAATATATGTGTACAAATATTACAAAGTGTAAGATCTGTATGCTAAAAACTATAAAATATTGATGAATGAAATCAAAGAGGATCTAAATAACTGGAGTGATATACCAGTTCAAAGAATGGAATATTCAAAATTGTTATATTAGTTCTCTCCAAACTAGTCTACAGAATTAATGGAATCCTAATCAGAATTCCAAGAAGATTTTTTTAAAGAAATCAACAAACATTCTAAAATTTATGTGGACAGGCAAAGAAACTAGAGCAGTCAAAAAATTTTTGGAAAAAAAGTGTAAAGTTGGAAGTTTCACATTACCTGATATCCAAACTTACTATAAAACTACAGAAGTCAAGACAGTCCGATGTTGGTGAGAAGAAATACATATAAATAAATGGAACAGAATGGAGAGTCCAGAAATAGATGCACACATATAGTATCAGTTAGTTTTCTATGAAGGTGCAAAGACAATTCAATAGAGAAAGGAAAGTCAGTTCAACAAATGGTGCTGAGACAATCAGATAACAATGGGGAATTTTTTTTTTAATGAACCTCAATCCATACCTCTCAGTCTATACAAAAATTAACTCAAAATGGATCAGAGACCTAAATGTAAAACCTAAACCTATAAAACTTCTAAAAGAAAATGTAAAAAAAATTGTGTTCTTGAGGTAAACAATGATTTTTTAGATAAAACACCCAAAGCAAAATCCATAAAGAAAATATTTGATAAATTGGACTTCATCAAAATTAAGAACATCTACTCTTTGAAATACAATGTCAGAATGAAAAGACAAGCCATAGGGAGGGAGAAAACATTTGCAAATCGTATTTCTAATAAAGAATTTGTAATCAGATTATATAAAGAACTCTCAAAATTCAATAATAAAACAAACAACCAAATTGAAAATGGGGAGATATTTGAGTAGGCACTTCATATTGCAACCAAGTACATGAAAAGATGCTCAACATCAATAGTGACTAGAGAAGTGCAAATTAAAACCACAATAAAATACAACTATATACCTATTAGAATCAAATCTAATTTTAAAAAATCTGACAACATCAAGTACTGATGAGGATGTAGAGTAAGTGGGACTCTCAAACATTTCTCAGAGAAATGCAAAACAGTACAGTCACTTTTAGGAAACATTTTGACAGTTCCTTATAAAGTTCAACATACACTTACCATACAACTTAGAAATTCCACTACCAAATATTAACCCAAGTGAATGAAAACCTATGTTTAAACAAAAAGATGCGCACAGATGTTTAGAGCAGCTTTATCTGTTAATTGCCAAAAACCAGAAACAGTTCAAGTGTCTCTCAGCTGGGGAATAGATAAACCCCCAGTATATCTGTAAGATGGAATACTACTCAAGAGTAAAAAGAAACAAACGCACTTGAGACACACAACAATATAATTGCATCTCCAATGAATTCTACTGAATGAAAGAAGCCATAGTCAAAAGACTACATACTGTATGATTTCATTGAAATGACATTCTTGCAAAGGCAAAATTATAGGAACAGAAAACAGATCAGTGATTGCCAGTCATGAGAGTGGGAGAATGGTTGACTACAAAACTGCACTGGGGAGTATTTTGGAGCAATAAAACTGTTCTTTATCTGAATTGTGGTAGTGGTTACATGGCTGTATAAATTTTTCAAAATTCAAAGAACTGTACAGTAAAGAAAGCAAATTTTACTGTATGCAAGATATATCAACATTTTTTAAATGGAAAATATCCCCCTCCAAAAATATAACATGGATAACCATAAACTATTTAATTTGGTTTTCAAAATTCATAAATACAAAATGAGAAGGATATGATTTAATATGCATACATGTAAAAGTATGAGAAATAATTATAAATTCAGTATGAATAAATCCCTTCGCATGACTGACCAAAAAGTCAACTCACTCAGTAGATACACAGAATTCAAAAAAGAGGCAGGGAGTAGTGCCCTGTTATTTTGTACTACTGAGGTCAGGTCTGGGGCAGTAATTTGGATCTGGGGCCAGGATATAAGAGGAATATGACCCATGTATCACTATCTACAAATAGAATCTCCTTTTTTCCAGCCAGTGTGAATTCACCATCATTGAAGGTGTTCAGAGAACACCGAAAACACTGAGATCAATTTTGAAGTGAATTAATAAGTCAGAATTTCAGCATTTGTGTTTTTTTTCCTCCTAAAAAGTTATCAGTAATGCACCTGCTCTGGGCCAAGAACTATATAGTCTGGAAATATGCTAGTGAACAGGTACTTGTGTTTCCAGCCTGGGAAAGACCTGGTTAAAGTTATCAAGTTAAGCGTTCTTTCCTCCAAACTGCAAAACCTATAGTTGAAAAGGGAGAAATGCAGAGAGCAATACTTCCTGACTTATTTTATTTAATTATGTCCGGGAAACCCTCAGGTAGCCATGATCATGAGAAGACAACCAAATTCTAATTGACTGCCTATGCCTACAATTCAGTTCTGTTCTTGTTTTGTTTTGTTTTTATATCTTGGATATTAAATCTGGACTTCCTCAGCATGGTTGCTTGTTACCTTACCTTAAACCTCTCTCCAATTAGTATCTGAAATGATGTGAGTACAAAGACCAGAGACAAGCACTTCATCGCATACCTCTGTTTTTACTGAGCCTCATGTATACTCGATGATTTATAGAACACGAACCTGATAATGGCCTTGTCCTATAGCTTTGGCATTCATCGTGGGGGCTTTTTCCACTCTACGACACATTTGTCATATTGTATGTTGATGTATTTTATATATCAAGCCATGACTTTCCTGCTGCACATGTGTACGCTTTCCTAAAGTAATTCCTTAATCACTTGTGATTCATTCACTCATTTATTAACTAATAGCCTCACCTGTATTTACCAAGCATCCACTCTGTGTCACTCAACTTGCTAGGTGTTAGAGGTGCAAAACTGATTATTTATAATTATTTCACTAGAATTTAATTTCATTTGGTTTTTACAGCTATCTCTGACCAAAAGAAAGCACATTGTTGATTTCTTTCTCAAGGCAATAGTTTTTGTTAGTGTGATTAATACATGCACAACTCACTATGTACACACACACACACAATTAAAATGGCTTGATCCTAAATTTTTCTTCTCAAAAATATACCTTGATTGAAAACTACCTCTTTTATGAAGGTTTCTCTAGTTCTCTTAGCCCAGAATGACCTCTCCTTCTTGTATTCCTCAAATATATTTTACCATTTGTCTTTCACTTTATAATATCATGTGTCTTATTGTATTTCTTTGTGTGCACCTTTCAAACGTTTTTATTTCATTTTGTGTCAAGGTAATATAACCGTACAATATGAGCATATGGTAATGATTTAAAAATCATACAAAAGAAGTCTTCATGAAAAGCAACAGTCTTTGCCCCTCCTTATCTTGCTAGGCACCACCCTCCTGCAACCATCCCAATGCCTAAAGGTAACAGCTTTTTAATATTTGTATACTAGCCCTTCTAGATACTAGCTAGTTTGTTTTTTGAGCTATACACTTAAGATATTATATCTTGGTTCCTGCCATGAAAGACTAAATTTTAACTTATTTACCTTGTTTTCCATATTCTTATCCCCCTCCCGATTTTTTGATTTCTGTTAATCTTTTTTATCAACTTGCGAAAGTACACCTTGACTCTCGGTTACGTACAGTGAAACTATTAGTGCTCCTACCTTTGATGCCACCTCACTTCCCTTCCGAGGAGAATGTTTCTACAATCCAGACCAAACTGATTCACTAATGTTTCATCTCATACGTTGTTAATTCATGTAATGCCTCTTATTTCCTTCATATTTGGACCATGACTTCTGATACAACTTTCTATTTAATTTTCCCATAAGTTTCTAATTGTCTTTCATTTTCTTCCTGACAAAATAATTCACTAACTTCACTAATATTGCCCGTTTTCAACCCTCTGATTATTCTCTTTACTGCTTATAATCCACTCCATTTTTTTTTTTCATGAGGACTTTCTTCATGGAATCTTCTGACTATCTTTTGCAATTCACAACAGTTTTTTTTTAGACCTCTACACAAATTATCATTACGGGATAAATTTTAATCATACTCTTGGTTTAGTCCCACAGTACCTTGAATTTTTTATCTTCTTTCTTGGTTTTCACCAAAATTTCCCTTGAGTCTCATTCTTAGAAAGGGTGACTAGAGATGAGATAGGAAGGGTATAATCTTTGAATGTATGAAATGTTTTTATTTTGCCCTCAAGGTAGCTTGGCTGGGAATGGAATTCCAGATTTAAAATATTTTCCCTTAGACTAATATTTAGGCATCTTTCTGTTGTCATCTCTCAGCAAGTGTTGTTGCAGAGAATTCTTGCCAATTTGTCTTTCATTCCTTTGTAGATACCTACTGTAGGTTTTTTTTTCCTTTCCAGAAGCTTTAAAGTCCTTCTCTTTTTCCTTGATATTTTGAAATTTCATGATGATTGATCTCAGTTTGTCAGTCAGGATCCCTAAAGAATAGATGGCTGTTGCGTGTAACCAGAGGAGTTCCCCAGGTGAAATCTGAAACTGGCCTCTGTACACAGAGAGAAAGGAGAGACCAAAGAAAGAGGCAGACCACTCCAGACTGGTAAGTGGCAGGTTTGATAAGGGAACTTACATACAAGGCTTGTCTTGGGCGTCCATAAGACGTGTAGATTTCCCCATCCACCCCCCCAGAATCTTAAAAGTTTATTTAGAGTCCTTAACTGGGTTCAGTCATGTATACTGTCCAGATGGTCTCAACAACACATTGCTCTCTCAAGGCTGCATCTTTGTCCTTGAAATGACTCCAGTGATGCAGATGGTGGGCAGAACATACATTCCAAGGATGGGGGAGGTGTGGGGATGAGGAGCCTTCGATTGCCTGGGTCCAGCTCTCCGGTCAACTTGCAGTCACGTCCTCTCAACAACCTCTTCCAACAGTGGCCCACTCAAGTTAATAAAAAATGTTGAGGAGGATTTAATCTGGAGGATATTTACAAAGGTATTGGGTATGGGAGATACGGAAGAGTCTCAAGGGATGCTGCCATGATTCAAGATCAGTCATTACAGAGCTGTTACCACTCCTAAGCTCAAAGGGACAAGGAAAGATGGGATGGCCAGGGAGTCACATACAGAAAACTGACCTGACAGCAGCAGTGACTTGTGTTTGAAGAGACTCCACATAGAGGGACCCACAGACAAACACCCTGAGCCTACCCTTCTTCCTCCCTCCCATCTCTAACTAGGACTCCCAGTGGCAAGACCCACCCAAAAGCCCGAGGGCTGGGGACCAGATGGTATCATCCATCATGTTAGAAAGTGGTAAATGGTGGAGAGTGAATATAGCGAGACAAAGAAAAGGTAGCCTGCACATCAAGTATGATGCTTTCCTTTTCTCTTCTTCTGTACTGAATGGGCTTTCAATCAAAAGTCTTGTCCTGACTCAACTCTAAGAAGTTTTGTTCTATTGTTTCTTTTACAACTTCTTCCTCTCCTTATCTTTCCTGTTGCTTCCTGAACTCTTCATTTTCTCTTTCTGCAGCACTTCACTTTTTGTTGTCTTCACCAAATCAGAAACTTCTTGAGGGCAGAGAATCCACAGATTATTTACTTTTTTGTCTCCTGCAGTACCTGGCACAGTGACCGAGCATGAATGGCATAAGAAAATGACTTCTAAATTGAATTCAGCCTAAAAAAATGTTCACTTTAAGTGTCAGTTGCTGTACAATGTTTAAATCATGAGAACTTGGAAGAGAAAGGCTTTCAGAAGAATTTACTTTTCTTTTACTGTGCAGTTTTGCTTTAATATTCACATTGATACAGAAAAAAACCCCAAGGAATTTTGTTTAACTTTTGAATTAGGATGAGGAATGAATGTATATTCTATTTTGACTTAAAATGTACAAAACATGAAAACATTTAGCTCTTTAGTTGGTCTTTAATGACCAACAAATTATTGAATTTACATTTAATTTTTAATACCCTGGCATTTTTAAAAAGAGCTACTGGTATTCTGCATTATGATTTAAGGTAACATGATACATTCAGTGGGTAGAATCCTTTACGGTTACTTGTGTTGTTTTTAAAATCTTCAGTTTTTCAATGCCAAGAGATGTTTAGACAGCAACCAAGTCATTCTTGTCAGAGGAGAGTGGACCATATAAATTCTCACATTCTTTGGCAGGAAGGAGACCAACCCCAATCCAAGGTGTGCATTCTGATTCCATCACCCACCAGAAGTGATTGAATTTAGGCACATTATGACCTCTGAACTTCACATTTCTCACCTGCACAATAACATCTTAGATTGTTATGATAATTAACTGAGAAAATTCTGAAAATACCTTACTGAATATCAGTCACCAGCCCAGGAAGACCTGTCCTCACACTTTTTACAGTTTATTGGAGAAGATGGACAATTAAACAAGGAATTGTTTAAACCAAAAAGAAAAAAAAAAATCTCTAGTAGGTGCTAGATTAGGGAGTTTCAGGGATCTGTGGGGTAGAAAATATGGGACTTTTATTTTGATGAGGGGGCAGACGTATGATAATAAATACGGCAAGTAGATTGGGTCGGGAAAAGTGTGCTGGAGGCAGACAGAACACAGTGCATCTACCATGTGGTTAGTGCTCAAAAACGGTAGCAAATATTACTCAAACACTTGGTACAAAGCCAGGCACAAATGTAACTAGCAGATTGACTAAGTGGGACTCGCAGAGGCAATGAAGTTGCCGCTGCCCTCTAACTGTGCATTCGGTCTCATTCTGTGGGATGTGTTCTTCCTCTGCCATTAAGTGAAATCTCAGGTAGTCTCCATACCTTGGCGACTCCCGCTTGGATGATATGTACACACGAGTAAGACATACATACATGGGTTACGAGCAGTCCAAACAATAGTCTTGTTTCAGGAATGTATATGTTCACTTCAGCATGATAAAGGTATCCAAAATTAAATCTCCTCCTCTCCTCTATCAGAAGGCTGGGTGTTGCTTCAAAACCTCAGGAGCTTCCTGGGTGAAACCTGAAGCTGGCCCCCATACACAGAGGGCAAAAAGAGACTGAAAACTCAAAAGAGGCGCACACTACAGTAAGCCCCTACATAAGAACGAGTTCCATTCTGAGTCCAATTTGTTCATGAGTCTAACAAAGTTAGCCTAGGCACCCGACTAACACAATCGGCTATATAGTACTGTACTGTAATAAGTTTATAATACTTTTCACACAAATAATATATAGAAAACAAACAAAAAATAAAGAAACCATTTTTAATCTTACAGTAGAGTTCCTTGAAAAGTACAGTAGTACAGTACAACAGCTGGCATACAGGGGCTGGCATCCAGTGAACAGGCAAGAAGAGTTACTGACTGGAGGAGGGAACAGAGGTGGGGGATGGTAGAGCTGAAGGATCATCAGCAATAGGAGATGGAGGGCAAGCTGCAATTTCACTCACGCTTGACGTTGATGGCACAGGTTCTGGTTCCTTGCTGGATTCAATTCTATCTACCCTCTTGAAAAGAATGATCCAGTGATGTCTGGGTAGTAGCTCTTTTTTCTCTTCATAGATGACACGGTAGCACTGGATTGCATTCTGAACAATTGCTGCAACCATCGTGTACCATTCTACGTTCGGGTCCTGTGCCTCAAAAACTAACAGTGCCTCCTCAAATAAAGAAAAACCCCTTGCCATTTCCTGCATCGTGAATCTCTTCAGGTCTTCAGTTACTTCTTCTTCCTCTTATCTCTCTCCTTCCTTTCTCTGGGCCTCCAATTCCTGGTGCTTCTTAACATCACCAGCTATATCACCGCTGCTTTTACTCTTGTTTCCGACATCCTGGGCCTGAAATAAAGATACTGTACTACTGTACTCTATACAGTACTTACAATAAAGTACACAAAAGCACAACCACTTGTAGAGGATGCACACACGTGACAATGTACGCCAGACAGGTGAACTAACTTATATGTTTGGACATGTGAACGCATGTTTGCATCTTTGAAAGTTCGCAGCTTGAAGGTTCATATGTAGGGGACTTACTGTACTCCAGATTGGTAGGTGGTAGGTAATAAGCAAGGGAACTTACATACATGGCTTGTCTTGGGCAGCCGCAAGATGTGTAGATATTTGGCACCCACCTACCAGATTCTTAAAAGTTTATATAGAGTCCTTAATGTGGACAATCAGTCACATATACCATCCAGAAGATCTCAGCAACACATTGCTCTCTCAAGGCTGCATCCTTGAAAATGACTCCCACTATGGGAATGGTGAGCAGAACCCACTTTCCAAGGATGGGGAGGGAGAGGTGAGGAACCTCTGATTGCCCAGGTCCAGCTTGCAGGTCAACCAGCGGTCACATCTTCTCAATGACTTCCTCCAACGATGGGGTGAGCTACTGCTTCCTTTCCCACCTCTTTTCTACCAGCCCTAGGCTTCACGTACTCTTCTAGGGGAGAAGCCAAGGAAGAGAAAAGAGGTAAGGGAGCAGCAAAATTCCTGCTTACCTGACGTCAATAATCTACCCTTAGTTTCCTTTAGACTATGTGGTGGAAGTTTAAAACTGTCTCTTTGGGCTTGGCAGAAGTTTAGACTCTCTTTTTTTTTTTTAGTTCTTTGTAGACAGTGTCATTACTGGGATCTCTGCCTGAGTTCCCATAACTGCTGATCCCTTAAAATCCCCCCATTTGAGTGGTCTATTCTGCACAGACTCTCCCTTTTGGGGACCCATCACTTCTCCTTATTGGAGAAAGTCATTGTAAAACATCTTTGGGCAGATTTTTGTCTCATATTGTCCCCCATCTGCTCATCAGGCAACCCTCACCCATCCTTTGCTCAAGCTCACCCATCCTTTGTTCAGGCTTCCCTAACACTGCCAGCTATGCTATGGACACATCTAACCAACAATAACCTTGTAACTTTAGGTTGTTCTAGGCTTGACCTAGGTCCTACAGAAGACCTAGGTCAATCTGTCAAATGGTTTCCTCAATGCACCTCGCACTCAACTTGGGGTGAGTGTGGATAGAGTGGGGGGTAATATGAGAGAAAATGCCTCAGCACACCAAAAACTTCCACACACATTCTCTACTTGTCACTTCATGATTCTTTCAAAAATGCATAGTTATTCAACGGCTACAAAACTGAATTTTGAAACCTTTTCTGCAAATCCTGCATAGGTGGCCTGGTACCTCACTCCACTGTAGAAGAGCACTTGGGTAATAGGAAAGTACAAATCTGACTCCATATTGGATCTGTTTCTTTTGCCTTGACTTTTGTATTCTATTGTTTTTGCTGCAAGGTAAGAATGTTGCCTACAGCCTGAAATATACAGGATTGCCCTTGCTCAAGGCTCTGACCTTTAAAGGTATAACAGTTTTCCAGTCACATAGAGATAAGTTGCAGAACAGAGAATAACATTTGACTTGTTGGAGGCTTACAGGAACATGAACATTGTGACCTGACCCTCATGGACAGATGCAAAAACAAAGGATTCTGACACCAAGAAGTTTGCAACAACCAATCATACCCCCTCCCCTTTTAGTATAAAAGAAGCCTGATTTCTAACTTGAGTAGAACGGTTCTTTGAGACACTAGTCCACCATCTTCTCAGTCTGCTGGCTTTCCAAATAATGCTGCTATTCCTTGCCCCAACAACTCATCTCTCAATTTATTGGCCTATCATCCAGTGGGCAGTATGGGCTTGGACTCAGTAACACTTGCACCTACTGATTTGGGGCCTCAGCCCAAACTGAGGCAAGAAGAATCCTTTTGAAACATCCTGTAACCCACAGTAGCAACTCAATAAGTGATAGTTGGGCAGCAACTTGTGCAGGAGAAATTTCCAATGAAAGATAAGCAGACATTATGGAATAAAGTGACAAAAAGATCAAACTCTAGGAAAGCATAGAAAATAAGGTTTCAACAAATCCTTATTGGGGAAAACTTGAGATAGGAGAACACTATCAGAACATTGACCTTAGTAAATAAAATAATAATAGTTGCTAGTTATTAAGGGCTTTCCCTTTGCCAAGCATAGTGAGAAGCACTTTATAAACAGGATCTCCTTTAATCCTCAAGTAACCCTACGAATTAAGTATTACTATCCATACAATTCACATAAGGAAACGAAGTCTGAGAGAGGCTAAGCAACTTTTCCAAGAACATGGTTCTATGATATTATGTGTAATTTCCTGAATACCTATATATTTAATTATATATATTAGATGTCCTTTTGAGGTTTCCCATAAAGAACACTTTAAGATATTGTAAGAGGGAAGACTTGGAATTTGTGGGACCAAAATAACAATCACAACCAAGGTTCTGGAGCCCAGAGTACACAGGTTAGGACCACCAGTAACCAGAGAGTAACTAAATCTGGTCTATTCTTTTTGTGGCGTCACATTGCAGAAGGACTCTTGTTTTTAGAAAAGAAAGTATCTTTGCAATTTATTCAAAGTCCTTATAACTCAGATCATCTAAGATATAACCTCAATATAAGCTAAATCACTTATAAGGAGTTTTTTTCCCTTTTATTACACTATTTAACCCCTAGCGTCTTTTGTGGTTTAAGCAAAAGCTGATTTTAATAAGTAGGAAAAAATTACATGCATGAAACTTATAAGCTTCCAATCACTGTATGCCAATAACCAGCTAGTTCTTGCAGAATTTCATAACATGGTATATTTCCAATGGTTCTTTGTGATTTGACAGAAACTTTTAAAACTTTTTCTTCTTTCTTCTCTCTAGTAGTTTCCAAGACTTGTTTCTTGTGTATCTTGTTGCCTATAAGATGCATCCTTTAATTTGCTCTGAAACTTTAAATTTACTTTTTATGTTAGTCATCAGAAAAGAAAATAAGTAGAGAGATTAACCTCATCTTACCAAAATTTGAAGTACCGAATATGTTTAAATTAAAAACATACAAACAAATTCCCTGAAACCTTGACCCTCCACTGCCAAGTAATCCCCAACCCCTGAAACCTGTTCCTACCCTCTTCTCCTCTCTGAACTGTGAATTGCTCCATCCACCTAGCTGCTCAAACTCCTCCATCAAATCACTTCCACATCCTGTCAATGCTAATCCCAGAGGACATGTCAGAAAACTCCAGGTACTTCTAGCAACCCAGAAACCATCCTGTTCAAACTACTAGCATCTTCCCAACCTCCAGAGTGACCCTTTCACTTATGTTCTTTCTCCCACCCCAAATGATCTCCAAATAACAGCCACTGAGAGCTTTTAAAAATGTAAACTGCATGCCATTGCACCCCTATTAAAAACCTTCAAAGGCTTCCTATTACACTCAGAATAAATAAAATGTAATCTTCTGAAAATGGTCTACAAAACCTTATATGGTCTTGTCTCTGCCATTCCTTCCAAGCATACGCTTTCCACTCATCTTTTATACCAATGTGTAAGTATTTGTGTGTTTGGTGTAATGTTTCTCTCCTCCCCTGGACTGAGAGTTGCAGGAAGGGGGACCCTGAGAGCTTTAGGCATCATTCGTGATTTGCTTGCACCACAATACCTGGCACGTAGGTTCTCCATAAATTTTTATTAAATGAACTTAAGTTACTATAATCAGTAGGAAATATTCTATATTATGTGCAGCCAGTAAAATGGGAATTACAAACAATAGGGAAATGTATACAATATATTATGTGAGGAAAGAAAAATAGGAAACGTTATGTAAAATACAGTTGTATATAACATTTACGATATGATTAACATAATATTTATGGTATGTATATGTTGTAGATATACAGAACATTTACAATACAGTTGAGCACATTAGAACATAGAGTTGTCTTGCATATTTTTTTAAACCAATCCTTATTATAAAGAAAGGGAGATCTATTTAAAAAGTTATAAGCAGGGTCTGCCTTCTGAGGTGGCAAGTAGAGTTTGGCTTTGGAGCAGATGATTCCTTTGTCTATAAAGGAATGTTTTGGTGGACCTTTTAGTTACAGAGAGTGAAGCAAAAATCCTTCTCTGACGAGGAAGGTGTGTGGAGCTTAACTGCTCTGTGTAATAATGATTTTGTCTTCAATGCAGGTAGAGGTGCATCTCTGTAGATTTTGCTTCCTTTTTGAATAACCTCCTGAGCCTCCCATCCCCTCCTCCCCTTTGGGTAGCAATGGTAGAGAGGGTCTTTCAAAGAGGCTGGAACTTAACCTCTGTAGAAGCATGGGTTAGGGAATAATGCACTGAAGCCAGCTCATGACGTCTCCAAAGACCCAATTGTTAAATTCTCAGGAATTTTGTGAGATCATTGTTAAAAGCAGACATTATTAAAAATTCATTATGTAATCTTACAATTAAATAAATTTTATTAAAAATAAAGTTAGGGAATTCCCTGGCAGTCCACTGGTTAGGACTCCTCACTTTCACTGCTGAGGGCCCGGGTTCAATCCCTGGTCAGGGAACTAAGATCCCGCAAGCCGCGCAGTGTGGTTAAAAAAAAAAAAAGAAAAAGAAAAAAAAAAAAATAAAGTTAACAAATACTCAAAACTCATCACTTCCTATTTCATTACATTTTACTATCACCTCTGATCTGGAAGTTACTTACGTGCCCTGTATCTGTATGGTGGAAATACTGCGTTGATATAATGGAATGCTACTGCACAACTCTCCCCAGCTCCATGTTTGATGGAGTCATGTTGATAGCTTGAAATCAGCCATGGTGGCTCCACTTATACCACAGAAATTGGCAACTTCTATAAAATAGGGCTTGATTTATTGTCTTGTTGACTTTCCAGACTGAAGTGATACAGAAAATATTTTAAAATCCAGATTAACCTTTAAATTGTGTCATGTCTGTAACCATTACATTCTGAATAGCACAAAACATTGCCAAAAACAAAATTATTGAAGCTCGGCCTATGTTTTCATTGTTTCACTTTTGCTATATTCCTTAATATAAACGAAAATATCAACCAGCATTTATGTCAGAACTACACTTGTCAATTGCAACCATATGTTGTCTAGGGCACAACAGTTCTGCAAAAATCAATGAAATCACTCCATGAGAATCAATTCCATATCAATCGATAAGGAATTTACTATAAAAATATTGCATATTTTATTATTATTGTAAATTGTGTAATATCCTTCATATCAGTAACATTAATAATAAACTTATGTACATATGCATGCACACATTTTTTTCCAGCAAGCCAGTTGTTGAACCAGCACATCACTGGGTCTGGGCCACTTATGTAGCACAATGGAATTTGTGGAACACTAAGCTTTCTTTCAGATACTTGGAAACTTTGGGGAAGGAGAACCCAAAGACAGACTGCTCTTCCTGCAATATAAAAGGATGAGAACTCCAGCTATTAGTATTTGGGAATTAAAATGAGAGTAGTTCCTAAAACCTGGACTGTCATATACACATACGTAAAATATTTATGCATATAGACAAGGACTAGGGAGTGATAACTGTCATGAAATAGACAGCAATGGGTTTATGAGTCATTTTTTTCCTTTATATTAATGATTTTTAATTATCTTGAAAATATATAAAACATAAAAATACATGATTGTAAAGAGAAGCTGTTGGCTCAAAAATAAGAAACATGCAAATTTAGATTTTATGCCTAGCTCTCAACTTGTACTAGCATGGGTGAAATAGCATGGCCGCACTAATTCTGTTTCTCATCTCCAAGGAGTGAAATAGAAACCTGGATCACCAGGTACCCATGAGGAATAAGAAATTCAGTAGCTTTGTCACCATAGTTTCTTAAAAGAATGATAGATGGATCAAAAGACACACTGTATTATAGAAATACTAAAGATAAAGCTAACCACGTTTAAATAGATTACACTTCCTTGGTGGTCAGCTGACATCCTTTATCAAATCTGATGTTTTGAAATATCTATGATCTGTCTTTGGACATTCCTTCATTAATTCTCTTAAGTATAAGAGAATTATACGGCCATTAACTAGGAAACATGAAAAATACATTCTAATGAGACTGTTAATTATAGACAGTGCTTTATTTCCTAACTTGATATCCTTATAAATTAAATGTTTTTCCCTCTATAGGAACAGAGAAGCACAACTGTTATTTTTACAAGGCCAAAAGTAACAAGCAAAATTTCCAGAAATGCCACCAGGTGATAGGGGTCCTACGACACCCCCCAATAAACCTGGAAGATCTCTTGTATTGTAATGACATGATTTCTCACATACAATTTTACATAAAATAAATCAATGGTAATATTTAAAGATAATTGCTGTGCTAGATGAAGATAGTGTCAAATCGACATTCCTATAGGTAAAAGAAGGTTGCAATTCATCAGGGGAAAATGTTATTTCCTTTAATAAGTAGGCTTTTACCCTCTCAGTTGTTTTTGTTCCCTCTAATTGGTGTCAAAATGAGATCAATATCCCATCCTTACCTCTTGAGAGGACTCCTGTAAGGATTACAGGATATATGCAATGCTCAGTACAGGCACACAATACACGCTATAGACATGTAGCTATTTTTTATTGTTATTATTATATACATGAAAATGTGACTTCAGCTCTGTACCTGCCTGGAGGCGTATTCCCACGGTACATTTTCACTATCTCATAGCCACCTGTCTCGCCATCTCCCTGAACCATGTTCACATCTCTGACTTCTTTCTTATTGCTTCATCCAGATTTCTCCAGGATCCTCTGGTCACCTTATAGAAATTAGATATTCAGCCCCACTAAAGGTATCCAGGTAGCAGATCTCCTACGATTTTGTGCAGTTAGATTTTTATAAAGCCCAAAAGATAGATTGTTGTCATTTCTCAGGCTCTTGTCTCATGGTCCTGTTATTCCAGATAATTTACTTTTCCTTATTGTGTTTCTTTATTCATTCTTCTTAATACTAAATACACAATACTATTTCTACTTGGTGTATTTTTAGAACACATGACCAGTTGTTTTAGAATGATGGAATTAAAGGAATGGGAAGAAACTTAAAGATTAGGAGGTCAAAGCTCTCATCGAAAATTGGGTCTAACCTTGCAACGCTTCCATCCTGTATCTCTCCTGCCTCTTCACCACTTTACATCATTTATACTTGAATAAGCAGTAGTTTTTATCTGTCTACCCTTCCCACCATAGAAGTGGTCAAGTGACATAGGCTGCTCAAAGTATCTCATCACTCTGGTCACTGTCATGGTCTGAGGGGGGACACGTGAACAAAACAGGGCTGATTGGTGTCTTTGAAGATTGATATTGAGACCAAGAGAGGGTTCACTGTATTGTCTATGGGATCACTAGCAGTGAGGACAGTTCAAGTCTAGAGTCATCTTCCTCACCAAGTGGAGAAAGCCTTTCCAGAGAATTCAGTAACTTCTAATTAAATGAAGTAATTAGCACTTGTAGCATTCATAGTATATGCCAGGCACTGTGCCTGGTACTTGAAGCATATTATTTTATTCAGTCTTTGTAACAATTTGTTTAGGTGGGTACAGTTTTCCCACTTTCAAATGAGAAATTTAAGCCTCAGAGAAGTCAGGTAACTTGCCCCAAACCAAATCCTCAGTACTTGGCAGAGCAGGGATGAAAAGAACTCTTTCCATCACACCACATAGGGATAAACCATCTCCATGGAAGTGAAAACTGTCCAGTGGCTACACGCAACCTTCTTTCCCCCAACAGAAAAGGTGGGTGTTCCTGTGTAGAGAGCTGAGTTGGGGAGAGGCCCAGTCTAGCCCTATCTCTACCTAGATGAGACATTTCTCCTCTGAAATGCGCCCACTGCATGGCTGTGGTGAGAGGTGCCACTGTCTAATTACTAGGCTATGTCACCAGACACACACGCAGGGGAAAGAGAGACTGGATGTTGCAGACAAGGATTTAAAGCAAATTCAGGCTGGTGGGTAATCCCTGTGTCTTTCAGCCTGTGCCTTCTAGAAGCTGCCGATTCAGACAGAGGTCAAGACAGTCACGCGGGTTAAAAAAAATATGAGCAAATTGTCACCAATGCTATGATTAAGTGACAACATGCTGTGGGGTTTCCCATGAAGCTGAGAAGAATTCTGCCTCCTATTCTGATTTCTCATGTCATTCTTTTAATTTTTCCAACATAGAATGACTGAATTCTGTTCCAGTGAGTTCTTCAACATAGAAAAACAAAACATCCTTCCCTCAAAACACATACACACACCCCAACTCTATTTCTCCTGTCTTGTGTTCCCCTTTCTTTTCTTGGTGAAAGAAAATCTTCCCAGACATTGCTTTGTCTAAGATTCCACTTACTGGTCTTCCCTGCCTTCCTTGGAGCATTGCTGAAGACACACAGCTATTAGGAGCAAGTGGAAACCTTTGCCCTGTCCCCAACCCCAGCCCTCAGACAAGTCCTGACTATGGAGCATGGCAGCATCGTATGCCAGATTTTCCTGCCAAAGAAAAGGGAGAAGGGTCATTTTTCCCCCAGTTCAGAATGCTCTTTTAAAAGCGCTCTCCACAGGGAGTTTCTCTAAGTGGTTCCTTACCTCCTTCAATACTTTGTTCCATTCCATCATGACTCATTCGAAAGGTCTCTTCCTTGCCCCTCATTTTCTTAATCGGTTACCTCAGAGTATTGAAGGCTACTGCCGTGCGAGGTTCAGGGTAGGATGTACGAGCTAAAAGTGTCCTCGTTCACAACGCAGTCTGCAGGCTGCCCCTGTTGGATCTGGACCACTGCTGCTTCCTTGCACTAATCTTTCCTAGAAAATCCTTACCACCTACAGCAATCACTGAACATTGGACATAGGCGAGCCATGGTGCTCAGGAGAGCACACCGTCTCTGGTGACCCTCAAAGTGATCCTATAAGATAAGTATGATTTTGCAGATAAGGCATCCGTGCTCATCAAAGAAAAGCAACTTAAGTTCACAGAGCTAGTGGCATAGCTTGGACTCAAACTTCAGTCTGTCTGATTCTAAAGCCTGTGCTTTTTTTTTTTTTTCTTTTCTTTGTTGAACCTGTACATTTTATTGCTTCCCAAGGAAAACACAGAAATTTTACATCAGTATGACTTGCTGTTCTTCAAGTCTGTCAGGCCCTTGCTGATTTTGCTTCTTCTGCCTGGAATGCCCTCCTACCCTCTCCGTGCTTGGCTAATGATATCTGTCCTTCAGCCTTCAGCCCTAATTTCCTCTAGGTTGGATTATCTCCTCCTCAAATGTTTCCCATATGACTCTGCACTCACAAGTGCTTCATCACTTGATCACCATAAGCGTCTCTTCCATTGCATGGTCTCCACATTTATTTGATACCAGCATCCTATCAGTGAACCATGTTTGAGGTAGTAATCCAACTTATGTATATGTATTTATGTCACTTGCAGTACTATTCTTCTGATATATAATGTATATTGCAAATCGACATGTAATACAAAAAATTTAATATAAAAATTTAAACAGTGTTCTCAATATCTTGATAATTATATTGCCTTCAAACTACCGTATTGTAAATAGTTTAGGACACAATTTATACTTAGGGTTGATCATTAAGAGAATTTTAAAAAATCAATATTTCAAAAGTCATCTTGATTTTATATTTTTATGTGACTTCTCAACTGATCTAATTTGGTTTGACACTGATTTTACCTCCTAATGCAGTAATGTGTCCTCCAGTTTCCATAGTTCTATAGCTACATATGGACTCCGGCCTAGAAAGCAGTTGACAATACCTTTTCCACATCTTTTCACCAGTGGGAGATGCACCCTGGTCCCTGCTTTCAAGCACTGAGCCTGGCTCAGGTTCCCACCTCTTTGAGAAGCACTTTCAGTCCAGTTGTCCTGCATAAACTGGTCTCCTGATTGACTCTGCTTATTTGGAAACAGGAAACCAGGAGGCCAACAGGACAGCCCTTCAGGCTTGTCCTTACTTTGCATTTAAATTTTATTTCTGGTCCATGGAGATACTTGTCTTGTTTTAAAGCACAAAAATCTCTTTAAAAATTTCTCATTCTATGGTTTTTTGTTTGTTTTTTTTTTCCTATCTGGGGGAGAGGATGGTACTTAAATGCACAATTCACAACATTATCTCAACATAAGGTCTCTTATCTTTGTATTCCCAGTAATGAGCACAGCTTATCCATGAACGATTGAAGAGTCAGTGCAGGCACTCATGACTCCCTGCAAGGAGAAAGCAAAGCCTACCTTACAGGACTATCTTGAGGCTTAGTCAGGTCTGACCCTTGTCTTCAGTGTTTTAATTTTTCAGCTAGTTTTATACTATCTGAGTTAGTACACCGAGGAATGTCTGATTGTTAGACAGGAGTTCGTGGGAGGAAGAAGATTGCACAAAACTCTCCTAATCTGAGCTGGTTTCTGCCTGAGGGCCGATTTTGGGAGAGGAGTCAAGCAACTTCATAATTGGAAGGGAGGTGTGAACACCAGATTTATGAAGGAAGCCGCTTGGCTCTGGGCTGGGAGAAGGCAGTGTGGGATGACTAAAGCCAGATCTTCTGGGCTAGAATAAAATGAGATGTGCTGTGTGAAAGAATTTGAAAAAGCATAATCTTACATTTGTAACGTGGGGTTTAGCAAGCAGGAGACCTACTTGACCTCTCTGTGGTCAGGTCTTCCCATACACAAATCAAGAGAAATAAATTCTGTGCTTTCCACAACCTGTAGCATGTGTTAAAGGTAGGCAAAGAGTATCAGTGAAACACTTTCAGCTTCCTAGAGGAGAAAGGGCAGCACTGTGTAGGTATATTAATTTTTAAGAGTTTTTAGATTAAGGTTATTAGTAAAAGCTTCAAAATATTACTTTTATGAGCCCTTTTGATTTAGAGGTGTTTATTATACATGCTCTACAGTTCTGTTATTCATATTGCTTTTCTTTAATTTTATTTTTCATACATGTAATTAAAGAATTTAATAGGAGATCTTGGTTAGGAAAGGCACTAAAACTCACATTCTCTTTTTTACACACAGTAAAACTTAAACCTCAAGGGGGAAATATATTTTAAATATATTTGTACTCACCATAAAGCAAAGCTTTGTCTCTATTCCCACTTTGAGGCTGAGAAGAATCCCCATTTGGAAGGTACATTTGGGGTGGCCCTTCTGAGTAGAGGTTGACCCACGGCTATAAGGACAGTCAAGCACCTGGCATACCTGCCAAACTGTTGCTGAATCTATATTTGGCTGCCAGAAAATCTCTTCTAGTAAATAAAAATAAATGCACACATGAAGGAACCAGATGCTATGGAAGTAATTTTGCTCAGTTTGAAAATGTTTTTCATGAACTGCAATTTTCAAGAATAAGAATTTGCCTCTGAACAGGCTTTAATAATGGAAATGGAAACAGTTCTAAAGACGAAAGGAAGGTTGGCGTGTTTGAATACCCTCAGAAAGATGTATTTCCTAATGTGAGGTGACAGGTATGAAATGAGACCACAAAATTGTTGGCATTTATGAATATATTATTTATATTCTTTCCTGAATGCAGGTACCATACTGCAATTTCTATCCAACAGTGAAAAACCTGTGAACCCTGATAAAATTCAACCAGGAGTTATTGTACTTATATCATTACAAAAAGAGACCCCTTTTATTGCTTGAGTTAAGAGTCTGTCCATTTTCATCTTAACTTTGATTTCTGTAAGTTTTTCATCTATAAAACTGTATAAAGGGTTGAACTTGACGTAAATTCTTCAGAATTGTAGGGTTTGCACCAATTTCTTCTACCCTCTAATCACTTTCATATATTTTACTGTGATTAACACAGGATAAAGCAGCGTGATCTAAAGATCAGAATGTTCTAATTGCTTTCTTGTGTTGCCAAAGAGGCCGCATCCCTGTTCTGGATTGAGTTATTAATTGATCAGGCCTAAAGCAGGGAAGCTGGTGTTTAACAACACCATCCATGCTCCCATCTCTTTCAGATTGTTTGTATCTTTTGATCCTTACAACAGCTTTATGAAGCAGAAAGAGACATCTCCATTTTTATAAATGAGGAAATAGAAGCTCAGAGAGGTTAAAGAACTTAGTCAAGGTCACACAGTAGACACATGGTACAAGGGAAATTCCAACCCCAGTCTTCCTGACTTCAAAGGCCCTGCCCGTTAACGCATTCCTCCACAAGATCTTTATACTCTAATATCAGGGCTCTGAGAAAGTCGGTTACATGGAGGCTTCTGGCCCTCTTCATTTTTTTCTCTTCAGTTATAAACTTGCAACAATAATAATCAGGTGCTAAATGTACGGACCAGAACCAGAAGTGCACTTTTACTCACACCTTTCCTGTGGGGAGAGTTGGACTCTCCTTTGAGAAAGAGCTTAAGTAGCCAGCCTATATCTTCCTTTCTGTCTGCCTCTCCAGCCCCACACAATGCCCTCTCCCCACAGACACCAGTGCCCTCCAGCCACCATCCAGGTGTCCCCTGGCCACCTCTCAAGCCTATACTCCCAAAGGAAGCCTCATTTGTTAAGACTTTGTGGTCAGTCAGCAAGTACGGAACAAGGACCTCTATCAGCCAGAAACTATAGCAGAAGTGGAAGATGTAAGGAGAGGTAAATAATACACAGGTCCTACCCTCCAGGAGTTTACAGTCCACAAGGGGGAAAAAAATACATCCAAACAGGTAATGAACCACAACGTGACACATACTACAGGGCAGTTATGAAGCAAGAAAAAGAAGAACACAGTAGAGTGAGAAATGAACTCTCCTTGCGGTACTTGGATCACACTTCTCAGAGGAGGTGAGCTTTCTGTTGGGGTTTTTTTTTTTCGCATTTTTATTGCAGTATAATTGCTTCACAGTGTTGCATAGGAAGTTAAACAGCTGAGGAAGAAAAAGAGGAGAATTCCAAAAGAGGGGACTTTTACATATAAGGGCAGAGAGGAGTACATGGGCAAGGCAGTGGCTAGATGTGACTGAACTAGAGAGTAAGTAGTGAAGTCCACTGGTTTCCTGTGGCCTCCCTAAGAGAGTACCAAACAGTGGGTCTCTTTTTTTTTTTAACTCTATTGGAGTATAGTTGATTTACAATGTTGTATTAGTTTCAGGTGTACAGCATAGTGATTCAGTTATACATATACATATATTCATTCTTTTTCAGATTCTTTTCCCAAATAGGCCATTACTGAACATTGAGTAGAGTTCCCTGTGCTATACAGTAGGTCTTTGTTGGTTGTCTATTTTATACGTAGTAGTGCATGTATGTGAATCCCAGGCTCCTAATTTATCCCTCCCCCTCACGTTTCCCCTTTGGTAACCGTAAGTTTGTTTTTGAAATAAAACAACAGAAATGTATTGTTTCACAGTTCTGGAGGTTAAAAGTCTGAACTCAAGGTGTTACCAGGGCCACACTCTCTCTCTCGCAGCTCTAGGAGAGAATCCTTCCCTGTGTTCTCCTAGCTGCTGGTGGTTGCTAGCAATTCTTGGTATCTCTTGGCTTGTAGATGCTTCAATCAAGTCACCTGGCCATCTTCTCCCTGGTGTTTTCATATTTTCTTTTCTGTGTGTGTGTGTGTGTGTTTGCCTCTGTATCCAAATGTCCTCTTTTTATAGAACATCAGTCATATCAGGTTAAGGTTCACCCTACTGATCTCATCTTAACTTGATTACTACTGTTAAGACCCTATTTCCAAATAAGTTTACATTCTGAGGTACTAGGGGTTAGAACTTCAACATATCTTTTTGCGGGGGACCCAATTTACCTTTAACATAGAGTTAAGGCTGAAAAGGTCAGTTGGAAACTATTGTGAAGAATCATTCATTTAACAAACATTTATCAATCGCATATCAAGTGCCAAACATTGTGCTGGAGAAAAAATTGCCCACGTGGATGCTCAAAGTTTTTTGACCTATGATCCAATGAATTTAGGTTGTAAGAACAGAAAGAACATTGTATCACTCAGTTATTGCTCTGTAATTAATCACTCCATACTTGTTGGCTTAAAATAATAATCATGAATTACTGATCACACATCTGTGGGCCAGCTGGGGGCCAGCTGATCTAGTCTGTGCTTCTGTGAGGACGTTCTGCTTCAAATATCTCTCATCTTGGATCAGTGGGCCGGTTGGGGCATGTTCTTATCATGACAATGGCAGAGGAGGAGGAGGGCAAGTGGAAACAAGCAAGGGTTGCCATGTCTCTTCATAGATCATTGGTCAAAGTAAGATTTATAGCTCAGTTCAAAGTTGAGAGGGAGCAACTGTAAAGTCACATGGCAAAGGGAGCAAATATAGAAAGGGTGAAGAATTGGGAGCAATCTACCCTATGGACTTTGCAGTCAAGTTGGACCTTGCAGGGCTTCCCTGGTGGCGCAGTGGTTAAGAATCCACCTACCAATGCAGGGGACACGGGTTCGAGCCCTAGTCCGGGAAGATCCCACATGCCGCGGAGCAGCTAAGCCCGTGCGCCACAACTACTGAGCCTGTGCTCTAGAGCCTGAGAGCCACAACTACTGAGCCCGAGCACCACAACTACTGAAGCCTGGACGCCTAGAGCCCGTACTCCACAACAAGAGAAGCCACCGTGATGAGAAGCCCGTGCACCACAATGAAGAGTAGCCCCCGCTCGCCGCAAGTAGACAAAGCCCGCGCGCAGCAAACGAGGACCCGGTGCAGCCAAAAATAAATAAATGAAAAAAAAACTGGAACTTGCAGTCAAATAGGCCTGAGGTTATGTGTGATAGATATATGACAGATAGATAGAGAGACAGAGCGAGAGAGAGGGATAGAGAGAGAAATATGTGAAATTATTATTTTGGTAATACACAGTCCTTTGGCTCTCCTAACAGTAGACAATAGCTTGCTCCTGCAGAATATCTGAAGTCAGACTCTCCTTTTTTTTTACTCCTTGTTCTTCGAATCTGCTCTTAGTTTGTTTTCAAAGATGGAAAAATCTAATAATATAAAATGATAAGTACCGATAATGGTATAACATAATGTCTTCCCAGGAATACATTGAGGGATTCTGCCTAACCTGGGGGTGGATATTGCTTAATCTATCACAAAGAGGTAATAATGGAGGAATTTCAGGCACCTATGAAAGACGCTGGGCTTAGGCACAATCCTCCCTCTACGCTAAATAGGCAGCCACCTATTCTACCCATACGTAAAGCAATTACGATGCTAAAGGCCCAGAAAAGTCTCTGTACCTACTTCTCCTTATCAATCATCACCAACTGAGGGTGATGTTCAGGGCTGGCTGTCGGGACGCCTGATAGAAACGCAGATTAAATCTAGACTTTGGGACCGTATCCACCTGTGTGCTCTGACAACATCTTTACGCTGTCAGTACTCAGTCAGTGCTTTTCCCCCATCATTACTGTCATTCACATCCTCCTCCTCACCCGTAAATGTGTCGTCTGCCTCACCGCCGTGGCAGCTCCCACACACCTGAAGTGTAAAGCCGTCTCTAGGCTTCTACTGGCAACTGAATTATAGCATAAACCATATCAACTCTTGATCTGTGAAAAACAGAAGGCTCTGGGATGCTTCCTCAGGCAGAAACACACATTTGCTTTTAGGGAGAACAAAACTTAAAAGGAGGAATAAATGACTCTTTAGGCACACTTCTAATAACTAGATTTTTTTCCCCTCTAATTTTAAATGTAGAGTATGGTCATAAACAGTAAGGAAATTTATAAAAAGACTAAATAAATCATCGGCTCTTGTACCATCACCCAGAGATAACCATAGTTAACACGTTAGTGCTCTCCTTTCATGTTACTCTTGCATATACATAAATACATATTTTACATAAAATTAGAACACAGAGAATAGATGGCTTACTTTTATTCATCTTTAATATTGTGGTCATTAACCCAGATCATTTTCACTAAATATTCTTGAAGGACATGATTTTTATGCTTTTAGGGTAGTTCAACAAATCCATTGATACCTTTTCACTTCTACATTTCTCATGGTCACATTTGATATCCATGAGTCAAAAAATAAAGACCTCGTTTTAAGGATATTCATGGCTAAGATACTGACCTCCCATTCTTAACGTTTGTCACAAACTGAGTCTCCCAGAAAGCAGAGCCTGTGGCTGAGGGTATGTATGCTCTTAATTTACTGGAGGGAAAAGTGGGGGAGAAGAGGAGAGAAGTGGGGAAGGAAGGTGAGCCAATACAAGGATGCATTATCAAGCTGGCTGCCACAGGAATGTTCAGGAAGCTGTATAACCAGAATCTCAAGGTTATCCATAGGAGGACAGAAGGAAAGCCTTTATCCACATGTACCCATCTCCCATTGGACTCAGATTCAGTCCGTGGAGCTTTAATTCTGAACTTTGGGTTTGCACATGCATGGATACCAGATGTATCCCTGGTCATCAGCCAGAGGCAAGGCATGGTCAGCTGGGGCCACATGAGGTCCGGGGAGCTGGTGCTGAGCCGAAAAGAGACAGGGAAGTGGTGCAGAAGTGGTGTCTGATCTAATGCCTTGTCTACTCTGTCTGCGACTACACGACTATTTAAAACACAAGACCAAAAAACAGTAAATGTTGTTAAAAAGAACTACTAATTTTGCAGTTAGTCTTACAATGTTAGGAGGCCAAGAGGGGTATGAGGGAAGAAAACCGGGGACAGGGGTTGGTGTGTCACATCCTAGTAGGACAGTCACAACCGCCTGCCATTCCTTCAAAACCCTCCTAAAAATAATCGCTCTGGGATGCCTTTCATTATTTATTCCCCCTGAATGAGCATCGCTTGCTTGATTCTCCCCTGGCATTTTTGTGCTCTCCCTATACTGCAGTCATGACAATCTCGTAGGACGGACTCTCAGTTTAACAAGGTAGAAATTCCTAAGAATGACAGTTTACCCTTTTATAGATATGCATGTCCTCAAAATTGTGTAGTAATTGAAAATAGAATTTGAGAGCTAGAGGCACTTCATTTCAATACATAAATGATATCCAATCCCCATTCTGTAAACAGCGACATTTGGGGCAGTTCAGTGGACATTAATTCGATATGGCAGTGCGGCTGGAAATAAGGTAGCACAGTACACAAATGTTCTGTCCATCCAATACGCCTTGATCACCCACTCATTCACACCAAGTATGAGTAAGATATACACGAAAATCAGATACAACCCTTTATTTCAAAGGTTTTACAGTTGACAGAAGAGCATTTTCTACATTTGTTACAAGCTCAAAGTATACTCATATATATTAACTAGTTAGATGTTTATAATAACCCTAGGGAATGAAGGTTAAGCCTCAGGGCTCTGGATTTAGAGAGATGTAGTTTCAACTTCGGTTTTGCCATTAGTGGCAGTGTGGTCGGGGGGGTGGGCATTCCAAGCCTCACCTCACTCGTGTATAAAAGAAGAATAATGATAATATGCACTTCGTCTGGTTGCTGTGAGAATAAGATAAGATAATATATGTAAAGCACTTAGTACATCAAGCATATGGTAATTCAGTGAATGTTAACTGTTTTTATATTGTTCAGATTTCACAGCGAATTTAAATGCATTGTTTAGGATCCTACGCCGCAGCCAGGGCTAGAACCCTTGTTTTCTGTCTCCCCAGTCTAGTGATACTTCCTTTGAAGTATAACAATGAGGAATACGGACTTTTCCAGACTTTCAACCCTAACATCCAGCACAATATTCCACCTGTAATGGAGAGTCAGGAAATACTGCTGAATAACTCACTGGCAGCAGACTCCAAGTCAAATTATAGAGTTGCAAATGCAGAGTAAAAATAAAATGTGTTTCAGTGCTTCTTCTTGGCATTGCTTTGGAAGATATTAAAGATATCAAACATAGTTTGTTCTTTTGGTCCACCAGCTGGCGAGGAAAACCATAGGTGCTCAGATCGTGAACAAATCCTTTAAGGATACATTTTGCTTTAGCAGAGTTGGCCTGACCTCAGGGATGTTGAGGAGATGATCCCAGCTCTCATCCTCTTGTCAGGTGGAAAGCAGGAGGGTATAGGACTGACCGAGGGAAGGAAAGGCATTTTGCTTTGGGCTGAGGAAAGGCCTGTGGCAGACTGCATGGCCCAGACATCCAGAGAGGGGGAAACGCCTCCTGGATCACTGGCTTCTGACTCAATGGGTCTACGACAAGCAAGATAAGTCCACGCAAGTGTGAAAGTTTCAAGTTACTGAAGTCCAGCCCAATTGGAACAAAAGGATAGAGGCTTCCTTGAGAAAGAGCCAGTGGCATGGAATCCATATCCTGAAATGTGTACCTGTGTTTGTTCTCTGGCAACCAATGGCTCTAGAAAAGCATGTTGTTGGAATTTTTCTATTTCATTACCTGAATACAACTACCATGGACTTTCTAGTCACCATTTATTGAGCATCTGTTCTACACCATGGACACCATATATTGTACGTTATTTACCTCATTTCATCCTCCCAATTCTCCTATAGTCACGGAGAGTTGGAGCTCAGGGTAGGGGGTTTGTTCATTTTGCCCACCACGATATCCCCAGTGCCCAAAACAGAGCCTGGCAGAGCAGGTTCTCAGGAGTTTTTGCTGAATGTATGAAGAGGATAAAGGTTATTATCCAAACCTGAAACTCAGAAGGGTGAAGTGACTTGCACAAGCTAGGAAATGAAGCAGCTAAGACTGGAACACAGATCCATCAAATTCCAAATCCCACCCTCTCGGCCACTGCCCTCCTCACTCTTACTGGTTTCTCTAATTCTAGGCACTCCCCTCTTCAAAGCAGATCACACAAACCACCATTAGTGCCCTAAAATACTGTCTTCATCTTGTCATTTCTCAGCTGAAAATCCTCAGTGTCTCTCAGCTGCCTTAAGATGACACTCAGACTCCCCTGCCTAGCTTTCCAGGATCTTTAAAATCTGGACTTCATGTTAGTATTTTCCGCTAAAACTCCCACAGAAAATCTCTAGCCCAGTACTCTCGCTGTCCCTAGGTCTTATGTGTTTCTGCCCACCACAGTGATCCCTTTATATAAGTCATTTGAAATTACCAATTAATTCTGCCGCTCTCTCTGAATCCCCTCCCATCCTTTAGGATTCGCCCTTGTTGCACCTCTTCAAGAAAGTTCCTGACTACCTCAGCAAGCAAAAATGTCTCATGTCCCAGAAACGACAAATCTCTCATTACATGTCTAGGCAGTTAAAAATGCTCCTTATGGGGCTTCCCTGGTGGCGCAGTGGTTGAGAATCTGCCTGCCAGTGCAGGGGACACGGGTTCGAGCCCTGGTCTGGGAAGATCCCACATGCCGCGGAGCAACTAGGCCCGTGAGCCACAATTACTGAGCCTGCACATCTGGAGCCTGTGCTCCGCAACAAGAGAGGCCGCGATAGTGAGAGGCCCGCGCACTGTGATGAAGAGTGGCCCCCGCTTGCCGCAACTAGAGAAAGCCCTCGCACAGAAACGAAGACCCAACACAGCCAAAAATAAATAAATAAATTTTTTTTTTTTTTAATTTTATAGCTACTTTATTTTATTTATTTATTTATTTATTTTTGGCTGTGTTGGGTCTTCGGTTCGTGCGAGGGCTTTCTCTAGTTGCGGCAAGCGGGGGCCACTCTTCATCGCGGTGCGGGGACCACTCTTCATCGCGGTGCGCGGGCCTTTCACTATCGCGGCCCCTCCCGTTGCGGGGCACAGGCTCCAGACGCGCAGGCTCAGTAGCTGTGGCTCACGGGCCCAGCTGCTCCGTGGCATGTGGGATCTTCCCAGACCAGGGCTCGAACCCGTGTCCCCTGCATTAGCAGGCAGATTCTCAACCACTGCGCCACCAGGGAAGCCCAATAAATAATTTTTAAAAAATGTTCCTTATGATTGTTGGTCTTTGTTAGGAGTCTAAAACATGAGTATAAGCATATTGAGAGCAAGGAATATGTCCAGAAGCAAACAAAACAGACACTATATCTGGCATCTAAGAATAACTGGTTGAATGGTTAATGCAACTACGTATTTTTGGTTAAGCCAGCTAGGTGGCATATATTAAAAATATATCTGAGGTTATTGATTTAGAACAAAAAAGGACAGTAAAATGTCCCTACCCTTCCCTCTTTCTCTGCCTCTTTGCTCTTTTCGGTTGGCAAGGTCCTTGTGTGTCTCTGTTGCAGGGCAGAGACTGCCAACGCTGGGAGACAGCCATTGTGAGACAAATGCAGGGTCACGTCAGCCTGGAGGCTTGATTGGAGTTCAATGATCCTGGCCAAGACTTCAAACTGGCTCCATTCAAGAGCTATGGGCTTGTGTGTGGCAGACTTTGCTGCGAGATCACTGCTGATGCAGTTTCTCAGTGTCTTTACCAGGGACATGAGGGAGGACCACCCAAGATGCTGGGGCAAGTTAGGGAATGACACTGTTAGGGAAAAGCAAGAACTGGGAGAGACTGTTATTTAGCAACGGTCAAACTCAAACCACTATGATATTCTGCTTATACTTAGGATGAAAGGATCATTCAGA